>NC_140598.1:52497107-53168607 GCF_057381915.1 Diplotaxodon limnothrissa | reverse complement strand
TGCGCTTCATAAATGTCCCTGTCTGTCAGTGCTGATTATTCAAACCCTGTTTAAAACGCCACTCATTTGTTGTCCATAAACATTTCCTGATTACTGTTAAAGTTACTGATTTAAAAAAAAAAATATATTCCATTTTTAGCTGGATGTCACACATATGATAGACTCTTGAGCATATTTATATAGAAAAATTCACAGTGGTATAACCATGTTAAATAAAAGATGCCCAAGTATGCACCAATGCACTCTAATGCAAGCCTTTAAGTCACCCCAGCCATAAACTGTTCAGACTACTTCCATCAGGAAGGAGGTTCTGCAGCATCCGGTCCCGTACCAGCAGACTGAGAGACAGCTTCTTCCACCAGGCCATCAGACTGCTGAACACGTCATAGACACCTCAGCTTCACTACTGGAACTTAACATTATGCACTCCATACTGTACAGTAATGCCACTGTTTTGCACATGTCTCAACTCTGTATATTTTTATATATTTTATTTATTGTTTACTCTATTTAATTTGTAAAATATGTGTATACACACACACACACACGTAGAAAAACATTTAGTATACACATCCAGAAATGCATATGATAGGTTTGTAGCTTGAATCTATCCGCTGGAACGTTGAAGACAATATAATTACACTGCAAAGCAAGACACAAGCTTCTTCATGTTTCTCATGCACGGGAGAGAACCGGACAGGCACCGTTCCTTCGCTTGACCCCAGTTGCTCTCGTCCGTTCTCCCGTACCACTGTTCTTTTATTGAGGTTACATGAATATGCATAAGTTCATTAACATATGACGTCTACATACACACAAAGAGCACCTTGCCTGTGTGTGTGTGTGTGTGTGTGTGTGTGTGTGTGTGTGTGTGTGTGTGTGTGTGTGTGTGTGTGTGTGTGTGATCAAAGGGTCAAACATCCTTGGTCAGGAAGAGGGTTGCCTCCCCCTCACCCTAGATGGTTCATCCTAGATAACACGGTGAGGAAGTCCAGCAGTTCATCTAAACAAAGAGCACTTAGACTAGAACAGACGCAACGACGTTAATCCTACCATAAAACAATAAGACACGGTATGACCTCTCATGCTCCCAAAGTGCTGTCTAATACACACAAAGTTTGCAGACTATCAAGGATCAAAACCTCTACCAATCTACAACTAATTACAAAACTCTAAGCATATATAAGTAAATATTTCTAAGCATAAATGACAATCAACAATACAAATCTAACAGCATATACTATTATATATTGTGAAGGAAATTGCCGTCCCGGGTTTCCTCCGTGGCGTGAGCGATAAGCAGAGTTTTGTCCTTTCCTTATAAGATTCCTAATTATTTAAAGTAACACTCAGGTATTCCGTTCAGCTGGGTTAGTTACGATATCGGGAGCAGTTAGGAGAACAAAGTGATACAGAAACTGTTCAGATTGCTTTCCCAGAATCAACTCAAAGGTTTATTTGATACACAGCAGTTTATATAGAGAAAAAAAGGTTCGTGTGTCAGCTTTCCCAGTTCAAACCGGTACAGACTAAATAAGGAAACGTCTTCCTGCCTTCTGAGCAAAGTATCCCTTGTGTAGTTTATCAGTTCAGCTACAATTTATGATCATCCCAGCAAAATACACTCCTAGACATAAAATACAGAGTTCTTTCATTAGTGAATTCTGAAACAAACCACCTAGCCTTTAACGAGCCTTTTTCTAAGAGATAAGGAAGGGAGGATGGGAGTAAGGAAGTGGTCTCATCTCTGTGGTGTTTTCGACCTTGGGGTACCAGCTTGTGAGTCTTACACATTAATTCTTGGGTCACAGAGAAAGAGAAAAACAACTAGTATATGGGCCTTATTGAGTAACAGTTTTCCTGTATAAAACAATATCCTGTAAATGCTAACCGTGGTATCAAAATATCATAACAGTTCTCCCCTTTTATCATGAAATGATAACATAGTATAAAGACAGAATGTAATAACATAATATAAAGATAAATCATAAATGTGAAACAAATCATAAATGTTAAACAAATCATAAATGTGAAACAAATCATAAATGTAACTAGTCCTTCGAGTGAGCTTAATATCAAAATCTTAAAAACAAGAAAAGAAGAACAAGAAAACGTCATTCTCTTCTTGGACAATCGAGTAATTCACAATCTAATGCTCAATACATACATCAGGATCATCACCGATGACATCTGACACATAATCTGGGTCAATTTGTGCCAATTGCAAATACATTGAAGTAGCTGTACTAGTAGCTATACGGGTTATCATTGAACGTACACAGGGTACCACACAACAGACAATAATCATCAAAAACAAAATAATACATGCTACAATGGTTACAAAAGCTACAATTAGTTCCTTCCATTTTCCAAACGTGTCCTGCAGCCACTTGTCTAGCCACTGACCGTGACCTGCATTGGCTCTTAGTTCTATCTGCAATGCTTCAAGTTTATTCATAGCCTGTGTGAATGAACCGTTAGGGGCGGTATTATTGGGAATGAAAGTACAACAAACATCTCCGAACATCGCACAAACACCTCCTTTCTCAGCTAACAGCATGTCTAAGGCCATCCTATTTTGCATGGTCATTAAAGAGGTAGCAGACATCTGTTCTCCTAGGGCCTTAAGGGCCGTATTGGTCAAATTAGTAAGTCTTTGCTGATTGTAATAAACATAATTGATCCAGGCTACATTTTTGTTTACCTGTATATGCGGTATTAGTGAGACAAACCCTGCAGATATTTCCCCTTGTGCCTTTAATTCCCTTGGTATCCCGCGTGGAACCCCTATAGCATCTATGTAAACGTTATGTGAGTAAGCGGAGCGTTTTGTACGTCTGCTGGATACAGGCAGATCTGAGGTTTGTTGTATTAGTAGTTCTTGAGCTAAAGTTACCAGACCGCAGGTACCGGTCCAATTAACAGGTAAAGCCACTCTAAGGGTATTATTGCACATCCAATAAGCATGTGGGATTGGTCTGGTCAGGCGCGAAGCTGTAAAGCCTTTTAATATGCCTCCCCAGTACGAGTCGTTTAGTGTGTTGGGCGAATGCAGGATTGTGGAGTTATCTGAATGCGTATTTATATATGCATATAGATAAAAAAACATATGTCTATGTTGTGTCCTGTCAACACTCGCTGCTAGCCATGTTTCGTTACAGCGTGCTCCTGGAGAGTCAGAAAAAAATGTATAGTTTTGCGCGTCATAACTTATGTTTTCAAGTTTTGGTCGGTGTATGCATGTCATCAAGATATTTGGGTGATGGCGCACCTGTTTTGGGGGCGAAAGAGGTTCAGTGCGGTCTTCGGGGCGCTTCATTGGGTTACAGGGGTGGGTAGAGTCGTTAATCATGCTAACATCCTTACTAGAGACTTGTCCTGTGTATATGAGTAGACAATCTAAAGGACTTAGTTCTACTCGCACCGCTTCAATCAGGGTTACTGTTAAGGGCCCCTTTTCATCATTTTTGAATAGCATCTTTGTCAGGGGAAAACCTGAGATTGGGTATCCCACTATAACCTGTTCTGGATTACCCTTTGAACAGACATAACAATTGCTGTTTCCTAAATCACGAGCAGCTGTTCTAGCATTTTCATACCAGGAGTTGACTCCTACTCTAGAGGGCGCATAAAATGGTTTATTAGTGGCGTCTATGTTGCCATTTACTCATTTTAGGGAACGTGAAGAGTGCATTAAGTAGGTGTCTCGCAAAATAGAGCATGAAGTATCGTCAGCAAAATATGACCTGCAGAAATGTGAACATGGTTGCACTTTACAATACAAAATAGCAAAGAAAAATCCTAAGGTTAATGCGATAAGTATGATAAATAACCTAAATATATAAGAAAAACAGTTCTTCAGTCGTCTTCTGGTCTGGTCCCAGGTTTGAGAGACATTGAATAAGCGCCGTATGATGACAATGGGCATTTCATTTTCTCCATTATCAGGATGGAGTGAGTCTAGCTTTATCAGGTTAGACATCATGTGGTACTTTTGGCTTTCTATTCCTGCTGGATGTTCGAGTACCTTGCTGTGGCTCTTTCAGACGTTGTGTGTTAATCAGTGATTGCGTGTGTGTATGTACACTGGATCCGGGCGCTGGCTCGCCTGAGATGTCATCTACCCGTGTGTGTTTATTTGCTCTAGTTCCGGGCGCTGGCTCGCCGGAGATGTCGTCTGCTTGATCCGACGCCTGAGATGGTCCGATTGGGCTGGTCTTAACCCTGCTGGCATGAATCCACTGAGGTTGTCCGTCCGTAAGGATGCTGGTTCTCGTCACTGCCAGTACAGTCTGGGGGCTGGAAAACGCGGCCTCCCCGAGTGTCCTTGGTTTTAGTGACTTCACTAACACCGCGTCCCCTGGTCTCCACTTGTGGGTTGGATCTGTGGAGGGGAGAGGCTGGGAGAGACAAACTTTCTGATAGTTATTATTCAGTGTTTCTACCAGATTGTGGACATAGTCGGACAATGCAGTGTCTATGTCCCCTTCCAATAGCGGTGCCCCTCTGGAAGCTGACCATGGTGTTGGAAATGGTCTTCCCATGATTATTTCAAATGGAGATAATTTGGTTGCTGCGGATGGAGTCATTCTAATCTCACAGAGGATTTGAGGAAGTAATTTGATCCAGGTCATTCCTGTTTCTATCATTGCTTTAGTCAGGCGATTTTTTATGGTCCTATTCATTCTTTCTACAACTCCTGAACTCTGAGGATGGTATGGCACATGATATTTCCAGTCTATTCCTAGAGTTTTAGTACACTTTTGAATTACTTCTGATGTAAATGAAGGTCCTCTATCACTGTTAATTTGGTGAGGTATTCCGAATCTGGGTATTATTTCATTGCACAACTTTTGACAGACTACTTGTGCAGTTTCTTTTGAGGTTGGATAAGCTTCTACCCATTTACTAAATTGATCCACTATTACCAGTAAGTACTTGATGCTTCCTTGTGCTGGCATGTGTGTGAAATCAATTTGTAATGTATGAAATGGAAAATCTGGTTGTGGTAAATGCTGATGTTTCGCTTTTGGTTTTCCTACATTAGTTCGTGCACATGTTAGACAGGTTGCTAATATGCTTTTTACTGCATGCAATGTTTTCTCAATTACAAATCTTGATTTTATTGCCCCTATTACCCCTCTTTGTCCGACATGACTCACACAGTGAAAATGTCGGACAAGGACTGGCAGCAGGGAAGATGGGAGGGCAATCAAACCCTCAAGGTTTTTATATAGGCCATCTCTGTCATCTAAGGTACAGCCATTATTCTCCCAATACGTGTAATCACATGCAGATGCTTGCTCTTGTATGAATTTTAAATCAACATTTGTTTCTAAATAGTCTGGGAGTGTAACAAGTGGCAACTGTAGGGGCACAGATAATACTTCCTGTGGAGGTGGGAGCTGTGATGCAGCTGCAGCTTTGGCTGTCACGTCTGCTAGAGCATTACCTGTTGCTTCGTCTGTGTCAGCTGTACTGTGTCCTTTCGTTTTTTACAACTGCAACGGCCGATGGTAGCTGTATAGCCTGAAAAAGTCTTTGAACAAAATCAGAATTTAGCAATTTATTTTCCATCAGCAGATCTAAATCCTCTTTGTCTCCACAATGTGCCAAAGTCATGCACAACGCCAAATGCATAGCGGCTGTCTGCGTAAATTGTCACATGCTTATCCAAATGTAGCTCACAGGCGCGTATTAAAGCCATGAGCTCTGCTTTTTGTGCTGAGTGAAATGGTAATGAGTGAGCCTCTAGTATGATGTCAGGCAATGTCACCACTGAATAGCCACAAAGAAATGAGTTGTCATTCGGCCTTGAACAGGACCCGTCCACATAAACCGTGGCTGAGTCTGGGATAGGTGTTTGCTCTAAATCTGAACGTGGTGCCGTGGATTCCTGTATACGTGTCATGCAGTCATGAACATCAAGCCTGTCTGAGCCATCCTGTCGGTCAGAAGAACATAGCATAGGATCAATAAATGTGCTGGCGAATCAGGTGTGCTGCTCGCTTTTATAGTGAGATTTGCATATGTTGTGTAGTTATGTTTGCTAGAATGGTCGTGACCTGGTGATTGGTGTGTAGAATAGTGTCATGTGAGAGTGTAAGCTTCTCGCAGTCCCTTATCATGATAGAGCAAGCTGCTACTGCTCTCAGGCAGGCCGGCATCCCTGAACAATTCAGGCAGCACCTTTGAGTGGCGGAGGTCAGCACTCCCTTTAATGCATTGAAAGAGGCAGTCATTTCTGTGGATCACAGTATTCGAGGAGGCTTGTCTTTTTTACAACAGTCACGCAGAATGTGGTCATGAAAAGAACAGTCTGGTATCCACTGTCTGCAATAGTTCACCATGCCCAGGAAGGACAACATTTCCTTCTGTGTAGTGGGCCGAGGGACAGAGGTCACAGCTTTGACCCTGTCTGCAGTCATGGAACGTTTTCCGTGAGACAGTGTGAATCCCAAATATTGAACAGAAGTCTGACAGTACTGCATTTTCTTTGCAGATGCTTTGTGGCCAGTCTTTTGGAGGTGCTGGAGAAGCATGTGTGTAGCAGTTTGACACAATTCCTCACTCGGAGCACAGAGGAGGAGATCGTCCACATACTGGATCAGAGTACAGCCCTCAGGAGGAGTAAAGCTGTCCAGGGTAGCACGGATCACCATTGAGAAAGCAGCAGGGCTGTCTATCATGCCTTGGGGCAGACGAGTCCAAGTGTACTGCTTATTTCTATGTGTGAATGCAAATAACGGCTGTGTGTCTTCATGCACAGGCACTGAGAAAAAGGCAGAGCATAAATCCACCACGGTAAAATGTGTGGCTGTGGATGGAATACATGTCAATATGCTGGGGACATCTGGGACCAGAGGTGGCAAAGGGATAATGACTGCATTAATTTGTCTTAAGTCTTGTGTAAAACGCCATACGCCAGGTTTGTTAGGCTTTGGCACAGGATTGACAGGAGTATTATATGGAGATACTGTAGGCTTTATCACTCCTGTAGTCAATAAATCTCCTATGATGACATCTAGAGCTGAGGCTTTTTCGACAGAAATGGGATATTGCTTGACATATACTGGCTTGTTGTTTTTTAGCTGTGCGTGATAAGGTATACAGTCAATAAATCCTACATCATTCTCACCTTTAGACCACAATGTCATATTCTGGTATTCAGCTGGCAACGTAAGTGCAGAAATAGTACAGTGGATAGGATAGGTTAGATCTATGTGACGACATGGTGTAGTTATGTCATAACCTATGTCTGAGTTATGTGACAAAACCACTGTTTGGCCTTCACTTGTGTGAGCAGTTATCATGTTGTTGAACAGTGTGAGAGAAACAAAAGTGTGGCTCCCAGATATGGGATTACCTGGCAGTGGTTTTTGAACACGTCTTTGGCACAGTGTGTGTCGTGGAATACCAGACAAAAAGGTGTTGAGTTCATTCTCTGCTGAGCCGTCCAGCTGACACAGAGGCTGTTCCTTCTCCATGGTACATAAGGCAGAGAAAACATAGCTGTTATCAGTATCAGCAAACATTTCACCCTTTGTGTTAAATGAAATACACAAATTCATTTTTGCCATTAAATCTCTGCCTAATAAATTCACAGGCGAGTTTGGAATAATTACAAATGGATGATATGTGATTTCATCTGGTTTAGAGCCCCAACGTGTCTTTAGAGAATGAGTTTTAGGGCATTGCACTACAGTTCCATTAATTCCCATAGTGTTGATGCACACAGAGGACACAGGCCCATTATAGAATTTCCCAGACAGTGAACTTTTAGTGGCTCCACTATCCACTAAAAATGGGTATTTCTTACCATCTATTTCTACTTGTAGCATGGGCAAATGTTCTGTGTTAGGGGACAGCTGCAGATGCAGCATCGTGTGTAGTGCTTCACACTGCTGTCCCTCATCCTCACCTGGGCCTCCCTAGTAGCGACCCAGCCGGGGATTATCAGGTGATGGGAAAAGATCATGGTGAGAATTGTAACGCACCCTTTCCCATTCTGATTCATGCTCTGGGTGTCTGCGGTTACTGGAAAACTGAGCTAAATTTGCACCTCTAGCTTGTCTGCCTTGTGGGTTATAATTTGGGTTGTAAGGCTGCAGCCTAGATGTGGGGCCATTATTGCATGTTTCTTGTGGTTGCCAGTTACCTTGACTGGAAGAGCTCTGCTGACGCTTAGTGGCGGGAACTTGTACTGCGTTCTGTGGTCGAGGCGTGTGTGCCCTGTTGGTGGCTGCAAAGCGACACTCTCTGGACCAGTGTCCTACCCTTCCACAGCAAAAACAAACATCTCTATTCTTACCATTCCGTCCTCTGAAACTTCCTTGCTGTGCTGGAGCGGGTGATCCTGCATACATTAATTTCTCACTTTCCTCTGAGCCTTGAACATCAAAATTCAACATCATCTTAACACTGTTAGCTTTTGTGATAGTAGGAAAAAGGTCTGCACTGGCCTTCAGTTGTACAAGCTTTAAGAAAGCATCTTTACTCAATTCGTAGAGATTATCAGTAGCTGTCACTTTTAGCAACTGAGAGCACTCAGGGTGGATATTGTTCAAAAAGGTGGTGATGAAAATCTGATCATTACCATCCTCTGGCATGCATGCCTCATCAGTCCAACAGTGCATAAAGCGTTTTATGAATACTAGGATAGATTCATCAGGCTTCTGTTTACACATAGTTACTGCATTTAAGTCAATTTTGTCTCTGGACATTGTGAGCAGGAATTTCTTTAGATTCTTAAAGAAATCGGCGACTTTGTCATTATTTACCCACAAAAACTCTACAGTTGTGGATGCTTTATCATGCTTTGGGTCTAATTCACCTATCTCTCTTATGAGTTGTGACTCGGTTACTCCAGGAATGCATTGACACAATATGTACCTGTAATCCGGACCACCCAAATGGTGATATCTGGTACTTCTCTGTAGTGCAGAGACAAAGGCTGTAGGATTTTTAAGAGGATCGGGAAGCTCTTTAATAGTTGTCACTAATTCTGAGATTTTAGGGGGCTGAATACAACACTGATCTCCTATTATCATAAAGGGGTAAGTGTCATTGACGTCACTAGATTTTGGGTCTGTTTGTTTACTACCGCGAGTGTTGGCGTAAGGACCTTTGTCATTCCGGCTTTGTTTTTCCTTTTTTCCTTTTAGATAAGTCTTTATTAAAGTTCGGGTAACAGGTATTTCTTTAGCTACCTCTAAACCTCTAGCTACGATATCGTGGCGTTTCATGTGGGTGTCTATTGTGGACACTGCCTGATGCAAAAGTTTTTCTTCATAGACGTCTAAATTGTTTTTCATAAGTTCCTCACATTCTTCTTTCAAAAGTTTTTCTCTCTTTCTATGTTCTGCTAATTCTTCCTCGCGGCGTATATATTGTTTTTCCTGATCTTGTTCAATTAGGTGGCTGAGACCCGTTGCATGTGATTCAGGTTTTTTGTCACTGTCTTTTAAGCTGGTTGGATCAAAGCGCTGACGTTGTTTGCATGCGGCTGCGGCAGCAACTATTAATTCGGTCTCATCTTCGTAAGGCGGCGGGGCTGTGGGCTGAATGGCTGAGCATGCAAGACTAGCTTTTCCCGCGGTAGATTTATTTTCTATGCTGGAGCCTGCACTAGTTTTATTTGATGTAAAAGTATCTACACCTGGTTCCGGTCCTTTTGTCCATAGCGGTAACATTTGATGCATCACGTCGCGGCATTCTATCATATATTTTCTACAGGACTTTTTAAGCAGACTACTTTTCTTATCACAAATGATATTCAACATTTCTACGGACCTGTTTTCTGGCGATAATCGTTCGGGATAAGGCTCCGGAAATAAATTAGAATGAATTGAACTTATAGTCCGTAAGTTGTAAACAAAGTCAGTCACATAAGCACTTCCGCATGTTCTGGATACGTAATCATGGAAGTCTTCGCCGATTCGTGGACGTGGGTTACACGTAACTGGAAATGGGAGTCGTACTGAGCTGTTGTTTGAGACTTTAAATTTAATTTTTTTTGGTTTTACAGGTAATTTTGATTTTTTATCGGACTTGTCTGTGGTCTTTGAATTATTCTGACCCATGTTCAGTGATTTCCAGAGGGGTTTACACGCTTGAAGGATTTATGTTAGTATTTTCGCTGCGGCACAGCTGAGGTTACTTTAAATTTATTGCTAGCAATTTTTGTTTGGGTGAGCAACTCTCACATAGCGAGCAACTTCTCGCTTAACGAGCAACTTCTCGTAAAACAACAGGCAACTTCCTGTGTCTTTCTGCTTTTAATTTACTGCTTTTAACCCTTGTATGGTAATCGGGTCTGTGAGACCCGTTTTCAGTTTTCTTTTCTTTCGTTTTTTTTTTTTTTTTTAAACAAAATTAAATTTAATTATTTACTAGCTTTCTCTGAGTGAGCAACTTCTCACTTTTTAACGTACGTTTCAAGACAACAGGCAACTTCCTGTGTCACTCTTTGGTGAGCAACTTCTCGCTTAACGAGAAATATTCAAGACAACAGGCAACTTCCTGTGTCACTTTTTCTGAGTGAGCAACTTCTCACTTTTTAACGTACGTTTAATTAAACAATTAATTATTATTATTATTTTTTTTTTTTTTAAACAAAATTAAAATATTCAAGACAACAGGCAACTTCCTGTGTCCACCAACACCACACAAGGGTTAATTTACTTTATTCGGGGACTGAGGAAGTCGTCAGTGTATCTCTCTGGATCACTAAGTGAAACTTCGTCAGCATATCCCGTTTCTTTATGGATCGATCACTGAGAGAGGCATAATACGGTCTCATATAAATATTAAAGACGTGTATTTACCTTCTGTCAGCTATCCCACTTCTGACACCAAAATTGAAGGAAATTGCCGTCCCGGGTTTCCTCCGTGGCGTGAGCGATAAGCAGAGTTTTGTCCTTTCCTTATAAGATTCCTAATTATTTAAAGTAACACTCAGGTATTCCGTTCAGCTGGGTTAGTTACGATATCGGGAGCAGTTAGGAGAACAAAGTGATACAGAAACTGTTCAGATTGCTTTCCCAGAATCAACTCAAAGGTTTATTTGATACACAGCAGTTTATATAGAGAAAAAAAGGTTCGTGTGTCAGCTTTCCCAGTTCAAACCGGTACAGACTAAATAAGGAAACGTCTTCCTGCCTTCTGAGCAAAGTATCCCTTGTGTAGTTTATCAGTTCAGCTACAATTTATGATCATCCCAGCAAAATACACTCCTAGACATAAAATACAGAGTTCTTTCATTAGTGAATTCTGAAACAAACCACCTAGCCTTTAACGAGCCTTTTTCTAAGAGATAAGGAAGGGAGGATGGGAGTAAGGAAGTGGTCTCATCTCTGTGGTGTTTTCGACCTTGGGGTACCAGCTTGTGAGTCTTACACATTAATTCTTGGGTCACAGAGAAAGAGAAAAACAACTAGTATATGGGCCTTATTGAGTAACAGTTTTCCTGTATAAAACAATATCCTGTAAATGCTAACCGTGGTATCAAAATATCATAACATATTGTACATATATTTATTAGTTTCAGATGTAGCCATTCTTGTATTTTGCTTGTTTACGTTATTGTATTTTGCACAACTCTGTTGCTTGTGAAGCTCACACACAAGAATTTCACTCACATGTGCTGTACCAATGTACCTGCACATGTGATGTGACAATAAAAGTGATTTGATTTGATTTAAACTTTATGTTGATAAGTACATGAAGCGTATCTCTATAAGATTTCAACATTTCAATATGAATGAAGGCTGAAAACTGATTAATCTGATTAGATTATCAGAGGAGAAAACGGCTGCTGAGTGAGCCCTCATCTGGGACTCTCCTCAGCTCTTTCTGGGACAGTGGCGCAGCTGCCCCTCTGTTGGTCTTCCTTGGTCTCTTGTGTTCTGGGGGCCTCTGGATGTCTGGAGTTTTGATCTCCTCCATACCTGCTTCATGCCCTGGAGGACGGGGCAGTGGCCCCCCCACACCCTCTAGCAGATTATTACATGAAGGAACCTTTTAAAAAAACAAGCGCGTCCATGCTCACAGGTGTACACACGGGTGATCACACCCACAAACTACACCCTTTTTGGCTCCTACCTCAAAGCACACTGTGTTCTGTTGATCTTATGTGCTGCACAATAATGTTTAACATTTAGTATTTACTGTCATATTCCCATATATCATTGTGATGTTGTTTATTCTATTACTCTTGTTCTCTTCTGCTTGTTTTCTTTTTTCTTTCTCAGCAGGTGATCCAGGTGATTGATATATGCATTTTTTTTCTCTGCCCTTTCTGTTGGTTTTTGTTTTTTGCCCTTCTCCCCCGTCCCTCTTCTCAGCTGTTTCTCTTTCCCTCTTTCTTTCTCCCCTTCTTTCCCCCAGTCAAGTCTGTCCCGTATTCAGTAAGTGAAAATAAAATAAACAATAAAAGGTGAATCAAATGGACCATTATGGCAAGGCTGGGATGGTCAGTTTGGTAAAGTAAATCCGTTGGGCATCTTTCTTTGCCTTTAGACAACAATTCTGATGGCAAAAGAGCCAAACGGGACAGGCAAAAAAACCAAAACAAAACTTGCACCAGCCATACTGTCCATAGACACAGGAGGGAAAACTGAAAACCTCCAAGAAACTGAAATTGTAATAAATGAATCACGCTAAAGCCGCCTCTACATCATTTTGGAAATGTCCAGAGCCTTTCAGTGGCCTGAAAGGTGGCCTGTCAGTGGCATACTGTATGCCAAGCAGACTCAGTGCGAGATACATAATATGTAGCCTTAGAATCAGGGCTGTGCAGAGAGGTTTAAAGGGGCGGGTGCTCAAAGTTAAAAAGGGGCACATTGAACCAGGCTGAATAACAACAACACACATTCATCAAAAATCTAATATGGGCAACGAGGCAAAGCAAACGTAGCCGATGTTTTACCTTATGGGTACAATGTTGCTGTTGAGGGGTTGCTGTGGATAGTGCTGGAGGGCAGGGCTGTGTTGATCTGAGACTGTAAACATTAAAAAGTCCATAGGAGAGATGGTAGCTGATTAAACAAGTGTCATGAGATAATAACAAAATGCAAAGATTGGTGACAGCGCTTGGAACCATAAGGCAACAAAAAACTGTGAGAAATAATTTAGGCTCTGCCTGTGAATCACTCTTTGCTTCTCTTCTTCCTTCCATCCCATCATTTCATATATCACTCTCCACTTACTGTCTATCTGAGAACAAGGCACAACTTGCTATTGCAATAAACTATAATCTAATTATCCACACCTAACAACTCTTGCACTTAATCTATAATAAAATGATGACAGAAAAATGTTATAGCACTGCCTTTAGTAGCCTCATACAGCGCCTACTGTTTCCTCCTCATGTCCTTACCAGGCATGTCTGGACAATGTTATATCATGAGTAATATTTTTTTTAAAAATCCATCTAAATAAAACACACACATGCACGCACACACAATGACATTTTAGACCTTCTTCAGAATACTGTATATACTATGGGCATCATGGTGCTGATCCAGAATCCTTACATTATTATTTATTACTAGAGCTACAATAATAAAGCAATGAGGAGGGGGAAGTAATAAATATGAAATAATGTCATTATGATGATTCCATTTGTTTCACTATCCACTCTGTGCAGGGCAAAGCTTATTACATTTTTAAACTGTAGAGATACAATCATTTTACTGCTGTAAAATCCAAATTTTGTCTTATTTAAAATATAAATCTAATATAATCTGCTTCTTAATGTATGTTCTTTAAAATACAGCGTGTGTTTTTTAATATATTATAATTATAATAATGCATAATTATGTGGACATGCATATTAGATCGTTTTTTAGTGAAATATAATCCCTCCAGAAAGGCAGGAAAAGCCCGGAAACTTACTTTAAAACTAAATATGTTTCTAAATACTTTAAAACTAAATATGTTCCCTAAAACAGTGGACAGAGCTACAGACCCTATGAGCGCCTACAAAGCGGCCTCCGGACCGCTAAAAATGCGCGTGCTCTTTGTGAGCTCGTTCCCGGCTCGTAACCAGCGCGTTCTGCCGTCAAGGGCGATCATTGGTTAAATGTGATCATGTGACTGATGCAAGCCAGATCCTTTGATTTAGCAAAACTGTGATTAATAGTTAAATATTATTGTTGAGGGGCACAGACGGGACTCCGCACGCACACACACACACACACATAAAAAAAAAAAAAAAAAAAAAAAAATTTTTTTTTTTGCCTCAACAAAAGGGCACCTTGGGCACCCATCAGGAAAGGGGCGGGTGCTCAAGCCCCTCTAGCCCCCCCTTCTGCACGTGCCTACTTAGAATTCACATCTACAGTTTAAAGAGACACAGTGCTTTCGCTATTGTCTCTAAACATTAGGATCCATAAAAAACAACAACAACAACAAAAACAGTTTTATCAACAGAGGACCCACGAATGGACCCATATATATATGTATGGGTCCATTCGTGGGTCCCATATATATATGTATATATATATATATATATATATATATATATATATATATATATATATATATATATATATATATATATATATATATACAAAAAAAAAGAAAAATTTTTTTTTTTGCCTCAACAAAAGGGCACCTTGGGCACCCATCAGGAAAGGGGCGGGTGCTCAAGCCCCTCTAGCCCCCCCTTCTGCACGTGCCTACTTAGAATTCACATCTACAGTTTAAAGAGACAGTGCTTTCGCTATTGTCTCTAAACATTAGGATCCATAAAAAACAACAACAACAACAAAAACAGTTTTATCAACAGAGGACCCACGAATGGACCCATATATATATGTATGGGTCCATTCGTGGGTCCCATATATATATATATATATATATATATATATATATATATATATATATATATATATATATATATATATATACAAAAAAAAAAAAAAATTTTTTTTTGCCTCAACAAAAGGGCACCTTGGGCACCCATCAGGAAAGGGGCGGGTGCTCAAGCCCCTCTAGCCCCCCCTTCTGCACGTGCCTACTTAGAATTCACATCTACAGTTTAAAGAGACACAGTGCTTTCGCTATTGTCTCTAAACATTAGGATCCATAAAAAACAACAACAACAACAAAAACAGTTTTATCAACAGAGGACCCACGAATGGACCCGTATATATATGTATGGGTCCATTCGTGGGTCCCATATATATATATATATATATATATATATATATATATATATATATATATATATATATATATATATATATATATATATATATACAAAAATATATATATATATATATATATATATATATATTTTTTTTTTTTTTTTTTTTTTTCTTAATGTTTATACCTTGTGTTTGGGGGGGTTCTGTCTTGTTTTTATGGACATGAAGTCTGCCAATAAAGATTGAATTGAATATTACTGATACAGAAATAGGTTTCTATATGTCATCACTGCAAAGAGTGCAGCCTTACCTAATTGATATGGGGGACAGCCTTCAGTAATAGTAATAAATCACACAGCAATAGTACATTCAAGCAGTTGTAAAAAGCATGATAATATATTAAGTAATCCAAAGTATCCAGAATACGTTACTGTCATCAAGTAACTTAATCTATGTTACAAAATACATTTTGGGGCATGTATTCTGTAATCTGTAGTGGAATACATAGTAAAAGTAACCTTCCCAACACTGGTTACCTGCTCTCATTTACTGTTTTAGCTGTTTGGTGGGTGTTGAAATAGTTTTGTAAGCTTTAACCTGAGATCCTGGCTTTTCTGGCAAAATACATTTATATTTAAAAATTGATCAGGATTTAATAAAAAGTAACCTTCCCAACACTGCACGGGAATAGCTCACAGGTGATGTGGCACCATCATAGCAGGTTGATGCACCCTAAGTGAGGCTCTACATATTTGATCACTGCAGTGGTGAGGAGGAGAGGAGCAAGGAAACTGACAGAATATAATCCAGACCAAGAAATGAATGATGAGGAGGAATTCAATGATGAAAAGGAGCTGAGGCTGCCGTCAGATTTAAGTCAAAGAATGGGAATTTCTCCCCAAATGAGAATCATGTTAGGCTTTTAGCTGAATATGTCATCAGGAGGGACCACAGGACGTACAAAATGAGCCGTACCCTGGACTGTTGACATCAAATCCTGCTTTAATCAGTTCCCAACTGATTATCTGAGTAAATGGCCCATGAATCCTCATCGCAAATGCTCTCAGTGCAATGAGACCCTGTAACAGGAAGTTCAGACAACAACAGCACATTCATGTATGCCCACAACACTTCGAGACATGTTGTGAACACGCTGCCAAGACTCGCCACGACGTTCTTTTCTCGCCCTTAAAAGAAGACATGCAGGCAGGTACGGCTACAACAAACGATTTAAACTAACACACTTTTTATTGCTGTCATATAATACATCTGTTTTATTATTTGTTAACAACATGAAACACACAAAAAGTTTAGATCTTTCTTTTTCCACATTAGATTTTTACCTTGCTGTGTGGGCATGTATCATTTCTCTTATTCAGACTTGTGAACACTCATCATTTACCTGACAGTTAAAGACATCTTGAGCTTGTCTCACAGCTTTCTTTGTCTCTAGTCATGATGCCAGAGAGCGATAGATCTCAACACACTTGCATACCTCGAATCATAAGTAAGAAAGTGATTTTGAACAGTTTTGCACACATCTGCAGCTGCTGCATGATGTCATTTGTAACTGAAACTATATCGTGTCTTCCTTCAGGGTGTGTCTCTGTCATTTTCTTCATCATGTTTATTGTTCAGGCGATAGTTGGTAAGTGTGAGTGGCTCAATATTCAGACTGAATTCATTTAGATTCAGTTTATGTGTTGGAAATAAAATTTGAAAAATCAAATAACAAGAACTATGCAACAACAGTCATCTTCATTTACATGCTTGTGCTTTGTAGGATGCGTGTACATTTATGACTGTCCAAGGGCGCCCTCCATTCCTCTCTTTATGGTTATTTGTGGATTCATACCTGTCTTCTGGGGACTGAGCCATTGCAAGAGCAGGTGCAGTATTTTCTGCAACTGTCTGTTCCTCATCTTCTGTTTTGCCTGGTTTATCTTCGGTAAGTATCATGTTTCTGGATTATTTGACTCAGCATTTTGAATTTCTTGAGGTTTAGTAATTATTATGTATCATGTTTATGGTTTAAGGTTCTTTAGTTAGTTGTGAGTTTATTCTGTTTTGAGTTTCTGTATTTTCTGTCTAGTTTCTTGTCTGTTAGGTTCCTCTTGTCTCTCCTCTGTGTTGCCAGTATGTGTCTGTTGTGTCATCTGTGTTCAACTCTGTCTCCTTCCATGTCGCTCGCCTCCTCATTTCCTGGGTCTCAGTCATGCCTTTGCATTTTGTCTCCCCTTGGCTTACATATTCCCTCCTTGTGTGTCACTCCTTGTCTCCCCTCTTTGTGTTCATTTGTATTCATTTATGTTCTCCCTGTTCTTCCCTGTCCCTCACTCGCGCTCTTTCTTTCTCCCTTGACTATTTCCGTTTTCCCTCTTTGTGTCGCCTTCCTTTGTGTCTCCAGTCAATCCTGTACTCTTGTGCGTTCCTCCCTCTCGGTCATGCGTCTTGCGATGTGCTCAGTGTGTTCAATTTTGCTTCCCTCTGCGTCAATATGTCTGTCCCAGCTGTGTTCCCATGTGTGTCCACTGCCCTCACCACCGCTGTGTGCATTTAGTGTGTGAGTTTTCTTTCATTTTTTGTTGGGTGGTCTGTTAACCACGTATCATGTTCCAGGTATTCGTGGCTCTCTAGTCCAGGTTTTCATGCCTAGTTTTTGTTTACCCAGTTTAGGTTATTGTTTAGTTTCACCTTGGTTTGCTCTGGCCTTTTGTTTTGAACTGTTTCACCAGCCTTATTAAACAGCTCGCTTTCTGTTTAAACCGAGTTTTGTTCCATGCTTCTGCTTTTGGATCCACACCTTTAACTCCACAGTTTGTAGCGTCAGATTGTGGCAGTAAGCTTAATGTTATGTTCAGCTTCTTAACAGTGAAGGTTGTTTTTTGAATAGACAGCCTGGCACAGCAGTACATACCTGACATTTGAATATTTCTCAAAGACCAAGACAAGCTTCTCATGACAAAAATTAGACCAAAAACAAAACTTAAAGTAAAGTAATTTTTGAAAAATGATACAATTATTGCCCCGTGCTTGCTGAAAATGCAAGCCTGTCAATTCAGCCTCCAGACTGCTCTTAATGCTCAGTTTATGACTTTTTCTACTGTTGGCTCTGTACAGCTCTGGCTGTGAGCACAAACATGCCACCTACTGTTCAAACTGTCAGTTTATGAGAGGTAGCCAATCAGAAGGAAGTTGGCTTAAAGGAAGAGGAGCCAAAGACATACATCTGACCTTGTATTCTACTTATTTGTTTTTATTATTGTATTCATTTATTTTTTTTTGCTCGCTGCACCAACCAGATGGAGGTTTACGATGATGAGGCTCGGCCACTGCTGTGGCGCTAATCATATGAATGCATATATGTTTGTGTGTTCCCCACCTCCTCTTAGCCAAGTGGACCAATACTGATGAAACAGATTAGAATGGTGTCACAATAAAAAATGTCATATCAAATATATCACACTGTAATGGACATATACTACTACTACTAATAATGATGCTGATTGAAATACAATTATAAGCAAACAACAGACTAAATATTATATTATTATTTTAATGTGTGCTTTATGTATATACAGAACTTCATACATTTAATGTTGGTTAATACAGCAACATGTAGTTGTTGATCTTTTGTTAGAGAAATCTTACAATTAACAATTCATGTTTAATATTTTATCATAATTTATTAAACTCCATGTACTTTGAAGCTTTATGAATACAAACAAAGATGTTTATTATGTAAATCATATGTAGTTCAATAAGATCAAGATCATTATTACATTCATCTGGAAGAAGTGGACATGATTTATTGAGACACAGAATTCAGTTAAGACACTGATGACCCATCACAGCAGAGTAAATGATCATGATCTTTCCTGTTTAACAAACGTATATGAAATGTGTGATTTTGTTTATTTGCCAATATCCATGCTGTTTCTTTTTTGTTTAATTGTAAACTAACTAAATAAATAAATAAAAGGCTGCCCTTTTTATTACCCTGTTACATCGTCTGTAATTTTTGTCAACAGTTTGATAAATTTGATAAAATTTTCACAACTAAACAGAAACAAATGTGGGAACTAAAAACAGGAGAAGAATTTTGGAAGAGCTGAGATTTCGTGCTTCAAAGAAACACATGTCAGACAGGAAAGGCTCAGTGGGTTTGGACAACAGGACCATGCTCAGCATTTTTTGTGAGTATGTTGTAGTCAGTATCATCCTCTATGCTGTTGCATGCTGGGGCAGCAGGTTGAGGGTTGCAGATGCCAACAGACTCACTAACCTGATCTGCAAGCCCAGTAATGTTGTGAGGATGGAGCTGGACTCCCTTAAGGTTGTGTGAGAGAGGCGAATGTTGTCCATGACAATATCCCAAGGACAATACTGGACAATACCTCCCACGCACTCCATGACGTGCTGGCCAGTCACAGGAGCAGGTTGCCTACATGCAATTTTATGCTTAAATGCAGATGTTGCTCTCAACCTTGGTGTTTTAACCATTTGTACTGTGGTGAGTAAGTACTGAGCCCAGCGTTATTAATAACTTATATAATGACCAATCATACCATATTTAACTGAAGCAGCCACTGATTCAATTTTTCATCCTGAAGTCAGTCTTTTAATTTAATCAAAGTGAAGTTCACTTTTACATCTGAGCCATAGGTGGTGGTGGGTTTTAAAAGACGAGCTAACCTGGTCTATATTAAGTTCATCACAGAAACAGGTAGGACTTTCTATTACAGCTCGCTAATAAAGGGGTAATAGTAAAGTAACAAGAGGGAAACAAGATAATGTGGTAATTACTACTTTATTACTATGCAATTACCTAAGTAATCACCATGTAATATCCAAATAATATGAAGATATCAACAGCGGTTACAACTGAGTAATATTACCCTGAAATTTATGTAATAGGGTAACAAGAGCCCAGGTAATGGGGGAAATAATATTGAAATACAGCTCCGTAATAAAGTGGTAATAGTATGGTAACAAGGAAGAAAGAAGAACATAATAATGTGGTAATTCCCAAGTTATTACCACTCAATTACCTATGGTAGTTTCTGTGTAATAAGCAGGAAACAGAGCTGCGAAATGCAAAATTGCTTGTTTCTGTTTAATATAATATTAATAACCAGGTAATAACATTTTAAAATAAACTTAAAAATAAGAAGAGAAAAAAAGTCACTGAATTCCAAAGTTAAGACCAGGATTGAAATTACGTGAACTCTCTTAATCTCCAGATGTTTTTCTAATTTTCATAGATAACATTCAAGGAAGACAGACTCGAGGAGGTACAGCACCACCTTTTACATTTTTACCATTATTTATGACTAACATTTACAGGGTGTACTTTATTTTCAGTGAAAAAAACTCAGTTTAAAGTTTGCTTTGTTATCTAGTCAGACTTACTGCTACTCTTCATGTTCACAAAAGTCTAAGTGCTAATACTGGAGCTTACCGAAGCTTCTGTGTCTTCTCCTTTTGAAGTTATCATCGGAGACGATACCTGACACTGACACATGTCTGCACACCTGCAGACCACCTAAATCTCCATCTGTGGTTGTAGGCAGTGGCGTTGTTAGGCCTATTTTAGGGGGGTAGAAGCCTCCCTAAGTCTTCAGCTGAAGCCTCCCTAGAGTATTTGGTGTTTTTTTAAAGCTTTTTTTTTTTTTTTTTAACTTATTCTATTTTTATTTTCTTATTCTTACAAAAATTGCAGACAAATTCAATATAAATGTGACTGTAGACATTTACCGCAAGAGACCAGTACAGAAATACACATCCGCAGAAGTTGACTTTCATTATATTATTCTTAGAAATTGACTTGTAGCACACACACTTTGTGACACACACACACACACACACAGCTTACACACAGACAGCATCAGGACCTGCGTAACAGGAAATGTGATTATATTTGCATATTGACGATGTAACCTATAAAAATAAACGAATGCTGCAGTTCGGTGTGTCTCTCTGTCTGAGATTCACCCGTGCCGCACGTTATCAGTATCAAGTGTCTCAGTGTTGTTTATTCACCTGACCGTTTGTTAACTGTAAATCTCTGACAGTATACTAAATGTTTTTCTACGTGTGTGTGTGTGTGTATACACATATTTTACAAATTAAATAGAGTAAACAATAAAATAAAATATATAAAATATACAGAGTTGAGACATGTGCAAAACAGTGGCATTACTGTACAGTGTGGAGTGCATAATGTTGAAGTTCTAGTAGTGAAGGTGAGGTGTCTATGACGTGTTCAGCAGTCTGATGGCCTGGTGGAAGAAGCTGTCTCTCAGTCTGCTGGTACGGGACCGGATGCTGCAGAACCTCCTTCCTGATGGAAGCAGTCTGAACAGTTTATGGCTGGGGTGACTGGAGTCCTTGATGATCCTCCCCGCTTTCCTCAGGCAGCGCTTCCTGTAGATGTCTTGGAGGGAGGGAAGCTCACCTCCAATTATCCGTTCAGAGCACCGCACTACTCGCTGGAGAGCTTTGCAGTTGTAGGCGGTGCTGTTGCCAAACCAGGTGGTGATGCATCCAGTGAGGATGCTCTCAATGGCACAGTGATAGAAGGTCCTGAGGATGCGGGGGCTCATGCCAAATCTTTTCAGTCTCCTGAGAAAGAAGAGGCGCTGCTGCGCCTTCTTCACTGGTTTGTTTTTGTGTCCTGACCACGTAAGATCCTCAGCCAGATGTACTCCAAGGAACCTTTTCTATTACATGTTGGCTTTTCCAAATTAGACTTTTAACTTGCTGTGTAGACACGTATTATTTCTTAGCCACAAATTCTTAAACATCAACTTTTGCAGGAGTATTTTTAATGCAAGTATATACTAATACAGTACTTGAGTATGAAATGTTTGTACTTTTGCCACCTCTGATAATAACAAAGGGGGGCCTAGCAAAAAAAGTTCGGGAACCACTGATATAAGGTATGACAGAACTGACAGCTGTTATTTTAATCAGCTTGTCTCAGTTGTTTTAACTCTAAGTATCATAAGGTAATGTGGTAACATCTGGACTGACGAGTTTACTGTCAGCATTTTAATCACTAGTTTAAAGGCTGTAGGTTGCAGCCATTGAGCTATGGCCTCAGTGCTGGTCTAATAGTCTGAGCTACTTCAAGCTTTATTTGTGAAGAGCACCGTAGCTTATAAAACACAAAGCTAGCTTGTACAGCTGTGACGTAAAATTTTCATTAGCTAAGATGACCTTAACAGGGCTACGTGCAATGATGCTAGCGTTAGCCATGTTAGCATGTTACCTTCAACAGGTGGTCAGACTGAGTAAACAGCCACACAGTCAGAGGTTCAGCTCTCCGTTTCACTGCAGGGTCCCTTCATTCGTCACATATCTGAGCCGAGTGTAAATCCCGAGGCCTTTATACAAGCACACACGCTTCTTAGCAGGGCAAAGCTATGAGCTAGAAAAATCCAGACAGCCAGCCTGTGTCTGTCCAACCAATCAGAGCGCTCCTTACATCTCACGGTATGACTAATTTGCATTGCAGCAGGATTTCTAAAATGAAGTTGCTAATTCATCTGCTAATCCAAATGTTAATCCCTGAGCGAACAGGAAAGTGAAATGGATTTTGAAATGAGCAGTACGAAGTGTTTTCAGAAAACACTACGTCTAGATGAACAGAATCAACTTTTTGGGATAAAAAAGGCAACCTTGTATGTATGTATGTATTTATTTACTTACAATTAAATAAAAAGAAACAGCACGGATATTTGCAAATACACAAACTCACACGTCATTAACAGGAAGCTTATATGATTGTTAAATAGGGAAGATCATGGTCATTTATTCTGCTATGATGGGTGATCGGTAGGGTTGCCAACTCCCTGAAAAATAAATAAGGGACACCTCGTGGCCAGGGCCGGGCAACCCAGTTGTCTTCACCCTTCCCGGTGTGGTAGCTCTTTTTTTGTATGTGAAATTATTTTTAAGCATTTGACTTGAATTTGATTTAAGCAGATGCATATTCTTTGTGATATGACCATATGGGAAACAAATTATCATTTAGCCATTTATTTTTAGCTCAAAATGACAACATTAACACAGTAAAACAGGTCTCTTTCTTAAACAGAAGCCTGTCATGCTTAACTTTTGAGAATATAAGTAAATCTTTCTTTAAAAGAACTCTGTCCTACTTAACTTAAAATTATATAAATTAATAGAAAGCAATAGAACGAAAAATATTCTTGTAACAGTGCACATTTAGTGCATTTAGTACAATTGGCTTCAGTTGAGGTATTATTTCAGCTTTTCTAAAGCTAATCAGCTGCTCCTGTTTGTAAACCCGCTTGTTCCCATGATTACGCATCTTAACTCATCATCATTATTCATCTATGTATTACTTTTATGTATTAGTCATCTATTTGTTGTAATCATCTATCCTTGCAGTTGTTTATTACACAAAATAAATTATATTATCACACTTCTGGCCACATAGCGCTGATATTCACTGCACATGCCCATATTAACCTTAACCAGAGGGTTTAAAAAAACAAACCAGTGTTTACATACCATATCTGCTTCTGCCGTGGCCTGGTGGACAAGAAATTGGTTAAGGGTTCCCCGAGCTTTCACGCCCCTCATGTTCTTCATGTGCCCACCACTAGAAGCATGCCTATGGAAAAAGTGCTCCGGCACACAGTGCAGTGCGCTTTAAAGGTGTTATGGTGTATTTTCCCAGCCCAGTGTTTTCCTTTTCCCATTCCTCCCTGTACTTTTGCAGCCTTTTTTTCTTTCTCTGAGGGGAACAAACATTGTTGCTCTAATGCTGGGCTCACACTGTGCGATTTTTGGCCCATTTTGAGCCGATTTATGAGTCGTGCGACCGATTTGGTGATCGGCCCGATTTTGGCCTTCATCGTGCATCGTGTAGTATACGTGGGGTAACGAGACACGATTAACACCTCACGACCAGCTCCCGATCATCAATCGCTCGTGAGGGTGTCACCGCAGCCGCTCACACTGCTCACGCGCAAACACGTAAACGTCGGTGAAAAAGACGGTGCAGCTCGGCTGTGCGGCGTGTGATCTGGACACAAGCGATGGAGGCACAACTTGTAGAACTTTGGAAAGCTCATCCGAGCCTTTTCGATGTGGCATCACAAAATTATCACGACCACAACAACTAGGGTTGCCAACTCCCTGAAAAATAAATAAGGGACACCTCGTGGCCAGGGCCGGGCGACCCAGTTGTCTTCACCCTTCCCAGTGTGGTGAATTTTCTAGCTCTTTTTTTGTGTGTGAAATTATTTTTTTAACCCTTTGACTTGAATTTGATTTAAGTATATGTGTATTCTTTGTGATATGAACACATGTGAAACAAATGATCATTTAGCCATTTATTTTTAGCTCAAAATGACAACATTAACACGATAAAACAGGTCTCCTTCTTAAACAGAAGCCTGTCATGCTTAACTTTTGAGAATATAAGTAAATCTTTCTTTAAAAGAACTCTGTCCTGCTTAACTTAAAATAATAGAAAACAATAGAAAGAAAAATATTCTTGTAACAGTGCACATTTAGTGCATTTAGTACAATTGGCTTCAGTTGAGGTATTATTTCAGCTTTTCTAAAGCTAATCAGCTGCTCCCGTTTGAAAACCCGCTTGTTCCCATGATTACGCATCTTAACTCATCATCATTATTCATCTATGTATTACTTTTATGTATTAGTCATCTATTTGTTGTAATCATCTATCCTTGCAGTCGTTTATTACACAAAATAAATTATATTATCACACTTCTGGCCACATAGCGCTGATATTCACTGCACATGCCCATATTAACTTTTTCCAGCCAGGTGTTTTCCTTTTCCCATTCTTCCCTTTCTCTGAGGGGAACAAACATTGCTGCTCTAATGCTGGGCTCACACTGTGCGATTTTAGGCCCATTTTGAGCCGATTTTTGAGTGATCGGACCGATTTTGGCCTTCATCGTGTAGTATACGTGGGGTAACGAGAAGTGATTAACACCTCACGACCAGCTCCCGATCATCAATCGCTCGTGAAGGTGTCACCACAGGCGCTCACACTGCTCGCGCGCAAACACGTAAACGCCGTGAAAAAGACGGCGCAGCACGGCTGTGCAGCGTGTGATCTGGACACAAGCGATGGAGGCACAACTTGTAGAACTTTGAAAAGCTCATCCGAGCCTTTTCGATGTGGCCTCACAAAATTATCACGACCACAACAACCGTGAAAATAGTTGGATCTACATCGCTGCTAAATCACAGCTGCCTGATCAATGTTTTTCATTAGCAATTTAGCAAAGTTGATGATGGTGGTGTGTCTGTGTGAGTGAGAGACAGACAGAGAGAGTGACAGATTTTCTGTTATAACCTTCATTTTATGGACGCACAGTGTGAGCACTCAGGTCGCATCAGAGCATCGGGTGGTATAGTGTGAGACCTGCATCGTGACCTACCAACTTCTAACCCCTGCGAGTCAATCGTGCAGTTTGAGCAGGAGCTGAATAACGCGACTGAAAAAAGCGCACAGTGTCTGCCCAGCTTTAGGTGTACTGTCGTCCGAGACTTGCACCGCAGTGTCGGCGTTTGTTCCCCTGTTGGCCATGCTTCTTGTTGTGGTCATCTGTTGTCTTCCGGTATTTTCTCCGTAAGCGACCTTTCCTCGACCAATGAGATGAGCGGTAATCTGAATTGTCATACTCGAATTGTCATAAGTGTGCTGTCAGCTCATTGGTCACAAAGCAGGAGAGGGGCTGGGAATTATGTTTTCAAACAAAGCGTTAATTCCATAAACATTTATAGACTACTTTTGATTCTCACTGTATTACGGGACAAAGTGCGTCCCTTATTAGCTCAATACGGGACGTGTACTTTTGTTTCTAAATACGGGACGATTCCGTATTTTAAGGGACAGTTGGCAACCCTAACAACAACCGTGAAAATAGTTGGATTTACACTGCTGCTTAATCACAGCTGCCTGATCATGTTTTTCATTAGCAATTTAACAAGGTTGATGGTGGTGTGCGTGTCTGTGTGAGTGAAAGACAGAGAGGGAGAGCGAGCGACAGATTTTCTGTTATAACCTTCATTTTATGGAGGCACAGTGTGAGCACTCAGGTCACATCAGCGCATCGGGCGGTATAGTGTGAGACCTGCATCGTGACCTATGAACTTCTAACCCCTGCGAGTCAATCGTGCAGTTTGAGCAGGAGACTGAAAAAATCGCACAGTGTCTGCCCAGCTTTAGGTGTACTGTCGTCCGAGACTTGCACCGCAGTGTCGGCGTTTGTTTCCCTGTTGGCCATGCTTCTTGTTGTGGTCATCTGTTGTCTTCCGGTATTTTCTCTGTAAGCGACCTTTCCTCGACCAATGAGATGAGCGGTAATCTGAATTGTCATACTCGAATTGTCATAAGTGTGCTGTCAGCTCATTGGTCACAAAGCAGGAGAGGGGCTGGGAATTATGTTTTCAAACAAAGCGTTAATTCCATTAACATTTATAGACTACTTTTGATTCTCACTGTATTACGGGACAAAGTGCGTCCCTTATTAGCTCAATACGGGACGTGTACTTTTGTTTCGAAATACGGGACGATTCCGTTTTTTAAGGGACAGTTGGCAACCCTAGTGATCGGTGTCTTAGCTTAACTGAATTCTGTGTCTCAATAAATCATGTTCACTTCTTCCAGACAAATGTAATAGTGATCTCTTCTTATTAAATTAAATATGGTTTACAATATGTACATCTTTGTTTGTAGTCATAAAGTTTCAAAGTACATGGAGCTAATAAATGATAATAAAAGATTGATTGATTGATTGAATCTTTATTTTGAACATGTTGAAAAAGTATAAAAAAAATAGAATTAAAAGAGACAAATGAACAAAGCAAACAAAAGGAAAACGAGCAACCACAACTCCAAATAACGTCCATGTTCAAAAAGGAGCAGGAAGAAGCATAAGCTTATTTAATCCCACCCCTTTTCCACTATCTAGTATCAATAGACTACAGAAATACCTCCTTGCAATTACATTATATGTAATGTGTAATTTTTTTTTAATATATACACATATATGTTTCTATCTATCCATACATACGTATATACACACATACGCACATATACACATTTTCAATAACCCCATTAACACCTCAAGGATACACAACCTACAATTATATATATATATATATATATATATATACCCATACCAACATACCCGTGCATGCGCACACACATGAAAATATTAGACAAGAACACCCTATCAAATCTCTACCTCTAAAGATTAAACATGAATTGTTAATCATAAGATTTCTCTAACAAAAGATCAAAAACTACATGTTGCTAGATTAACCAACATTAAATATATGATGTTCTAAATAAAGCACACATGAAAATATTAGTATATTTTTCCTGTTGTTTGCTTATGATTTTACTTTAGTCAGTGTCATTATTATTATTTGTAGTTGTAGTAGTAGTAGTATATGTTTATTACTGTGTGATATATTTTATTGTGACCCCATTCTACTCTTTCTCATCAGTATTGGTCCACTTGTCTAAGGGGAGATGGGAAACACAAAAACGTACATACATACATACATACATACATACATACATACATATGTGATATGATTAGCGCCACAGCAGTGGCCGAGCCTCATCAGAAATCTCGTAAGCCTCCATCCGGTTGTTGCAGCAAGCAGTAATAAGACAGGAAATATGAATGGCTATCAGGATGTAGGTCACGTTACTGCACCAAAATGCAAACAGGTAGAAATACATGTTGCATTTGAGATCGGTGTCTGGAGTATGGTTCAGGATGTAGTTGCAGTAGACATGTACAGTACCTGGAAAAATATAAATGAGGGCTCAGGAAATAAGGTTTTATCATGCTTGGATACACACAACATTACTGTAACGCAGTAATTCTTAAACTACGAAAAGCTTTGGTAAATGGACTGGTTCTTATATAGCGCTTTTCTACTCTGAGCACTCAAAGCGCCTTACACAACTTGCTCTTTTACCCAATCACATTTCTAAGATTTTAGTGCTAGCCAGCTAACATTCATACACACATTCACATTCCGATGGACCCATCGGAGAGCAACCTGGGGTTAGTATCTTGCCCAAGGATATTTGGCATGCAGACTAGGATCACACCACCAACCTTCCGGTTAGTAGGCGACCTGCTCTACCACCTGCGCTACAGTCACCCTAAGCTCTGCTAAAAATATTCATCAATAATTTAGTAAACCTCAATATAAATAACTTTTGAGACATGATGACTGAACTCACAGCCAGGTTATTTTTTTTAAAAATTTCTATTGTGTTTAAAAGCTGCACAACTGAATTTCAGGAACTTGAAAGCAGAAGAAAACAGCAAGTTGATTATTTGTTGAGAAAACAAATTCTAGAGTGGCTAATCATTTTCAACAAACCTGATCTTGTTTAGTTTTTAAACAAATACATTTCAATTTATTAAACCTCACAAAAATAAAATCTTTCTTTTTCTGATATCATTCATTAGTGAGAACCTATAAAGTTCACTTCCAGCTCTATATTTTTTATTGTATTATATATTGTGTGTATTACAACAGCAACCTTCACGGTTAACAAGCTAAATATAACTAAATATAAACTTACCTACGAACCAGATAAAAAAGAGAATGGAGATGATACAGTAGCAGAAAATTCTGCATCCATTCTTACACCAGCTCAATGCCCAGAAGAAAGAAATGAATCCAGAAATAACCATTGTGATAGGAATGAAGGGATCCGCTGGACAGTCATGAATGTATATGCATCCTACAGAGCACAAGTATGAAAACGAAGACGACCGTCAAGTTGTTGTTACACAGTTCATGTTATTTGATTTTTCAAATTTTCCTTCCAACACATAAATGAATGTAAATGAATTCAGTCTGAGTAAAGGACAACTCCTACTTACCAATTATCCCCTGAACAATAAACATGATGAAGAAGCTCACAGAGATACAGCCTGAAAAAGGCCGATATGGTTGCAGTTACAAATGACACCATGCAGCAGCTGCAGATGTGTGCAAAACAGTCCAAAATCACTTTCTTACTTAATAAAAGAGACATCCAAGTGTATTGAGGTCTATCGCTCTCTGGCATCGTGGCTACTTAGAAATGAAACCTACAGAGACACAAAGGAAGCTGTGAAACGAGCTCAGGTTGTCTTTAACTGTCAGGCAAATGACAAATAAGATAAGATAAGATAAGATAAGATAGAACTTTATTAATCCCTCGGGTGGGTTCCTCTGGGAAATTCGACTTCCAAAAAAAGCACAGCAACGACCGAAGTTACAGTTACAGAACTGTTATATATATATATATACACACACACACACACACACACACACACACACACACACACATATATAAATACAGAGACAAATATAAATAAAATATACAAAGGGGATAAATAGAATAAATAGGAATAAAAAATAAAAATACAAGTGAATTGCACATTTCAAGTATTGAGTCTATTGCACTGTTGACTATTTACAAAAAGTATTGCACAAGGTATTGTACAGTGAGGTGCAGAGGCACTGCAGCTTAGTTGTTCCCCCCTCCTTTGTCCTCCTGTTTCCCCTCCCTCTCCCCTCCAGAGAGGAGTTAAACAGTCTGATGGCGTGTGGGACAAAGGAGTTTTTAAGTCTGTTAGTTCTTGTCTTGGGGAGAAGCAACCTGTCACTGAACAGACTCTTCTGATTGTTTATGGCCGTGTGCAGAGGATGTCTGGCATTGTCCATAATGTCCATCAGTTTCTTTAATGTCCTTTTCTCTGCCACTGTCACCAGAGTGTCCAGCTTCATGCCGACCACAGAGCTAGCCCTCCTGATCAGTTTCTCCAGCCTGGATGAGTCCTTCTTTGCTGTGCTGCTCCCCCAGCACACCACAGCATAGTAAAGTACTCCAGCAACCACCGACTGGTAAAACATCCTCAGGAGCTTCCTGCAGATGTTAAAAGACCTCAGCCTCCTGAGGAAGTACAGTCGGCTTTGGGCTTTTTTATACAGGTGCTCTGTGTTGCATGACCAGTCCAGTTTATTGTCCACCCACAGCCCGAGGTACTTGTACTTGTTGACCACCTCCACCTCCTCCCCCTCTATCTGAACTGGCAGTGGACCTTCTCTGGACCTTCCCATCGTAAAGAAAACTCCCTTAAAATATGGACAATAACAAACCTGCTAAATTCCTTCCAGAATCTCTGTGTAAAAGAACAGTACCAAAAAAGATGTGTCACAGTTTCTGGATGATCCCCACAGAACGTACAATTAGTATTTATGTCCCTTTTAAATTTTACCATGTAGTGACTGGCTGGATAACATTTATGTAGAATTTTAAATGAGACTTCTTTTACCTTATTTACAATCAAATATTTATGGGGGACCATCCAGACTGTCTTCCACTTGATATCTGGAACAAATCGGTTCCAATAAGATATTATATATGGGAGAGAGACGATATCTTCTTGGAATAAACTACGTATTCTTTTATTGCTATTACCAAGTTCCTGTGAAAAGCAGATTTTTCCTATTGGTGACTCAGCTGGATCAGAGAGAGTGACTGAGGTAGAGATCGAGCTGTCAGTGTTTTTATATAACATTAAAGTCCCTGAGGGTATGGCACCAAGCACCATTGAGAATTCCTGAACACTGATTGGAAAATTATATAGTGCAATAAAGTCGTTGTAAGTAAGTAGTTGTCCCTCTTTATTAACCAGCTGAGCCACCAATAGGATCCCATTTTGGATCCAAGTTTCCAGGAAAAGTGATTTATTTTTATATAAAATATCTCTGTTGTTCCAGATAAGGTATTTGTGAGGTGAGAAGTTGTGTTTATAAATGAGGGTCCACGCTAAGAGGACCTGCTTATGGAAGGATGAAAGCTTTACAGGGAGTTTCTCAACATTGTAATTACAATTTAAAACAAAATTAAAGCCACCAAAACAAGAGAAAATATAATATGGTATAAAGTTCCAGATAGAGGTAGGGTTTTTAAGAAAATGTTTAGCCCAATTAATTTTGAAAGTGTTATTTAAAGTAGAAAAGTCTAAGACGTTAAGCCCACCTGATTCGTACTTATTCATCACAACAGTTTTTCTAATATAATGCGTACGGTTTTTCCATATAAAATTAAAGAGCATACGGTCAATATCTTTACTAATTTTCTTATCCAGATGTAAGGAGAGAGCAGCATATGTTAATCGGGATATCCCTTCTGCTTTAGTAATTAACACTCTACCTTTCAAAGACAAGTCCCTTTGCAGCCACTGGTTGAACTTTTTTAGGGTTTTCTGTATAATTGGAGTGAAGTTTGATGAGCATCTTGATTTTTGGTCTTTGGATATTAGCAGTCCCAAGTATGTGACTTCTTGTTTAACAGAGATATTACCCAAGCTTGCTCTCTGGCACAGCTACAAGCCACGTGAGCTCATAGCCCCTCCCGCTAGGATGTACTACCACAGTGGACTGTCGTAAAGCAGCCGCAAACCAATAGCAATTTAAAAAAAAACAACTCAAAATCATTGAAGAACATTTTATAACACTCAATATAGATATATACATATATACTGAATATCACACAATATCAGATAACCAAATTAACACTGGGTTACACCTACATTAAAATTTAGGGAACACCTAAAATGTCCAACTGTAATTTGATATACAATGAAAAATCACCGAACTTGTCTTTGAATTATGCATTTATTTAAGCAAATACAAAATAATTTGAAAATATCATGTGGTGAAATTATTATTAACCAGTCTGCTTTAAGAACAACATTTACAATGGGTAATTTAAATTAATAGTTTATGCCATTTAAATGTCATGCAGCTGTGTCAGAGATTAGCTTAAACCCCGCCCCCAAACCTTTGAAGGTTCAACTTCAAAGGAAAGTGGATGACGTCACAGTGGCTGCAGCCGAACGTGGGCGGGGCTTAAACCTATATAAAGGGGCCGTCCAGACTCCCAAGCATTTGGTTTACAAAGAGCACACATGCCTAGTCCAACTCCAACCAGCCAACAATTTATTTCCTCTTCTACATTTCAGAGTCAGAGAAATAGTAATACAAACTTAAACATGACAACTCCACACAGTAACACCTCAGTGGAAACATGGAAGTCCTTAAGTGACCACTTTTTTGGTACAATTGTACCACAGTGGCAATCTCTGCAGTTCAACCCAGAGTACTGCAACACTGAGCTGCCTTCCACTTTGCTGAAAGACATGTTGAAACTTTGTTCCATGTTAGTGGATGCAATGGACACAACCGTGGAGAAGGGAGATGCAGTGTCCACGCAGAATAATGAGCCTTCTCTTCACTCAGTGCACACAGAGTCCCCTGAGAAAACAGAAGAAACAGGAGCAAAGGACAGCATCCTGAAAGAAATTTCTGTAGATGACCACGGTGATAATGAAGAAACAGAAACTCCAGGACTGGAGGAATCTTCAGACTCAAAAAACCTCAAGCTGCATTTGACTGCAGAGGAGAGCAGTCTTGATGAAACATCCACAGATGACAGTGAAAACAGAGAAATTCTAACACTGCATCGTGTACCTGCACCACCTTGCATATATCCAGATATTTTAATAGGTTTCAGCTGTGAGTCATCTGAGGAAGAAGCGTCTGTGTCATCCCAGAGGTTTCCTCCTCAAACCCTCACCGCAGCCACAGTAGAACCGAAGAAAAACTACTCAGCTGATACAAAAGACTTGGACAACATAGAAGCTTCCCCCCTGGAAAAGCCTGTGAAGAAAACACTACATAGGTCAGTCCGTAAGTCTGATTCAGATTTTGGTTCTTATGATGTCACTCTGGCATCTGATTATCTGTCTGAAGAAAAGATGTGTGTTTACAAAGTTATTCAGTTGGTAGTTTCAGAGGCCGCAGGCAAAGCCTCGTCTAAATACAAGGACTTCACACGGTGCCACAACTCCGACTCTATCAGCGATCGTCTGCTTGAAAAAATCTGGCCTCAGATTGACGAGAGGGATTTGGATCTATCTCCAAAAAGGCTGACCAATATCAACAAGGACATTTTCACCAATCTTTGCAAAGCACATAACTGCAGGGAGAAGTATTTGATTTTATATCTGAGCGAACGGCTTGACGATATTACTGTCCCAACATTTACAAAACACCTGTTGGCCTTACCAAAAAGAGTACTCACTATATATAAAAACCGAGAAGAGTACGTAAAAGTTGTTGAAAGCTTCACTAAAGATTTGGTTCTGCACGCTATAAGCAACGCAAATGAGGCAGGGAAATTGCCTCCAGGTGCAGATAAAGCCATCATGAACAGGTTTACCCACAGGATTTGGGCTAAAATTTTGTCCCAAAAGCTTAAAATGTCCTTAGAGAACACTGAAGAAGTCAGTGTGAAAGTGTACAATGAACTCCGGCAAAAGTGGAAAAATCCAAACACTGTCCTGGAGTTAATGTTTAATGGCCAAGACAATATTGAAAACGTGATTGTCAAAAGTTTCAAAAGAAATGCCCCATTGAAGAGACCTAATTTCTTCTCTAGGGTTTTCTCACGAGCACGTTAAAGTTTACCTGACACCTGCATCTAAAAAGCTGCGTTTTCAAAAATACCTGGGTACATGTGGACGTAGCCTAGATGCATTACATTTTTATTATAATTCTTCATTGTTAATGTTAAAACCAGACTACTTTAAAATAATTGTCTCATGAACCACCTGGTTGATAATAATTTCACCACATTACATTATAACATTTTTCTGTCCTTTATCCCGTCTTCCTTCTCTCACCCCAACCGGTCGCAGCAGATGGCCGCCCCTCCCTGAGCCTGGTTCTGCTGGAGGTTTCTTCCTGTTAAAAGGGAGTTTTTCCTTCCCACTGTCGCCAAAGTGCTTGCTCACAGGGGGTCATATGATTGTTGGGTTCTGTACTATTGTAGGGTCTACCTTACAATAGAAAGCGCCTTGAGGCAACTGTTGTTGTGATTAGGCGCTATATAAATAAAATTGAATTGAATTCAAATAAAAATGAATTTAAAAAAAAGTTTTAAAAGTGTACTTACTTTTATTTGCTGTCAATTTGCCTAGAATGGAATATCAGATTAGAACGGCCTCTAAAATATAATATTTAATTTATTAAATAAATCAAATGATTTACAGAAAATAGAATTCAAAAACACTTTCATTTTCACTGTATCTGTATGGCTATAGAGGAGCTGTTATTATTTTGCCTGTTTGTCAGTGCTGGTACGAACCCCGTTGGTGCTGTGTTGATCCTTTTGCAGAGGTTTGAAGTTTCTTTCGATGAATCTGAGTCAGTTTGGGTCGATGCTCAGTGTATTTTTCCACAAAAATCTTGGTGACGAGGATGAGATTTCTTGAGTGATTTTTGTTCTCTGCTTTCATTTTGATTCCAGGAAACCTGCAGGTAGACTCAATGAGTCTGAAAGAGCGCTTATGTCCGAGCAAAGTATGGAGAAGGTGAGTGCGTGGCAACTGAGATCAGACAGAGTCACCGCTGAAATCTCAATTAATAAAGAATCCAGAGTGGAGAGCGGCTGAGACCAACTTGAATTTCAGATTTTATTGAGGGTTTTTAAGGGGCAAGTATGATTAAGAAATGTAAACTTACCCGGCGTTTGGTAAGGGTGTTAGCCATTCAGAGAAGTTCTGTAAACCGACAAGCACCTGATCAAACTACAAGGGTGCGCCTTGAGAGGTTCAAAGGTTTATTTTTATTCTTTTCATTGTTGGTTGTGGACATCTTAACTGTATAAACAACACACTGATTATACAGTTAAGATGTCCTTTTGTAATAATTACAGTTGGACCAAAATCAGCTCACAAAATGCTATAAGAAAGAAATGTTTTGATAAAATTATAAAGTGTGGTAAGTGATAGTAAAATAATGAAATATATAAGAAAGTCAAATGTGTAAAATTATAAAATAATATTGCAAAACCTAGTATGAACCATAACTAAGGTTAAATTACTATGATGTCCGCCCCAAATTTGTCAACAGATGCTGGGATCACCAAAAATGGTGCCAGGAGTTTCATACAGATGTGGCGAGAAGTTTAGAGGCTCTTATAATGATTATGAATATTATATTGTAGTTTGGGGCTTTTAATGATTTCTCTAACTTTACAGTATACATTTTAATGACTTTAAAAAGGAAGAATTGGGTGCAGAAGTTTGAATTTATTCACACAGGGTAAAAAGTATACATACAAGCTCAAGTATACCCATATGGAAAAGAAATAGAAAAAACTTATAAAAGACTTGCATAAGATGTGGCCTACTTCATATAGTGAATCATATAAGGCTTATGCGATTCACTCATGAAGGTGGCCACTTTCTCATTACTTTCATATATTGTTTTAGTAAGTATCCAAAATATACAAGTTTCATGTATATAATTTTTCAAGGGATCTTATATCTGTTTTCACTCTTGTATGCTTTTCATACAAGTTTCACACAAGACAGATACAGACTTTATAAGATTTATATAAATCGTTTCCATATGGGTATGCATGCACCCCACCTTAAGCTATATTAAGATAACAATGAATTAATATCAGTAGATATGAATACAAACTTCAGTCTAAGTAAAAACAAACCCCAACAACTTTTAATCGTACTCAGCTTGAATCTGAATAAAAAGAAGGAAAAAAAAAAATATCTATGTCCTGATGCCTACATTAAAATTTAGGGAACACCTAAAATGTCCAACTGTAATTTGATATACAATGAAAAATTACAGTCTTTGAATTATGCATTTATTTAAGCAAATACAAAATAATTTGAAAATATCATGTGGTGAAATTATTATTAACCAGTCTGCTTTAAGAACAACATTTACAATGGGTAATTTAAATTAATAGTTTATGCCATTTAAATGTCATGCAGCTGTGTCAGAGATTAGCTTAAACCCCGCCCCCAAACCTTTGAAGGTTCAACTTCAAAGGAAAGTGGATGACGTCACAGTGGCTGCAGCCGAACGTGGGCGGGGCTTAAACCTATATAAAGGGGCCGTCCAGACTCCCAAGCATTTGGTTTACAAAGAGCACACATGCCTAGTCCAACTCCAACCAGCCAACAATTTATTTCCTCTTCTACATTTCAGAGTCAGAGAAATAGTAATACAAACTTAAACATGACAACTCCACACAGTAACACCTCAGTGGAAACATGGAAGTCCTTAAGTGACCACTTTTTTGGTACAATTGTACCACAGTGGCAATCTCTGCAGTTCAACCCAGAGTACTGCAACACTGAGCTGCCTTCCACTTTGCTGAAAGACATGTTGAAACTTTGTTCCATGTTAGTGGATGCAATGGACACAACCGTGGAGAAGGGAGATGCAGTGTCCACGCAGAATAATGAGCCTTCTCTTCACTCAGTGCACACAGAGTCCCCTGAGAAAACAGAAGAAACAGGAGCAAAGGACAGCATCCTGAAAGAAATTTCTGTAGATGACCACGGTGATAATGAAGAAACAGAAACTCCAGGACTGGAGGACTCTTCAGACTCAAAAAACCTCAAGCTGCATTTGACTGCAGAGGAGAGCAGTCTTGATGAAACATCCACAGATGACAGTGAAAACAGAGAAATTCTAACACTGCATCGTGTACCTGCACCACCTTGCATATATCCAGATATTTTAATAGGTTTCAGCTGTGAGTCATCTGAGGAAGAAGCGTCTGTGTCATCCCAGAGGTTTCCTCCTCAAACCCTCACCGCAGCCACAGTAGAACCGAAGAAAAACTACTCAGCTGATACAAAAGACTTGGACAACATAGAAGCTTCCCCCCTGGAAAAGCCTGTGAAGAAAACACTACATAGGTCAGTCCGTAAGTCTGATTCAGATTTTGGTTCTTATGATGTCACTCTGGCATCTGATTATCTGTCTGAAGAAAAGATGTGTGTTTACAAAGTTATTCAGTTGGTAGTTTCAGAGGCCGCAGGCAAAGCCTCGTCTAAATACAAGGACTTCACACGGTACCACAACTCCGACTCTATCAGCGATCGTCTGCTTGAAAAAATCTGGCCTCAGATTGACGAGAGGGATTTGGATCTATCTCCAAAAAGGCTGACCAATATCAACAAGGACATTTTCACCAATCTTTGCAAAGCACATAACTGCAGGGAGAAGTATTTGATTTTATATCTGAGCGAACGGCTTGACGATATTACTGTCCCAACATTTACAAAACACCTGTTGGCCTTACCAAAAAGAGTACTCACTATATATAAAAACCGAGAAGAGTACGTAAAAGTTGTTGAAAGCTTCACTAAAGATTTGATTCTGCACGCTATAAGCAACGCAAATGAGGCAGGGAAATTGCCTCCAGGTGCAGATAAAGCCATCATGAACAGGTTTACCCACAGGATTTGGGCTAAAATTTTGTCCCAAAAGCTTAAAATGTCCTTAGAGAACACTGAAGAAGTCAGTGTGAAAGTGTACAATGAACTCCGGCAAAAGTGGAAAAATCCAAACACTGTCCTGGAGTTAATGTTTAATGGCCAAGACAATATTGAAAACGTGATTGTCAAAAGTTTCAAAAGAAATGCCCCATTGAAGAGACCTAATTTCTTCTCTAGGGTTTTCTCACGAGCACGTTAAAGTTTACCTGACACCTGCATCTAAAAAGCTGCGTTTTCAAAAATACCTGGGTACATGTGGACGTAGCCTAGATGCATTACATTTTTATTATAATTCTTCATTGTTAATGTTAAAACCAGACTACTTTAAAATAATTGTCTCATGAACCACCTGGTTGATAATAATTTCACCACATTACATTATAACATTTTTCTGTCCTTTATCCCGTCTTCCTTCTCTCACCCCAACCGGTCGCAGCAGATGGCCGCCCCTCCCTGAGCCTGGTTCTGCTGGAGGTTTCTTCCTGTTAAAAGGGAGTTTTTCCTTCCCACTGTCGCCAAAGTGCTTGCTCACAGGGGGTCATATGATTGTTGGGTTCTGTACTATTGTAGGGTCTACCTTACAATAGAAAGCGCCTTGAGGCAACTGTTGTTGTGATTAGGCGCTATATAAATAAAATTGAATTGAATTCAAATAAAAATGAATAAAAGAAAAAAGTTTTAAAAGTGTACTTAGTTAGTTTTATTTTATTTGAACAGAGAAACAAGACAGATCACAAACAGTGTTCACAAGTCAGTGAACGAGAAATAATATGTGCCAAAGCCAACATGTAATATCAAAAAAAGGAAAGATTTAAACTTTGTTTGTTTCATACTTTACAAATAAAACAGATGTATTATATGACAGCAATAAAAAGAGTGTTAGTTTAAATAGTTTGTTGCAGCCCTACCTGCCTGTGTGTCTTGTTTGAAGGGCGAGAAAAGAATGTTTGCACGAGAACTTGTCAACACATATCTCGATATAACGTGGGCCTATAGGAATGTGTTGTTGTCTCAACTTGCTGTTACAGGGTTGTATTGAACTGAGAGCACTTTAGGACATTAGGATTCACTTACTTAATCATAAGTAAGGAGTTACTGAAGTACAAGCTTTTAAAAAAAAAAGTTACTGTCTTTACAGATGTGGCAAGAGACTGAAAACATGCTGTTGTTTGCACATATTTAACATTCAGCTCTGCACAGGAGCTGAAGCAGGGTGCAGCCTGTTGCTTTTACAGTATAATACTTGTAATAAAAGTACAGTAACAGTAATTAGTGACTGAGCAGCCCGGAGCGTTTCTCTTGATTTCTTTAGTAAATTCATTCACCTGCACAGCTAAACGAACCCTGACAGCCGAGTGCTCATCTTAGCTAGCTAGGTCTCAGGAGCTAGCTAAGGACGGTAGTTACGGATTAGCTTACAAACACGTTTAACTTACCGAAAAAGTGCAGCGGGGCCTCGGGTCCTTCTGTCGGGTAGTCCAGTTTACTGAAGAACACCTCAGGCTGTCAGGTTAAAACACTCGGTCGTGTTTTCGTACTGTAAACGCTGGGCGTCCTCTCAGAGCCTACGCTCTATCTGCTATTCCCGAACAGAGATACGCAAGTTAGTGATGGGACGTTCTGTATCGAGGCTTCGGAGCGTGTGTCGAGTAATGGAGGGGGCGTTTCCGCGAAGCGCGTATCGAGGCTTGCTTCATTTATGGGAGGAGCTGAAAATGATGACGTCCGAAGCCTCGCTGCCCGGCTGTACCACGTGACTGGTTCATGAAGTGGTTCGAACTTTGCCGCGAGATATGACAGCGATATAAACCCCTCAGACTTCATTCAAAATGTGGGTGTTTGATGGAGAGTTGCGGTTAGTGAGAGTTTGGAGACCGTTTGGAGGTTTATGAGAGTGAGGAAAGTCAGGAGAGAATGGAGCCAGCTAAGAAGAGGAGGATGTCCTCCCCTGTGTGGGAACATTTTGATCTTATTCCTCCCAACAAGGTATGTAAATTTCTACAGAAGATGTATTTTCATGATACTGATGGTGCAATACAATTTATGTTGAGCTGTCTTGACTTTTGTACAAGGTGAAGTGTTTGCTATGTGCCAGGGAGCTGGGATATGACAACAACAACACCTCATCCATGCTTAGGCACTACAGAGCTTTGCATGAGAATAAGGGGGACACCGATTGTGGAGCAAGACCAGGTGAGCCATCAAATGCAATGATAATATAGGATGCAGTAATGTTACTAAATGATATAACAATATTATACAACTGTTATAAGTTACGTGTGTGATATTTATATTTGTGCTTTATCTTTATTGTCTTTCCTCAGGAGAACAATCTCAAATAGATGAAGACCTGGTCAGCATGGTGATTGAGGACTCCCAGCTATTTAGCATTGTGGAGGACAAAGGATTCAAAAGATTTGTTAAATCATTAAATCCTAGCTATGTTCTCCCCACTAAAAAGGTCATAAAAGCAGTGAAAATTTAGTTTTTACAGAATAAAATGTGAACAGGCAGGACTGAGGCTCAAAGCCTCAGTGTGTAGCTGTCCATACCTCAACGTTACAAAAGCACAACTACTGTCCACACCCCAACCACACCTCACCTCACAGTAAATGATCATTTCCATTTCAAGCATTTCCAAATAATCATTTCCCATACTGCCACTATAAATATACACAGTATACTGCCATCACTACAATATACATGTTTTACACACTCCTTTTGTTGTTGACATTTACAGGCTGTGTGCAAAATGCCACACTCTTCAAATTCATGCCAGCTATTATTTTTACGTCCAGTAGGTGTCCTGCTAGAGCAAATGAAGCTTCATGAAGCTTCGCGTTGGGGTGAACCAATTGGATGAAAAGCTTCAGTGCTTCATGGGGCTTCATCTGCCCATCACTAACGCAAGTTTCTCCGTGACTGCAGTTGTCAGTCAAAGCTCTTATGATGACGTTTCACCCCAATTTAACATCACCGCGGTAGGAATTAGAATCAAACTTATGGGAGAGGAGACCCCTTGGACATCAATCAGCGTGATGAGAACTATTGAAAACAAAAGAAAGAATCTTTGGGGAAAAAAATTATCTAAGGAGAATTAATTTGTTTTAGTCTGACCCCAGTCCCATCCGCTAACATGGAGGAGGCGTGGTTTATGACCTATACTGCAGCAAGACACCAGGGGGCGATAGAGACGTTTTGGCTTCATTTTTGGGGAGCTGTCGCGTCGTCCATGTTTTCTACAGTCAATGGTCCGAATAGGTAGGCATGCCTCTGGGAGGGCGGGGTAGTCTAGCTGCCCGGCGAAGCAAATCCACCGACAGCTGAGTGATCGAGTAGAAAGCCGGTGCCGGGAGCAGGAAGAGGTAGGTAGAAGGTCCATGGTAGCATATGGATCAGCCAAAGCTTGAGCTCGAAAATAAGCCATAAGGCGGACACGAATGCCGCTCCGTTTACCCCGCTTCCTGTAGCGTTTCTTGCGGCAGGCAGGATACGCTGGTGAATGAGACCGAGCGCATCAAGCTGGCGCCTCCAAAGGTCCATCGTGAGTCCGAGTCATGAGATTGAGAAAAACGAAGGTCCAAAAGCATCTGCCGGTCATAGGTAATTAGTGCGTTGCCACCAGATGAACATAATCTTAAAAGAATGAGTAGTACTATGCAAAAGTCGAGAAAAAGGAGTCTAAAGCAGGAAGGAGGAAGACGGCCAGCCATACACACCGGCGCATTTTTTTGCATCAGGGGCAAGTAAAAATGTTCATGCATAAGCAGAAGTCAAAATGAAATAGGAAGTCAATTATATCTTTGCTGAGAAAATACAAATGAGCACAGGATTAAAAACGAGAAGAGAAATCAGGAAAAAAAAGTCACTCAATTCGGAAGTCAAGACCAGTATTTAAATGACGTGAACTCTTCTTAATCCCCAGATGTTCTTCTAATTTTCATAGACAAGGTTGGAGGAAGAGGGACTCAAGAAGGTACAGCATCACCTTTACGACATTTTTACCATTATTTACGACTAACTCATCTGAAAACGTCTTCCCAGTGAAAATGGCTCAGTTTAAAGTTTGCTTGGTTATCTGGTCAGATTTACTGCGACTGTTCATGTTTACACTAGTGTAGTTGTTAAAAAAAATAACATGAAATTTACCTAAAATTATACTACAATGTCTTTGTTGGTATTTCATATATCATGAAAAAATTGTAACACTTGTTTTCAAATATCACCCGCCTGACAGCTTTCTGTGTGCAGTGTTGTGATTGTTGTGAACAGAGCTGGAGCTTCTGTGTCTTTTCCTTTTAAAGTTATCATTGGTGACGATGCCTGACACTGACACTGACACGATTCGGCACATCCGCAGACCTAAACCTCCATGTGTGGTTGTAGGTAAGAAGTGGTGCCACACTGACCTCACATGAGCAGACGCTCCTGATGACTTTAACATGTGTTCTGTTTTTGCGTCAGGATGTTTCCAGGTGATTTTGTGCATCATGCCCATTGCTCAGTTCATCATTGGTAAGCACAGGTGCACTCACTGTTACCAAGATGTACACATTTTTTATGAATTTATGAAGTGCAGAGTTCAGTAATGTTTCATTTGTCATAAAGGAGTGTTGTACCAGTTTGACTGCCCCAGGCAGCCCTACATTCCCATCTACCTGCTGGTGATGGGAGTGGTCTTCATGCTGCTGGCTCTGCTCTCCATCCTTCTGTGTTCCGCAGGCTTCGGCAGCCACAGCGGCGCCTGGACCTGCCTCGTCTCACTCTTCTTCTTCTGCTGGTTCATTGCTGGTAAGCTGAAAGAGTCAGATGGCTGACCAATCTGTGGACAAACTAAGCAAACCCAATTTCTACGAGCAGAAAGCAGCTTTTCTTTTTTTGCTTTCCAGAAAGCAAATGTCAGAGTCAGCACGTAGGTAAAACCTTCAGACGTGTTCACACAGTTACTTCCTGCTATTGTTACTCATATGTTACTTCTATTGGTTTCCTTAGTTATCTCCATCAGACCACACTATGTATGTGTGTTGTTACAGTAAACTGACATTGGATTTTGATTAATTAGGAAGTAAGAGCTTGTTGTCTGAGACTGAAAGTCTGCACTTCAGTCACATCTTGATAGTTTCATTTTAAATTCACTATCAAAGAAATGTGTGATTGTTCAAAAACATATAAAAACCATTGTTTTCATGTATCAAAGTTCCTGATATCGGTGATGAACTCACAGCGACCCATGTTTCAGTTCTCCTGTTTGTTTTTGGTTATAACCTGTAGCTTTAAAGTTTGGTTTCACTCTAGGACATCTCAGTGACCTAATTTTCTACATATGTAACTATTCAAATAAAGCAACTGCAGAAAACATTTTCTATCACTTTTGAAAAAGACAAATATATTAGGTGTACCATAATTTTATTGGGACATAATTTCCAGAGGTGGGAACTAATACTTTACTTGAGTATTTATTTTTCTGACAACCTTTTACTTTTATTACAATGTGTTTTGATAAATGACGTATTTTTATATTGTGAAACGTCCTGCAGCGTAAACTAAGCTATACTAGCTTTGTGTTACTCAAAGGTTGCATGAAGATACTGAGCAGTTTTGTGCAGGATAAACAGGTTAGCTTCCGTTAATGTGGTTCATTCACAGTAGATCACTGTGTTGGACCAGTGCACAGTGGCTGTGTTAGGTTACATTAAGTGTAGCAGAGATTAATTTACATTTAAGATGACGACACTTAGATTTATTGGTTGAAATCAACCTTTTTACCAACCTTATGTTGTCTAGTATAAAGACAACGTACAGTAGGGTGAAGCATCTTTACTTTAACTTTATTGATTTATAGAGCACTCTTCACAGGATAGAAAACCACAAAGTGCTTCACAATAATATAAAACATCTGCTGACATCTTGTTAAATTCAGTTGTGTAAATCTACAAAGAGCAGCAGGTCAGCTGATCACAGGCTGCACGCTAAGAAAATCTACTGAAGCTGATCAGAAATTATTGTCAGTTGTGAATATTTGTGTCACCTTGAGCCACGACAACAGATCTTAGTGCTCCTCCACCCCTCTTTTACTGCTTACAGTTTAGATTTGAATAACAACTATACTCTCATCTACTAATATTATTCTATTAATATATTAATATAACAGGAGGCCCTGTTACCTGTGCATATAAATGATTAGTAGAATTGTGATTCAAAGAGCTACTACTTACTTTCCTACTTTCAGAGCCTGGACTTTTTTACTTATACTTGAGTAAAAAAGTGGGTTCAGTACGAATCAGATGAATGCACACTGCTCATGAAACTCTTCACTGCTATATTAAACATTTTATTTTTGCTCTGTCTTTCAGGAAATGTGTGGATCTACTCCGTCTATGAGCCCAACTACAATAAGACAGTAAGCAGGGATGTGTACTGCAACAAGATGCTCTACCTGTTTGCCTTCTGGACCACCAACATGACCTACGTCCTGTTCGGCTTTTTGCTTTTCTGTACCTGTTGTCCGTGGACTCTGTGTGGTGAAGATTAAAATACATACACAAAATATTTTATGGTGCAGACTTGAGATCAGCGACCCACATTTACATACTGCTAGGATGGGCTGAATTTTAACAGTCGGGGGCACAAGCTCAGTAACCTCTTATTGGTTTGACTTGTTTGCATGTGTAGAGCTCTGTCTTTACATTAGTCTCCCCCTGTGCCATGAATTGAGTGCAGAAAATATCAACAGATATCAAAGATATTAATGTCACTGTGCTAGATGCAAAGATAGGAAGTGTGAACTTTCAACGAACTATATCATGGGAACAATAAACTACCACGTTGTAACTGGTTCCCTTCATAAGAGAAAAATAAAAATATTTCAGTCTTTGTTTGCCGTCATCACTTTTTAATTAAATCTCTCCACCTATGTTAGTTTTTAATTCCTTTAACTGTCATGTTGTGTCAAATTTGACTGATTTAAAAGTTTTACGTACCTAATTTGATTAGACTGACCTAAGATTCCATGACTTTGTCCACAAAGAGGATTTCAACACAAAATATAAATTAGATCCATCTGCATCCAACTTTGTGTGTTTTATTCAACATTTCTACACTCTTGGTTTTCCCGGTCAAAAAAAGCCGGTCATTAAAAATTAATGGGAGAGGCAATTAGCGTAAATAACTGAGTACAGGTACATGCACATTTGTCACATGTACACTTGCAAGCAAGCACCTATACATGTGCATAAACACACACACATACACACATACAGACACCTTGGGTTACTTGGGAAACACTACGCGAACCTTAGTGCCCAGGAGAGCCTCTCTTCTACAGGAATAGCTCACAGGTCACTGTGTGGCACCATCATAGCAGGTCAATACACCTTAAGTGAGACTCTATGTATTTGATCACTACACTGGTGAGGAGGAGAGAGGCCAGGAAACTGACAGAATATAATCTGACCAAGAAATGACTGATGAGGAAGAATTCAGTGATGAAGAGGAGCTGAGGCTGCTGTCAGATTTAAGTTTAAAAAAAGGGAACTTTTCCCACCTGAGAATCAAGTTTGGCTTTTAGCTTAAAATGTCATCAGGATTAACACAGGACCAGCAGAATGTGCCGTACCCAAGAATCTCTCAAAACCGTAGTGATAAGTTTGACCAACCTGGAGGGGAAACAGTTTTAGCACAGCAACTGGAAGGAGGTAACCTAGAAAGACACCAAAGACATGGTTAAATCAGAAACATTCTGCATACTGCGATCCGTATTTTGGATCTTAGTTTTGATCAAAAACAGAGCTGTGGGGGGATTTCCACCATGTCACGGTCTCTGCTTTCTATTGTTTTGTTGAACATAAAGGCTAAAATGTCCGAAACATTTTTTTAAAAAGTGCTTTTATTCGTGGTAATATCACTGTTATACAAACGATTATCTGAGTAAATGGCTTGTGAATCCTCATGGCAAGTTCTCCCAGCGCAATGAGACTCTGTAACAGGAAGTTCAGACAACAACACATTCATGTGTGAACACGTTGCCAAGTTCTCGTGCAAACATTCTTTTCTTGTCCTTCAAACAAGACACACAGGCAGGTAGGGCTGCAACAAACTATTTAAACTAACACGCCTTTTATTGCTGTCATATAATACATCTGTTTGGGGGTTTTTTAACTACATGAAACACACATAAAGTTTAAACCTTTCTTTTTTGTCTATTACATGTTGGCTTTGGCACGTATTGGTAAATGGCCTGCATTTGTATAGCGCTTTACTCAGTCCCTAAGGACCCCAAAGCGCTTTACACTACATTCAGTCATTCACCCATTCACACACTGGCAATGGCAAGCTACGTTGTAGCCACAGCTGCCCTGGGGCGCACTGACAGACGCGTGGCTGCCGGACACTGGCGCCACCGGGCCCTCTGACCACCACCAGTAGGTAAACATGGGGTAAGTATCTTGCCCAAGGATATTTGGCATGCAGCCAGGAGGCAGCGTGGGATCGAACCACCGACCTTCTGATTTCTCTTTCACTGACTTGTGAACACTGTTTGTGATCTGCCTTGTTTCTCTGTTCATTTGTCATTTGCCTGACAGTTAAAGGCAACCTGAGCTCGTCTCACAGCTTCCTTTGTGTCTCTGTAGGTTTCATTTCTAACTAGTCACGATGCCAGAGAGCGATAGACCTCAACACACTTGGATACCTCGAGTAATAAGTAAGAAAGTGATTTTGAACAGTTTTGCACACATCTGCAGCTGCTGTGTGTCATTTGTAACTGAAACCATGTCTGCCTTCCTTCAGGGTGTATCTATGGGATTTTTCTCATCATGTTTATTGTTGAGGGGATTGTCGGTAAGTGTGAGTGGCTCTATATACAGACTGAATTTATCTACATTCATTTTATGTGTTGGAAGGAAAATTTGAAAAATCAGATAACAAGAACTATGCAACAACGACTTGACAGTTGTCTTCATTTTCATGCTTGTGCTCTGTAGGATGTGTGTACTTTAATGACTGTCCAAGGGCGCCCTCCATTCCCATCATTCTGGTTTTTTGTGGATTCATACCTGTCTTGTGGGGATTGAGCCGGTTTTTGAACAGGTGCAATATTTTCTTCGACTGTCTGTTCCTCTACCTCTTTTTTGCCTGGTTCATTATCGGTAAGTATCCTGGTTCTGGATCACTTGACCCAGCATTTTGAGGAACTTTGTTTTGAGCAGCCTTATTAAACAGCTCACTTTCTGATAAAATAAAGTTTTGTTCCACGCTTCTACTTTTGGGTCCACAAGTATAACTCCACAAAGTGTGTATCGTCAGATTGTGGCAGTAAGCTTGAAGTTATATTCAGCTTCTTAACAGTGAAGGTTGCTGTTGTAATACACAGCCAGGCACTGCAGTACATACCTGATGTGATTAGCAACATGGTGGTGACAAATGCTGTATTTTTCAAAGGCCAAGTGCAGCTTCTCATGACTGAAATTAGACCAAAAACAAAACTTAAAGCTAAATTATTTTTGGAAAAATGATACCATTATTGCCCTGTGGTTGCTGAAAATGCAAACCTGCCACTTCAGCCTCCAAACTGCTCTCAATGCTCACTTTATGATTTTTTCTACTGTTGGCTCTGTACAGCACAAACTGTCAGTTTATGAGAGGTAGCCAATCAGAAGAAAGTTGGCTGTTTGAAAATTAAACTAGATCATTATGAATAATTAGCCACTCTAGAATGAGATTAAATTAAGTCATGCAGCTTTTAAACACAAATAGAGATCAATGATAACCTGGAGTTCAAACATCTTGTCTGAAAAGTCATTTATATTAAGGTTTACTAAATGAAAGTTTTTTAATGCAAGAATAAATGCATTACGGCAATATTTGTTGTTGCCAAGCATGATCAGACCTTATTTTCTGAGATCTTATTTACATTTTTCCAGGTAGCATAATCGTCTACTCCATCTATGAACCCGACTACAACAAGAACACTACAGACACCGATCACTACTGCAACAAGACGCTCTACCTGTCTGCATTTTGTTGCATCACCCTGACCTACGTCCTGACAGGTGTTTATGTTTTCACTTATTTTTTTGCTCTCTGCACCAACCAGATGGTTTACGATGATGAGGATCGGCCACTGCTGTGGAGCTAATCATATGAAAGTGTGTACGTAGACCAATACTAATGAAACAGATTAGAATGGTGCCACAATAAAATATATCACACTGTATGAACATATGCTACTACTACTACTAATAATAATACTAATGGCACGGACTGAAATAAAATCATAAGCAAACAACAGACCAAATATTATATTAATATTTTAATCTGTTCTTTATTTAGAACATCATACATTTAAGGAAGAAGTGAACATGACTTATTGAGATACAGAATTCGGTTAAGACACTGATGACCCATCATGGCAGAGTAAATGATCATGATTTTCCCTGTTTAACAAACATATATAAGTTTTGTGTTAATGAAATGTGTGATTTTGTTTATTTGCCAACATTCATGCCGTTTCTTTTTTGTTTAATTTTAAGTCAACAAAAATAAATAAATAAATAAATAAATAAATAAAAGGCTGCCCTTTTTATTACCCCGTTACATCTTCTGCAATTTTTTGTCAACAATAAATTGAATAAATTGATATATATTTTTTTTTCACAATGAACTAAACAGAAACAAATGTGGGAACTAAAAAGTAGGAGAAGTATTTTGGAAGAGCAGAGATTTCGTGCTTCAAAGAAACACATGTCAGACAGGAAAGGCTCAGTGGGTTTGGACAACAGCACAATGCTCCGGAGTCTGCTGTAGTCAGTGCTATCCTCTATGCTGTTGCATGCTGGGACAGCACGTTGAGGGTTGCAGATGCCAACAGACTGAATAAACTGATCTGCAAGGCGACTAATGTTGTGGGGATGGAGCCAGACTCCCTTAAGGTGATGTGGGAGAGGCAGATGTTGTTCATGATAAGGACAATACTGGACAATACATCCCACCCGCTCCGTGACGTTCTGGCCAGTCACATGGAGCAGGTTCAGTGACAGACTGAGATTACCTACATGCAATGTTACGCTTAAATGCAGATGTTGGTCTCAACCTTGGTGTTTTTCTAAGCATTTGTACTGTGGTGAGAAGTACTGAGCCCAACATAAATAACTTATATAATAACCAATCAATATATAAGTTAAGATTGAAGCAGCCACTGATCCATTTTTTCATCCTGAGACCATCTTTTAATTTAATCAAAGTAAAGTTAACTTTTACTTCTGAGTCATAGGTGGTGGTGGGTTTTAATAGACGAGCTAGCCTGGTCTATATTAAAAGGACCTGCTCTCAGATTCAGACCTCAGCACCACCCAGTGACAATAATGGATCGCATTTATATAGCGCTTTTCGGGGCCCTCAAAGCACATTACAATACCACTATTCATTCACTCTCACATTCACACACTGGTGGAGGCAAGCTACAGTTGTAGCCACAGCTGCCCTGGGGCAGACTGACAGAAGCGAGGCTGCCATATCGCGCCATCGGCCCCTCTGGCCAACACCAGTAGGTGAAGTGTCTTGCCCAAGGACACAACGACCGAGACTGTCCGAGTCGGGGCTTGAACCAGCAACCTTCCGGTTGACAAGACGAACTGCCAACTCTTTGAGCCACGATCGCTCAAAGAGACAAATCATCCTATATGTTCACTTATTGTGGTAACTCCAAAATTAACTGATAAAAACATTAGAAAAGGAAAGAAAAAAAATTCCACATGATGTGCAGCTGTTTTATTGATAAAGTTAAAGAGAAAACATCAAAGGAATTAATCATCCATGTAACTGAGTCACTATACAGGAACATAAACAGTACCTTTGTTTGGTGTTTCAGAAAGTTGTTCATCTCAGACCTGCAGAGCGTCTGTTTTTAACACTGAATGTAGTCAGCTGCATGAAGATGAGATTTTCTCTGACAGCATTAAAAAAAAAAGCCTAATGGAAGGTCAAAGGTCGTCACTTGATGGCTGAACTAAAAACTTTAATCTGGAATTCTTTCACACTGTGTTTTTCCAATGGTGTGTAATTTACCACAAAGTAATTCAGAGTCATTCATATCAGAGCAACCAGAAAGGATAATACATTTTTAAATACACAACTTTCTACAGGACTATTATCATTGTGTAACAGTCCACAGCCTCTCAGAACTCTCTGAATATCCGTATCACACTGTTAATGAAGTGCTAGGTTTGTCCATCTTTTCCTGTCTTCTCATCCTACAGTGGAGGTCTGAAGAAGACTATGAGTCCTGCTTGATCCCTGTTACGACCTTTACTCTTCCTGATGTTTCTGAAATGATGTCTCTCTGTCAGTGTGTCAACAGAACATCTGGCACAGGACAACTGCAATGAAAGAAATTGAAATAAAATAACATCTGAACCCAGGAAACCCAGCTTGGTCCTGATGGTCTCCTTCACAAGTTTTCCCCCCAGGGTGAATGTAGCTGTTGATAATAATGTGGACTGTTATTAAAGGGTGCATGAAACGCTTAACACATACAGGCTAATTTACATCACAGAGCTCTGCTCTCAAATACTGACCTAGATGTGACTCTGTCTGTGAAGTTGGATTTAAGAAATAAGTGCTTAAAGTTAAAGATTTAAAACATACTTCTGTCAGTATAGACTATGATGTCATGTGGTTGGTTGGGGCTAATAGAATAACATTTATCTTAGCTAACAAGTGTCAGAATCGATAACTCAGAGGAACATAAGGACACTAAAGCTAAAAAAATCTGTTTAAGGGGATCACTTTTGTGCTGCCAAGGCTTAAGAAACCAAGGTAATGCTGTCCACTATCAGTCTCTTTAACAGTAAGTGGCTATTTCCTGTTTGGCTAGCTGCACTCAAACCGGAAATCCAGCTGTTAGCTGTAATCTTTGGGTTTATTTGTAAAACACTTTATGAATAAAAACGAAGGCGAGCGCCTTTCACACATCAGGTGACGGCCTGGTGAAGCCGACAGAACCACATCATATGCAAAAAAGCTAAGATGAGATTCTTATTTTGCCCAAGTGGATTTGAACAGAATCGATGACAAAGGGCAGGCCTGGCCGAGTCCAAAACCCAGCGGAAACGAGTCCAACTTGTTGACAGCTACATAGACCAAGCACCCCATATAGTTAAAGCACATCCTCCAGTCCCCTTTCTTGAACATGGGAACGACCATCCTGTCTGCCAATCCAGAGGTACCACCCCTGATCTCCACACAACATTGCAGAGGTGTGTCAACCAAGACAGCCCTACAACATCCAGAGCCTTCAAGAACTCAGGGCAAACCTCATCCGCCCCAGGGGATGCGAGAGACCCTGCTTATGCAGAGCAGAGTTTTTTTCCCTTTGTCATCAGAACGTCAAGACAGTGTGACGACATTTCCTATCGTTAAATCTTCCCAAATACAACACAGCATCTGTTCCTTGGAGGATGCAGTGCTGGGGAATATAAAGTTTAAGCTAGCTATATAACTGAAAATACATTCTTTGCAACAACTTTTAGTGAAGAGAGAATAGGAGGACTGGGCAGATGTGACTTTGGGAGCTGTGAGAAAGAAAGTCTCACCTTACAGCAGTTTTGATAACCTAATGACTAAACTACAGGTTGTAAAGTCTTTCCTTGTTAACAATTTCTTGAAAAAAGAAAACAAAGCTTGTGTTTTACTGGGAGACAGAAGCATGGTAGTTTGTATTGTAGAGTTATCAGACACATTGTGTTTAATCATGGAGTGATTGTTTTTGTCTCAATAATGACTTATTGATTTTATGGATGCTACATTTCTCCAGAAGAAAGCTTCATCTGTGACATGAAATATTACTACACTAATGTTAAAGCAAAGCAGAGGCTGTAAATATGTAAATAATATGATTTATTGTGTTTCTCCACCCAGTTTGGGAATGTATACGTATAGAGAAGATAAGGACAGTGAGAGGTAATACTTTTCACAGTGTAGTTTGTGCAAAGTGGTCTCCATTAGCAGGAGGACAATTAGCTCATGTCAGCATTCATCACCCAGTGTACTGTGTCAAAAAGGAGTCTATCAATCAAACAGGTCATACATATGTGGTTAGTCATAATTCACTGAACTTTCCATGAAAAGTGAAAGGGAAGAACTTGGAGGACAACAGCAGAAACATCTTGATAGTAAAAATATGTTTGACTGGTAATACTGGTTTATTCAGAGTTTTGGTTTCTGCTCAGTTACTCTCTGTGCAAAAGTTCAGCCACTTGCTTGCTTTCTTGCTCATTTCATGTGTACAAACTGACATAATAACGGTAATATTAAAGTCTTATATGCTGGTGTTCATGTTATTTTGTTATTTTTGATATGTAAGACTTTTCATTTCATTTTGTGTAATTCATGGAATTCAGAGTCCATCTTTTCTCATGTTCACTAAAAGCTCACATGAATCTGATTACTGAGCCAGTGTGTTATAGTTTTAATCTTTCTATACAACAGAACACCAGAGATGTGTAAGCGTGCCTTTGTTCTCCCCCTACTGAAAGGTGGTTCTTCAATGGTTAATGATTACAGGCCAGTTTCCAAACTCTGTATCTCAGCTAAGGTTCATGACAAACTTTTTAATGATTAATTTCAAGTTTTCAAGTTTCAAATTTCACATTTTATTGTCATGTACGGATAAACAGTGTATCCACATTTATCCATAATGAAATTGTTTGGCTCGTGCTCCTCAGGTTTACAGCTTTACATGAGCATATAGTTTAAAAGTTATCTGGATGAAAATAGCATTTTATCTCCTTTCCAATTTGGTTTTAGGAAACTGCACAGTACTGTAACTGCTTCCCTGTGGCCTCATAGAGATACTTAGGTATTGTGATTGAAGAAAATCTTTCCTTTAAGCCACACATTGATCCAGTATTAAAGAAACTAACTTAGAAACTCTTTTTCAGAAACGGATCATGTCTCTCTTTCACCACGAGGAAAAGTCTTGTTGCTGCCACCTCTTTACCCCTCCTGGATTACAGTGACATAATTTACATGAATGCCTCTGCTCACTCTCTTCATCTGTTGGATTCTGTCTATCATGGGGCATTAAGATTTACAACAGGCTGTAAACCTTTAACACACCACTGTACTCTATATTTTCTGGTTGACTTGTCCTCAATGGCCTTACACAGGATGGTTCATTGGTATCACTTTATCTATAAATCTATTACTGGTTTACTGCCTTGTTATTTAACAGAGTACATGTTACACAAACTACACAGTTTAGTCACTGACTGTGTCAGGACATCATTACATTCACCCCTCCATCAGTTCGTGCAGATCTTGGGAAGAAGGTGTTCTCATTTTCTGCCCTTGTTCACTGAGTAAATTGCAAAAGGATTTGAAACTCTCAGTGGATTTCACTTGCAGACTTCAAAAGATGTACAAAGGTTTTTGTGAAATCATCACTGGGAACATTGAGACACTGAGTCTCAAAGGGACAACCTGCATAAACAAAGGTTAAATTATAAAATTTTTTTTACTGAAAGTTATAAAAAGATAAAAATATCGACCAAATCCATCAACACAAAGACAGTGGTGATTTATTGCTTTACAGGAATGCTGTAGCACTGCATTGCTGTAGATCATCTAAACAAGAATTCAATGTACAAGATGTGGCAAATGGAAACAGCACACACGCACACTAGTTGCTAAATCAGCTGGGGAATGTTTTTTTCAATATGTAACTGACAGTTTGATGACAGGATGTCCTAACATGCTGCTACAAGTCCTGGCACCAAATTGCAAAAAATCCTGCACTTGATGGTGATGTATGCTATTGGCTTGAAGCCAGGTCCGAACCAGCTCCAATCAGCCAGAACTCTGTTATCATGGTTCCAAATTGGTAGATGTCGTTCAATGTCCTCCATTGAGAGTGTCACCAAACATACGCCACAGCCGACCATCGAGTATCCGATAGCAAATGTCTCCTCAGAACAATCGGGCTCTCCCAAGCCCAGGCTTCTCATCGAGAAGAGGTTGTCAATTTCATTAAAGGACCAGTTGTGGATTAAAATCTATAACACAATATAGATTCATTAAAATCCTGGATCGATTTTAAAATATTTTCCCCGAAATGTCAGAATCTCAGGTTAAATCTCACAAAAACCACCAAACAGCTAAAACAGTAAATGAGATCAGGTACACGGATTCTGCAAAAAGATGTCAGCTTTCAGCCTCGCTGGCACGGACATGTCGTTGAGGCTGAAAGCCGATTTAAAAGTTTTATCTTTGAAAAATTAAGCTAATTTGATCAGACTGACCTACGATTTGTCCACAAAGAGGATTTCAATGCAAAAAACAAATCTGATTAATCTGCACACAATTTTGTGTGTTTTAGTCAACATTTCTACACTCTTGGCTTTGCTGGACAAAAATATCCAATCATTCGAAACTAATAGGAGAGACAACAATTAGTGTAAATAACTGAGTTTGTCACATGTACATTTGCAAGAAAGCAAGCATACATGTGAATACACACACACACACACACACACACACACACACACACACACACACACACACACACACACACACACACACACACACCTTGGGTTACTTGGGAACCACTATGGGAACCTTGGTGCCCAGTAGAACCTCTCTTCTACAGGATAGCTCAACATTTCTATCATTCAGTGATGAAGAGGAGCTGAGGCTGCCATCAGAGTGAAGTCAAAGAATGGGAACTTTTTAAAAAAGTGCTTTGTAGTTTTTATTCGTGGTAATATCACTGTTATACAAACGATTATCTGAGTAAATGGCTTGTGAATCCTCATGGCAAGTTCTCCCAGCACAATGAGACTCTGTAACAGGAAGTTCAGACAACAACAACACATTCATGTGTGAACACGTTGCCAAGTTCTTGTGCAAACATTCTCTTCTTGCCCTTCAAACAAGACACACAGGCAGGTAGGGCTGCAACAAACTATTTAAACTAACACGCTTTTTATTGCTGTCATATAATACATCTGTTTTATTTGTAAAGTATGAAACAAACAAAGTTTAAATCTTTCTTCTTCTTTTTTTTGATATTACATGCTGGGTTTGGCACATATTATTTCTCTTTCACAGACTTGTGAACACTGTTTGTGATCTGCCTTGTTTCTCTGTTCATTTGTCATTTGCCTGACAGTTAAAGACAACCTGAGCTCGTCTCACAGCTTCCTTTGTGTCTCTGTAGGTTTCATTTCTAACTAGTCACGATGCCAGAGAGCGATAGACCTCAACACACTTGGATACCTCGAGTAATAAGTAAGAAAGTGATTTTGAACAGTTTTGCACACATCTGCAGCTGCTGTGTGTCATTTGTAACTGAAGCCATGTCTGCCTTCCTTCAGGGTGTATCTATGGGATTTTCTTCATCCTGTTTAGTGTTCAAGCGATAGTTGGTAAGTGTGAGTGGCTCTATATACAGACTGAATTCATCTACATTCATTTATGTGTTGGAAGGAAAATTTGAAAAATCAAATAACAAGAACTATGCAACAACGACTTGACAGTTGTCTTCATTTTCATGCTTGTGCTCTGTAGGATCTGTGTACTTTAATGACTGTCCAAGGGCGCCCTCCATTCCCGTCTTTATGGTTATTTGTGGATTCATACCTGTCTCCTGGGGATTGAGCCGGTTTTTGAACATGTGCAATATTTTCTTCGACTGTCTGCTCTTTATCCTCGATTTTGCCATATTCATCATCAGTAAGTATCCTGGTTCTGGATCACTTGACCCAGCATTTTGAGGAACTTTGTTTTGAGCAGCCTTATTAAACAGCTCACTTTCTGATAAAATCAAGTTTTGTTCCACGCTTCTACATTTGGGTCCACAAGTATAACTCCACAAAGTGTGTATCGTCAGATTGTGGCAGTAAGCTTGAAGTTATATTCAGCTTCTTAACAGTGAAGGTTGCTGTTGTAATACACAGCCAGGCACTGCAGTACATATCTGATGTGATTAGCAACATGGTGGTGAGAAATGTTGTATTTCTCAAAGGCCAAGTGCAGCTTCTCATGACTGAAATTAGACCAAAAACCAGACTTAAAGCAAAATTATTTTTGAAAAATGATACCATTATTGCACTGTGCTTGCTGAAAATGTAAGCCTGTCACTTGTTGGGATTAAAGAATTTGCAATAATGCTATGCTTTTTATTAATAAGTGTTATGAAGTCATATAGTGTAGTATTAAGTGGACACAGCCCTGAAAAATAAAGGCATTAGACTATGTGTAGACTCTCGCTCACGCTTGCCTGGGAAAAAGTAGATAACAGGGGACCATCTCTATTGGAAAGTTACTGAGACACTGTTGTTTAGACTAAAGTGGGAGAGCTGGTAATAAAACTGTTAGGGGCACACCACCAATTTGAGATCCACGGCAACGTGTCATGCAGGAAGCTTGTCTCTTCTAGAAGTATTGTGAAAGAGAATTAAAGTGTTAAATGATCTGCTGAGCAGTGTTTTGTCTTCCATCAGCTGCCTCTGAGGAATCAAAAGAACTCGGTGAAGTGTTGATATTTAACACACTTCATCCTCCAAACTGCTCTAAATGCTCACTTTATGATTTTTTCTACTGTTGGCTCTGTACAGCAAAAACACGCCACCTACAGTTCAAACTGTCAGTTTATGAGAGGTAGCCAATCAGAGGAAATTGTTTTAGAACAAGAGGAGCCAAAGACATGCATGTGACCCTGTTATTCTAATTATTTATTATTGGTAACAGGTCTTGTGATGGGTCTTTAAAGAGTATAGGTTGTGTGAGTTTGACCATGTGAGTAGGGAGCGTTTGTAAGCTGTGAACAAATTGCCGTTTGGGGATTAATAAAGTTTTTTGAATTTGAATCAAAACCTCTAGTTGCAGACAAAGGATGAACTGAGAGGCTGCAAGAAGCAGAATATAAAACGAATCAGCATTATTTAAAAGTTTTAATGATGTAAATCAACTTCAGTGGAATAAAAATCTAAAGCTGGAAGTTGGTATTAAAGAAAGACACCAGAATGAGCAGGATTTTTTTTTTGTGAGGTTTAAAAAAATGAAATGTATTTCTTTAAAAATTAAACTAGAACTAACAAGAATAAATGCATTACAGCAATGTTTGTTGTTGCCAAGCATGATCAGACCTTATTTTCTGAGATCTTATTTACATTTTTCCAGGTAGCATAATCGTCTACTCCATCTATGAACCCGACTACAACAAGAACACTACAGACACCGATCACTACTGCAACAAGACACTCTACCTGTCTGCATTTTATTGCATCACCCTGACCTACATCCTGACAGGTGTTTATGTTTTCACTTATTTTTTTGCTCGCTGCACCAACCAGATGGTTTACGATGATGAGGATCGGCCACTGCTGTGGAGCTAATCATATGAATGTGTGTACGTTTGTGTGTTCCCCACCTCCTCTTAGACCAGTGGACCAATACTGATGAAACAGATTAAAATGGTTTCACAATAATATATATCATATCAAATATATCAAACTATAATGGACATATACTAATAATAATAATGATGCTGGCTGTAATAAAATCACAAGCAAACAACAGACCAAATATTATACAAATATTTTCATGTGTGCTTATATACAGAACATAATACATTTAATGTTGGTTAATACAGCAACATGCAGTTTTTGATCTTTTGTTAGAGAAATCTTACTATTAACAAGTCATACAGATGACTCATCATAGCAGAATAAATGATCATGATCTTCCCTGTTTAACAAACGAATATATTTTGTTTTATTAAATGTGTGATTTTATTTATTTTCCAATATCCATGCTGTTTCTTTCTTCTTCTTCTTCTTTTTAATTGTAAGTAAATAAATAAATAAAATGGGTTAGGACAACAGGACAACCTGTTGTTGATTGGTTCTTGTTGTTTTGAGACAGCAGCTTTGATCATTGATGTGTGGTGTAAATTTAAGCTGCTTCAAACTTCTCTTGTACCTCCGCTAGTTTGTAAGTTAACACCAGAGCACTATTACATTTCCTAGTTGTTTATTATGCTAAACACCCCTTTTTTATTTTATTTTATTTTATTTTATTTTATTTTATTTTATTTTATTTTATTTTATTTTATTTTATTTTATTTTATTTTATTTTATTTTTGCTTTGCTCTATGCTCTATGAGAAAACACACTTCTACCCTGTGGGGCAAGGAATCGCCTGCAGTAATATTTGAGGCCACTAGATGTCCCCCTAATGCCTCTACATCATGCAGTAAATAATTGTTATGACTGAATCTCGAATAACAAATTTTCTCAACATTATTCATTTTCTTTGCATTATTAATATATATCCTTTTTTGCCTTTTGACATGATTTTTTTTCTACACTCAACCATCAGTGAAATTAAATTATTAAAAATAAAAGAGAGTGGTGTTGGAACTGAGAACAGGGCGTGTATTTCACAAGAAGCAGAAAGACCTCGTCCGGCACAGGAAGTGCACTTATACTCTGTCTACAACAATGTTTATGCGAATACGAGGGGAGGCTGATGGAAACCTCTTCTGGGAGTAAAACTGTCAGTTAGAAAAGAAGAACCATGGCCTACTCTCATAAGATTCTGGGGTTTTCTTCAACAGAGGTGTTTACGTTTGTGCTCTGATCTGTGAACACAAAAGAGACCTTTGGAAAACTGAAAACTAACACTGGAAAAAGGATACAGTGAATTTTCTGCAAACCCTGAGCTTTACCCCACATTTCCTTAAATATACAAAAACAAACAAGAAAATAAACGAAAACAGAAAACAGATATTTTTTCATTGTTAATTTGCTTTATGTAAAAGTGATTCACATGTTTAATTACCATGGAAATGGCTGTACTTACTTATGATTACATGATATAACTGTAATGGGATGGGCAGGCAAAAAGAGAACAGGCGTTAAAGTGAGACAGTGTAAGAGGAAGTTGAAACAATATCATGCGCACATTGCTGTTTATGTGGCCACGTACTTGCAACAGTCCTTTTCTGTATCTTCAAATGTGTCCGGTCAGACACACAAACAGGTCGGTCTGTAATAATCTATTTAATGCTCTCACATAATACACTTTAATTTGCTAATTATTTTAACACAGGAAAGGAAGTTCATGGGCATTTCCTTAAATTGTAAACGATAAAATTCAGTGCCTGGTTTAAAAAGATGGAAAAACATTGACAGACAGACAAATATTAACAGCTGGAGGTTATCTCGTGGCTATCTTTGTGTCTTTGTAGGTTCGACTAATAGTTATCATGCCAGGGAGTCAGAGACCACAATCCGTGTGTGGACTTCGAAACATAGTAATAGGTGAGAGAGTTGAAAATCTTTGCACATGTGTAGATGGTGCACACTGCGATTTGTGACTGACAAAGCGCTGTATCTGCCTCCAGGATGTACCTTGATCATTTTCTCCTTCACATTTGTTGCTCAAGGAATACTTGGTAAGTAAGAGATATTGTTATTGCAATGTTCAGATCAGATTCATGCGAATGTATTTTTATGTGTCACAAAAATCCCAAAAGGTTGATTCTGTTCATCTGGACGTAGCGTTTTCAGTTGGAGAAACGTTTTGTGACTCATCCAAGTGACTTCTTCAGTCTCAGCTGACTGCAGGTTTCCCCAATCTTATAAACAGTACATTTGCATAATGACTGAAACCAGCCCACTGAAGGAACACTGGGCTGGGAGGTCAATTCCTTGATCATTAACATCATGATCATTGACCAAAGCCCACTGATCAATGGCCATGAGTACCATTCACAGAGAGTTGGGGGATGGCTGCAATCATAGCATTGTAAGATGGCGAAAGATGTACCCTTAAGCCCCCTCCTCAATTCAGAGATGGTCTTTCCCTTTTCACGTAAATGGCCTCCTTCACTCTGCGCTCAAACCAGCGTTCCTCCCTGTCCAGGATGTGTACATCCTCATCATTGAAAGAGTGTCCACTGGCCTGTAGGTGTAAATAGACTGCAGAGTCCTGGCCTGACGAGGTAGCTCTTCTGTGTTGTGCCATCCGCATCACCAGAGGTTGTTCCCAATGGAGCAAGGAACTGAGCTCCCAGCCCATTGTTTATTCAGTGGTGCTAGTTTCAGTCATTATGCAAATGTACAGGGTGGGCCATTTATATGGATACACCGTAATAACATGGGAATGGTTGGTGATATTAAAGTCCTGTTTGTGGCACATTAGTATATGTGAGGGGGCAAACTCCTCAAGATGGGTGGTGACCATGGTGGCCATTTAGAAGTCGGCCATCTTGGATACAACTTTGTTTTTTCAATAGGAAGAGGGCCATGTGATACATCAAACTTATTGGTAATGTCACAAGAAAAACAATGGTGTGCTTGGTTTCAACGTAACTTTATTCTGTCATGAGTTATTTACAAGTTTCTGACCACTTATAAAATGTGTTCAATGTGCTGCCCATTGTGTTGGATTGTCAATGCAACCCTCTTCTCCCACTCTTCACACACTGATAGCAACACCGCAGGAGAAATGCCAGCACAGGCATCCAGTATCCGTAGTTTCAGGTGCTGCACATCTCGTATCTTCACACCATAGACAATTGCTTTCAGATGACCCCAAAGATAAAAGTCTAAGGGGGTCAGATCGGGAGACGTTGGGGGCCATTCAACTGGCCCACGACGACCAATCCACTTTCCAGGAAACTGTTCAGCTAGGAATGCTCGGACCTGGCACCCATAATGTGGTGGTGCACCATCTTGCTGGAAAAACTCAGGGAACGTGCCAGCTTCAGTGCATAAAGAGGGAAACACATCATCATGTAGCAATTTCAAATATCCAGTGGCCTTGAGGTTTCCATTGATGACGAATGGACCCACTATGGTTGTACCCCATATACCACACCAAACCATCACTTTTGTTGTTCCAACAGTCTTGGAGGGACCCATCCAATGTGGGTTAGTGTCAGACCAATAGCGGTGGTTGTGTTAGTTAACTTCACATAAAAGTTTGCCTCATCACTGAACAAAATCTTCTGCGTGAACTGAGGGTCCTGTTCCAGTTTTTGTTTTGCCCGTTCTGCAAATTCTGTGCGCCGATCTGGGTCATCCTCGTTGAGATGCTGCAGTAGCTGGAGTTTGTAAGGGTGCCATTTGTGAGTAGCTAATATCCGCCGAAGGGATGTTCAACTAATGCCACTCTCCAGTAACACGCGGCGAGTGCTACGCTGTGGGCTCTTGCTGAATGAAGCTAGGACAGCCGCTGATGTTTCTTCATTAGTGACAGTTTTCTTGCGTCCACATTTTGGCAAATCCAACACTGAACCAGTTTCACGAAACTTAGCAAGCAGTTTGCTAACTGTAACATGGGAGATGGGTGGACTCGTAGGGTGTCTTGCATTGAAATCTGCTGCAATGACCCGGTTACTGCGTTCACCAGATATCAACACAATTTTGATCCGCTCCTCATGTGTTAACCTCTTCGACATGTCAATGGCTGTGAACAAAGAGAAACTTGTAAATAAGTCATGAAAGAATAAAGTTACGTTGAAACCAAGCACACCATTGTTTTTCTTGTGACATTCCCAATAAGTTTGATGTGTCACATGGCCCTCTTCCTATTGGAAAAACAAAAGTTGTATCCAAGATGGCCGACTTCTAAATGGTCACCATGGTCACCACCCATCTTGAGGAGTTTGCCCCCTCACATATACTAATGTGCCACAAACAGGACTTTAATATCACCAACCATTCCCATGTTATTACGGTGCATCCATATAAATGGCCCACCCTGTACTATAAGGCTGGGGAAACCTGCAGTCAGCTGAGAATGAAGAAGTCACCTGGATGAGTGAGGAAACGTTTCTCCCACTGAAAACGCTACGTCCAGATAAACAGAATCAACCTTCTGGGATTTCTTTACCTGGATGACTGAGCATGCATCAAGACGTGTCACAAAAATAATTGAAAAATTAAATAATATTTCAGATGCTGTGTTTTAGTTTTATTTATTTTTGTGCCCCATAGGTTCAGGACTCTATAACTGTCCCAGACAGACTTTTATCCCTTTCTACATGTCCCTGTATGGGATCATACCGGTCTTCCTGGCACTGAGCTTATGGTACAACTGGTGCAACACTTTCTGTTGGTCCATGACCATCATCTTCCTGTGTGGCTGGTTACTTGCGGGTAAACTTCAAATTTTTCTAACACCACAGTAAACAGAGCAGGAAAAGTAAATAACAAGATGATTAGTTTGAAAAAATTGAGAATTTCACTACAAGGCCTGGACATTTTCCTTGTGAGTACAGGGAGACAAAAACACGAGCAAACCTTTTAAATAATAAGGTCACATATGTAAAATTCCTCGACTTGGTTAGAAGTTTCTGTCATCGTGCACTTTAGTTTTAGGCATTTTGGCATTTTTGATTATTCTACCTAACAATGACCTCCCTCACTTGCACTAAGATTTATCTGCCCTCATATTTAAAATTACAGTGAACAGCTATAACAAAACGTAAAAAATATAACAATTTTATGTCTGCTTCATTTGTCATGAAATAACAAAGGGAACAGGTCTTATCAGTAAATCAGTCGATTTATTTGTAAATTAAACTGATCATATACGTCACGCAGTACTAGCTGTTTTTGGATATATAAGGAGAATACACAATGTTAAATGACCAAGTGCTGTTGTAATTTTTTGCTAATAAAACTGAATTGAATTTAACAGAAATAAATTTTTCTTATTGTTCCTTGGATTTTTTTTTTTTTTTTTACATTTTTAAAATAAACTAATTACAGCAGCATTTTGAAAAAATCTTGAAGCCAGTTCTGCATTTATGTAGAAGCCGTGCAGGTCCATCACTCTCATTCTAATTTGAGATCATTTTTTATATTCTTCCAGGTAATATAGTCATCTACTCTATTTATGAACCCAACTACAACAAGAATATGACACAGCCTGATGTCTACTGCAACACGATGCTCTACCTGTTCGCGTTTTGTTTCACCGTTGTGACCTACATCCTGTTAGCACTGCTCTTTTTAGCTTTCTGCTGTTGTAGACAACGACAGCCCGATGGTGACAATGACACTCAAAGACTTGTGCTGTAATTAAATAGAGATAATTAAAACAAGACAACAATTATGGCAGATGGTGCATTTAAAGACAGTTTTCCTGTGTGTCAGGGTATATACCATGTGCATTCCACAACACTCTTTTAATATGTAAAAATATCCTTGGATAAAGCAAGTTTTAGAGTTGAGCACAACTCTATGAAACGGGAAGATGTGTCTGTGGCTGGACACAAACCACTTACTGTCCTGGTGCAGAAAGAGCAGCATTGTGTTTGCAAATAAGTCATGAAACAGTTTTTCCCCGTGTTCTTTATCATTAACATATCGTGCTGTGCAGGAATCTTGAGCCACCCCTTTTTGTTTGCATTAATATGTTTATTAAGACATGCAAACATACATAGAAATACAGCATATAAGGTAAAAACAGAATCTGTATAAAGTCAATATTTGGTGTGATCATCTTTATTCGTCAGCATTCGTCAGTCTGCAATCTCTCAGTCAAACTTTCTTAGTATTTCTTCAAGTAGTCTTCAGGAATAGTTCTCCAGGCTTCTTGATTTCCAAGCTCTTCTTTGGATGTTGGTTGGATGATTTATAGGTCACTGTTGTTGTCATATTATCATGATCACCATCGTCGAGCATGGTTTTCTGTCAGATACCTATCTGACAGATACAGGGACTGCACTGAAAATGAGTGAAAAAGCAGCCAATGAAAGACCTTCAGAAAACCTGGAGAACTATTTCTCAAGACCACCTTAAAAATTACAATTAAAAGTCTGGCTCCTTGGGAAAAGTTTTTTAAACATGAGGGGTGGCTCAAGTCTTTTGCACAGACTAAAAATGTATCTACATGTTAATTTATTGTCTTTAAATAAAAATGAATGAAACATTATATCAATATTTCCTGTCCTTTTATTGGCTGATGCCGTCTTTTCCAGCCTGCTTCCTGAATAATATGAAATGACAATTTTCACAATAAAAGCAGGAGATGCATTTTATAAAAGCAAACTTTGCGCTGCTGAGAAACACGTGGCATTAAATTCTTGAGGTAGAGGTCCGAGTGGGTTAGGGCAATTGAGAGGAAGTGTTGTTATCTTAAAACAAAAGCCTGTCAAAAGTGTGTTTGTATTTACAGAAGCTGTTGTGTCTGCAACGTCTTCTGCTGATAGTAAATTTATGAGAAAAGAAGAACCATGACCTACTGTTTTTCCTTGACAGAGACATTGTTGGTGGTTGGCCATGTTTTTGCACTGATCTGTGACGCAAACAGTTCTTTAGGAACCTGAAACCTAAACTACGTTTAAAACCTTAAACTAATACTAGAAGAAAACAGCTTACAGTTTCTTAAAAAACTGAAGCAAGGAAAATATATTTGCAATTTTTCAAATAAAGAATTATTTAAAAGAGTAAGTGGCTGTACTTACTAATGATCAAATGATATAACTGTAATGGGAAGGTAAGGCAAAAAGAGAACAAGTAGTAACGTGAAACACTGTAACAGGAAGTTGAAACAATATCATGACCACACGGCCACAATCTCTGTGCTCATGTTCTTGCGACAGTCCTTTTCTGTATCTTCAAATGTGTCCGGTCAGACACACAAACAGGTCAGTCTGTTACAATCTATTTAAAACTTTCACATAATACACTTTCATTTGCTTACTATTTTGACACATGCATAAAGTCTTCAGGGTTTTTTAAATTGAATTTTTAGCATGCTTGTTTCTTTAAGCCGATTCAGTGACACTATTTTCTTTTGTTCTTGTTCCTGATAGCTTCCAAAACTGATGTATGTCAAGAAGAGTCCTTTACTCCCATGTGCATCCTCAGTTACTGAATCATGTCTGCATTCATGGCACTGAGCGTGTGCACAGCTCCAAGACTGCAGCGCCAAATGGTGCAACATTGTCTTTTGCTCAATCCCGATTGTGTTCTGCTGTTGCTGGTTCCTTGCTAAAAAAAAAAAAAAAAAGAAGAAGAAGAAGAAAGAAAAACATATCAACAGCAGTAGATACCTGCTTTAAAAATATTATTTACAGACTGCACTGCCAGAATAACCAACAACATATAGACTGTGTATATATACATTTATTTATTACATTTGGAAAATGAATGCCTTAAAGTATCTACTACAATATTAAACCCAAATGCAACAAGAGCACAACCAAAGCCACTGTCTACTGCAGCGAGACGCTCTGTCTGTTTGCATTTTGAAACACCAACTAGACCTGCATCCTGGTCACAGACCTGCATCTCTTTTTTTGTTCTGATGACGATAATGAGACTCAAACACTTGAGTTTTGCTATTAACATATCAGGTACCTAGAAATCACTGTGGAATAGACTGTATGTGAATTCTAATGCACGCATTTATTTTATTAAGGTCTTGGCTTGAAGGAGATTACTAGTTGGCGTCACACATTTAAAAGTACTCATAAGGGTGACAAAGTGATGTTTCTTCACTAAGAACTTTGAGTGAAATGACCTCATTGAAACATACATACAGTTTACAGTACAGACCTTATTAAATACAATTACATGTGCATTTTGGTGAGAAGCTTATATGCATTTTAATGGTTTCTTATAGTAGGCAAAGTTCCTTTAAAGACCGCACTGTCATGAGGCTCCTCACCTGTTTGCGTTCATGCTGTACAATACTGCCACCTTGTGTTTAAAGGCGTCTGTGTCCTGTTTACAGCAAGCTGAGTGGCCAGTAACTAGTTTCTGGAGGTTTGCGCATGCACATTTTCGGTAAACCTCTGGTCTTTAATGGTAAACCGAGGGGAGACCAGAGTCAGGTGCATGCTGGTCTGCTTTTACTTCTCTAAGATCGGTCATTAGCCTTCCGTGATTCCGTTTCATAAAAGAGGAATTTCCTCTTGCTAACCAACATGTGTGATGCAGACAGGGGCGGATCTGCACGGATGGCATGGACCACCCTAAAATAATCTCTTACCACCCCTGGTGCCACACTAGTTTTGCATACGACAGTACTAGAGAGAAACGTGGACGGTTCATTCTCTGCCAGATCCTATAGTTTCACATTTCTAAAAGAAGTAAAACATTTCTTATGTTCCACTTTCTCAGTAATTTGACTTTGTACTTTTTATGTGATATAGCTGACAAACAAATGATGTAAAGGTAGATTTGTCATAGAGAAATGATTTAATCACTGAATTGTGACTGATTCACGAAGGCATTTACATGTGACCAAATCTTCTTACCGTTAACAGTTAAAGTCCTGTCAGACACTAAATGATAGCCCTAACAAACTGTTTAATTCTCTCACTTAATACATTTCAATTTTATTTAATAATTATTTTGCCAAATGTAGAAAATATTTAAAGCTTCACGTTCTGTTTGCGATTGACAGCCACTCAGAAAGCTGGTTTAAAGAAACCGGAGGTAAAAGCACTTCAAGCACTTTGAATCATTTAATCAGTTTAATAATTTCAATTTACCGGTCGATCTACGTCCCTACCCTCACCTATGGCCACGAGCTGTGGGTAGTGACCGAAAGAAAGAGATCGCGGATACAAGCAGCAGAAATGAGCTTCCTCCGAAGGGTGGCTGGCCTCTCCCTTAGAGATAGGGTGAGAAGTTCGGCCATCCGGGAGGGGCTCAGAGTAGAGCAGCTGCTGCTCCACATCGAAAGGAGCCAGCTGAGGTGGTTCGGGCATCTGACAAGGATGCCCCCTGGGCGCCTCCTGGGTGAGGTGTTCCAGGCATGTCCCACTGGGAGGAGGCCCCGGGCAGACCCAGGACACGCTGGAGAGATTATATCTCTCGGCTGGCCTGGGAACGCCTTGGTATTCCCCCGGATAAGCTGGAGGAGGTGGCTGGGGAGAGGGAGGTCTGGGCCTCTTTGCTTAGGCTGCTGCCCCTGCGACCCGGCCTCGGATAAAGCGGATGAAGATGGATGGATAATAATTTCAACTTTCAAATAAAACAGATACAGTACTGTGCAGATGTCTTGACCCAGCCCTCATTACTTTATATTCAGGACCAATCATGAGAAAAAGAAAGTAGAAGGAAGCACGTTACAGTGAAGTGCTGAAACTAACTACAATCATGAGTTTGTGGATGGAAGTCACCTTGTTTATACTGATGATGGCAGGAACACAAAGATAGATGTAAAAGCTGTCAAAGAATAAGCACAAAGCAGTTTCATCCAATACTCTAAAACAGCGGTCCCCAACCCCCGGGCCTCGGACCGGTACCGGTCCGTGAATCGTTTGGTACCGGGCCGCGAGAGTTGAGGCTCAGGTGTGAAATGTATAGTTTTCAGGGTTTTTATCGGTTTTCAGCGTTATTTTGTTACCGTTTTTATCGTTTACTCGGTCTTCCTGGGTCTTTTCACGTGTGTTATGAATAAATCTTCTTTTTTCAGTACCGGTACTAGTTTTATTTTGTTGTATTTATCCGCGACACCTTAAAGGCCGGTCCGTGAAAATATTGTCGGGCATAAACCGGTCCGTGGCGCAAAAAAGGTTGCGGACCGCTGCTCTAAAGTGTTGTGTGATTGGGAAGTGCATCAAAACAAGCAATGGATAATGACCATCACCCACTGTACAGTACATTTACTATGAGTATATAAAGAGAAGTATGGAAGGTCTTACTTACGATGTCCTTATCACTGTCATATCACAATAGTGAATTTGAATAGTTTTTATTTGAACACTGGTTAAACTCAGCTCTGTAGAAGAAAACTATTACAATAACAGCCACAATATTGTGTAAAAAAGTATTTTTATGGCCAGACACCTTTCCTCATATACCATTCAGCACATTAATAAGTCAGCAAAAGTAAAAAAAATATGGCTTCAGCGGTGACATAAGCCCTTAGCCAACAGCCAAACTGGTTGTACCATATCCACGAATGACCTGTGTGGTGATCACAGTTGCGCTGGCGGGCTGGTTCTCCCTGATCTTCTGCTCACGATGCATCTGGCACCAGGCACAGGGGTAACAGAAAAGTACTGTGCACCAGTCCTCACAGCCAGAACCCTGCAGGGTGGAGAAGAACAAAATAAGCAACAGCGCTGGCATCCAGTCAATTAAGACACACAGATTTTTCATTATTCTGGACCCAAACCAACGTGACTAGAAAGAAAATCAAGCAGCAACCTCCAAGGTTTAAAAGTGAAGCCAATGTGGAAGACTCAAAACTTCACTTCCTCTAGTGGCCACCTCCATCTTTTAAATCTTGTCTGTAACATAGCCCCTCCATCTCTAACCCAGCCTTACTTCGATGTTGTGTTGCTCTCTGATGGACTGGCGGAGTAAGCAGGACACCACGCCGCAAATATCCAGGAGTGATGCGCAGCAGCACCATCCATGTTTACTAACTGTCATGCACTGCATGCAGGGGAAGCACCAAAAGCCGCAGCAACCTTCAGATAAAAAAATATACAGATTTAAACTGCACAACAAAAAATGTAAGGAGCACTTTTCAGTCAGATTATCACATCCACTCAGTTAAATCGCCTGGATATTGATGTGGTCAGTTAAGCAGCAGAGACGGTTGGTTATCAGTTTCAGGTACTTTGATGTTAACGAAATTAAGAATAGCTGCACAAGAGAAACAACAATGAGACAACCCCCACAGAAGGCCGCTTATCCATCAGAAGGACACGTATCTGTTCCTTTATGCAAGGAGGAACAGGATGAGCATTGCCAAAGCTATAAATGACCACCAGCTAGTGTAAAAGTCTCTGACTGAACAATCAGAAACAGACTTCATGAGGGTGCCCTGAGAGCAAGTTCACTGTGAGCTTATGTGACAGATGTGAAAGGATCTGGTGAAGCCATGGAGAACGTTATGCTGGTGTAACATCTTTCAGCATGAGTGGTTTGCTGGTGGGTCAGTGATGGCCTGGGGAGGGATATCCATGGAGGGACACACAGACCCGACACCCTGACTGTCATTAGGATGAAACCATGGACTCACTGTTAGACCTTACGCTGGTGCATTTGGTCCACGACAATGCTTGGCCTCGTACCGAAAGTATGCAGGATGTTGAAGTTCATACCTGACCTAATCCTGTGAAGTACCTTTGGGACATTATGTTTCGGTCCATCTGACAGTGCCAGGTTGCACCTCAGACTATCCAGGAGCTCAGAGATGCCCTGGTCCAGATCTGGGAGCAGGCCAATGATGTCAGGCATACATGCACAACAAAACTACCACTTTCATTACAGGTGAGCTGCTCTAAATAAATTATGAAATTGTATGAAATTATATTTAATGTGTCAAATAGCAGTGTTTACTAAAACACATACTTTTGTCATGGCAATAATGAAGCAAAGACTATAAATAATTCAAAACACAAAACACTGAGTCACCGACCCAGGATCATGACAACTTTGCTGCTTTAGTTCACCCTTGTCATGTTTTTTGGTAGCTTTGGTAGAAACCAAAAGACAGGAAGAAAGAGAAGAAATGCCAAACCCTGAGAATGTTGCCTTCATGTGAGGTTTCAATTAGTTCTCTGGGTATTTAAACACTTCTCATTCTTGCTTTCAATTTGTGTGTTCCCTGTGCACGTGCTTCCTCTTCACATCACATGATCTGCATGTGTTCTGTTTGGTCACCTCATTGAGTGGTTCATTTGAAGTTTTCAGCTACCATTTTTTTTTTTAACTTTTTTTGGTGGATGGCATGAGTTTGTTCCAGTTTCCAGTCAGCTAAAATTAAAATAGTCCTTTTAATAACCTGCCTGTAGGTCCAGTGTTTGGCTCCTCATCCTCGCAGCCTTTCTTACTCAACCAATGAAAAGATATTTGCTTCTACCTGCAGAAACACCTTCACCACAGCATTTATGCCTCCACACTGTTGATAATGTCATTACATGTTAGGTCAGTCATGTTATGGCGTTCATTAAATTTCAGAAGGTTAAACTAAACATTAAAGTGTTCAGAGACTAGTTTCCCAGTTCGCTTAGAGCACTCTGACTCCATAATGCTACTAAATGGTTATTGTTATGAGACAGTCTCAGATATTTTATCTTCTTGATTTTTTACTGACATCAGACTCTCTGCTACCTTACTGCAAACAAAGTCTGAAACAAAGCTGAGGAAATCGCTCATGTTGAAATCCCTGCTGTTTGTAGAGTTTGCTGGGTTCACTTACAGGTGTCCATATCAGAGCAGCAGTCAGAGGTCGGTGCTCCATTGGCTAGAGTTTTGAAAAGCCCTGGTGACTGTCACCACCTCGGTGGTCTGCTGGTGGATGGTAGCCATGACTGTAGGAAACAAGACAGAAATGAAGACGCAGACTGAAATGTTTTAGTGGTTATAGCTTGTCAAGGGTAGTGTCGTGGATGAGAGAAGGAGGACCCAAACGCTGGACTCACAGGCAGGTAGGTGAAGGTGGATGTTTATTGCCGAAGGAGTGAGCAAACAGTACAGAGGGAGGAAATGGCTGGCTGACTGAATGAATGAACAAAGGACTGACTGACTGACTGACTGACTGACTGACTGACTGGACATACAGACGACATCAGACATACATCATTAACATCAATGACACGACAGAGAACTGGTGAAACCGAGGAACTTAAATACACAGGTTGAATGATGACAATGATTGGAAACAGGTGAGTACAGGGCTGAACATAATCTGACTAATGACACGGGAGACAAGCTGACACGGGAAAAGACAGGAAGTGAGAACATTAATGTGGCAAACCAAACTGAACATGAACAAACTGAAATCACTGGGTCAACGACCCAGGAACCCTGACAGTACCCCCCCCTTCAAAGGCCGGCACCCGACGGCCAAAAGAGAAAGAAGAAAAAAAAACCAGAACAGGGTGGGCGGAGGGGGCCCAGGACGGAGGGACGGAGTCCACACCAAGACAGTTCAGGTGGGCGCCCCCGCGGCCCGCGGCCGAGACGAGACAGTTCAGGTGGGCGTCCACGCGGCCCGCGGCCGAGACGAGACAGTTCAGGTGGGCGTCCACGCGGCCCGCGGCCGAGACGAGACAGTTCAGGTGGGCGTCCACGCGGCCCGCGGCCGAGACGAGACAGTTCAGGGGGCCGACCGTGCGGACGGCAACGGCGACAGCACTGGTCCGGGGGCCGACCGCGTGGAAAGCAACGGCGGCGACGTGGGCACAGTTCGGGGGGCCGGCCGTGCGGAAGGCGACGGCGGCCACTCAGGCGAAGGCGGTCGGGGGGCCGGCCGTGCGGAAGGCGACGGCGGCCACTCAGGCGAAGGCGGTCGGGGGGCCGGCCGTGCGGAAGGCGACGGCGGCCACTCAGGCGAAGAGGGTCTGTGGGCCGCCCACGACGGCGATGGCGCCCGGCCAGAGGCCTAGCCAGCGGTCTAGAAAATGGCCGTTTAGCTCCAGACCCAGGCGAGGCTGAAGGCTCTGAGGCTGAAGGCTCTGAGGCTGAAGGCTCTGAGGCTGAAGGCTCTGAGGCTGAAGGCTCTGAGGCTGCAGCGGACGAAGGCTCTGAGGCTGCAGCGGACGAAGGCTCTGAGGCTGCAGCGGACGAAGGCTCTGAGGCTGCAGCGGACGAAGGCTCTGAGGCTGCAGCGGACGAAGGCTCTGAGGCTGCAGCGGACGAAGGCTCTGAGGCTGCAGCGGACGAAGGCTCTGAGGCTGCAGCGGACGAAGGCTCTGAGGCTGCAGCGGACGAAGGCTCTGAGGCTGCAGCGGACGAAGGCTCTGAGGCTGCAGCGGACGAAGGCTCTGAGGCTGCAGCGGACGAAGGCTCTGAGGCTGCAGCGGACGAAGGCTCTGAGGCTGCAGCGGACGAAGGCTCTGAGGCTGCAGCGGACGAAGGCTCTGAGGCTGCAGCGGACGAAGGCTCTGAGGCTGCAGCGGACGAAGGCTCTGAGGCTGCAGCGGACGAAGGCTCTGAGGCTGCAGCGGACGAAGGCTCTGAGGCTGCAGCGGACGAAGGCTCTGAGGCTGCAGCGGACGAAGGCTCTGAGGCTGCAGCGGACGAAGGCTCTGAGGCTGCAGCGGACGAAGGCTCTGAGGCTGCAGCGGACGAAGGCTCTGAGGCTGCAGCGGACGAAGGCTCTGAGGCTGCAGCGGACGAAGGCTCTGAGGCTGCAGCGGACGAAGGCTCTGAGGCTGCAGCGGACGAAGGCTCTGAGGCTGCAGCGGACGAAGGCTCTGAGGCTGCAGCGGACGAAGGCTCTGAGGCTGCAGCGGACGAAGGCTCTGAGGCTGCAGCGGACGAAGGCTCTGAGGCTGCAGCGGACGAAGGCTCTGAGGCTGCAGCGGACGAAGGCTCTGAGGCTGCAGCGGACGAAGGCTCTGAGGCTGCAGCGGACGAAGGCTCTGAGGCTGCAGCGGACGAAGGCTCTGAGGCTGCAGCGGACGAAGGCTCTGAGGCTGCAGCTGAGGCAGAGGCCGGGCCGGGCGTGGGTGCAGCTGAGGCAGAGGCCGGGCCGGGCGTGGGTGCAGCTGAGGCAGAGGCCTGACCAGGCGATGCAGGCGCGGAGGCCTCTGGCCGGAGACAGGCAGGGCCAGCAGGCGCGGAGGCCCCTGGCTGAGGAGCGGCCGGGCCAGCGGGTGCGGAAACCCCTGGCTGAGGAGCGGCCGGGCCAGCGGGTGCGGAAACCCCTGGCTGAGGAGCGGCCGGGCCAGCGGGTGCGGAAACCCCTGGCTGAGGAGCGGCCGGGCCAGCGGGTGCGGAAACCCCTGGCTGAGGAGCGGCCGGGCCAGCGGGTGCGGAAACCCCTGGCTGAGAAGCAGGAAGGCTCACAGCTGGCTCTGGGTGCTGTGGCTGCAGGTCCGGGAACTGGACGGGATGGTGGACAGGTGACTGGGAAACAGGAGGCGACTGGGCTACAGAAGAGTGGAGGACAGGTGGAGACTGGACTACAGGTGACTGGAGGACAGGTGGAGACTGAGCTACAGGTGACTGGAGGACAGGTGGAGACTGAGCTACAGGTGACTGGAGGACAGGTGGAGACTGAGCTACAGGTGACTGGAGGACAGGTGGAGACTGAGCTACAGGTGACTGGAGGACAGGTGGAGACTGAGCTACAGGTGACTGGAGGACAGGTGGAGACTGAGCTACAGGTGACTGAACTGACTGGACAGCAGGTGAGGGAACTGATTGGACTAAGGAGACTGACGGATAAACAGAGGCCGGTGAGGCTAATGGCTGAGCTAAAGAGTGAGCTAGTGACGGAGATAAAATTACGGCTTGGGCTCGTAAGGCTGGTGCCTGGGCAGGGGACAGTTCAGCTAGTCTAACCAGTGATACTGCGAGGGCGTGAAAAGCTGGATCAGGAGGTGGATGAAAGGGTGAAGTAGTAGGTGGACCGGTTAGCTCTTCCAAGCCTCCAGGGAGGTCAGGCTGGGTTCTGGCTGCCCTCAGCCTGGGCGCTGGGACAGGCACAGAAGGTGGCTGGACACCAGTCACCCCCACCCGAGAAACAGGAGCGGGTGTGGAGGTAGACTGGGTCGCAGCTGCCCTCCTCCTGGGAGCTGGCACTGGAGTGGGTGTAGGCTGACTGATAGGAGTGGAAATAACGACTGGGTGAGTGACACTGACAAGTCTATCGGGTTGTATTCCGGTCTTTCTGCCACCACTATTTACAGTTTTTGACTGAACAGTCTTTGGGGAGCCAGAGCAAAAAAGATCTTCCCAGTCCACATCATCCTCAAGGAGGGAAACTCCCCATGAATCGGAAAAGAGTCTGTGGTGTGTTTTAAGTGGATAATCAGATGAGGGGTGTGGAAAACAGTCACTGGAACTCACCACCGGGAGTTGCTGAACAGAGTCCGTTTTATGGCGGCGTGTGCGCCGCTCCCCCCGGGAAGAGGAAGCGGGCCGGGTAAACGGCTGAGCCTCTGGCGCGGTAGCCTCCGCTGAGCCGAGATGGGAGGTGTAGCCGCTGTGCCGTGGCGAGGCGGAAAGGCTGGAGAGTGAAAAGGCTGGCGGGCGAGCGAGGAGCGAAGCGGCGGGAGAGCGAGCGGCCGAAGCTTGGGCTGTGACGCCCACTCTCCGCGGCGAATGCTCCGGTGCAGCTGAGGCAGCAGGTGGGGGAACGTGGCGTCTCCGAGGCCCGCCCAGAGCCAGGCGAGTCCCCTCGAAGACGTGCTCTCTCTCCGCGAAGAGCCGCTGTTTTCCCCGAAGCCCCTCCGTCCAGCGAAGGAGCGCTGCCTCCTGCCGCTCGAAAAGTTCAGGGTCCGCTGGGTCCACAACGCGGGGTCGTGTCATTCTGTCAAGGGTAGTGTCGTGGATGAGAGAAGGAGGACCCAAACGCTGGACTCACAGGCAGGTAGGTGAAGGTGGATGTTTATTGCCGAAGGAGTGAGCAAACAGTACAGAGGGAGGAAATGGCTGGCTGACTGAATGAATGAACAAAGGACTGACTGACTGACTGACTGGACATACAGACGACATCAGACATACATCATTAACATCAATGACACGACAGAGAACTGGTGAAACCGAGGAACTTAAATACACAGGTTGAATGATGACAATGATTGGAAACAGGTGAGTACAGGGCTGAACATAATCTGACTAATGACACGGGAGACAAGCTGACACGGGAAAAGACAGGAAGTGAGAACATTAATGTGGCAAACCAAACTGAACATGAACAAACTGAAATCACTGGGTCAACGACCCAGGAACCCTGACATAGCTCTTGTGTATGAAGACATTTAGTGCTAGAATATGAAAATATGACAAAGGAAATCTATAAATACCTTGGACCAGCTGTAACACTGATTTGTGTACAGTACAGAGGAAAGAGTTCACCATGCAAATTACATCATATTTACATTGATGTATTGCAACTATGTCTTCCTGAGAAAAATTACATCAAATATTACATTCATGAGTTCACAATGATTCACTTCATCAGTTTAAGAAAGAATGTCTTACCTTCTTCTTCTTCTCTCTTTCTCTGAGAAAAAACAAAATGAGACATTTGGGAAACTCAGCATCTTTCCACAAATCAGAAAGAGGAAGTGAAAGTGGAGGTCAAGTCTGTTAAGGGCTCCGTGCACACACACGCTGTTGAGAGTTCGCCTGAATAACTCACTCTCCAGCTCCGGTAACTAACCTTCCCTAATACACACTCAACGTCTTTCATGCAGCACAACCAAAACAGTAACATTGTAACAGAGATCCTGAACACACACACACACACACACACACACACACACACACACACACACACACACACACACACACACACAGGAGGACCAGGAGAGTCGCAGACATCAAAATGTAAATGTAATAATTAAGTGTGCAATAAAGTGTGCCTTAATAAATTCATTTATAAATTAGTTTTTAATTTCTTTGTTTTATGTAAATATCAATAAAGTTAGTCCTTTTGTTAGACTGGTGGGTGTAGCCTGCCCTGCAGTAGCTGGAATAGGCTCTAGCCCCCCCACAACCAATGAACTATTAATTACCTAAATATAAAATAAGGATTTGAACAATGGAGACAATATGAGGATGAGCCAAAAGCAGGACCCAAAGAGCAGACTCATACAACAGTGAAAGGATTTTATTTACAGTGAAAATAGCAACTTAAATGAGGTGATGAGTGCAGATTTCGTGTGCTCATCTTAAAGAGGGAGATGGGGAAGGTGTGGATGAGCACTACTGAGCAGCAGTCATGTGCTCCTGCCACATCTCAGTGTTAATAGTGCTCTAGTTTTCATACAAACATGGCATGTCAGCAACATTGTGATTCCTTCTGTAGCAAGCTTATCAGAGAATCTTCTCCAAGCACAGCATCCCAGCAAACTTCAAACCCAGAAACACAGACAAAAACTGGTTCATCCCAAGGACAAAACTCCCAAACACCAACTAAACAATGTGGTATTTGCTCTGCAATGCAGCGAGGAGAGCTCAGACTTCTACATTGGAGAAACCAAAGAGCCACTTCGTAAACGCATGGCACAACATGGAAGAGATGAGACTCAGTCAACGCCTTTTGTCACACCTTGGCACATGTGATGAGGCACGTGATCGACCCTCTTAAGGGACACTCCTGCTAGGATTTAAATACCTGGGACTCACCACTATTTGATCATAGAACTGAAGAAGTTTTATGGATAAGATGTTAAATCTTTAAGAAACTTAAAGAAGTCCAGTCGCTTTCATTCCAACCTCGTTAGATTACCATGACCTAGATGACGGTGTCAGGGGTTTGTGTGTGGATGAGAGGAAGAGAGGACAAGGACTCGTGGCTTGATTGAAGATGAGAATGGCGTTTATTATACAAAATAGATCAACAGAACGTGAACGAACGCTGACTGGCTGAACTGAAAGCACACACGGAAACGACAACATCACATCGACAATGACACAACCCAGAACAGAGAGAAACTGAGGGTTTTAATACAGGGACTGATGAGGATGATAATGAGAGACCGGTGAGTACACAGCTGAACATAATGAAACAGGAAATGAAAAATGTGGAAAATAAACAGTGAACATGAACTGAAAATGCTGGGTCAACGACCCAGGAACCCTGACAGGCGGAGAAACTACACAGATGTGTGTGTGTTGTGTGTGTGTGTTGCTATGCCTGGATCTGGGGTTCTCCCTGTGGGACATTGTTATGGAGGGTGAGTTCCCCTCCCTGCTGCTCCCCACTCGTTGTTACAACGACCAATACTGGACGTGTAGCTCCAGAGCACCTGACAAGGTGTTGTGGCATGATTTCTGGCCTGTGCCCTCAGGGGATGCAGTTGGGATGTTTTGTACCTCTTTAGCGCACAGCCACCCCATCTGACTTTTCCTCGGCTCGTGCCATGGCCACTGTCCTCTGCCAGGGTGGACTGCCCATTGCGTCTGGTTGTCTGGGGCTCTTGCCTTTTGACTATGGGCATCCATTCCCTCCCCTCTTTCTCTTTCTCTCTCTCTTTCTGTTTCGTTTCTTTTTCGATCCCTCCTCCTTCTTGTCTTTATTATCATCTCTTCTTCTGTCTTTTGCCAACCTGGCCCTCACCCCCTATCAGCCCTGGCATAATAACCAGTCTGATAATAATGTGAATAATAAAATAAACTGAAATGAGTACCAATAGGAGCCTATACAGAGTCTACAGCGCTCCTCTTGGCAAAGCAAATGTGTTTGGCTCAACAAAGCATTCAGACCATGTTTTTACTAAAAGTGCCTGACACGACAGGTTTAAAAAAAAGAAAGAGGGAGAAAAGAGAAGTTAGAGATAAATAACTCTAAATCTGGCTGTAACTAAATTAATAAATGGGAACAAATGAATACTGCTTACTTGTCACACTGTAGTTTAATCCAGGAAGCTTAATATTTGCAGGGTTAAGTTTCTCTGAGAATCCAAATATGGTGGCGTGATCCGGCCAGATGAGTGAAAGATCACAGCAAACAAGGTTACAACTTGTTACAGTTGTAACCTTGTTACAGCAGTTACAGCAGCAGGGCCAAACATCAGAGAGCCTTAAATGTTTAAATGTTACCACAAATGCTGCAATAATAACTCCCACTCTGGCTTCTTCTTAATACGCCGCCCCAATGACAGAGCTCAAACACAGCTGAGTGGAACAAACCTCAGCCCCTGCAGCTCCGCCCACAGCATACCAAGCATAAACTAAAAACAGAACCAGCCCCAGCCTGCCCAGACCCTCACAGACAAATGGTCAAGAAGACAAAGTCTATAGAAAATGCTGTTTTTTAATATATTACTATTCTGCCATGATGTAGCTGGGCTACTTTTTTATTTTGCGAACATAGAGGTAGGAGTGAAATCTTAAACCCCCTTGTGCCAGTCTGTTAATACTTCTGCGATCATTCCAAACACACACACTCAAACAAACTAAACTGGTTACATTCATAAACATTTGGCCCCAATATGTCAGTCTTTCACTACATTTACTGACATACAGACAAAAGAATGCTTGGAAGCCATGACTAAATGAGCTGCTAGAGGAGATTAACTGGATAATAATGCACATGTACATAGATAAATATTTACTTATCCATGTGGAAATAGTGTTGTAGGTCACAAAAATGCTGTTACATCCCACATAGCCAAATTGGTATGGCCTGGATCTAGTCCACACAATGTGCTTACACATGGCCCACATGCCGCAAAGAATGACGGCCCTTTGGTGGCCCAGATCTGGTTTGCCAGAGGTGGCCCACACATGGGCCAGCACGAGGCCAGTTGCAGACACACTGCTGACCCTGTGCTGGCCCAGAACAGTTTCAGCTCTGGCCCAAGATGTCAGCCTAATGTGTACCTTAATCAAGCCATGTAATAACAACATGTGCCAGAACATAATAGTGCAAAAGTACCACGACAAAACTCTGTTCAGAAAATGAATGGACTGATTCTTATATAGTGCTTTTCTACTCTCCCAGATTACTCAAAGTGATCTATACAACAAGCCACATTCAATCAGTCACACACTTTCTCTAAATTGCACACTTCTTAACTACATTGACACTTTTGACATGCAGAGTAGAGAAGCCAGGGATCGAACCACAAATCTTCCAGTCAGGAGGTGACCTGCTCTACCTCCTGAGCTACAGCCAACCAGTGGTACACATGAGTAAGCCCTCACTAGGTTTTGGATAAAGTGTACACTCACAAACCTGCATTTGAAGCATTGGCTACCATAGCAGTATTGGATTGCAACATGGCATTTGGGTCTTCAAACTAAAGTAGCAAAATAGGAACATAAATAGGGGCATCATTGCCAGAACTGGCCCACATCTGGTTGACATACACCCTGCCATGACACCAGTTACTCAGACCTGTTTTCTATGAGCCTGGGCCACATAAACCAAACCACAATTGGGCCAGATGTGGCATGCCACCGCATAAACAGTGCCATCTACGCCGGGCCTGGCCCGTATCTGGATGACATACCACTTACCATGCCACAAGTCAGCCAGCAGTGCCGGCTTGACACCAGATTCGGGCCAGACCTGTCTGCTACTTACTGGTGTAATCTGTTACTTATAAGTAACATCATGTAACAGCAAAAAGAGCTTCTGTGTTTTCAAAACCACAACATCTGATCAGGTTCACATCAGCTGGCATGTTATGGTTGATGTGTGTGACCCTTAATAAAATTTAAGTTTTGCTTGAATGATGCAAAGACAATCATCAAATGTTTGGTCATGATAAGTTACTCATATAGACCAAAAGCCGATGAAACCCAACTTTATATATCCTTAATAGACCTCTATGAATTGAATCATTACTTATTTTTAATCTCTGGCTCTCTTCCACAGCATGTCTTTTTTCCTGTGTTCCTCCCCTCACCCCAACCAGTGCAGCAGATGGCCCCGGGTTCTCCAGAACCCCCAGCTGACGTGGCTTGATGCTGGCCGGGTTCTCCTGAACCCCCAACTAAAACACAAGACGACTGGACGCAGAGGCAGACTGCTGAATCAGTTCTCCTGAACTGCCAGCTGAGACAGACAGCGGCGTGGGAGCCACGAAATGCTGGATTGGCTCACTCGAGCTTCCAGCAGGAGCTGATGCATGGCCAGAAGGCGTTGAGGTCCCTGGCTAAAGGTGTAGATGAGTGACTGACTGGATGGGTGACAACACTGGAGTCTGAACTGGTGACAAAGCTAATGACTGCGCTACTAACTCAGGTACTGACTGAGTTATGGACTGTAACAAAGGTTGTAGTGATTCTGATTGTGATAGTGGCTGAGTGGCTGACGGGGCTGAAGACTGAGCTAAAGGTAGCAGGGCAGATTGTGGTGGAGGTGAAGACTGAGCTAGCGGCAACTGAACAGGGGACTGGGCTAGCGACGACACAGAAAACTGAACAGGGGGCGACTGAAGTTGAGGTGAAAATGGTAGTGGAGTTGGCGACTGAACTACAGGCCAGGTGGCTAACTGGGCTCCGGGCCGGGTGGCTAACTGGGCTCCAGGCCAGGTGGCTAACACATATCCATGTGTTAGAATGGCCGAGTCAAAGTCCAGATCTAAATCCAATCGAGAATCTGTGGCAAGATCTGACAACTGCTGTTCACAAACGCTGTCCATCTAATCTGACTGAGCCGGAGCTGTTTTGCAAAGAAGAATGGGCAAGGATTTCAGTCTCTAGATGTGGAAAGCTGGTAGAGACATACCCTAAAAGACTGGCAGCTGTAATTGCAGCAAAAGGTGGTTCTACAAAGTATTGACTCAGGGGGCTGAATAATTACGCACACCCCACTTTTCAGTTATTTATTTGTAAAAAATGTTTGGAATCATGTATGATTTTCGTTCCACTTTTCACGTGTGCACCACTTTGTGTTGGTCTTTCACGTGGAATTCCAATAAAATTGATTCATGTTTGTGGCTGTAATGTGACAAAATGTGGAAAGTTCAAGGGGGCCGAATACTTTTGCAAGCCACTGTATTTCATTTACAAATATTATAATACTGTGAAAAGTTATATGAATGGACAGTGTGACCTTACAATGTCCTTCTCTGTATCCTATCAAAGTTAACAATTAATGAATATGACAAGTCTTTATCTGAACACTGGTTAAACTCAACTCTGCAGAAGAGGACAATTAATCTCACACATGATGTTGCATAGAATTAAAGGATTTTATTGGCCTGAAAAAGTCACATAGGCGTTCAACATATTATATGACAACAGATTTAAAGCACTTTGGTTCAGCAGTGACATAAGCTCTCATCACACAGCCAAAACGTTTGCATCATATCCACAGACGACTTGCGTGCTGATCACAGTCGAGGTGGCGGGCTAATGGTATTGCCTGAGCTTCAGCTCACGATGCATCTGGCACCAAACACACGGGTAACAAAAGCACACCTTACAGCAGTCATCAGTGAACGAGCCCTGCAGGATGGAGAAGAAGAAGCAGATAGACAGAGGATGAAGCAGCAGGAGTTACTGTTGTTACCCCTCAGACATAAAAGTTTAGTGGGGTGTTGTCATCCCCTCATCCGGCAGCTGTGTCCCTGTGTAGAGCTGGGTAACCAAATATCTGAGAGTTTGTCAAAACAAGAAGCCGCAGCTTTTTCCCCCACAGTGAGGGCAAGAGAGTTCAGATTTGAAGAACTTTACACTTCCTCTTTCTCAACTCAAGCTTCTCCATTATAAACTCTACGGTTTGCAAAATACCACAAGTTTTATCCAGGTCACTTTTATGATGGCACTGCATGATGTGGTTACTTTATCTCAGTTTGACCATGAGAGGTGAGGGTGAGTGAGAAGGATCTGCACAAAGCACAATTTGTGTGCATTTTTTGAATCTCATAAAATTTACATTTAGATGTTATGTTAGTTCATTTTACAAGCAGAAACCTCCAGGGCTTAAAAATGAAGCCAGTGCAGAAGTTATAAAAGTGCACTTCCTCTAGTGACCGCATCTATCTTTTAAATGTAGTTTGTAACAATATCCTCCATCTCTAACCCAGCCTTACATAGATGTTGTGGCGCTCTCTGATAGACTGACGGAGTAAGCAGGACACCACACCACAAACGTCCAGGAGTGGCATTGCACAGCACCATCCATGTTTATTGGCTGCATCACACTGCATGCAGGGGAAACAGCAAAGGCCACAGCAACCTTTGGGGAGAAATATATACATATATAAATAAATATTTATGTATATATATTATTTACTATTTTTTTATTAACTACAACAAACCAACCAACCTGGATGTTCCAGGGGAGCAAAAAAACTTAGAATTTTTGCTATATCAACTTTCCCTGAATCCAACCACAGAGAGACTGGACTTCTATTTTATTGTTATTATTATTATTATTATTATTATTATTATTATTATTATTATTATTATTATTATTATTATTGTTGTTGTTGTTGTTGTTATTATTTATTGATAGTAAAAAAATATATTTGGGACACTCTAAGTCTGATTTTCTATGCTATCATAAAAGGAGTCATTAAGTTTAAGTTGAACATTTGAGACATTTCCACTCCAATTACGAAAAGTCAGTTTTCTGGTGAAAAATGTAAAATAATGAAAAACTCCATAATGCTACTAAATGATCATTGCTATCATGTAGTCTCAGATAGTTCATTTATTCTTGATGTTTTACTGACTTTAAACACTCGGTTAGCTTGTTGCAAACAAAGTCTGAGGAGATCGTTCATGCAGAAATCACTGCTGTTTGTAGGGTTTCCTGAGTTTACTTACAGGTCTCCATATCAGAGCAGCAATCACAGAGGTCGGTGCTCCATTGGCCAGAGTTTTCAATGGTCCTGATGACTGTCACCACCTGGATGGGCTGCTGGTGGACGGCCATGCCTGTAGGAAACACAGACACAGATTGAAACGCTGTAGTGGTTATCTTGTGAAAAGAGAAATTTAATGCTAGATTATGAAAAAGGTAAAAGATTGATTTTGATACATGTTATAAGTATAACAGGATGACAACAAATATCTTGGGCCAGCTGTACAAATGATTTATGTACGGCCCAGACAAAAGAGCTGACACCGTTTTTATGCACAGATTTATTATCTCTGACTTCCTCAGAAAAATGTTACCACGTATTACATTCATGCTTTCACAAAGATTTCTGATTCTCTTAAGCTGTTCATCAGTGTAAAATGTTTTTCTTACCTTCTTTTGTCTTCTCTGGTTCTCTGAGCTTTCAAAACAAGAGAAAAAGTTTGGAAACACCAGCATTTAAGCACAGACCAATAACAGGAAGGGGAGGTGCCGAGAGTACGCACACATCTAAGTTTTACTGGATTGCCAGATGATTTTGGATTACTTATGAGCCGCGGAGGGCTGAGCCTGATGGGAAGTCCACACACACAGTAACTGCTATGACGAATGTTTAGGAATTCACTGAGCCCCTGCTTCAGTGCTGTGAAAGGAAAACACACTGCTTAACCGATGAGCAGCAACAAGACTTATTCTATGAATCCATCAGTACTTCTGCTGTCAATCCAAACACACTTGACACCAGAGGTGGAAAGTAACAAAGTACAAATACTTCATTACTGTACTTCAGGTATCTGTACTGTACTTAAGTAGTGTTTTTTTAGTGATTACTTTTTACTACAAATATCTGTACTTTCTACTCCATTGTGTAAAAAGGCTTGTTACTTTTGCTGGTTCTCTGAGCTTTCAAAACAACAGAAAACGTTAGGAAACACCAGCATTTAAGCACAGGCCAATAACAGGAAGGGGAGGTGCCGAGATACGCACACACACTCCTAATTTGTATTGTACTGGCAGATGTTTTTGGGTTGCTTTTTTTTCTGACTATTTTGTACTACAAATATCTGTACTTTGTACTCCTTACATTTTGTAAAAAGGCTTGTTACGTTTGCTTAATGCAGTTCTGTCATTGTAAGGCTCCAAACATGAAACTAATTTCAGCCTAAACAGAAACATATGGCAGGCTGTTTATTAACCGCCAGAGGATGTCACGTAAAAAGAGATGACTGTGCCAAAGTCTGGGGTTAAAAGTGGGACTGTGTTTGTTTTGTTTTTGCACAACACCGGAACAACTGCAGGTGTCTGTAAGTTGTGGTACTTCAGCATCTAGCTTGTGGTACTGAAGAGGAGCGAACATAAAGGGAGTGACGTTTTTTAAGTGTCAGGTCATTTTAAATGCAGTGTTACTATCAGCTCACAAACAGAGAGAGGAAGAAGAGAGGGTAGATTTAAAGGTAAGGACTGCTCATCTGACTGACTGACACATTCTCCTGTTTAGAGGAAAAGTCACCCTCTACAATGTGGACAACGGTAAATAGAAATACTTTTTAGTTTCCTTCTTTTCTTCAGCTTCAAGCTCAGTATAATTAGATTTTTTTTAAAGTTTGTATTCCCATCTACTGATATTATTTTATCATTATGTTAATAAAGCACAAGTAAGGCAAGTATTGTAGTGAGTGGTGGATTGTCAGATGTTTTTCGGTTGCTCGTGAACTGCAGAGGGCTGAGCCTGAAGGAAATTCCACACAGTTCCTCTAATGACTTTCCAGTAACTGCTACGATGAAGGGTCAAGAGTTCACTGGGTCTCTGCTTCAGTGCTGTGAAATGGAAACACTGCTTAACCAGTGAGCAGCAACAAGACTTATTCTATCAGTCTTGACACAAGAGGTGGGAAGTAACCAGTGTTGAGTAAGTTACTTTTAAAAAGTAATTAATTACTAATTACTTAATCAATATTATCTAATTACTGTGTCTGAAAAGTAACTTAATTACTCAATAAGTAATTTAACTAAATACTTTTTTAAATCCCTATAAACCTTGAGTGGACAAACAATAGAAATTAAACTCTTTAAATAATAAATAATTTTTTTTAAAAGACGTAGACTCTACAGTACGCAGCGGTAGCAGCTCTTCCACAATGTAGCCTGCAATCATTTTTTAAGCTCGCCTTCAGACGCTTTCTGTGCTGCTGAAGTAAAATCAAGCTTTGCCTGCTTAGCAGGAGTTGCCGCGGTGTTATCCATGGATGATGAACAAGGATCACTCAGAAGTGTTCGTCTATGCTCTCGTGTCAGGCGCTTCAGTAGATTACTCGTGCTATTAACAGCAGCCGATAGTTTTTACATATTACTGTAATGTTCTTGTCTGCTTGTTTCACAAAAGTGAAGAGACGGGAATATGTCCATTTCATAAAACAGCCACTCGCTTCAGCCGAGTCCGACATCTTTAGAATACGACTATGCAGCAAACTGGCACGAAATGACATGCAGCTGCACTACAGCGATGTTAAAGCGGCAGAGTTTACTTTTACCTTTAGAAGACAAATTATTGAATAATTAATTAATGATATTCAGCGAGTTTGATTATTTTACAATGTAACGCAAGTACTTTGTAAGTAACTGTAATTAAAATACCTAAAAATGAACAGTAATCAGTTACTCTACTTTTTCAGTGGAAAAGTAATTTAATTACAGTAACGTGTTATGCGTTACACCCAACACTGGAAGTAACGAAGTACAAATACTTCATTACTGTACTTCAGGTATCTGTACTGTACATGAGTGTGTGTGTGTGTGCGTGTCAGAGCGTTTCTTTACCACACACACACATCCATACACTGCTTTTTACTATTCCATAGCACCTTGTCCAACATTCACACTCCAATGGACACATCTAGGACAACCTGAGGTTTAGTAGGTGCACCGATGATACTTGTTATGACTGGAGGAATGTCTGTTTTCTTTAATGGAGAATAAATCTTATATTGCTGTTAGTTCCCCTTAAATAGTGTCACATTTGTAAGGAAAATTATTGAAGATGATTAAATGATTAAAGAAACAAGACATGTTGGCACTTTAATTAAACAAACAAGATGCCATTTTTAGCTGCTAATGAGCTAGCTTGTGTCTTTAGTTGATTTCACAGGCAGTGCCGTGCTGTCAAAGCTGCTTCTTTAAGTTTTTGGCTCAGACAATATGGTACATAACTAGTGTATGTCTTGCATGGGTTGCACGGGTATCACAATGAATTACAAGGTGAGATCAAACGTCAATAAAACCAATAAAATCGCAGGTAGTTGCAATCTGTTGCACGGTGTAACCATGTAAGAATAAACTCTACCATTTTTGCAACAGGTGATCAATCGTACTGGATGTGTATAAATAGTCCTGTCTAGGGATGGGAATTGTGCACCAGTAGATCATTTCCTTGGAATTGTTAGTCTGCCTGCCTATCGATCCTCCATATCAGTTCCACTTGGACTTGCTCTACAAAAAATCAAAAATCGTATTCTGTTTTATTTTTTATGTTTCTTTTGAGTTTGAGTTTTGGAAAAGAGGATCTTAAGACACTGAGAAAAACAAAAAAAAGAGAAACCAATCCTCAAAAAGGGAACTGTTCTGAATCTCTAAAAAATTTTGATCCCAAATGCCTGTTTGAAATGTACTAACTTGTTCAGAATTCATAACAAGAAAATACCACAAAAATGTAACAAATAATTATCAAAGAGGGTAAAAGCTCAATAAACTTGTCTATAGTAACCTGAATGTTTCTAATACACAATATGATGAGAAACTGTCTGTTGTAACATCTGTGTAACATGCACATCGGCAACATGAAAATGAGGAAGCAAGAAATCTGCAAACTCCGTTTATGGCATGACTTACGAAATTTGTACTTGGAATCAGGCAGATGATGCTGGCCAAGAAATCACATGCTTTAAACCCTGAAATACCTCCTAATATTTACTCAGAAATGTAGATGTTGATCACACACTAGTTGAGAAACTGTCAGTAACAGCAGTGAGAGCTGTAGCTCATAAAAGAAGAAAAAATCTACACGAGAAGAATCGCTTTCTTTATTTTGCCCTCTTATATGAACAATCAACTTGTGTAAATCTACAACTTGTCTTCTTAGATCTTCACTGATTTTCTTGGGCTTTACTTTTTTTCAAAGTATTGGTCAGTCCAAATGCTTTTATGCTGCACTTGTAGTCAATCATCATCACCAACAAGAAGTTGACAGGCCTCAATCTTGTTAGGTCAAAAGACATGTAGAAAAATAAATTAAAATTTATGCACACAACTTTTAGTTTTCAAAGTCATCAAAGATGTGTGCTGTGCAATTATTCTATGCTGGAAAAAGAACAGTGCATGAAATAATTAAAAGACCAAAATCACCAATGAGTGATTTTGGCCTTGACCAATGACCAATGATGAGTGGATACAAACGTCCGATCACAACTATATATAGTTTTCCGTGATTTTATCATCTCTCTGTCCTTCTCTTGAGCAGATGCCCTATGGCTCACACATCCGGTTGCCTAACTCAGCAACTCAGATGACACTTCAGTATTCAGAATCAACACATTTTAATTTGAAACTTTTCTGCTTATTCACTACATCAAACAAAATATGTATATTTGTTACATCGAATGAAATATATCTTTGCTCCTACAAAGATTAGCTTCAGCAAATTCACATACAGCTATACTTGTTGTTGAATTCTGTGTTATATTTCTATCATCACTTAGTCACTTAGTCAGTGGAGGTGATAACAATGCTCATAACAATGGTCAGTTAGGCTCTGGTGTTTAAATGATGCTAGTCCTAAATACTAGCGTGCTAGTTAGTACTAAGGGACCCAAAGTGTGCCTAAAAATATCACCAGCATCATCGCGCCATCACCAGCCTGAACTGTTGATATTTTCATGTTTACAGCAAACACTGACCCTAACATCTGAATGTTTTTGCAGAAATCGAGACTCGTCACACCAGAATATCAAATTGTAGCCTCAGTTTCCATTGCTTAGCTGACACTCAGTATGCCTCATGTGAAAGGTTAAGCATTGTTTTACAGTTTGGGAATTTTAGGTCCCATTTTGGGTCTGTAAAAATCTGGAGACAATATTCCCAAGAACTTCTTAAACTTTTCTTCCTTACCTCTTGGACACAACTATTACAAATGCATAGAACAGTAGGAAGACTAAACCTCAAACATTTTTATTGAGTTTGTTTTTTTTGTTGTTGTTTTTTTTTTTGGGGGGGGGGGATTTAATTCCTGTTTTCTCAATTATCTATAATTCTGACCATTTGTTGGTTGATTTTGTCTGAACAACTCACCAGACGAAAAGAAGAAGGCAAAAAATGAGTGTTTACCCTTATAAAGACAGTCAAGGCTTTATTGTTGTGTACGTCCAAGTACGAGTATTGTTGCACCCCTAATATACATACATATATATAAATATATATATATATATATATATATATATATATATATATATATATATATATATATATATATATATATATATATACCAGAGGCCTGGGAGCTTGAGGGTCCTGCGCAGTATCTTAGCTGTTCCCAGGACTGCGCTCTTCTGGACAGAGATCTCCGATGTTATTCCCGGGATCTGCTGGAGCCACTCGCCTAGCTTGGGAGTCACCTAGTGCTCCGATTACCACGGAAACCACCGTTACCTTCACCCTCCACATCCTCTTGAGCTCTTCTCTGAGCCCTCGGTATTTCTCCAGCTTCTCGTGTTCCTTCTTCCTGATATTGCTGTCATTCGGAACCGCTACATCGATCACTATATATATATATATATATATATATATATATATAGAGGGAGGTTAGCCAACTAACGGAGTTGCAGAAAGGTGCGACAAATAAGGTGCCTAAGAAATACAGCAAGCTGTCCTGAGGCCTTGGAAACTGCCAAGCAAAGACTCACAGCCTTGGCCAGCCGCTTGAGGAGGTACACCAGAGAGATAGAAGGCAGGAGAATAAACCAGCTGTTCTCCACAGAACCAGCAAAGGTGTACTCTCAGTGGCAAGGGAACAATAAGAGAACAGCACCACCAAGGCTGGAGACGGAGCAATACTGGAAGAGCATATGGGAGAAGGATGCAACCCATAACGGCAATGCTCAGTGGCTAGAGGATCTGAGGGCTGACCACAGCGACCTCCCTGAACAGGGTCCAGTAACCATCACAGTGGCAGATATCCAAGAAAGGGTCTCCAGTATGAAGAGTTGGACAGCACCAGGGCCCGACATGGTTCACGCCTACTGGCTGAAGAAGCTGACTGCACTCCACGAGCGTCTGGCAGCACAAATGAACCAGCTGCTAGTTAACGAGAGACACCCGGAATGGCTAACTGAAGGCCGGACGGTCCTGATCCCCAAGGACCCCAAGAAGGGACCGGTCCCCTCCAACTACCGACCAATAACCTGCCTCAGTACTACATGGAAGCTCCTGTCAGGCATCATATCGGCTAAGATGAACAGGCACATGGGTCAATACATGAGCGGGACACAGAAAGGAATTGGCAAGAATACCAGAGGCGCAAAACACCAGCTACTGGTAGACAGAACAATCAGCCGAGACTGCAAGACCAGACTGACCAACCTGTGCACTGCCTGGATTGATTACAAGAAGGCCTATGACTCAATGCCCCACAGCTGGATACTGGAATGCCTAGAATTGTACAAGATCAATGGGACCCTAAGAGCCTTCATCAGGAACTCAATGGGGATGTGGCGTACAACACTAGAGGCCAACTCCAAGCCCATAGCACAAGTCACCATCAAGTGCGGGATCTACCAAGGAGATGCTCTGTCCCCACTGCTGTTCTGCATAGGCCTGAACCCCCTCAGTGAGATCATTAACAAGACTGGCTACGGATACCGACTACAGAACGGAGCAGTTGTCAGCCACCTCCTGTACATGGATGACATCAAGCTGTATGCCAAGAGTGAACGAGACATCGATTCACTGATCCACACTACCAGGCTATACAGCAATGACATTGGAATGTCGTTCGGACTGGAGAAGTGTAGTCGGATGGTAACAAAGAGAGGGAAGGTAGTCAGAACTGAGGGGATTGAACTACCAGAAGGCAACATTGCAGACATAGAGGACAGTTACAAGTACTTGGGGATCCCACAGGCGAATGGGAACCATGAAGAGGCCGCTAGAAAAGCTGCAACCACCAAGTACCTGCAGAGGGTCAGGCAAGTCCTGAGGAGTCAGCTGAATGGTAAGAACAAGATCCGGGCCATCTACACGTACGCCCTGCCCGTGATCAGGTACCCTGCTGGGGTAATAGGCTGGCCAAAGGAGGAGATAGAAGCCACTGACATAAAGACAAGAAAGCTCCTTACCATGCATGGAGGGTTTCACCCCAAATCCAGCACCCTGAGGCTGTACGCTAAGCGGAAGGAAGGGGGCCGGGGACTGGTGAGTGTCAGCACCACAGTCCAGGATGAGACAACGAACATCCAAGAATACATTAGGAAGATGGCCCCAACTGACCGAGTGCTCAGTGAATACCTCAGGCAGCAGAAACCCAAGAAAGAGGAGGGAGACGAGGAACCATCATGGAAGGACAGGCCCCTGCACGGTATGTACCACCGGCAGATAGAGGAGGTGGCTGATATCCAGAAATCCTACCAGTGGCTGGACAAAGCTGGACTGAAAGACAGCACAGAGGCACTAATCATGGCAGCACAAGAACAAGCTCTGAGCACAAGATCCATAGAGGCTGGGGTCTATCACACCAGGCAAGACCCCAGGTGCAGGCTGTGTAAAGATGCCCCAGAGACAATCCAGCACATAACAGCAGGGTGCAAGATGCTAGCAGGCAAGGCATACATGGAACGCCATAACCAAGTGGCCGGCATAGTGTACAGGAACATCTGTGCCGAGTATAACCTGGAAGTCCCGAGGTCAAAATGGGAGATGCCCCCAAGGGTGGTGGAGAATGACCGAGCTAAGATCCTGTGGGACTTCCAGATACAGACGGACAAAATGGTGGTGGCTAACCAACCGGACATAGTGGTGGTAGACAAACAGAAGAAGACGGCCGTAGTGATCGATGTAGCGGTTCCGAATGACAGCAATATCAGGAAGAAGGAACACGAGAAGCTGGAGAAATACCAAGGGCTCAGAGAAGAGCTCGAGAGGATGTGGAGGGTGAAGGTAACGGTGGTCCCCGTGGTAATCGGAGCACTAGGTGCAGTGACTCCCAAGCTAGGCGAGTGGCTCCAGCAGATCCCAGGAACAACATCGGAGATCTCTGTCCAGAAGAGCGCAGTCCTGGGAACAGCTAAGATACTGCGCAGGACCCTCAAGCTCCCAGGCCTCTGGTAGAGGACCCGAGCTTGAAGGATAAACCGCCCGCAGGGGCGTGCTGGGTGTTTTATATATATATATATATATATATATATATATATATATATATATATATATATATATATATATATATATTAGGGGTGCAACGATACTCGTATCGATATTGAACCGTTCGATACAGTGTTTTCGGTTCGGTACGTATATATATCGAACAATACAAAATTTTTAATTTATTTTATCAACTTTCCTTCTGACGATGCTGTCTGTGTTTAGCGCTCAGTGGATCTGCACTCGACAGTGCAGCCTAGGCGGAGTAGTCGAACGCAGATTCACTGAGCGCAGGGCAAGCAAGCGAGACAGAAGTTAAGCTCTCCTTGCAACATGGCAAATTGAACCTCCCCACCCTCATTCAGATCTGGCGTTTGGAACTATTTTGGTCTTCATGTGACGTATGCCCCTGAAGGTAAGCGCGTCATGGACTAAAGTAAAACAGTATGTTGGATGTGCCACGCAATGCTCAATTACATGGGTGGGAGCTAGTGTGTTAGCGCAGTTAGCTCGTTAACGCCCCACGCACGGGGCGATCCGCGGTAGCTCGTTAATGGAAATTTGCCGTGTTGTGGCGTTAACGTCATTTCAATGAGATTAACCTGAAAGCACTAGTGGGAACACAACGAATATGACTGCACATTTACGCCGACATCATCCTAGTGCAAAGACAAGTGGAAGCAGAAAAAAAACAACAAGCACGCATGCTACAAACTTTACCCGAGTCATTTAGACAGCCGTTAGCACATGATTCTCCTTATGGGGACCTGATATGTTTAATATGCTGCTGAGAATATAGCCCAGAAGAAGCGTATAGTATAGCTTTTATTTTGGAAAGAGACATTTCTCTGTAATAAACTCTCTTTTCCAAAGATGAGTGATTCCTCAATCAGATAGATTTATTTTTATTACTTTGTTGTTTCAGCAACATTCAATTTAAAAACTGTACTTTTGAGTTAAAATATATATTTATAATTTTAATAAATGACAAATTAAAAAGGCATGAACATTTTTTTTTGTATTGAAAAAATATCTAACCGTGACACCAAAGTATCGAACCGAACCGAACCGTGAATTTTGTGTATCGTTGCACCCCTAATATATATGTATACAGAACCCAGTATTCGGAAAGGTACAAATAACGTGTTTTTTACGAATACTTATTTCAAACAAATACTTAAAAAAATATTTGTATTCGGGAACAAGGAAAATCTTTATATGAAAAAGCTTTCCTTTTTTTTTTCCTTATGATACCACAGTACATGGCCGAACGAGTGAATGACATGTGAAAGAGGTGACTGACACAGGCTGCTCCACACAGCAATAGAGACGACTCGGCTGAGCGAAAAAAGACTGAACTGCATCACGATCGGGTTTTTTTGTACCTTAACTGGTTTCCGGAGGCAGTTTATAACTTTCGCGAAGATCAGGTGATTATTCCATTACACTGCACTATTAACGCCTGCAGTCGTTAATAATTTACGTATCTCTGTTAGCTCGCTCATTTAGACAATAAGCTGTTGATAGAGTAACGTTAACATCCGGTTAAAAAGGTTAAAACAATGCTTGTTGTCACTTATTAACTTAGCTGAAACTCCCCACATGGATTTAGGGAACCAAAAAGAAGAGTGTTACTGCTGCTGAGCCATCTGGCAATAACATAAGTAACAACAGCCAATGTCTGTTATGTTATTTTCTTTTCAATGACGTTCCTTGTTACTTGTTTATTGCTGGATTTATAGAAAAACATCAAATAATTTTGCATATCCATAATTATTATAATGGATATAATCAAAGAATACTTACACTATAACGCCTGTTAGAAGTGTAATGCAAAAAGACTGGATTTTTATGCCTATTTTGAATTGTATTCAAAGTACAAATACAAATACTTGTCCCTCCTCAACAAATACAAATACAGATAGAAATACCGGCTGCTTTGCACATCTCTAATACATATATATATATATATATATATATATATATATATATATATATATATATATATATATATATGTGTGTGTGTGTGTGTGTGTGTGTGTGTGTGTGTGTGTTATATAAATATATATTGAATGATTGATTCATTGATTCATTGATTGATTGGTTGATAATACTTTATTCGTTTTATTCATCCCAAGGTCAGGTCAGAGAGGTATAACAATGGAAAATCCACAACATGACGAAAGACGAGGTGAAAAAAGAACTCCCCCAGACTGAGCTCCCTCAGGGAGATCAGTTTGAGAACAGAAGAAAAAACACCTCAGCACATGAATCATCACATCTCACAACGTATTGAGACATTTCCACTCCAATTACGAAAACTTGGTTTTCTGGTGAAAAATGTAAAATAATGAAAAACTCCATAATGCTGCTAAATGATCATTGCTATCATGTAGTCTCAGATAGTTCATTCATTCTTGATTTTTTACTGACTTCAAACACTCGATTAGCTTGTTGCAAACAAAGTCTGAGGAGATCGCTCATGCAGAAATCACTGCTGTTTGTAGGGTTTCCTGAGTTTACTTACAGCTCTCCATATCAGAGCAGCAATCACAGAGGTCGGTGCTCCATTGGCCAGAGTTTTCAACGGTCCTGCCGACTGTCACCACCTGGGTGGGCTGCTTGTGGACAGCCGTGCCTGTAGGAAACACCATGCTGAAAGAAACACACACACAGATTGAAATGCTGTAGTGGTTGTCTGGTTAGAGAAATTCAACATGAAAAAGGTGAAAGACTGGTTTTGATCCATGTTATAACAGGATGATTCCTGGTTCATATAAATGACAACAAATACCTTTGGCCAGCTGTACAAATGATTTATGTACGGCCCAGACAAAAGAGCTGACACCGGTTTTAAGCACAGATTTATTATCTCTGACTTCCTCAGAAACATGTTACCACATATTACATTCATGATTTTACAAAGATTTCTGATTCTCTTAAGCTGTTCATCAGTGTAAAATGTTTTTCTTACCTCCTTTTGTCTTCTCTGGTTCTCTGAGCTTTCAAAACAAGAGAAAACGTTTGGAAGCACCAGCATTTAAGCACAGACCAATAACAGGAAGGGGAGGTGCCGAGAGTACGCACACATCTAAGTTTTACTGGATTGCCAGATGATTTTGGATTACTTATGAGCCGCGGAGGGCTGAGCCTGATGGGAAGTCCACACCAATCACTGTAATGATGCACAAATAGTACTTCATACTACTACATACCCTGCGTGTTCCTATGTCTTTCTCCCCGGGTCTCCAGTTAATGTTTCAGGTAGTGATGGGCAGATGAAGCTTCATGAAGCATTGAAGCTTTTCATCCAATTGGTTCACCCCCAGCGCAAAGCGTCTTGAAGCTTCATTTGCTCTAGTAGGACATCTACTGGACGTAAAAATATTAGTTGGCATGAATTTGAAGAGTGTGGCCTTTTGCACACAGCCTGTAAATGTCAACAACTAAAGGAGTGTGTAAAACATGTATATTGTAGTGATGGCAGCATACTGTGTATATTTATACTGGCAGTATGGAAAATGATTATTTGGAAATGCTTAAAATGGAAATGATCATTTACTGTGAGGTGAGGTGTGGTTGGGGTGTGGACAGTGGTTGTGCTTTTGTAACGTTGAGGTATGGACAGCTACACACTGAGGCTTTGAGCCTCAGTCCTGCCTGTTCACATTTTATTCTGTGAAAACTAAATTTCCACTGCTTTTATGGCCTTTTTAGTGGGGAGAACATAGCTAGGATTGAATGATTTAACAAATCTTTTGAATCCTTTGTCCTCCACAATGCTAAATGGCTGGGAGTCCTCGATCACCATGCTAACCAGGTCTTCATCTATTTGAGATTGTTCTCCTGAGGAAAGACAATAAAGATAAAGCACAAATATAAATATCACACACGTAACTTATAACAGCTGTATAATATTGTTATATCATTTAGTAACATTACTGCATGCTATAGTATCATGGCATTTGATGGCTCACCTGGTCTTGCTCCACAATCGGTGTTCCCCTTATTCTCATGCAAAGCTCTGTAGTGCCTAAGCATGGATGAGGTGTTGTTGTTATATCCCAGCTCCCTGGCACATAGCAAACACTTCAACTTGTACAAAAGTAACGACAGCTCAACATAAATTGTATTGCAGTATTATGAAAATACATCTTCTGTAGAAATTTACATACCTTGTTGGGAGGAATAAGATCAAAATGTTCCCACACAGGGGAGGACATCCTCCTCTTCTTAGCTGGCTCCATTCTCTCCTGACTTTCTCTCCTCACTCTCATAAACCTCCAAACGGTCTCCAAACTCTCACTAACCGCAACTCTCCATCAAACACCCACATTTTGAATGAAGTCTGAGGGGTTTATATCTCTGTCATATCTCGCGGCAAAGTTCGAACCGCTTCCTGAACCAGTCACGTGGTACAGCCGGGCAGCGAGGCTTCGGACGTCATGATTTTCAGCTCCTCCCATAAATGAAGCAAGCCTCGATACGCGCATCGCGGAAACGCCCCCTCATTACTCGACACAAGCTTCGAAGCCTCGATACAGAACGTCCCATCACTAGTTTCAGGTTTGTTTTGTTAGTTTTTTCCAGTTTAGGTTTTGCTTAGCTTCCTCCACGCCTTCGCCGTTTCTGTTTGTATCTCCACCTTCTCAATAAAACTCCCCTGCATCTCAGCTGCCAGCATCTTGGGTCCTCATTAAATTCTACACGACTCATCCCGCAAGCCGTGACATGTATTCCTCCCCTCACCCAACCTGTCGCAGCAGATGGCCCCGCCCCTCCCTGAGCCTGGCTGTGCTGGAGGTTTTTTCCTGTTAAAAGGGAGTTTTTCCATCTTACTTCACCAAAGTGCTTGCTCATAGGGAGTCATATAATTGTTGATATTTTCTCTGTATGTATTATTGTAGGGTCTGCCTTACAATATGAAGCTCCTTGAGACAACTGCTGTTGTGAATTGGCCCATATAAATAAAATTGAACTGAATTACACAGACTACTGTTACCACAAAGCCTGTTTTAAATATATTGCAAGGCAATCGCATCAATTTACATGTAAATTCTGTTTCATTTATTTAATGGTGAACTGACGTGATTCTAGGGTAAAACCTTTAGAGGATGTCATCACCCAATCATAATGTCATGCATACATTGCGCCAAAAATGAACATTATTGCATTCTTGTTACAAACAAACTTTTTCACCTTCATAAACCTGAATTTAAAGGTGTAGTTATTGCAGTGTTACTTTGAAAAGCAACCTTTGTAGTGCGATTAGAGTAAAATACACCGGTTTTAAGGTGGACCCAGTAATTATCCCGCCTGATGCAGAGGCTCGATCACGTTGATCAGAACTTTCCTAAGTTAGCTGAACTATTTGTAAGAAAGCAGATAAAAGGAGAAACATGCTTAACATTGTTTCAGTCTCTTAACCACATGGAGGTGTAGCTGTGTTTATGTTGTGTGTGACTCCACTTGCCATAATAACCACAATGTTTTTATCTATTACTCTGTGGAAGAACAAGGGCACTCTCTCTCAGAGGCAGTGGATAAATGCACTGAGAGATGAGCATCAGGTGGGTTGTAGAGCACAGCACTGTGTACGATTATGGGATATGAACATCTGTGTGGCCACTGTGATCACTGTGAATTATTTAACTGTTAATAAGAAGCTTTTAAGTGGATTGTTGAAGCTGGGAGTGTTAAAACAGTGACATAATAGCACTGAACACTGGCTTGGGTAGCTCTGGAGCTTCTCTGCTACAGTAATGTGCTGTTCTGCACATAATCTGTTCTTGTCCAGACATTAATAGGCACCATTAAAAGACAAATAAACCTTCATCCATTATTTACAGCACCGCACAGAGTTGAGGAGCTGAGCTTGTTACAATCCACTAAACTATCAAGCAATTAAAGAAGCATTATTCAGTGTAGGCATAAAAATCCTTCTGCCACTCCACACACCTGGACAAGAAACACATGTTGATGTGTTAATGTTAATGTCCTCGTCTCTCAGTCTAAGTAAAAGTGAAACAGAATTTACAACCCAAAAAGTTCATGACAATTATCAATTTGAATATGGCTGCTGCTGCTGGCCTTTGACAAATAATGTCCATTTGACTTGCTCTCATCTGGATCTTGAGCTGTTCTGTAAATGTTAAAGCTTGATGAAGAAACTTTATCAACTATGACAATAAAGTACGTCAGCTTTTTGTCTAGAAACGACATGTTGTTAAGGATCAGCGTCACCCTGCCAGGTTCCACCACCATACACAATTATTTCATTTGCATATATTATAATACTGTGAAAAGTTATGTGAGTGGACAGTGTGATCTCACAATGTCTTTCTCACTATCCTATCTAAGTTCACAATTAGTGAAGATGACTAGTTTATATCTGAACAATGGTTAAACTCTGTTTTGCAGAAGAGGACAATTAATCTCACACATGATGTATAAAATTAAAGGATTTTATTGGCCTGACAAAGTCATAGCCTCTCATTACACAGCCAAAATGTTTGCATCATATCCACAGACAACTTGCGTGCTGATCACAGTCGAGGTGGTGGGCTACTTGTTTTCCCTGATCTTCACCTCACGATGCATCTGGCCCCAAACACACGGGTAACAAAAGCACACTTTACAGCAGTCATCAGTGAACGAGCCCTGCAGGATGGAGAAGAAGAAGCAGATAGACAGAGGATGAAGCAGCAGGAGTTACTGTTGTTACCCCTCAGACATAAAAGTTTAGTGGGGTGTTGTCATCCCCTCATCTGGCAGCTGTGTCCCTGTGTAGAGCTGGGTAACCAAATATCTGAGAGTTTGTCAAAACAAGCAACCTCAACTTTTTTTCCCACGATGAGGGCAAGAGATTTCAGATTTCAAGAACTTTACTCTTCCTCTTTCTCAACTCAAGCTTCTCCATTATAAATTCTACGGTTTGCAAAATACCACAAGTTTTATCCAGGTCACGTTCATGATGGCACTGCATGATGTGGTTACTTATAAACAAATAATGAGGACACAGAGACATCTGAGAGCTATTGAAGAGGTGACGGTGAGTGAGAAGGATCTGCACAAAGCACAATTTGTGTGCATTTTATATGAATCTCATAAAATTTACATTTAGATTTTACGTCAGTTCATTTTACAACCACATCACAAAGACACACATTCAACTCGCTTCAATTCAAAAAATGAAGCCAGTGCAGAAGTTATAAAAGTGCACTTCCTCTAGTGACCACATCTATCTTTTAAGTGTAGTTTGTAACAGTGTCCTCCATCTCTAATCCAGCCTTACTTCAATGTTGTGGCGCTCTCTGATGGACTGACGGAGTAAGCAGGACACCACACCACAAACGTCCAGGAGTGGCATTGCACAGCACCATCCATGTTTATTGGCTGCATCACACTGCATGCAGGGGAAACAGCAAAGGCCACAGCAACCTTTGGGGAGAAACAGGTACAGAGTTATTTTACAGACAGACAGACACCTCAGCAGACACCTCAGCACATGAATCATCACATCTCACAACGTATTGAGACATTTCCACTCCAATTACGAAAACTTGGTTTTCTGGTGAAAAATGTAAAATAATGAAAAACTCCATAATGCTGCTAAATGATCATTGCTATCATGTAGTCTCAGATAGTTCATTCATTCTTGATTTTTTACTGACTTCAAACACTCGGTTAGCTTGTTGCAAACAAAGTCTGAGGAGATCGCTCATGCAGAAATCACTGCTGTTTGTAGGGTTTCCTGGGTTTACTTACAGCTCTCCATATCAGAGCAGCAATCACAGAGGTCGGTGCTCCATTGGCCAGAGTTTTCAACGGTCCTGACGACTGTCACCACCTGGGTGGGCTGCTTGTGGACAGCCGTGCCTGTAGGAAACACCATGCTGAAGGAAACACAGACACAGATTGAAATGCTGTAGTGGTTATCTGGTTAGAGAAATTCAACATGAAAAAGGTGAAAGACTGGTTTTGATACATGTTATAACAGGATGATTCCTGGTTCATATAAATGACAACAAATACCTTTGGCCAGCTGTACAAATGATTTATGTACGGCCCAGACAAAAGAGCTGACACCGGTTTTAAGCACAGATTTATTATCTCTGACTTCCTCAGAAAAATGTTACCACGTATTACATTCATGATTTTACAAAGATTTCTGATTCTCTTAAGCTGTTCATCAGTGTAAAATGTTTTTCTTACCTTCTTTTGTCTTCTCTGGTTCTCTGAGCTTTCAAAACAAGAGAAAAAGTTTGGAAACACCAGCATTTAAGCACAGACCAATAACAGGAAGGGGAGGTGCCGAGAGTACGCACACACACGGATTACTCAAGAGCCGCGGAGGGCTGAGCCTGATGGGAAGTCCACACCAATCACTGTAATGATGCACAGTAACTGCTATGACGAATGTTTAGGAATTCACTGAGCCCCTGCTTCAGTGCTGGGAAAGGAAAACACACTGCTTAACCGATGAGCAGCAACAAGACTTATTCTATGAATCCATCAGTACTTCTGCTGTCAATCCAAACACACTTGACACCAGAGGTGGGAAGTACAAATACTTTATTACTGTACTCCAGGTATCTGTACTGTACTTGAGTAGCGTGTTTTTAATGATTACTTTTTACTACATATATCTGTACTTTCTACACCTTACATTTTGTAAAAAAGTTACTTTTGCTTTAACGCAGTTCTGTCACTGTGAGCCTCCAAACATCGAACTAATTTGAGCCTAAACAGAAACATATGACAGGCTTTTTTATAAATGACCCGAGGATGTTGCATAACAAGAGATGACTGTGCCAAAGTCTGGGGTTAAAAGTGGGACTGTGTTTTTTTGTGTGTGTTTTTTGGGGGGCGGTTGCAATAAAGCACAAGGTTCACTCAGCTCTGCACACAAAATGGAAACTTCCTCCAAAGGGATACTTTTTACTTTCTTACTCTGAGTACATTTCAGAGCTTGTACTTTTTTACTTTTACTTGAGTAAAGAAGTTGAATCAGTTGTTCAAGTTTTACTGGAGTATTTTTTAACAGTATTATTTGTACTTAAGTGCAGAAAGTCTGTACTTTAACCAAACATTTGGTCACCAGCAGGTCTAAGAGTACTTACACTGACATTTGAAAGCCAAATGGACTGGTACCTATATATTGCTTTTCTACTCTGAGTACTTAGTGTTTCTTTACTACATAAACACATCCAAACACTGCTTTTTACTGTTCCATAGCACCTTGTCCCACATTCACACTCACACTCTGATGGACACACCTAGGGCAACCTGAGGCTTAGTAAGTGCACCGATGATACTTCAACGTGTAATACGACTGCTAATAATAATAATCATAATAATAGTAACATGTAGATTGGAGAAGAACCAACCCTGCATATTAATGCATTCTTATGGACTGAATACTACACCATCAACCAAAAAATGTAAATGTCCAAGAGATGATGTAGTATTTTATAAACTGGTCACTACCTCAGGTTTTTCTCTTGACATTTCAGGAGTCAAATTCTTCTGGGAAAGGAAACAAGATGACTTAGCTCAAATGTATTTTTATCTGTATTTTTACCACAATTTATTTCACTTATTTACTGTTATGGCTGGAGGGATGTCTGCTTTTTTAAATGGAGCTGCTGGATATTTACATGAAGATGAGGAAATTTGTGTTTGGTTGATTATTTCTTTGCCGTAAAAATGCTTCCTGGGAATAAATCTTGCTGTTATAAATATTGCTGTTAGTTCCCCTTAAACAGTGTCACATTTGTAAGGATATTTATTGAAGATGATTAAAGTCTGAAGAAACAAGACAGTTGTTGTCAGTTTAATTAAATTAACAAGATGCCATTTTTAGCTGCTAACGAGCTAGCTTGGGTCTTTAGTTGATTTCACAGGCAGTGTCGTGCTGTCAAAGCTGGTTTTTTATGTTTTTGGCCCAGACAGTAAAGTACATAACTAGTGTATGTCCTGCATGGGTTGCACGGGTATCACAATGAATTAGAAGGTGAGACCAAAACTCAATAAAACTAACGAAATCTCAGGTAGTTGCAATCTGTTACACGGTGTAACCGTGTAAGTATAAACTCAGAATAGGTCACCATGTTCGATTTTTACTGACAGCTCCAGGAATGAGTACACACAGCGCACACATCTGGTGTAAAGCTAGTGAAACGTGAGGACCAAGTCATCACATTTGTAGATTTTACATGTAAGTGATTAAAGAAGAAGCTCAACACAACAGTTAGCTTCTATTCTCAGGTATGGAAGGACAAGGCAGCTGATGTCTTGGCAGAAGATAACAGTATCTGAAGTATTGTCAGGTTCTTTATGAGAGAAGACAACATAAACTCAAAGTACACGTTTCTTAAAATTTATTAGACAGTTAAAGGTGAGAGTTACTAACAGCACCGTGTCTCTTACTTCATTTAGCAAACCTAAACGAACAAAGAGCACAACACCCAGGCAGTAAACAGTTCTATTATGCATTATAATAGAACTGCACTTGGTTTATCTTTCGCCCTTTATGGCACAAACTTCTCTCTGTAATAAGAAGACCACTCTTCCCACTTCACCATGGCAACTGTCTCCTGTCCTCCGGTCAGGCCTTTATAGATCAAGAGAGATGTAAAAATGTAGAGGGAGAACTCCCAAACAAAAAAAATAGTTTTCGTCTAGTTTTGAGCGAATCAAAACGAACGTAAATCATATCATTAAAGGTTAACTGCGATGAAAGCACATGTGTCAGTGAAGACCTCTCTGTCTGCTGCTTCTACCATGGCATCATGAATGGTTCATTTATCAGAGAAGACCATTTTGTTTTTGCCTCTCTGTGAACCGTCACCAAAACAATAATAAAAGGAGCAATGCATTACTGCAGTAAAAAATATTATGGTCACTTGTATCTGCTTACATACTTTAGAAGTTTTTTATGTGAAGTAAGGCAGGTGTTGTAGTGAGGTACTGGATGTGTATAAATAGTCCTGTCTAGGGATGGGAATTGCGCACCAGTAGATCATTTCCTTGGAATTGTTAGTCTGCCTGCCGATCCTCCTTATCAGTTCCACTTGGACTTGCTCTACAAAAAATCTAAAATTGTATTCTGTTTTATTATTTATGTTTCTTTTGAGTTTGAGTTTGAGTTTGAGTTTTTGAAAAGAGGATCTTAAGACGCTGAGAAAAACAAAAAAAGAGAAACCAAACCTCAAAAAGGGAACTGTTCTGAATCTCCAAAAAATGTTTGATCCCAAATGCCTGTTTGAAATGTACTAACTTGTTCAGAATTCATAACAACAAAATACCACAAAAATGTAAGGAATAATTATCAAAGAGGGTAAAAGCTCAATAAACTTGTCTATAGTAACCTGAATGTTTCTAATACACAATATGATGAGAAACTGTCTGTTGTAACATCTGTGTAACATGCACATCGGCAACATGAAAATGAGGAAGCAAGAAATCTGCAAACTGCGTACATGGCATGACTTACGAAATTTGTACTTGGAATCAGGCAGATGATGCTGGCCAAGAAATCACATGCTTTAAACCCTGAAATACCTCCTAATATTTACTTATAAATGCAGTAACCCCCCTAACCCTGCAGATGCCCCATGGCTCATCCGGTTGCCTAACTCAGAACTCAGATGACACTTCAGTATTCAGAATCAACACATTTTGTACTTTTCTGCTTATTCACTACATCGAACAAAATATGTATGTTTGTTACATCGAATAAAATATATCTTTGCTCCTACAAAGATTAGCTTCAGCAAATTCAAATACAGTTATACTTGTTGTTGAATTCTGTGTTATATTTCTATCGACACTTCCTCAGTGGAGGTTAGCCTCTGACATCTCATAACAATGGTCAGTTAGGCTCTGGTGTTTAAATGATGCTAGTCCTAACTACTAGCATGCTAGTTAGTACTAAGGGACCCAAAGTGTGCCAAAAAAAATATCACCAGCATCTTCACACCATCACCAGCCTGAACTGTTGATACAATGGAGCATGGATCCATATTTTCATAATGTTTACAGCAAACTCTGAACCTAACATCTGAATGTTTTGGCAGAAATCGAGACTCGTCACACCAGAATATCAAATTGTAGCCTCAGTTTCATATTGTTCAGCTGACGCTCAGTATGCCTCATGTGAAAGGTTAAGCATTGTTTTACAGTTTGGGAATTTTAGGTCCCATTTTGGGTCTGTAAAAATCTGGATACCCAATAACTTCTTGAACTCTTCATATTTTCGCCTTGGACACAACTTTGTGTAAATGAAGTGAATAGAACAGTTTGTAGTATTTAGTAATTAAATAAGGTAGGCAAAAATAAGAGTGTTTACCTTTCAGTGTTTACCTTAAGGCAGTCAAGGCTTCGTTGTTGTGTACATGCATGATCTGGTCAAAAAATATGAATCTCAGATTTGTTGTTTAGCCATGAGTTCTGTGATGTAGAGGCATTAAGGGGGCATGTAGTGGCCGATAAGTACTATTGCAGCGATTCTTCGCTACACATTTTCACCCAGGAAGCAAGAGTAAACAAAGATCAGGTATCGAATGGGACTACATCTACAGTGTCAGTGTACTGGTCCACCGTTTGCTTACATCAGTGTAGCAAGAAGAGAGGCCTCAGGCAACTGGAAGCAACGATATGCTGCAAAGCTTTAGGCACATCAGAATAAGAAGAGCCCAATCTCAAAGATTTACTAGACAAAGAACTCAAATGTTTATGATTTCGGGTACTCTTGGTTTCATTGCTAGATATTTTTATTTATTTTGCATGGCGCACTTTTATTTTTCTAACAAATTTTCTAAGGGAAAAATAATATAAGGTGATAAAGTACTGTTACAGAAGCAGTGGATTTTCTTTCAAATGTTTTAGGTCAAATAAATCTAAATGAAGTAGTAATGCTCTAATACAGCAGCATTATATGATGCAATGTTATAATGAATTAAGCACAACAGAAAAACACAGTTTCAGCCCGACAGGTTCCACTATTACAAACAATTACTTCATCTGCATATATTAGTGAATACGACTAGTTTATATCTGAACACTAGGACAATTAATTTCACACATGATGTTGTATAAAATTACAGGATTTTATTGGCCTGAAAAAGTCAAATAGGATTCGACACATTAATATGACAACAAATTTAAAGCATTTTTCTTCAGCAGTGACATAGGCCCTCAACACACAGCCGAAATGTTTGCATCCACAGACGTGCTGGCAGCAGTCGAGGTGGCGGGCTGCTATTACTGCCTGATCTTCAGCTCACGATGCATCTGGCACCAAACGCACGGGTAACACCAGCACACTTTACAGCAGTCATCACAGAACGAGCCCTGCAGGATGGAGGAGAAGAAGCAGAAAGAGAGGATGAAGCAGCAGGAGTTACGGGGTCTCTGCAGTATTTCAGCTTCCTCACCTTACAATATAAAGCACTTTCAGGCCACTGCTGTTGTGATTTGGCGCTATATAAAAACAAATATTATTGTGCTGTCGTGGTTGCCACTGTGTAGGTACGGCACTGATTATTCTGAACTCAAACCAACATGAATAGTAACAGAAACATGCAGAGGAGGTTTTCCTGTGATTTCCAGACAGTAAATTTCACATCACAACATTCAACATTCATCTGTTTTTACTAACAATAAAGACGTAAATGAATGACGGCAGTCTCTTTCTCCTTATCTGCTAAAAGCTCCACTATATTCACTAACTATCAGCTTTTTGATGCTGGCAGGAACCTGCTACAGCTAACTGTTACAACAGGCTGGCGTCAGCACTGAGAGTAACATGTCCTTTAAAAATGCTGTGTGGAGCTGGTAACCAAATATCTGAGAGTTGCAGCCACATGTGCAGGTTCCTTCCCACATTTTATGCAATGAAGTTCATTTTAGAACCACATCTGAAATACACACATTCAATAATAAAGACCGATCTCAGGACTTTTACTATATTCTGAAAATATCATAACTTATTACTCCAAGCAGAAACCTCCAGGACTTTTAGGAAGTCTTAAAACTGCACCTCCTCCAGTGAACTCATCTATCTTTTAAATGTAGTTTGTAACAGTGTCCTCCATCTGAAAGCAGTCTTACAACAATGTTGTGGCGCTCTCTGATGGACCCACGGAGTAAGCAGGACACCACACCACAAACATCCAGCAGTGGCAGTGCGCAGCACCATCCATGTTTACTGGCTGCATCACACTGCATGCAGGGGAAACACCAAAAGCCACAGCAACCTTTGACGAGAAACACGTACAGAGTTATTATATATAAAATGTCCACGTTTCATATATAATAACTATGTTTTAAATCACAATGCAAACAACATAGATTTTTACTATTTCAATCTGTTTTATAAAGACATGGAGAGTTCATTGTTTAGCACTTCTCCTTCTCCGTGCTGTCAGTTTGTCTGTTTGTTGCCCATCTTCCTCTTCTCATGTCTACATCATGTTTTGCATGGCTCATTGTACATTATGAAAGTTTCAGTGGCTATTTCTTCATATTTTGACTGCATGCTTTTGTTCCAGTTTCCAGTCAGTCAAATTGTCCTTTAATGCTCCTCTGTGAGAGTACCAAGGAAGCAGGGCAGCATTTCTTCTTTTGCTTGTCTACCTGCAGAAACACCTCCACCACAGCATTTATGTGTGTGGCATTATGAATGTTAACGCTAGTAGATTTTACAAGAAGTTTTCTAATGTCTCATGAATGTGATCACATCAAATGAAAAATCTTGTATCTTTTGTTTTATTGTCTTTGATTTTAAAAAGTCACTTTGGGGGAAAAAATTGATATGTTGTTTAAATCTTTTAATGCTCTTTTTTTTTTCAAACATTTTACCTGATTGTAAAAAAGGAAAGAAGATCTTAAAACATACATACAGAGATATAATAATCCATTAAAAAAAACATGTTGAAGAGCACAGTTACGTATGTCCCTGTGTGACACTGTGACATGAAGGTCTCCACTGAGTTTGATCCACTTTAAATTTTGCACTGGTGTACCATTGTGATGTTTTTGGCATCCTCCAGGGGGAGCTATTTCAGATTTCCCCGAGTGAAACCACAAAGAGACCAGATTAGGTCAGTTTTAACATTTAAATTCCTGTTCCCATTAAAGCAACTTAAACTTTGTTGCTCTATAATACTACTACCTGGACATTCTGGTGAGATAGTCTCAATGCTTTTAGAAATTCTTGAATATTTGCTGACTTTAGACTCTCTGCTAAATGATTGCAAAGAAGGCCTGAAGCAAAGTCTAAGGAGACGGTTGATGCACTAATCGCTGCTGTTTGCAGAAATAGGTCGGTTGACTTACAGGTCTCCATATCAACACAACATTCACAAAGGCCGGTGGTCCACTGCCCAGCACTGGCAGTTGTCATCACCTGGGTGGGCTGCTGTCGGACAGCCATGGCTGGAGGAGATAAATCACAAATACAGATACAGATAACAGGATCTTTAGCTTCATGTAAAGCACTATGAAGACCTCAGACCAGAGGCACATTTTATTTATGTGCAATACAGACAAAAAAGTTCACTGTGCAAGAAACTACTAAGAATGTATATATATATATATATATATATATATATATATATATATATATATATATATATATATATATATATATATATATATATATATATATACATATAAAGGCCATGCATGTGTTCTTTGCATCTTTAAAACTGGTGTCTGATAAAGTCTATGTGGTGTTTATAACCTTATAATAACTGAATGAGCTGCCAGTGAAATACAGATGTTAGTATGTGTTTTATACTTTAAGAGTACAACTGAACAATAGATACGTCACTATGCAGAACTTAATGGCCACATGAGCATTTTGAGAAAGCTGTGACTGTGATTTTGCAGTATATAAATAAAACTAAATTGAAGTTTTTGACTATTTAAAAATGCATTTTGCAGTAATAAAACCTGCTGTAATTGTGCACGTAGGTCTGAACTTTGATGCCAAAATTCAAATTCATGGCCGATCACTTCAGAAATAGGCAGAGCAGGTGAAGTAACCTCAGGCCTCTCCACAAGATGGCGTGGAGAGGCCTGATGTGACTTGCTTAAAAACACAACTCACGCAAACTGAAAGCAGCATTTTGAAAATGATACAGCATTTTGAGGAAGCCAGAAATGTAAAATGCTATATCAAAATTATATAACATATTAAATACCAGAAGAACACTGTTTCAAACACAGAAAGTAAAACAGATGTAAGCTGTCACTTCTACGGTGATGGATATTTTTATTTAGCATCCAGCCTAAGTGACATGCATCATTAAGTCCGCTTATTTTGTTACTGCAGTTGAAGTATAATAATAATAATATTAATAATGTATCCATCATTGCAGCTGCACGTCTTCCTGATAACACTTATACCAAAGTGTCATGAGTTCAAAGATTACTGACTCTTTTAAGCTGCTCGTTAGTATAAAATATCTGTCCTACCTTTTCTGCAGATCTCTGAGCTCTGTGCGGGAACAACTTAGTATCTAACTACAAATCAGGGAGTGAAAGAGGAATTGAAGCCTTTGAGCCTTTAATTTGAGCCTGAACAGAAACACATGGAAGACCAAAGTCAGGGGTTAAAAGTGGGACTGCGTGTTTTTGTTGTTTGTTTTGTTTTGTTTTTGCCACCACAAAGGAATGACGGCTGGTATCTGTAAGTTGCAGTATTTAAGCATCTAGCTAACCCTACTGAGGAGGAGCGAGGATAAAGGGAGTGACGTTTTTTAAGTGTCAGGTACATAGTGGCTGTGGTTTCATGCTCAGAGTGAAGTCACGTCAACTGAGATTCAGCAGAGATTCTTTTGAATTTTAGCTGAAGTTCCTTGAATTCATTCAATGAATTCCACCTTCATACCATGTAGAAAAAAGATGGCATAAACAGTTTACTGGCAGTGTAGAGGATGGAAATCAGCCAGGACAACTCATGAAACATCTGCTCACATCAGGTATAATTCAGGTGTTTACATCCTCAAAGAGCAGCAGGTCAGCTGATCACAGCCTGCAAATCTACTTGAGCTCTCAGTACAAATTAATGTGAGTTATGATTTTTTTTTCCCCACACTGATCGATTAAAACCAGTTTTCCCCACCTGCTAAATCCACCAAACCCCTGACTGTACACATTTTTCTGTTCAGAGGCAAAGTCCTCTAAACTGGAGGCAACAGAAAATACAAATATATTTTTAATTTTCCTTCATCCCCTTTATCAGATTCAAGCTGAGAAGATTAGAATAAAAAAAAATAGACTAAAGTTTTTATTCCTATCTACTGATATTATTTATCATTATGTTGATAAAGCACAAAGTTCAGTTAGCTTTTCACCAAAAAATAGAAACATCCTCCAAAGAGCTACTCTTTACAGTACTTCAACTTCTACTGGAGTATTTTTTTAACAGTAGTATTTGTATTTCTATTTAAGTACACAATGTAAGACCGAGTCCTTCGAAGGCCGTGAAGACCGGACGTGCGACTGTTTAATTGAAGGGTCCTGTTGTCTAGCAACGAAAACAGTAGCAGCTATGTCCTTGGTGGATGAGTGATATAGAGAATTTGGAAAGTCCTAGCCATTTTGCTGTGACTTAATCGGCCTGAAATTGCAGCCTTCAAAGGATACAACCCCTGAATTTGGACACCGCCATGGTCCTCCTGTCCCTTTGCCTTTTCACAATTTTGTTTTCGAGCTACTACAAGTAGCAGCCGTGTTCACAAAACTGGATCTCCGTGACGCCTATCACCTGGTTCTGATACGAGAGGGGGGGACAGTGGAAAGATTTAACACCCATCAGGGCCACTTCGAGTACTTGGTCAAGCCCTTTAGCATCACCAATTCCCCAACCGTGGCCCAAACCTTTTTGTCCCATATCCCATATCCTACTCGGTGAGACGCATCATGGATGTCAGACATTGTGGGAGGGCTCTTCAGTATCTGGTGCACTGAGAGGTGTATGTCCAGTAGAGCATTCCTGGATCCCTCAGTCGGTAGTTCTGGATAAGACCATGCTCTGGGACTTCTATCATAGTCATCCACATAAACCCGGAGGGTCCCCGGGAGGCTCCTGTTAAGGCGGGGTTACTGTGTATGTGTTCACTTACCTTGCAAGGCCAGGATCCTCCTGGGACGTCCACCCTCTCCCTGAGGCACCTGAAGCAATCAAGCACCTGTGAATCATCTGGCAATCAGCAGACTACTATTTAAGCTGAGACCTGACCTTCAGTCTTCACTTGAGTGTGGTCTGACTGCAGTAGTATTCGCCTCGCTTGTCTGTAAGTCTCATTCCCTGTTATCATGACAAAGATTTCCAATGTATCCTTTCCTCTGTTTAAGACGGCCCACCCTGTGAGCCCCTGTGAGAGAGTGTTTTGCATAGTGGAGAGAGGAGAGTCTTTTTTTGGAAAACGCTAAAGATCAGAAAAACAAAATTGCTGCCTAAGAACTGCTGAAAGACTTATAATAGCACAATGTTCCCCTCACTGTAAGTAAACTAACTAAACTTGCACTTCTGAGTCCTGCGTTTGAGTCTGTTCAGTCAAACCTTGACACAGATGACCATATTCTGATTTAATAATTAATTGTTCAATAAAATATTCAACTGAATTATTTTACAAACTACCGTTTGCCATCTTTTTATAGTTTAGACTACTATTAAGGCTATTTACATACACTCCATGTTCTAGTGCAGGGGTGGGCATTTCCAGGCCCTGAGGGCCGGTGTCCTGCAGGTTTTAGATCTCACCTTGGGTCAATACACCGGAATCACATGATTAGTTCGTTACCAGGCCTCTGGAGAACTGCAGGAGCTAATTTAGCCATTTAAATCAGCTGTGTTGGTTCAAAGACACATCTAAAACCTGCAGGGACACTGGAGTTGCCGACCCCTGTTCTAGTGTGTTAATTTTTCAATATCTGTGGCGTTTTGGCTTTGTTTGTTTTTTACATTTCAAAATAGATGATTTAAAAAGACGTCCAGTTTAATAGCTTACTGCATCTTTTTCACTTCCTGTTAATTGTTGCATCGGGGAAAAATATTTTTATTTCACATACTAAACCAATATTTTAAAAAAAAACACAGAACATCGGCCTGGGAACTGAAAACAGAAAGTGTGATTTTGGGAAAGCAAACGATTTCATTTCTGCTGAGAAACACACAGCAAAAGGAAAACTATAAATAAGGAATAATTATCAGAAGCTTTGTGATAATGTAAGCAAATGTTTCTGTGAGCTCTTCTATCCAACGTGAAGCTTATGGAAACCCATACACCAAAAAACCCAATAACTCTAAAATCTGTGAAATTTATATAACAATAATGGAAAGGGAACACAAAGAGGCATACACTAACGTGAAAACGCTGTAAAAGGAAGTTTGACAATACGCTCTTGCCCACATAGCCACATTAAATGTCACCAAGTTTTAACAACAGTCCTTGTCATGTTTCCAAAGGAGTCCGGTGACACACAAACAGGTAGGCCTGCAAAAAAATCTCACTTTAATTCTTTCACATAATTTAAGTTTCATTCCCTGACTATACTGACACGCGTTTAGATCTTGCAGTGATAAATAAGTTTTAAATGAAACTTTTCTTTGGTGAGCTGGTCCTTCAACAAATCTTTTCTTTTGCTACGTAACTGAGAAATAGAGACGACTGGCGGAGGAATATCATGTGGCTCTCTTTGTGTCTTCGTATGTTTGATTTCTTTCCAGGCATAATGCCAGACAGCAACAGGTCACAACACATCTGCCGGCCTTGGGCAGTAATATTAAGTAAGAGAGTAATTTGAAACATTTTTGCACATCTGCAGCTGCTGCATGGTGTCATTTATGACTAAAAGTATCACTGCCTTCCTTCAGATTGTACCTTGGTGATTTTCGATATCATATTCATTGCTCAAGGGGTAGTTGGTAAGTGAGAGATGAATCTACTGATGTTTGAATTTAATTTATATGCTGGAAACAAAGTTTGAAAAATCAAATAATCAAAGGTGTTTAATAAAGACACTCATCTTTATTCTTGTGCCCTGTAGGATTGGTGTACAGCACCGACTGTCCAAGGCAGCCCTTCATCCCCGTCTATATGTGTTTTTTCATACTCGTACCCATCTTGTTGGCACTGAGCTGGTGCTACAACTGTTGCAACATCGTTCTGTGCTCTGTGGCCATCATCTTCTATGTTTGCTGGTTCATCACAGGTGAGCTTTGAGAGCTGAATCCAGTTTCTTAACAGCAAAAGTCAGCTGATTTTAGAAATATTACAGACAGCCTGCACAAGCAAAGCAGATTTTATTTTGTTTTTTTTGTTTATTTCCCAACCAAGTTAGATGAGTAGCAAAACAAAAGAGCAAAAGAGTAGCTGATGTTGCAAATCTAAAATAAAAACTAGAGCTAATAATACGATTGTTAAGGAACCATCTATCAGTGCATGTGGGGAAAATAAGATTAACCTCCTGAGAGCCAGAAAAACATATTTTGAGATTTAGATTTTTGAAGGTAATGTAAGTATTGTGTTTGAAAGAAACATGTTCCATTATTTTATTTTTTTTAAATTATTATTTATTTGTTCCTTATCATCTTTAGACGTGTGATGCATCAGGTCTTGTTTGATCACAGAAGGGTGTAACGTAACGATATATTGCAGCACACCAGCCTGTTAAATCAATGATCTTTCCGTGGTCTTACAGACCGAGGCAGCCTTGTTGCATTCTGTTTAAAAGAGTTTAGGCTCTCTAGAAAGCCTAATCTTCAAGAATCTGCTTAAACCAGTAAATTCATATCTTAGGTAGCCTGAGGTAGCAATGCTGTGACCACATATATGCTGAAGAATGGTTTCAGTTTTAATGATACCTTCAGAAATGAGCGCCTCCCTCTGGTTTGTGTGCTCTGAATTTTTATTTCCTAAAACCTGGTTGTCTGTTTTCTGTGAGATGTAATCAGAGGACCATATGTTTGTGGCGGCTGTGTTGTTTTCATGTTTCGTGTTATGTAAATTTAAAAAAAATAAAATAAAAAAAAATTGAAGGTAATTTCAGTACAGTTGAAACTGAACTGATAAAGACAGTTTCTGCAATAGAATCATGACAGCTGTGGCCATGAAATGTGGAAGCTGCAAAGTCCATGTGCTCTGTTAGCACAACCCGCACAAATGTGGTATCAACAGAAAGTCCTGAATGTCCCCATGATAGTACAGTAGTACTCATATTGATTGCATGAATGGATACGTGACATAGAGGTTTCAGACTCGTGTCTCTGACAAAGAATAAAAATTAATTGTTGAGTCTTATATTATCGTTTCCCTTTGTTTACTGGAAGTGTAAGACATGCTTATTCAAAAGAAATTTAAAGAGGAGCTATTTCCTTATTTTATTTCAAGTACGTGAAAACTTCAGCTCTGCACAGATCCGTTGACTGACATTTAATAACTGGTTCACTGATTTAAAAGTTAAAATAGATCATTCACAACAGAGAAATAAAGAGGGGTTTTCAGCCCCTCTCATGGGGCCAGAAATGGATTTGTGCAGCTTTAAACACCAAAGCAAAAAATAATGAGTTAGCACATTTGAGAAGCTGTTAATGTTGTGGAGCAAATTGATTTTTTCGTGGCATGAGAATTAATGCATTACAGCACTATTTTCTTAGTGAGCAAGCACCTTTGAGTCTCTTTTGTTTAATATTTCTCCAGGTAATGTGATGATCTACTCCATTTACGAACCGAACTACAATAAAAACACAACAAAAGCCGATCCATACTGCAACAAGACGCTCTACCTGTTTGCATTTTGGAGCACCAACCTGACCTACATCCTGTTAGGTGTGCTCCTCTTGTCCTATTGCTGTCGTAAGCAACGAGAGGCTGATGATAACACTCGGAGTCTGCTGCGTGGATGAAAAGAAAACTAATAAATAAAAAATGAAGCTTTGAACATGTTGGAATTTGGCTTTGATATGTGTCTTATATATGTTTAGAGCGTTTAATAACACAACACACTTTTTTCTTTTCAGAGAAATGTCACAATTTACAGGTAAAATACAAAGTTTAGTGGAAAATGTTTAATCTTTTTTTTTTATTATTATTATTTTCACGGCAGATTTCTGTTATCTAAACATTTGACTGGATGTTTTTAATAATATATATAATGTTAGGCAAAATAATGAACAAGAATATTTAAAATAGCTCAAAACAGAATATTTATTGGATAGAGCTGTTTAGTCAGAGGGTAAATTGGTTGTGTATCAAAATGCTTGTTTACTTTCTGAATGTTCATGTGCAAAAGTCTTTAGCCACCCATCGTTTCTTCATATTTGGCTTCCAAGCAACCAGAGTTTTTTTTTGTTTTTGTTTTTTTTTAAAGTGGTCTTGAGCAGTGGAGTCGTGGCCAAATGCTGCTTCAGTTTTTATGATGGCAATTTGCATATACTCTCGAATGTTATGAAGAGTGATTAGATGAATTGCAAAATTCATCTCTGTCATGAAAATGAACTTAATCCCAAAAAACCCACTTCCACTGCATTTCATCGCTGGCATAAAAGTAGACCGCTTCAATAATCTTCTCGGTAGCACAGGAAAGAAGGTTGATGAGCACAAGGCTAGAGATCATGTCATGCTGATTGAGTTGGAATAGCACACTGGATGTGTTAAAAGGGGATTCTTGAAATCATTCTTCTTATTCATCATTGCGTTGCATAAAAAGGGTTTGACAGGCAAGGAGGTTGTTGCAACTGAGATTTCACCTAAATTAACCTTTTGTCGGATCATCAAGAACTTTTAGGAAACAGGTTTAATTGTTGTGAAAAAGGCTTCAGGTCACCCAAGAAAGTCCAGCAAGCACCAGGATCGTCAGCTATGGGATCAGTGCAGCGGCGGCTCAGGAGTGGCAGCAGGCAGGTGAGAGTGCATCTGCACACATCTCAACATTATTGAAGCAGTGTGAGATCAGTTTGACAGAGAACAGAACAGAAGGCAGAAACATCCAAAGAAGAGCTTTGAATGTCCTTCAAGATGTCTGGAGATCTATTCCTGAAGATTTCTTACAGAAATGACAAGAAAGTTTGTCATATTTGTGATTAAGGATTAAACGCAGTCACAGCAAATATGGACTTCCAAGCTTGTTAGTAACTGTAGAAACACTTTTTTCTTTATATACTGCATTTCCATCATATGTCTGTGAAGGTTCTCAGTCATCCAGGTCATCGTAGTCAAAGGAGTTTGCAAAGAAAAGCGTCTGGACTTCTTTAAGTTACTTGAAGATGTTTCACCTCTCATCCGAGAAGCTTCTTCAGTTCTAAGGTCAAATGGTGGAGAGTCCCAGATATAAACCTAGTGGGAGTAACCCCCCACAAAGGGACAAAAGGACCCCCTGATGATCCTCTAATCGCCTGAGCCAAGGTGTGAAACTGGGTGTGGGTCCCAATCAGGGTCCCAATCAGTTTACGACACCAGAGTTGGTGTCGTAAACCCCCGCCTCTGTTCAAAGATGGTCGCTCACAGTGGACATAGATGGCTTCTTTCACTCCTCTTTCAAACCATCCAGAGGAGTGAAAGAAGCCATCTATGTCCACTGTGAGCGACCATCTTTGAACAGAGGCGGGGGTTTACGACACCAACTCTCTGCCATCTATAATCCAGTTTTGAGATCCCTTCCCAGACGCCTTAACGCCCATTCACGTCCTGGGCCATCTGACCTCAGAAATTCGCATGATAAGGTGGGGCCAGGTTTCACAATGAACTCACCCGAAACTCTGGCTGATTGGGACCCACACCCAGTTTCACACCTTGGCTCAGGCGATTAGAGGATCATCAGGGGGTCCTTTTGTCCCTCTGTGGGGGGAAACTCCCACTAGGTTTATATCTGGGACTCTCCACCATTTGACCTTAGAACTGAAGAAGCTTCTCGGATGAGAGGTGAAACGTCTTCAAGCAACTTAAAGAAGTCCAGACGCTTTTCTTTGCAAGCTCCTTTGACCATTTCCATCATATGATTGTACAGTTAAAAATCACTCCACCTATTTCCAAAATATAAAGAAATCAGGGGTTGCTCTAAGTTTTTGCACAGTATTGTATTCTAAAGAAATCCCTCTGAAACAGTGTTCATTTAGAAGTTTCCAATCCATGGTGGGTTTGTTCTGTTTCATAATGAGAAAATAATATTGTGGAAAAAAGCCTACTGTATTTTTTATTTTTTGTCCAGTACATTTTTACACTGAAACATGGATCAGCACAACCACGTCAGACTGAGAACTGAAAACAGGAATTATGCATTTTGAAGAAACTCAAATCTCATGCGGCTAAAACAAACACAAAAACACCTCAGAGAAGAGTCATTAAAAATGAGAGGAAAACAAAAACAGGCTTTTCGTTTTATAAAGTTCAGGCTGTTTCACATGTGCCCAGGGAAAGTTACCAGAGAAGGTGCAGAAGCTGAATAAACTTGTTTAATGTAAATGTTTTCTGTATATATCATGACGGGAAGCTTAAGGAGGCTGTCCATCATAACTGTAGCTTTTTCACTTCCACTCCTGAATCACCTAAAATGCTTTCAGTTTTTTAGACCTGCGTACTTTATCTCAGAAAATCCCAGCACTTCATCCTCTTTTTGCAAATATGAGAATAAAGAAGCAAAAAGTACAAAAATGAGTTGTGAAATTGTTTTTCAAAGATGTTGACAGAAAATATACCCTGAAATACCTCATAATCCAATCTTAATAACAAAATATATTACACAGTAAGACAGCTAGTGTGGAAGCCCAATTTAAAAAAAACCCACTGTGACAATCTCTGAAGATGGGGGATGTGAAATGGTTGTAATTCTTAACTAAATCCTACAAAGTTTTTGTGAAACCCCTTAAAGCTAAAAATCTGTACTTCAGTCAAATATTGATTGTTTGATGGTGTACAGAGGCAAAACTACAAAAATGGTGTCCTAAACATTATGGATGGCACTGTATCTCAGGTTTTCCTACTTTGATCACCAGTTTATTAGGTAGACATGTTCAACTTTTCATTAATACAAATATGCAATCGTTCGATCACTTCAGCCACTCTGTGCATTTCAGCATGTTGTCGTGGTCAAGCTGATCTACAGAATTTCAAATCTGGCATCAGAATGGAGAAGAAAAGTAATTTAAGGGACTTTGAATGCTTTTTACTGCTAAATGGGCTGGTGTCACAGTCTGGCACAGGCAGAGTGTATAGAGTGACGAAGAGGACCCAAAATGCAGACACAAATGGACGTGGAATAAAACTTGAATGTTAACATAAAGCGAGCCGTTTATTAAGGCAGGTAAAATATTACAAAACAAAACTGATGAATATGAAGCTAAACGATAATCTAAACTGTGGAAACTAAAGATAAACTTAAAAAAAATCAAAACATGAAACCTGACATGGACACAAAGGTACCTGGACCCTGGAAACATAGCAGAAAGGACAACAGACGACCTGACAATGAGCAAAAAGAAACACACAGACTAAATACACACAAGGGTGATTAGGGGAAGTGGAAACACATGGGGAAACTGCTAACACTAAGCTGACATTACGAGATGAAGGAAGCAAAGCCGACTACACTGACACAGGACACAGACCTTCAAAATAAAACAGGAAACATGAGACGCAGACATGGCAATACGAACTTGACAACATAAGACATGAAACACATAAAGGGTGAGGGAAACTTAAATTTAGGGGTAGAAAAACACAAAGGGAATCTGATAAACAAATGAACTTAGCTAACCTAAAAAACTTAAACATAAACATCAACATAAATAAACTAAAACTTAAAACGCTGGGTCAACAGACCCATTAACGTGACAACTGGTCTGAGTCTTTTTTTTTCTTTTTTTTTTAAATGCTCATCTACTGAGATTTTCACACATCTCTATGGTCAGATGGACAGAAAATATCCTGTGAGCAGCAGTTTTCTAGGTGAAAATGACTCGTTTATGCCAGGAGAATGCCTTCCTTTGAGCTGATAGGAAGGCAGAAGTAATTCAAACAACCGCTTGTTAACAACCACGCTATGTAGAAGAGCATCTCTGAACACACAACATGTCAAACCTTGAAGCAGTGGAAGCAAAAATTGAGGCTACAAAATTGAATTGTCAAATGGTCTAATGTGTCGCGATTTCTGCTGCAACATTTGGAAGATATGTTCAAAATTTGACATAAACAAGATGAAAGCACTGATACACCCTGCCTTATATTAACAGTTAATGTTAGTGGTTGTGGTTTAATGATGTGGGGGATATTGGCACAATTTGGGTCACTTAGTACTAATGAGCATCATTTAAAAGCCACAGCCTACCTGAGTGTTGTTGCTGATCATGTCCCTTTATGGTCACAGTGGTCCCATCTTCTGATGACTGTTTTCAGCAGGATGACAAACCATGTTTTGCAAAGTTCATGGGATCATCTCAAACCGGTTTCTTGAACATGACAATGAGTTTGTTGTATTCAAATGGCCTCCACAATCACCAGATCTCATTACTATAAAACAGCTTCAGGATGTGATAGAACAAAATATTTCATCATGAATGAGCAACTGAAAAAGCTGCAGCAACTGTGTGATGTTAATATGGACCAAAATCACTGAAGACCAGCACTTTGTTCGATTTGCTGCCTTCGCACTAAAGTGGCATCTGTGACAGCGTGGTTGATATATGAAGGCCATTGCAAGCTTTTCAGGAGGTCATCATGTAGGACAACAGTCCCTCACAATCATGTGTCATGTTGCTGCTGGTGATAAATGTCATATTTGTTTTATGGTCTCTAAGATCTTTATGTTGTATAGCACTTCAGTGTACCAGGGAAAGTAACGGATAGTCGAGACTAAAATTACCCCCAAACTGTGTTTATTATGTATCTTTTAACACAGAAACTTTATAATTTACATAGAAAATACAAAAGTAATATGTTAATATCGTATGTTTAAAATGTAACTCCTTCTCACAACCATATTGTAATATGAAAAAAATTCTGCAGGATATTGTTTATAATATTTTCACTCTTTATGCAATGTTACATTTTCTAAAGAGTCAAGGCTGTCAGTTTGATTGGTGGTTTAGGCCACGATGTCAGCATGATTTGCGAGAAAGGACATCCAGTGCTTTTGAATGAACGGGCTTAAAGAGGAGGGTGAAGCTGGAGGGGCTCAAATGGCCATTGCCCTCTGTGTCCACTTTTCCCATCAACACGTAGTTACGGCCTGGACAAGAGACAATGAAGAAATACAGAGCAAGTTGTTATCATTTACATCAGAGCAGCTTGTGATTTTTAAAGGGAAACATTTAAAGGAACAACACTGAAAATGAACAATTCCTGTTAAATAACATACCAATCCAGAACTCTGTTTTACTCCTATGATATATGCTGCAATATGACACCTCTATATGGTTTTATTATCTACATTATTGCCTTTAATCGCTGACTTTTATTGGTTAAATACAAAATCATATCATCTGCATACAGTTTGACATTGAACTGGATTTTAGCACTGGTAGTACCCGAAACATAGAAAGCCATCATTAAGAAATTCCAGTTTGTACACAGTATTTACAGACGTTTGACAACCTGCTCTAACTGTATTATGTGGCAATATTTCTGTAAGATGGAGAGCAAGAAAACTGTCTCATTTTTTACCTTTGATTAGTCCTGGGCATTTCTTGCAGGTAGAAGTCAGTGTGACTGTTTTGGCGGGTCCTGATTTGGTGACAGTGAGGCTTCCTGTCTTATACGCCTTGATCAGTGACACCTCGATGGTTGCTGAGCCCCTTGGACCAGGATCTATAAACGTAACCTTACCCGTAATCACTAAAATAAAGAAAAAAGAAAGATGTGGTCACTAAGGGAAACAATTTAAGATTTTTTAAAAGTTATCATTGCAAGGTGTTTAGACTTCTTTAAACTTTGGTCAAAAATTTAAGACTTTCTGAGTGATTATCTGAGGAATCTGCTTATGAGTGAAATATCCATTGCTAAAAAGCCACCCTAAAGTGGTCGCTACTAATTTGAAGATTGGTGGTTTGACCTCTGGGTGCCCCAGTCTTCATGCCAAAGACTGGGAAAGACACTAACCATAAGTTGCTCTCAGATGCATTCGTCTGAGTATAAATGTGTCTGAATGTTAGAAAGCACTTAGTTGTAGAGTGGGCTAGAATCACAAAAAAGGCATGTTTCAATGGGGAGAAAATGTGTAGAACCAAGTGACATTTTGTAGGTGTAAAGGTGTGAAAATAGATGGAGAGGAGTTATGCAAAGCCCAGACTGCAGCTTGTTTTGTAGCTCACCAAAGTCATGAGGGCAGAAGCTGGTTTGGAGGGTTCCAGTCCGCTTACAGGGTTGTGTACACAGTGGGTTCAGTGGTAAAGCTGTAGGAAAAACATGCGGCAACAAACACTTTCTAGTACAAGTAAACACAAATACATACATGGGGGTAAAAAGCAGGTTAAAAATTCAACACTCGTTTTATTGTACTTACGTTTCTTGCTCACATTGGGTTTCTTGGTCACTGCTTTGGTTACTCCTGGTTGAGATGATGCTGTGGGTTTCATCTTAGGTTTGACTGTTGGTTTAACTCCTGCCTTAGTGGTTGGCTTCACTGGTTTCACTTTGGGTTTTATACTGGGCTTAGGTGTGGGTTTAACCTTGACTCTTGGTTTAAGAGTTGGTTTAATGACCTTGGGTTTAGGTGTAGGTTTGGGCTTTGGTGTAGTTTTAACTCCAGGTTTAGGTTTAGGCTTTAGTGTTGGTTTAATTTCAGGTTTAGGTTTAGGCTTAGGTGTAGGTTTAGGTTTAGATGTGGGTTTGATGTTAGTAGTAGTGGGTCTGTTTAGTGGAGGTTTCTTTACTAGCGGTGGCCTTCCTGGTTGCCTTTTGGGTGGTTTGGGGGTGGGTTTGGGCTTGGGGCTTGGTCTGAGTTTGGGAACTGGTTTGGGGGTGGGTTTGGGGCTTGGTCTGAGTTTGGGAACTGGTTTGGGGGTGGGTTTGGGCTTGGGGCTTGGTCTGAGTTTGGGAACTGGTTTGGGGGTGGGTTTGGGCTTGGGGCTTGGTCTGAGTTTGGGAACTGGTTTGGGAATGGGTTTGGGCTTGGGGCTTGGTCTGAGTTTGGGAACTGGTTTGGGGGTTGGTTTGGTGGGTATTTTTGTCGTGGAGGTTATCTGAGGTCTGTGGATAAAGTCTCCTCCTGCAGTGGGTGTGCGGGACCCACGAGGCACGCTGGAGTAGTGGGCCATGAATCCATCTGAGGTCACGCTGAGGTCAGACACAAACTGGAGAAGCAGCTCGTTCCCATTTGTCACTATAGTGCTATGAAAGGAACAGGGAAAGTAGAAAGAAAGGATAAAGCGACAGACACGTGGAAGAAACGGGACGTGACAGTATAAACACGTCAGCAAAGCTCTGCTGTAAGGTATGTATACATGTATTTAGCTTAATTCAAAGTAGCTTATATCTGAACAGTATCTCACCCTGGTGGCTTGTCTCCGCAGAATTTCCCTATCCTCCTCGAGTCATCCGTTTCTCCCCCATTAAATAAGGCCACATAGTCATAACGACAATACATGTCAGGCTCCAGATCCAGTTTCTCAAACTGTACCTCAATCACCTGGAAAATAGGTGGAAACAGAAAGCTATGAAAGTCTTGGCAGGGCATGGCGCTAGCACATGTTTACTTCTGACTAATTTTCATGAGCCGTGTACAGTGCAGCCATCAGGAGGTGGTGGTGGAGTTCTGAAACACAGAGGTGCATTTACTCCCTCTCTTGCCCTTGCTTCCTTCCCTCCTTCTTTTAGTTCAATCTCTTGGCACACATGATCACGCCTGCAGGGACTCAAAGAGGTCTTTCATTTTAACTTCGGCACAAGGCCGCTGTCACACTCATACACGATAACTGCATTAAGTATCCTACAAGGAAAGTACATTTCCTTGTGATGGGCCCCTTTACTGCCATTTATTTCCAACACAAGGCATTTAACATACTCAACTGCACATGCAGTCAATTGAAATTTGATTTTGACTAATATTTGGTGCACGTAAATTATAGAAATACAAATTAAAATGATACCTCAGCGCCCGTGCATATTTTCTAATTGTATATTTCACAAAGATTTAAGCCCAGTTCTTGTTAACAATCATGTGCAAATTTTTTTGTTTTGAGGTTATTGCATTCCTGGTGCATTGTCAGCTTCACTGGTTATGTAGATTAGATCCACAAGAATCTATTTGTTCTTTGATTGGAAATATTGGCTATATTATTCGTTTTTATAGAGTTAACTATTTAAAGTGTTGAAGATACAGAAAACACCTTTGGATTTTATTATTAAACTGACTGAAGCACCCACTGACAAACTAGAGTATTTATAAATCATTCAATCTAAACTATTTGACTGGGCACTTTCCTGCGTGAGTAGGTAATACATGTTTGGTGTTTGCTAACAATTAGGTGCTTTTAGCTGCCAGGTACAACATTTTAACCCTTGGAAAATAAACCCTATAAGGTGGATTAATTGCTCTCTTTTTTTTACGCTAGTTGGAAGGCTATGTACAGCGTATATTCCTTAGCATTTGTTCCTCAGTGCAACATCATGCTGTCAAATTTTTCCACCGGGAAAATTTATGCTAGCTAGCCTAGCTAGTGAACCAGTCCTACATGTGTCCTTATTTCCGCTGGATGTTACTTTCCACTTATGTCACTTCGTTTTCTAATTTGTGTTCTTGTCAATAACTATCTGTAGACGGCCTAATTTGTGGTATTTAACTTACAAGTTCAGAATAGCCACAAAAATCAACATATTTTACAGTCTTTTCAAATGCATATGAATGTGAAGAATGCCACTTTTAGGCATGCCTGTAGAAAATGTCAGAATTCAAATTAATATGTTAATTAGGGTGACATAACCAAAAGAGATATGTGGGCCATGTGGGGAACAGTAGATATCTGACTTTTTTTTTTCAACATGTTGATGCTTCATTCTAGATATATGTACAGCGGGTAAAATAAGTATTGAACACATCAGCAGTTTTCTAAGTAAATATTATTCTAAAGGTGCTATTGACATGAAATTGACCCGATGTCGGTAACAACCTATCAAATCCACACATGCAAAGAAATCAAACCATAGTCCATGAATTAAGTTATGTGTAATAATGACAAAGAGAAAAAGTATTGAACGCATGAAGAAAAGGAGGTACAAAAAGTAAAGACACCAGCTGAAATCTTCAGTAATCAGAAAGCAATCCTTCCACTTATTGCAAATTAATATCAGGTGGTTCAGTCCCAATAAAAAGGTGTCTCATTACCAAGGTGTCAACAAGAAACATCTAATGAAGGGTAAAATCAATGAGCTTTCTTAAGACCGTCGCAGCCTTATTATGCAAAACATACCGATGGCATTGGTTACAGAAGAATTTCTAAACTACTGAAGGTTCCAGTGAAGTTTGGAGGTGGCAACATCCTGATGTAGGGCTGTTTTTCAGCGTATGGCGCGGGCACCCTTCACATACCTGATAAAAATCTAACAGGATGATGAAGACGACACGAGGGTTTGACATCTCAGCAAGACGATGAGCCCAACACATCCAAGGAAACTCAGCTGGTTTCACAGATTAAAATAAAGCTGGTAGAATGACCCAGCCAACCACCTGACCTGAATCTAACTGAAAATCTATGGAAAGCTCTGATGCTCAGAGTTCATAAAGGTGTCTTCAGGATTTGAAGACTGTTTGTGTGGAAAAATGAGCCAAAATCATGCCTGAGCAATGCATGTGACTATAGTTTCTCCATAAAGGAGGCGTCTTGAAGGTGTCATCAAAGGCTTTTGTATGAAGCATTAAATACATTTCAGTAAGCGTTTTTGATATTTTTTTCTGTGTCATTTCTCATTATTACACATAACTTAATATTTGGATATCTGCGGTTTAATTTCTTCGTGTGTGTCAATAGCACCTTTAAAAATATATTTACCTAGAAAACTGGTGATGCGTTCAATTACTGCTATCTAATTTTAAATTGAAGAATAATGGCAAATTACAGTATAAATAACGGGAAAAAAAATACGGTAAAATGGTAAAAATATTCACTTAAACGTGTCACAATAATTTGACAGATAAACTAATATTAAGGCACTGATATGCTATAAATAAATAAAATGATAAATTCAGCTTTCTTTAATATAAGCGAGCAGGTCTTTAATGCTACTCGATCATTAGGAATCTAATAATAATAATAACAGAAATTCTGATGTGAACCGCTCTCAATCTGTATGAAGTGTAGTGTGATCAGCTTACATTGCTCGGCTCTACGGAGATGTGCCACGAGCAGCTGATGCCTGCTGGGTAATTGGAGTTGGGCCAGTTGGGCGTCTTTACGGAGCCCTGTGATTTGGTCAGTCGTCCTCCACAGAACTGGTTCTCTGTGGAAATATGAAAAAGAAGATGGAGTTAAAAAATAAGAGTGTGCTACAATATGTTAAGGTGAGACAAAAGCCAGGTGATACAATAAAAGCATGAGGCTGCCCTGTGTTTGCAGGAGAATAACAAAACTGTGTCCTGGAGCCCCAGTAAAATATTTGCAGGATTACTTGTCCTCACCTTCCATATGTGGCTTCCCTGCATTGAAAGAAGCCAGAAATCCTCTTCCACCAGTGGCTTCATCCGTCACCATCTCCAGCATCATGGTGTTGGAGGTGGAGAGGAGGGCACCGGGCCTGAAGGTCCCGCAGAATCGACCTAACTTCTGCACTAGGCGGGAGTGACCGTTGTAGACGTCCAGGTAGTCATAGCGGCAGATGGGGTCAGCCTCTAAGTCAAAGAGGCGGAAAGACAGCATGACCACATGATCCTCGGGGACCTGGAGGGGACAACAGACTCAGTATGACCCACACACAGGAACAACCTGGTTTTTTGTTATGTAAGGCAGATTATTTCTTCAACATTGATACTGCTTGTGTTACTCTGAAAACAGCAAGAAAATGCTGAAAGTGAAGCATATCAATAATGAGTAAAAACTACAGATGTGTTTTTGAAGGAAATAGATCCAGAAGAAAATAGATTACCAAAATAAAATAACCAGATTTGAAAATGTCCTTTCATTGAAAATGATCATCTATGCAACTGTTATTCACAACCCCGAGCTCGTATTTGTATTATTTTGACTCTGACTTGTTTTATTTTGTTTCATGTGGTTTGATGTTATATCTGAATTTGTAACATTGTAATAATGTGGCTTGTTGGCCAGATCTGAAAAGTAGATGTTATCCTCGAGGGACCTGCCGATTAAATAAAAATAAATAATATATTTCACAGTTAAAATGACAAAAAAAAAAAGGAATAGCACAGGTGTTACTTGAATTATCAACACAAAAGGAAACACTGCAGTGTTTGTTTTTTCTTCTCCCCAAAAAGTCCCATTTCACTATTTCCTGTTTCCTCCCCTCACCCCCAACCAGTCACAGCAGATGGCTGCTCCTCCTTGAGCCTTGTCCTGCCGGAGGTTTTTTTCCTGTTTAAAGGGAGTTTTTCCTTCCCACTGTTGCCAAATGCTTGCTCATAGGGCAGGGGTGCCGAACTGCAGGTTTTAGATAACACCCAGGGTCAACACACCTGAATCAAATGATTAGTTCATTACCAGACATCTGGACAACTTCAAGACATGTTGAGGAGGAAATTTAGTCATTTAAATCAGCTGTGTTGGATCAAGGACACATCTGAAACCTGCAGGACACCTGCCCCGAGGCCTGGAGATCGACACCGCTGTCATAGGGGGTCGTCTGATCGTTGGGGTTTTCTCCGTGCTGCTGTCTTTACTTTACTACAGAAAGCTCCTTGAGCCTTGGAGCCATTTAAATAAAACTGAATTGAATTTCAGTAAATGGAATGGAGTTCTTGAAACATGTTTATTTACATGTGGATGAACCAATAGTTGTCAGGACTCACAGAGGAACTGTAAATTAATGTTTTGCTTCTTGTTTCTGTGCTGTTGAAGCACTTTCTAACAGTCTGGCTCCCCCTGTAGCTATGAGGAGATGGTACAGTCCAGTTTGGGCCAAGCTGGTTTATAGTAGGATGATGAAGGCAACTTAATATGAGCCTGTTGTTGGTGGTTTGATCATTTTTGGGGCGGCTGTGGCTCAGGAGGCAGCACAGATTGTATACTGATCTGAGAGCACTGTAGTCAACCTGACCTTGCTTTCATTAAATGTTTTTCTATTTTTTTCTAAATCACATTTTCTTTAGTTTTCTAGTGCCACACAGCAATCACATCCTTTTGGCACTACAATGATTTGGCTTCAGTTCAAAACATTTAGTCATCTACATAGGTGCTACCACTGTTTCGCTATCCCCGTGTCCCAGACTGAAACATCACAGCTACTTTCAGTGACTCACAGTGATGTACCAGGTGCATTTGCTGTTGGGTTTGTACAAGCTGGGAAAACCTTCACTGGCCACGATGCCGGAGTCTATGACCAGGTGGCCTCCACAGTGGAAGACTGGCCTGAAAGAGAAAGAGAAAAAGAAATCCTGCCCTTCACTTCATGTGCCGTGGGCTTCAGGAAATGCTGCTTTTGCTTATGCAGCTATACTGAAGAGCATTGAGGCAAAAACCTGCACACACACACACGTTTAGATGTGAAAAACACAGTCTTTCTCTGTTCTCCAAGGCTGGGAAAGTTCCCAGTAAACTCTCATGGTATGTTTTTTTTTTTCATAGAAGTTGGCCAAACCAAGCCAGGACTGTTAATACACAGTATATGTGTTATCGCCACACTCTGACTGCACCGCAAGAAAACTGTACACGTTCGCTTTGCAAACACCGCCGCAGCAGCCCAATCACACACGGTTTGGTGGCACACACACCCACTCTTTCGCACTCGGATAAACACACATCAAAGCAGCGCCAGCTTCAACTTTTAATTTTGCCGTGCGGGCCAGGCCCAGACTCGTTAATTTAGATGTTGGCTGATCTGGCATCTGGTTTTCCTCCAGAAACTCTGCAGCTGGAAATTAGGTTTAAATTTTACTCCATAGCAGCCAGTGAGGCAAAATTTACAATCCCTTACATTACAGAGCTGTTTTTCTGTCTCTCAAGTTCTCCAGGCATGCATGGTGTGTCTCTTGTGGTACTCTAAGGCCACACTTGGCCAAAATATTCCAGTTTTGGAGTCCCCTCCCTTCTGACCCTCAGGAGCTTAGCAGGCCACAGGCATTTGTTTGTCTCTCATGTTCAATTTACACCTTGTTTGTGTGGAACTCTGCACAAACAAAGAATTTCAGGAAGATTTACTTCTCAGCTGCAACAAGAAAAACAAACTATATGACACGAGAGCACTGCTGCTGGTACATCTACCCAGATTTAATCACAATAAATTACAGCACGCTGTCATTATGTGTCCGCCTGCCTGTCTGTGTGTTTATGGGATGCCGACCACATCTTTCTAACGCTACACCCTTCTATTTCTACCGAACTTTCGGTAATCACAATACTGCGACCAGGAGAGGAAACAGTCTCACACATGCACAGTAGTTAATCCAGACTGATGTGGGCTTGAAAATTGCTTGCCACATGTGCACATACTGAAAAGAAAATTGGTTCACAAAGGGCACATTGACAGCTCATACATACAGAATAACTTTGCTGCGCACACCTTACCTTGCGTTAGTGTCATTAGTCTGAGCATCAGTCCATCCCAAGGACAAAATGACAAGAAGGCACATGGGGGTCCACACCCAGTCCTCCATCCTGCTGTCCTCCCGGATTGGGAAAGACGAGAGTGCAGAAGGGAAAGAAGGAGGGAGAAGCAGCGCAGAGGCGTGGAGAGGGGTAAGGTTTTGGGAAGGGGAGGGGAGGCAGGGAGAGGAGGGGAAGTGATGGTTGGATGGTGGGGTGTTACGGAGGGAAGGCGAAGAAAGGCAAGGGTGCGTGAATGAAGTTGGTTAATGCAGGTGACTAGCAGTAAAAAGTGTTGCTTACACTGATTCACAGCCAGAGTGGATCTGTACAGTGTGCTTGTGTTGCTCATTAACAGGTAGACTAATGAAGTATATGCAGAAGGTAAGTTTCTGTAGGCGTGTGCTTACAGAGGGCCTGTGTTGTAGCATGTATAATGACCACTTCACAGCGCTGCCGGCTACAAGCCGTGCTTTTGTTCGCCATCTTCATCTGGAACCATCAGGTTTACATGTTGGACTTTTAGTCAAGAATTCAGCTCGACCGAAATGCTGTGGTGGGACTTTAAAACAACTGTGAATAAACCTCAATGGGCTGTAAAGGATTCCCAAAATTCCTCCATAACCATGTGAGAGACTGATAAAGAAATGAAAAGTTGGTTGTACAAGCTCGTGAAATGCGGACTAGCAAAGGACCGTGATGTTTGCAGATGACTCTGTGATCTGTAGCAAGAGTGGAAAGCAGGTGGAGGACAGCCTGGAGAGATGGAGGTGTGCACTGGAGAAGCAAGGCAGATTACATGTGTGTGAATGAGAGGGAAACAGGTGGAAAGGTGAACATGCAAGTAATAGATGTAGTAAAAGTAGACGAGTTTGAATACATAAGGTTAACCATACAACGCAATAGACAGTGCAAAGGAAAGGTGAAGAGGAAACTGCAGACAGGGTGAAGCAGATGTTGAAGATGGAGGTGCCACGCAGGAGGAAAAGACCACAGAGGATTTATGGATGTAGCGAAGGAGGGAGGATATGCAGATAGTTGGTGATCGGCCGAAAGAGGAATAAGAAGAAGGAGCTTGGAGGATGTAGCTTTCTCTTGGTGTGTCTTTCACAGGATTTTCTGATGGCAGCCGGTGTGCACCCTTGGGGTAACTTTAATGCAGTTGAGTGTGATCACTTGGTCAGGGGGAGTGGTAATTCTAATCATGGCCCAAACTGTGGTGCAGCTTCTGTCTGTCCTGTTGTTTGCTAGCTTAATCTTATCAGGACTGGTGGATTTTTCTTCTTGTTATCATTAATTGGTTTCTATTTCCCACATATAATAAAATTTCTTGTAACAGCACTTGTATTGCGGTGTTTAAATCTCAATATAATGGTAGTCCCTCTTTTGGCTCACACATTAGCATGCAAATTTAGCATTTACTTCTGTACTGCTGCGATCTCACAGCTGCCAGCGTGGATCCTGACTGCTGTTTTTAAAGATCATGGGCACACAAGCACAATTTAGGTGACGGTTCATTAAAAAGATTAAATTCTTTCCACAGAATTAACCTCGCCTCACAAAACGATCCAGTGTAAGCACAGGAAAGCTTAAAAAACTGCAGGAACCAGAATAAAAATCATACAGGGCTCGTAAAAGCAATTATTAAAAACGTGAGTTATGCTGAACTCTACAGTAAAATGTTTTATTACAACAGTAAGACTCATTTTTATTGTTGCATAATAAAAGATGGAGCATCTTCAGCTGTGTTATTAATACCAGCCGGTCTGCCAGCAGACCCACGCACATTACAATCATTGCTGCCATTGTTATAATCATAATATGCACTGAAGTCAGCTTCACCACTTCGAGCCTGTCTGAACGAGGACGTGCCTTTTGTCTTTTTTAAGCTGCGGTGACCACTTTGGGTAGAAACCACAGCAGAACAGCAGGAGACTGCGGTCGGGTAAGAAAGCAGCTGCCCCGATCCGCTCTCTGCTTCCAGCTCGCTCTGGACGCTTCTGTGTATCCACGCCAACTGACAACAAAAATAGACTGCAAAGAGATGTAATCATGAGGTGGAAAAGAAGAAAAATCTGACTTCGCATTTAAACCCATTTAAAGTCATTTTATTGTTTTTTTTTTTTTATACAAAGAACTTCAAAAATATTAAACTGTTGCAGACACCACTGACGCCATGAAGCAAAGGATATCACATGACCAGAACAGTGCCACAGAGAAGAGACAGGGAAAAGGGACAGAGTGGAATAGAGAAGATAGTAAAACACTCTTCGAACTCTTCGGAGGACTTTTTAAGAGTTACATCCACCATCCGCAACACAGAAGCGCTGCAGGGTCCGTAGGGGGGTTGATAATTTGGGAAACGCTGTCTGTAGTGTTTGTTCACTGTTGTCGTGCTCAAACTAATGCCTGGCAGATGAGAAGCCTTTTAAAAGGTGTGGGTCAGACTCCCGCTGATTTCCACGCTCGTCCACAAGTAAAGCAACTCGACTGCCGAGTCACAAACACTGTCTCCATTTCCAAAAAGTGCGATCTATCGTATAACAAATAGCTTTTTAAACACATTTTTTGTTGTTGTTTTTTTTTTTACAGTACACACCCTCTTTTGGGTGTTCTCCATCTGCAGTGCATCAAATTATAAAAATATACACAATGCTTACAAAATTACTTGGTTCTCACTGTACATTTTCCTCTATCAGGTGAAAGTAGTTTAATTATTTGGGGTCACAATTCATACAAAAGAAGAAAAGAAGAAGAAGAAAAAGTGAGGATTGAGAACTCTGGGCAGGAGAGATGAAAACACAAGTGAAGCACATCCATCTTTATGTAAAGGCGCACTTTTTAACCTTAGTCTCCTTTGATTATTTTACAACTTAAATAAATATAACATGAACTACAAGGACAATTAAAATAAAATAAAAAAAATAGACAAAAAGAAAGAAAACAGGACAAATTCACTCTCTAAAACTGAGTGTGCGTGTCCGGTGGTGTCCAAGGCATTTAATTATCAGTTCCAGTGGGTGCCTGGACTGCTGACATCGAAATCAGACTCAAAGAATCAACGTGTCCCGCCTGACCTGCTGTCCGACAATAAACGGCAGTCGTCTGCATCAGTACGCACCTCAGCATCCCAGCGCAAGCTCATTGGATTACAGCCTCTGTAATGATGCTTTGAGCACAGGAAGTCCTGGACGGCGCATATTGTCTCATGATGAAGCTCATGATTGGCGCTAGTGCTTTTCATTTTGGGCCACCTGCGAGGTGAGTCCCGTCAGACTCCAGTGGCTAAGTCTCACTTTTTCCTTCCACAGTGTCTGACCTCGCTCCCTCCTCCTCTGCCGCCATGTCTTGGCTGCTGTCCTGTTTTTCTGTTCCTTTATCTTCAACTCCTTCCTCCTCTTCTTCGTCCTCAGGGTGAGCCGCCTCTGTGAGGCTTTTCATCACCTCGCCGGCGCTCTCCTCCTCGGCCTTGAGCACGCTGCACAGCTCCATGTCGTGGATCTCCACGTCGAATGGGGCGGCGGGGGGCACAGCGGGGGGAGACTTGCAGCCGGTACAGCCCTGAAAACACAGAGAGAAGCGACTTCCTGTATTTTCTGCCACAAAACAGATCGTACATCGCACGTTGACATGGTACAGGGTGGATCTGTTGTACTCACGGAGATGTTGATGGCTCGCGGCAGGCGTCCGGTGCGGATCCAGGGATGGACCTGGCTCAGCTCCCTCTTCTGCTCCTCTGTGAAGCGTGGCTGGTGTTTCTGCATGTTCCTCAAGGACTCACGATCCTCTCGCAGAACCGTCTCCAAGTCCCTGTTGACGAAGACAAATAAAGTGGACAAGTATTAAGCTGCTGCCTTTCTGGACTAACAGCTGCTTGTATTTCTCTACAGTATGACTAGATCGGTCCCACTTATACTTCATGTCTTGAGAAACAAAACAATCCTCACTTTTTCTAAACCAGTTTGTCATCTGAGAGCTGAATGAGTGAATCAAAGTCGTGTATGTCATTTTGCCCAGTGCTGTACCTGACAGGCAGCTGATAGGTCATCATGACCTTGTCGTCTGTGTTGGCCATCAGCAGCCAGATGGGGTCCTGCAGCACACACTTGATGAACTGCTCCTCTCCACCGTCTCCTCCCGCGCTGCTGCTGCCCCCTGCTGGCTGTTTGCGGGAATGGTCATTCTCCGATGAGTCGATGCTGCCGAAGTACTTGCTGGTGTGGCTGCCCTGGCTGCTGACTAGATGGGAAAAACACAAAAAGTTTAGAAGAGTTTTCAGTCTGTACTTGAGAATTAAAGACCATCACAGTGTTAATTAGAGACAATCTCAATCAAAACATTTTTTTTTTTACTGCAACTTTTAGAGTTCATCTGATTTATTTCATCTGGTATCATCTCACTTTACTAATAACAGTCATATCACGATCAACTAAATTAAATGTCAGAGTGCCCCAGAACTCTGTGTCCCTGATAGAAACCATTAAACTAAAAAGAATTCCATCAACAGCCGAGAACAAGATGTTTTTTTTATTTTTTTAAATGGCACTAATGATTTAAATCTACTGACTGGTGCCGCTGGTGCCAGAGGAGCTGCAGCCGTTGGAACCGGAGCCCGAACCCGAGGATCTTGTTCCCGAAGACCCTGAACCAGAGGCAGCTGATCCGGTGCCTGAGCGCGAGTCTTCTTGGAGCAGCAAGTCCAGCAGGTCGCTGGAGGTGGACATGGCATCGTTGTTGGACTCATTAGCTTCACCCTAATGGGGAAAACATTAATGTTAATTTTTTTTTAAGTCTTTTGTGAGCAATTGCTACATTTTTAGGTCAGACATCCTATCCTGAACACTTACATTCTCATTTTCCTTGGAGGTGTCATCTGAGCTCCTCTGATTGGTGGAACTTTGCCCCCTGGCTGCCCCACCCTGCACCGAAGGCGATGCCTGCTGAGATGCTGCTAGTGCCGTGGCGACCTCTAACCGGTTGCTCGGCGACTCTTCCAGCTGAAGCAAGTTGAGAGGGGAGGAGCATCGGGATTGGAAGAGGGGTGACTCCGCGCCTTCGCGATCAGCTGGCGTCTGAGTGTAAGACTGTGGCGTGCTGCTGCGAGACAGGGCACATGTGCCTGGTGTGGGCATGGGGTTGGAAACTGTAATGGGGACAGCGGCTGTGGGGACAGCGGCTGTGGGGACAGCGGCTGTGGGGACCCCTTGGTAACCGAAGTTGGGATTGTAAAATGGTCCAGGGGTGGAGCCTGGCTGACACATGGGCACTCCCATCTGCGGGAACATGTAGTTGGGCAGAACGAAGGCCATCATGGGAGGAACCATCTGGGTGGGGGGGAAACGTGATGGATCTGGGACGGGTAAGGGCTGAGTAAGAGGTGGGTAGATGGGGTAGATTGGAAGCATACCAGGGGGAAAAGCAGCGGGTGGCATGCTAGCCTGGGAACCTACAGAAGGCCAGGAGGATGAGGTTGTTGGAGGGCCGAGAGGCATGTTGAGGGGCATGGGAGCAGTGCTGCTTCTGAGGTCCTGACGACCCCCGCTCAGGCCCAGAGAGCTGTGCTGGTCAGAAGACTCCTGGTGCTTGAGTCTCTTACCGCCACGGCCGCGTCTGTGACCACTGCTACCTCCTGCAGCTGGGTAGTCACGGGAACAACGCACCCCTGCAAAAGATAGAAGACGCCCTACAATCAGTTTGGTGCTTCACATAAAATATTCTGAAGCTTTCACACCAACAGTTTCACAGACGTTAGTGTATCAAAGGTGATACAGGTTCCCAAAGATGAAGTTCAAATATACTTCTTCACTTTGCAAAACAGCTATTCAATACAAAACCATTTCTAAGACTGTGACAGTGTGCTCCTACCTCGTGACAGGGGGTTGACAGCTGCGGCGTGGCAGCGCACAGTTGAAGACACCGTCTGATCGACAACGCGCAGCTTGCTGAGGTCCTTGAAGCGGTCGAGGAAGGCCTGCTCCTCCTGCTGAGTGTGGGCGGACAGCACCTCCTTGGTAAGACCCAGCCTGCTACCTCCACCTCCCGCTGCTCCGGCTCCTACACTTCCGCTTCTCCGGCTGTCCCTATCAGGCTGGCTGGCTTGAAGGAGAGGAGGAGGTGGCGGAGGAGGAGGTGGAGGAGGCGCGATGTTAGCGGGAAGCTCTAAGCTGCTTGCGGGAGGAGTCGGGGTGGTGTCGAGAGGAGTCTGTGCAGCCGGTGTGGGAGTTGTAGGAGCTTCCTCCATGACGATGTCTGTGAGAAGAGAAGAAGAGGAGAAGAGGACAAGAAGGCGGGATGTAACGATATAAAGAAGAAATAAAGATCACTCTTTTTGCAATTAACTGACACAATTCAGTGCTGTCATTAGGCAGGTAGGACCAAAAGATTCAGGTATACATACATACACGTATATATCTTATACAATCTACAGCTGCAGATAAACACGAGTTTGTTAGCTGAAGCCTCGTGTTTGCTAGAGCTGTTGTGTCATTAAAGTTTAACATTCACTGAAAAAAAAACCCAATTACAATATGTAAAACAGTGTGCACAGGAGAAGAATGAAACACATCACATCAAACCAGAAATGTTCCAGGTAGTATGCCTGCAACAAAAGCGAGTTTAATTGCAAAACAAACACATAAAAAGCACAACTTGAACGCCACTGTTAAACATGAAAAACAAAAAAAAGAACTCCATTCAGGGTGTGCAAGGAACTCGTCCTGCAACTTCCAGGAAGGAGAGCGTGAGTGTTAACGAGGCCCACCTGACTCGGGAGGCTTCTTGTCTCCAACATGGACGATGGTGCTGCTGAAGCTACACTGAGACGTAACTGAGGCTACACTTTCTGCCTTTGTGGCCATGGTCAGAGGAGGCAGAGGAGGTGGTTCACCTACGAGGTTAACTGAACCACCTGGAGAGACAATACGGTCAGAAATTTAGTCGCACAGACACAACATCAACCAGGTTTGTTGTCTTCTACCTAGTTAGCTGCATCATTACCTACCTAACAACTTAATCAATTCCAGATCATAGTGAAATACCTTTGCTGTTGCCGTTGGGCTCCTGTTTGTCGTCATCAGATGCTGAGGAGGCAGTGCAGGAGTAGGAACCACACTTCCTTTTGACTGTATTGGGAATGTTACAGCTGTCCAAGTACCTGTGTGAGAAATCGCTGGGTAAGTGGGAGGTCAAAGGGCAAATGTCGACACAGAAACGACTTCAGGTTTGTGTACAAACCTAATGACGCTGTCCAGACAGTTGATCTGCTGGTAGGAGTAGCTCGTAGATGGTTCCTTGGGTACAAGCGGTGCAGGGACCAAACTTTTGGATGGGTTTGTCATGTCTGCTATCAAACTTCTGACTGGATCGCTGTTGATCGCTCTGACGGCCGCCGTGACTGGATCAGATACAAACAGGTTCAAGAAATTAAAATCGTCCTCTGTGAAGGCTTTTGGACATTATTGTTATTATTAAAAAACTTTCTTTTATGCCTTTTTCTTTCCTGGAATACTAAAACTATTAAAAAAACCAAACTATTTACTCTCCCGTGACATTCTGAGTTCAAATACAACTCCAGCCTCTTACCCGTGCTGGTGTTTTTCCTCGGAAGTGGGCGGTTACGAGACTCGATGAAAACCTGCTGCCCGTTTGTTTTCACCATATGGACGTCTTTGCAAATCTGCTGAAACGTCATCTAGAGAAAAATGAAGACCAGAAACATCACAGCTAACCAACGAGAGAATGACACTGCACTGAATCTTCTGCCAACCTGTCATACTGTTCGTGCGTAACACTACAGTCTAAATGTGATGCAACAGTACCCAGGAAAATGCGGCTGTATCAAAAACAAGGGGATAAACAATCTTGTGAGAAAGCATTTCACAAAGCGGGACATGTTGTGCGCATTTTCAGATGGATTTCTTTTTTTGTTTGAGTAGCCTTACATGATTCATAGTTAAAAAGAATCCTTATTAGTCTAACCCTCTATGCAGCCCCTTTAGTCATCTAATGTCTGAATCCAGATATTTTATCATTTAGCCACACTACAGTAAAAGGACAGCAACCCCCTTGCAGCTAGGAAACAAAACACTGGTGGTTGCCTGGTGACAACTGAAGTTTCAGCAGCTGCAGTGACCAACCTCTCGGCAGCCACTTTCAATCACAAGGCAACCTTTATCCAAAAAAACCTGCCAGACAGACTGGATCAGGTAACGAGCTAGAATGAATGAATTTTATACTCTGGCTCTTCTCGTGTGTCTATGATGTGCCTCTTTGCAATCAGAGGATTAAACTCAACTGATTGCAAAGCTGGTTGTACTGTGGTTATATAACTAAAAAAAATAACAACACAAAAGCACTTCTTTCTCAGACTCACAGGTTTGTGGAATGCACCTGCGGCCTCATCTACAACGGGACTGTTGCTGTCGCTGGACGAGGCGGCCGAGGCACTGAGGTGCTGTTGGTTGGAGCGGTGGGAGCCCCGTGAGCCGCTGGACCCAAGAGAGCTGTAGCCCTGAGAGCTGCTGCTGTGCACCGGCTGCACCAGGAGTCTGTGGATCTGCTCGCTCAGGTGGACGATGTCGGGCGTGGTGACCCGATTCTCACAGTCCTGCGGCGCGGTGAACACGTCTTCATTCAGCGGGCTCCTGGAGACAAGGAGAGTTTGTTTATAATAGAAACAAACTCTTTATCTGTGGTTTTTTTTAGGTCTTCTAAAAGTGCCACTTTTTAAGAAGATCCTTGTTTAGTCACTAAAGGCAGTATTAAACGTGCATCTAATGAGCTTTAAGGACAGATGACCGACGCACAAAGTTTGAACAATTACATAAAACTTTTGGTGAAGTGAGACAGAAAACGCTTACGTTCTGACTTTGTGCCGCCCCACGATGAACGCCACCTTTCTACTCCAGGGGTTAACAAAGGAAGACCAGCTGGTGTCCATGGTGACATACTCCCCGCTGCGGGCGCACATCCGCAGGGGCGAGTAGTCGACCGGCTGCCCAGCAAACTGAAAGACTGAAGAGAGATGACAAAGCACACATGTGAGTTTCCTGAGTTGTGAAAGAACAAAATAAAACATGAAAGCCATGAACGGTTTACACAGCCCTTACGCTTCTGTGTGACATAAGCTCCTACCAAAAACATCCCCAGATACAGGCGGCAACAGCCACAAAACTAGAACGTCAAAATGAGGACCCTTATTTTTTCCAGAAGTAAAAGAAGAGAGAAAGATCACATAATAAATGATCATTATTGCCTCTGCTGGATTAATGTAGGCGTCACCCTGTCCCCTGTAGCTGCCTTTGTGTGTCTATGTGCACACCACCTGCAGCTCTGACACACACAGTGCACAGAGAACCTGGTTGCTTAGGTTTTATACATTTTAACAGCAGCTGTCGTTACATCAGCAGATTAACGTCCACGTTTCTCTCCTACTGCACAGGTTCCCAATTAATTAGTCTTCTGCTAACAAGCCTGTTATTCGAGCTAAAGTGTGTTTTTTACATTAGCCCTGTGTGAATTTGGTCGTGATTACATTTTGAAGAAAGGCTTAAATAGGCTTACTCTTCTCATGTATAGCCACCATAATGGGCCTGTCCTCAGGGTGGATGCAGAGCAGGATCGGTGTCCCGACCAAGTCCTGAGGGAGGTAACCCAACAGTGGCACTGCCCTGCAAACACATCACATTTCCACACTGAGAGTTATCATTTTACACACACCTTAACATTCAGAGAAGTGAAATCGCAAAACATGTTATAGCTGTTTATTTTTAACAACCGTCTCCAAATCCACAGTGAAACGATGAGTCGATCGCACGCCTTAAGCTTAAAACACCAATTACCAGAAGGCGACACAGCAGTAAGCATGGGGTCAGAGCAAAGATAACTGACCTTTCATCAACTTCCTGGAAGAGGCAGCTGGGAGTGTGACTGGTGGTGAAGATCCTCTTGTCGGGTGGGATGCGAGGAGCTGATGGGCACAGAGGACACAAACAGAACAGATGAGGAGCATGTTTGGAGGGTGAAACAGACTTTGTGTCTGACACTGTTCTGACAGTCATGCAGTATCAACTGTCTACATTATCCATATTCAAAGGAATATGGTATTCCAGTCTCTTTCATTATATTTCCTCCAGAGCTATAGTGGAAGCAGACTTTGCACCTGTTAGAGTGCAACTACACAAACTAGACTCTCTCGCTCTTTTCTGATAACCCCAGGCTCGCTTGCTTTGTTTTCCACTGAAACATCCTGCCACAGAGTTAACACCAACGCACCGCCCACTCATCCTGTCTCACCAAAACAAACACGCGCTCTGAAACCAAACTAGTAACCTGTCACATGTCAGACCTGAAGCGACTGATACCAAAAGCTGCCCTGCGTTCTGCTACTCTACTCAAACAGGTGGGGCCTGCCTGGTTACAAGAATCATATTCATACATCACCTCACATAATCAGTCCAAACAGTAAGGAAAGAACAGTGTAAAAAGTGTCGATATAATTAAAATGCTATGTTACATCTCTTTAGCTTGTGTGACTCTCAGTGTCAAATTGATGATGGTGTAATTTTAACTCATATATACACAAACACAGACAACAGGGGATCGTATCAAATACCTTCATATCCAGAGTGGACCCTCTCTGCGATCAGCAGGCAGCAGGGCTGTGGCTCAGCAGCATCCGAGTCTCTGATGGTGAGCTGGTAGGGCGTGAGGCGAAATGGGTAGTAGCGCATCTCGCCGCCCTGCGGCCGGTCAGCACTGAGCCGACAGAACATGGACTTCTCCTGGGTGCAGTCAACTGGAGGAGATGCTGGAGGAGACCGGAGTCAGTCAGCACAGGAAACATAAGGAAACATAGCTAAACTTGCTCGCGCTTTCAGTCAGCGTGTGCTCACCAGAGCCGATGCAGGAGGCCCATTGGGGCAGGCGGCAGGGTGCCGTGCTGCTGTAGAAGGTGCTGACATCTTGCGGAGCCAAAAGGTCAGAGAATATGGTTCCTTGGAGACACTCAGGCTTACAACGCAGCACGGATGAGCCCTGGGGCGATATGTACACAACCTTCCCTGACAAGAATGATACTGCCATGGAGAATGTGTCCTGGAGAAAACAGAAGGAATTTAATGAGCCATCTTCTCCAACAATCTGGGATCTTTCATTGGGGCGCATTTCAATTCCTGTTTCAGGAAAAAAACTGTGAAAATGGATATTTTTGAACACAAGCACAAAGCTGAAGGCCACACCCATCTTCAAATTCATTTAGCTCTGGGCTACTAATCCTGTGAAATTTCATGCCTGTATGTACTGGTTGTCCTCAAACATCAGCACAAATCTAAACATCTGCCCCAGTACCCCAAACCGCCTGTGTAGTAGTTTCATTGAGGGTCGACTGAACCTCTAAATCTCAGTTTAAAATCAGTAGTGTGCCTTGAAGGACATTCAGATGCTTCTTCAGTTTCTGGATAGCGTAGATTTATCAAATGCTCTGACAGTAACCAGGAGGCAACCCTCCTTTCCTCTGAGTTACGTGTTAAACTCTGAGGTACCGAAAGTCATAAAACAATAATGCCCATGGCTCATTAACAACAGTAATAGTGTACTAGCCCCACTCCTTTAAAAGCCTTTAAGAGTAGTTTTAAGATGCAGGAAGAAGTGGATACGAATTTAAACTCACAGTGTTTTTGAGGGTGTACTCTGAGGTGATATTATCCAGCTCCTCAATCGTGAAGGCGGACAAGTCCAGACTGCAGCCGTGACACTCCTCCACACTCCACTGGTGATAGTACTCCTTGTTAGCTGGAAACATTGAACATTTCTCAGTTAAGATGGGCCTAAAATTCATCATCTGTGTTTTGCCTCCCACATAAGAACAGCCACCTTCTTAGAAAAGAAAAAAAAAAAAGACCCTCACCTCGGACTTGTTTGACACACTGCAGAGCATATTTGAGTGCATTCAGAGTGCTGAAGTGGCCCTTGGCCTTGCGCTCAGCTGGCAGTCGGAGCTTGAGCTCTTTGATGGCCTTCATGAGCTCCTTCTGCGTCTGGACCCTGGCTGACTGGTTGCTGCTGCAACCGGAGGTGGAGAGGGGGTCGTGCTCCGAGCTGGACGATGGCAGGCTGTAGACCAGGGACCCGCTGGGAGGTGACAGGCTCTGGGAGTTGGAGCTGGGTAAGGAGGACAGTTTCAGACAATGATTATTCAGAAAGTGAGAGGTGAGTGCGTGAACACTGCTGCTGCCGACCAGGCAGACATAAGTGTCAATAAATTTAAAAAAAATCCAAAGAAACTATTTTAAATAGGTAGTTTCGGCTACTGGTGTCCACTCTGACAGCTAGAAGAAGCTTTTCAGATGAAAATGGGTATAAGCAGAGAAGAGGTTTCTCGACAACTTCACCTATTCCAGGGCGCACCCCCCCATGGCAACGAAACTCCCAATGGCAGCCGTCTCTCCCGGCAGGACAATGCGCCCTGCAACACCGCAAAAATTGCTCACAGCCAGTTCGACTACCGTAACAAAGAGCCCAAAGTGTGCACCCAGCCTCCAAACTCCCCAGACAGCAGTCCAATAAGGCAACAGTGGGATGCCCCGGAACAAGCTCGATCCTCCGAGGCTCGACTCTGCAACCCACACTCTGCCACAAGCCGACGCCACAGGACACCCTCGGGGGTCCTGTGTCCATGCCATTATTCGAAAGGGGCACCTGAGCAATATTAGGCAGGCAGTTTTAATGTTGTGGCACTTTTATGGCAAACATGAATAATACAATTACATTTCTGATTTTAAAGCACTTACATTGAAAACAGGTGCAATAAAAGCTGAAACATCCTTTCTGCATGCCACACAACGTTGGTCCTCGCCAGCCACCGTACACGCTCAGTTAAACCAGAGTAGTAATCGTCAGCATTACTAATGCTGACATCTGTCTTATAATAAAAGCATCCAGCTATCTACCATCTTAATCTTTCTCTACTCATTTCCAGCTTTTACTCTTAGACTCTTTAGGCCTGGCCTTGGTGCAGCCACTCATTTCATTCATTGTAATCTGACTAAGATCATACTGATTTCACCCTGAACACACACACACACACAAAAAATGAGCTGTGGGTGACTTCTCTTACCTCTTGTTGCTCTCTGTAGTCTCCAGTATCATGCCAGAGTCCTTGCCATTTGAAGAGCTGTGGGAGCTGCGTGCGGACTGATGTCCGCGAGACCTGCTCTCCCTCTCCATCCCGCCCTCGCTCTCCCTCTCCCCGGAGTCGTTTCCGCTTGAGATTCCATCCATATCGTCTGAAGTCGGACACCTCTGATCTCTGGACGAACCTCCAGACCGAGATCCGTCGCTGGGGGATGAACCTCCTCCCCCTCCGCTCTCCTGGTCCTTGTGGGTGACACTGGCACCAAGCTGACCACTGCTGCAGATTTCGTGCACATTTAACCCCTGTGAATCCGCTTCCGGGTCTTTCCCGTTGGCCCCTGCCAATCGCCCCCGATTGCTGCTGCTAGGCATTGATTTAGAGTTGTCATAACTCATACTAGAGTAGGATGAGGCTGGTACAGCTTGATTGAGGGGGTCAGCCAAGGCGAAACAAAAAAAATTGAACTTTGCTTTAAGTGGGACTACTATGTATGCACATGTGAATCATAGTTGTTGGCTGTTAGTTTAACAAATCAAACAGAGACCATATCATTGTTTGGTTTGGTTTTTTGGGTGTGTGTGTGTGTGTGGGGGGGGGGGGGGGGGGGTGCGCGCGCTGTAGACCCCTCTTTGAGAATTTTCAGGAAGAAAAAAAAAAGGTGCAGGCTGCTCCAAAGCTGCCTTTCTAAACAAACAGAACAGTAATTATCTCGGGGAAAAAAAAGTGTCACTCAAAGCGCTGCAGACAAGACATGAATTTGTGGTTATGAAACAGCCTTGGCATAAATGCTCCAACAGATGGGATGAGAGATTGTGAGGGAGAGTGAGAAAAACAGCTCTCGGTGAGAGCAAAAAACATTCCTTTCACTCAGTGTCTGGTTTTCTCGCTTCTTTAGAGATGTGGTGCTCTAGGCGCTAAAGGCCACCTGAAATGAAAGAAAAAGAGCGAGATGGACAGAGAGAGGGAGAGGGGGAGAAAGGACAGCAATATTAGGATTATAAAACACTTGGTTGTCATGGTCTCTCTCAAGTATCTCTCCAGGACTGCGGCTTTAAAAAGCTTATCATCAGTTTATCATCATGTCAACCTCAGAAGACGAATCAAATACGGCGTGAAATATTCTCCCTGCCGAGCGATGCGGGCTGCGTGTCAGGATAGAAGAGTGTGCTCTTGTTTAGGGCCCAGCTGTTCTCCTTTTACTCAGATTATCTGGGAAACAAAAACAATCTCCTCATCCTGCCCACGGAATAACAGTAATCTCCTGTTTCTATTTGTATGCTGCAAGTGCGTACGCATAGATCTGAATATAGATCAGGTGAACTTGTGCTGGTGCCAAAGTGTGACATAGGACACTGGTCGCTCGTCAAAGCTCAGTCTCTTTTTACCCCTGGGACAGTCAAAACAAACACTGGCTGGGAGGAGAGAACAAAGCTCACATCAGAGAGCGCTAAGAATAATTGGGAAAGGTAACTCCAAGTATATATATACGGCCCACCTACGCAAGTGAGAGTCTAGTGCTATTTATTCCTTGAGCAAAGGTGATACCCCTTAATCCTTTAAGACCGGCAGACGCAACTAAAAGACGACACAGCCTCATATTCAGTCGCCAATCCTCTCAACTTTATACACCTGGCTGACCCACAACCCTCTTTACCTGCCTCCGACAGGTGTGCAGTGATGCTGCATTTGTTCAGGACGGCTTTAAATATGCTCAGATATACCTGTGCTGACGCAACGGCCCTTTACAGCTGAGGGGACAGGAGGCGATAACAAGTCAGGGCCTGTGACGAGGGTAACTCATAAATAACTTAAAACGCAACAAACAGTGGTTGGGGAGAGGAGATTAACAAATTCATGCGCTGCGCCTAAGCTCCCTCCTTTCTGGGCATGAAATGCTAATCAGCATTATGTTTGGTCAGATGGATGATGCACACTTGCACATGACAATCTGTATGTGCTATGGCCAGACTGGGCGGAGGGAAGGGACCAATTATGATGAAGAAATATGCAAGCAGGGAGTGAGTGGGTGTGAGGCAGGCTGGCATCCATGCATGCTTCCACAGGTGATGGCAGAGACGCACGCAAAGGTGGTGGTGAAGAACTGTTCTCAGGCTATTACAGTACCTGCCTGCACCATCCCAGTCCACTCGGTGGACTCTTTAAAGCTCAGCTTTAAACCTCAGCTCTGTTTCCGCAGCCAATCAGATGCCGAGTAAAAACACAGGCTGATAGAGAGTCAGGATTGGGGCGCATGCATGGCTTTGGACTGTGGGAGGAAAGCAAAAACCCACGCAGACACGAGAATAACATGCAAACTCCACACCGCAATGTTAGATCGCTTTTGAACCCATGACCACTAGCTAACGCTGCAAAAAACCACTGAGCCAGTATGCCGCCCACCTTTTTCGAATTATTCACAGGAAATACACGCTGTAGGACCAAGCTCTGATTATGCAAGATATGTCTGTCGTGCTGTGGGAAAGAATATGTAACAAGGCGTGCTGACTACAGGACTAACACGTTACTTGGAAAAAAACATGTCTTCGGTTTCTTCTTATTTTCTGTATCTGATTTGCGCTGCTCACGACTGCCCTGTGTTGTACACATTTAGCAGAAAGGTTAAATGAATCATTCTGTCTCTGTCTGCGTGACACAGAGGCAAAAATCACTCGCCTACCCCTGTGAGACCGGAGTCTCTAAGACATCCAGAGCCGGGTCATAGGAGGTGGGATGAGATTCATTTAATTTAGATTTCTGTCAAATGCAAATGATATGCAGATATACTTCTTTTTTTTTCTTTTCTTTTTTTAAAATCTGCTTTATTTTTATATGTAAACATATTAGTTAACCACAGCGCAAAGCAGAAACTACGTCGTCCCAGATTTTTATGAATCAAAAGCTGCATTTGCTGACAGGCCAGTAACAATGTTCGGCTGATATACTGGTGCACACCTACTGTGAAGGCCGGCAGTCACCACATTATATCAGATGAACAATCGCTTTGAATGACAGGTAAAGCTCGAAAAGTGTGATAATAATCACAGCAGCACTTGTTTCTGCGTAATTTCCTGTCCAATTTAGGTGAACTAGCATGTCCTGACCTAGTACCTGTCAAGTGGCATGACAGATAAAAAGACACAAGAATGTCCAGTATCTGGAAATGCAGAAGTGTTGGTATTCAACAGTTTGCATTTATCTTCATTCACACAGCGTTACATAACCAGACCTTAAAGTACAGCATTAATCCTACTGGGACTGCTCTGAACAGGACACATGCTGAAGAGAAAGTAGGAGAAAATGTCAGACACACCCTAATTTGAATTTCTCAGTTGCTTTTCTCTGTCTTAAATCACTGCACATTGATCACCTTTGATGTTTGGACCAACAAAAATACTTCTGAGATGTCACCTAACAGACAGCATGGCTGTGTTCACAATCCTTCAGGCAAAGTGCTCGGGCAGAAAATAACTGCTAATGATAAACTGTAAACAAAAATGCAAAGAACTCATGTCTGCACGGGATAAATACACCACACGCTCACTATGGTGACAAATATAGATCAGCCAATGAAAGGAGCATTGCAGCTTTCCTGCCAGTAAAACAGCACTTCTCCACTTGACACTGGCTGGGCTCTGCTCCAACAGTTGGCCATAAATCTGTTCACTGTGATGGTAATGAAGCAAGTGATCTGATTCAAACACTAACTGTAAGGCTTAACACTAAAGACACACTGACATGTCAAACAAACCATAAACCTGTCTGTAGCTTTTATGACAAAGATTTATTTATTCATATGGAGAATGAATAAAGAAATAAATGCATCAGATGCTATCCAAATTCTTATTTGAAGCATCAGCACAACAATCTCACACTTTGGACATCTGAACAAGATAAGCTGCCTAAAACATCTAATCACATCTCTAATGAAACCTGCAAATGTTTAACACCTGGGGCTGTAAAAGCAAACAGTTGACAACAATGTGTTGAGCCTGAAACTGAACACCAGAGGAGGCTTCTTTGTTGCATTCATGAAGTGCACTGCAGGTAGGGTATGGTGCAGGTTGAAGTTCAAACTGAAACAATAATTATCTACAACAAACCGGATTTAAGGGAAAAGAAATGCACACAGCTCAATGCTTGCTCCTCCTCAAATGTGAATATTTGCTCATTTGGATGCCTGCCTGCACCAAACTAACAATCTGAAACTGTCAGCTTCATAGAAAATGTTTACAATTTTTCTGTCATTTTAACTAAACAAAGAAAAAAAAAATCAGCACTTGTTCTTGTAACTGCATTACTGTTTTCCAACAGTAGACTATGGAGAGAAAATTCATATCCTAAAGACTCTATAAAACTCAAATTAAGCCAGCAGCTCTAACGTGCATGAGAACCTCTGATGCTGTATATTAACCAAACTATATGACACTCCAAGCTATGCACTGGGACAATATCAGAAGACACAGACCAGCGCATCTACCAAACAACAGCCACCTGACGCAAGCTGGCAGTAACATGAAATACTTCCCTGCTGTAAAGCACAGATGGAGGCTGCAGGAAGGTGTGGCGACGCTCCGTGCACGGACATGTGTGAACTACTCCTCTGGGCTCAAGCTAACAGCTCCATCACTGCAAACCCAGCGAGCGCGTTAAACAAGTGTGTTAGTTCAATTTCCCCTCACCGGCATGAGCGCCCACTGCTCCACATCTCAGCACAGTGCAGTGTGACAGCGCTGGCTCAGCATCCCCGCTTCTCTTGGCTTTTCTGTGTACATGCGGCACGTGTACACGGCGGTGTTTTCCGCAGGTCTCGCCGACCGCTGATTGGTCTGCTCGCTCGACCAATCGCAGAGCGCGCTACTCAGAGGCTGGGCTGCAGCGTAGGGAGTCCGGGCTCCCACACGGCCTGCCAGACACTGGTCTCAGCTCCGCCCACATAGGTTTGCCTATTAAATATGCAACGCTGCGAGCAGACGCGCGAGCCGATTCTAGACCAGCGGTTATGAGCGACAGTAATAAACGTACATGGTGTACATCTGTGAGACGGGCACGCCCCTTCACATCACTGCCACACGATCGCATTATAATATAATAACTTCATTACACTAATAATACAGAAATATGGGCTTTCATTATGTTTATTTACATTTGCTGTACCTCTTGAAGTATGTTTATTTAATAAACTTATTTCACCATTAGCTGATTTAAACAACAGCAACAACATAAAATAATAAAAAACCTTTCAGGTTGAGCCTATAATCGAAAGGTATATTCGGACTGCATTTCCAAGCTGCAAAGCCTGCAGGGGACTTTCAAATTTAAGCTGTGCAAACCTATGTTGCAATAACCTAGTTGGAAGGTTATAAATGTGCAATAAAGTGGTTCAGCAACAGCTGAACAAATGGCAATAAAGCCTGATAAATATTCTGTAAACTAGTTTGATTTTCCTTCTGCTTATTTTCTTTTTCATCTTGGCATTACATGCACAACATCTGGCTACTTTCTCACTGGGTCTTGCTTACATTGCAAGCTTCATCATTCTCCAAGATACTGTCAGTCTATTGTCAACAAATGGCAGGAAGCTCAATTAGCACTCGTTGTTTTGGCTAGTACTACCCAACCACAAAGAAGGCTCGTGTTCTTATTATGCCGGACCACACCTGTACTACTAGTATCTTTGCCTCTAATATAATATGTGCCAACCAAATAAAATAAAAAAACACAACAACAGCCAGCCATGAACTTTCTCAAACTGCATCTGCATGAACAGGTTTTCATTTTAAAACACTGTTTTCAGAAGAGCTGATGGCAATAATGGCCAAAGCTATCACATTAACCAATTATGCACACTTTGCATGCACACTGGTGTACACAGGAAGTAGCCTGTGGGTTGATTCATGGCACAATGGCACAAAGTATGATCTGAGATATCTCTGCTTAGACCTACAAATAAGTCAAACTGTGTATGGGGGTCATGACAGTAAAAACATGGAATGGGACTAGTTGGAATCAAATACTGCAAAATAATAGAGCAGTACTGCACAGAATCAACATGTACTTTTTTATGACTCCATTACCCTTTCCAAGCAAACTTTCACAAAAATGTACATAAAAAGAAGACAAAGAAAATGTCATAAGTCTAAGTTTTGCAGCCTTAACATCAAATCTGGGCCCCTTTATCTAACAAAATTGATTGCCAAACACTTGTTCATGGATTTCAGTAAATCTTCCATGCAGTGATCTGCGGCCTAGATTCAGCTGGAAATATTTCCATTTATGAGCTAAGACGCTTTTGAAAATAAATTTTATAACAACCAAAAAAGAGAGTCTTGAGGTTTTCCAGAAACAAATCCAGCCTGCCTTAAATCCTTCTTGCTGATGGTGTTACTGCAGGTTCCCAGTGTTTCTATGCAGAAAGGTGATCCTTAAGGTACAAATGCTATTGATTTTTTTAATTCTTGGACTCTATTATTGTCTTTTTTGCATGATACACATCTCAAAATAATTCTCACTCATATTCCTGGCCTTGATCCAGTCCCTCAGTTCATTCTCTGAACTTTCTTCCTGCTGGAAAACATAAGATTTTAACAGCAGGTGGTGGGGTTGTCATACTCCTACACAGGACCATATAAAGGATATCCCCTCTGTCTGACATCACACAGAGCAAAGAGTAAAAAAAACAAAAATAGAAACAGACTCAATCCATGTGTTAAGTACGGTCTGAAGCCCAAGCTTTTGGTTCACAGTGATTACATCCACATCCATCATCATCATTAAATTCTGGCCATGTTTAATATGAGCATCCTCCATTGTAACAACCTATATGTGACAGAAAATAAGGAAAAGCACAATAGGTCCACTTAAATCCCCAAAACAAAAATGCTTTTCATTAGTGTCACTGGCTAACATTAAAAAAAATCAAGTGTGTGGTGTAAATTACTACATTCAGACATCAACATGTGGCAACTTGATCATTTAATAACAGCACCGGTTGCATGAATATATGCATGACTGCACACACTCTGGACCGCCTGCCAACAAACCTCAGCACATAAGCTCCTGAAGAGGGTAAAATAAAAGCCTGTAAGAAGCAGGTAAAAAACCCTACATCCACAGACTTGTCCACGTGTCTGTTGTGAACATCCTCTGTAACAAGTTCAGCTGGAAACTTTTAACAATGAACATGTAATACAAGAGTGAAAAAAACCCTGTGAGGCAATGGCAGCTTTGAGTGTAAAACCTCAAAACCAAATCAGAAACAGAGACATTTAAAAAGAAAACCTGAGACATTTCCCAGCAGTTTGCGGTCAGTCTGGTAACCTTGATGTTTTTTGTTTTTTCTTCTCTTATCCAAAACTAAGACAGACACGGTCCCTCTATCTGCTCATATCCAAACCCTCTTTGTCTTTCCAAACATACCTGACCATTTTAAAAGTATATAGTTCAAATAAAGAAATAACTTACATCGAACTAAAGATTCATCTCAAACATTTTTATTTTTTGTGAAGTCATAACGGGAAGAACGTGGTGCTCTGTTTCTGCTGACTAAACCGCTGGTAAATTAGTCATTCGTGCTTTGATGTATCACTGCGAGGGAAACTAAAGATTGTTTACTTGTCTCATGAGTTGAGTCATTACCCCACATATATGTGATCAAATGATTGCAGCACGAAGAAAATTACCCCTGCTGCCACTGCATGTCTCTGCCTCTATCAACCTTGTGCAACATTAGCACAGCTCGCTGCTGCCAGAAATCAAGTTTGACTTTTCTTTATGAGCTAGGAGAGTCATTGTTTCCTGCCCATCCATGGTCCGCTCTCAGACTTTCTGATAGGTCACTTATTGGGTGAAAGACATTGACTTTGGAGTCTTCTTTCTCTACAGTTTCTTCTGTAATAATAAGTAGTTGACACGTTTTCCTAAAAAGCAAAAGATTCCTGGTTTGATCCTGGAAAGAGACACCAATCCTTTTAAGGTTGTGTCATAAAGGGCATTCCATATAAAAATCTACCCACTATGGCAACCCCTTGTGAATAAGGGAGCGGCTCAGAGTAGATTCTGTGCAGCTTCTTTGCACTCTCAGTCACTCAGGAGGGTAAGAGTGCAAAGAAGCTGCAGGCTTGCATTTGTGCAGGCTCATGTTTAACCCTCAAGCCTCTGCGGTGCGCCACACTGTTTATGGAAGATTTACTGTAAAACTGCCACTCAGAGGGGATTACAAGCCTGGAACAGGACACCATCGCAAATGTCACAAGATTTTGGCACAGGTGTCAACTGAAACTGGTTGAGTGAAAACACCAACGCCGTGTGATGGTTTCTTATATTATTATGATGCAATGATAAAGTTATGCAGCCTCTGGGGGCGACAAAATACAATTCACAGGCATGAGTGGATCGCCACTGTTCAGTCACAGGAGCAGTGGCATGCAATTGTCTACAGTGAATGCACAAGTCAAATAGTCCTACATCAAATGAGAGCAGAGCTGTAAAAACTGTGTTTGGCTTTCAGTAAAAATCTGCCAGCACCAAGAACAGTATGTGTACATTAGGAGAGAGGCCTCTAAGAATCCCTTTTAGCTGGACGTGCAGTTTACACTAGTCTGGCTAAAACACAGAGTAAACATTTGCTATGTTGCTTTAGTACCTCAATCAGAGTCCAAACGCAATGCTTAACATAACTAACATGTCTGCCAGACGACCACCGCACGTCACAAACCCCTCCCTTAAAGTAATAAAAAAAGGAGGGGGGTTACTTTGGGAATCATGAAAATATGGGTAGTTAATGAACTGATTAAACTGATGATCGGTCACAATATATCTGAAAAACAATAAATGCCCCATCGCTAGCAAGCATATCGTAAACACATGGGGGCAAATTTCCTCCCCTCTTAGCACACGGTGCAATATTCGTGTATGCAAGTCCACCACGCACAAACCAAAGGGGCTAGTTTCACACAGTTCACGAAAAATAGGTCTTGGAAACTGGGTGGGATGTAGTAGATGTAGATTACTGCTGTGTTACATTAGTTCAAAGTGTTGGCATCTTCTTCTAAATACATTTACACTGCGAAGTCATCAGTTCACATCAAGTTAACAGAGGAGGTTAAAAGAAAAAAGCTCGCGTATGATCTGTGAGATGAACAGACTGTAGTTGATATTAAGTTATGTACTGTAGCTATAATGTGAGGCAGTTAAATGTATTCATCTCTCCAATTTGTACACTGATGCTCAGTAATCACAAAAACAGCTTATATGCTAGCTACAAAGATCCAAACTCTTGTAAAACAAAGTGCCAAAGGCGCCAGCTTACCTTAAATATGCTTCAAAATAACAATAACGCAAGTGCTTCAATATCCCGCGGTGGGGAACTCAAAATTCTTGAAAGAGACGGCATAAATCCAGGTAGCAACGACAGCCTTCGCTTAGTGGTCTGTACTGAATGTTCAGACATTTTTTTTATTCTTCCCCCAACTGTAGTTTACACGCAGGGACACACGTGCAAGTACATGGTCTGGTAACTAATATTGAAATAGCCGTTGTGATTGGACAACAGGTGACGGTTTCTCCGCCCAAAGCCCGCCTCGGCTCGATATGATTGGTTATGAGGGGCGTGGTTAGCGGCACGGGGCCTGGCGGTCACGTTGCAGAGTGACTGGTCCTGAGTTCCTTTCAAAAAACACATTGGAACACGAGAGGGCGTAGCCACTGCCCACAGTTGGTGCAGTTGGCCGTAATGGATGCCGTAGCAGCGCAATTATAGTTTCAGCACGCAGCTGGTTAAGAGATTACCTGTTTTTAATAAGTAATTTTGTGTAGTTCCAGAAATATTATGTTTGTGATTTTTTGTAATTGTTTATTAAATTCACTGCTGCTACCAACAGAAATTATTCCTCATCATCTGTAGGCATCTGTGTAGTAGTAGTTTTATATTCTTATTATATTTAGATATATTTTTTGTTATACTATGAAAGTTACTTATTTACAACTACTTTTTATCCGTAGGTTTTTCTGTGAAGAGTTCAGCCCTACAGTCAATACCGCTTAATCCTGGAAACAGACAACCCAAGTTACTTTTATCCGGTATCAATCAATAACATCATATCTATATTTAAGTCATAATGAACTTTGACCAGCAGATCAAACAAAGTCCAGGCTATAGTGGAGCATCTAATAAAATATTTATTTATGAAAGTGTCGCCACAAAACTAAAAAAAAAAAAAAGATTCAGCTTTGTTGTTTGTTTTGTCAGATTGCAGGCGAATATTCAAATGACTTGGCAAATGAATTATAAACCACTGACAGCCCGAGCTGAGCAATAATTCTACCTGTGCAAATATAGAAAAGATGCAATAAAAGTTTAACTGCCCAAGTTATTTGCACCCAACGCTGAGAAACGCGAATCGCCTTTCATGGTGCGCTTTTGTTTCGTATTTACGGCTGCGGCAAGGCCCAGACATGTACACTTCAACGTGCTCCATGGACGATGACGTCATTCGCTCCGTGTTCCCTCCCGAGCGGCACGAGGCTGCGGGATGGTGTGTCGATGTCTGTAAACAGCGCAAATGTAGGGCACAGGTCCGTGTGCAGCTCCCATAAATCAGAGACGAATTCAAAGGAAAACACACGATAAAGCGTGTAAGTGAGACTTTACATGTCACCAGAACAGCTTGCTGCTGACCAGTGACCACTCGACCACTCCCACCCCATGCAAAAAGCTATCATTTACACAGTATTTACAAAAAATCAGACAGAGCCCTTCATCTAGTGGTGTCACTCAGATTATTAGTAAACAAGCAACAAACAGTGTATTAAGGCTTTAACATCATATTTATCCCATCTTCTTATGGAAAATGTATCTAAATATTAATTTACTACCCTTATCTTCATAGCTCAGTTAGACAGTTTAAAATGGATCTTTAATACAACTGAAAGAATGTATTTTAATACAAGTTACACCTTTGTGCATTGCACAGATCAACAACCCCCCACACAATCCTGCTGTTGAAATGCTCCACTTTTCTTTCTCAGTCACTGGTTTAGTTGGCCTCTCTGCCTGGCTGCCTCTGGTGGAAAGAAACATGCACATGTCCTGTGTGAGCTCATTTGCTGGGAACGTCAGAGGGGCTGTGCAGCTGGAGAGAGCAGCAGAACGGCGTGCCGTATACCTATATTAAATATGCATTCACGAGGGCTCTTCTGTATGTTACATATCAGCAACAGATTTATTTGATTCCACTGAGGTTTTATTTATAATGTTTTTATATTTCCCAGACTGTGGCCGTCAGCGTTGCACTGCAGCAGCAAGAGTTTCAGTCTGGCCTCCATCGCTTTAGATTTGCAAATAAATCTGATTCCTCACAACCAAATGCAACTAGGAATGTGTCCTACAGAGGGCAGCGATGCATAACAATTATAATGTATGAGTAAAAACTCCAAGAAGCACTGAACCAGTAACATCAACATACTTTTTAGAAGTATAAGCACTTACCAGGGACTTTATCAGGTACACTGTGCTACCGTCATACTAGACCCCCTTGTCCCTACAGAAGTGTTTTGATGCTTCATGGCACAGATTTAACAAGTTGCTGGAAAGATTCCTCTGAGATTTGGTCCATGTTGACAGGATAGCATCTCGCAGTTGCTTTGTTGGCTGCACATCCATTAGGATAGGGGTTTGTGTTGGTGTGTGAGGCTGTAGCCTGTAGGTTTATGTTGTTATGTGGTAATTATGAGACAGTGTGTTTCAAATCATTTTACATAGTAACATGAAGAAAACATAACAGATGTCTTTCTCCTGTGTGTAATTAAGTGATGTAATGCATTATTTTAAGAAAAGTGTTCTGTGTAATATACACATATTGCACAGAACACTATAATATATACACACACATAGCTAAATACGTTAGGTTGATGCCATGTGACTGGCTGTTGAGACATAATGAACAATAGACAGGTATACCTAATAAAGTGGTCTGTGGGTGTACACAGTCTTAAAAATAGTAATGTCATTAATAAATAACCTCAGAGACAGTCTCTTTCAGCAAATGATGAAATCTTTTATTTATTCCTTTGGCCCAGCCTTTTTCTTGGCTGGTGTTACCTCAAAGAGGTGGTGTACGTAAAAAAAAAAAAAGAAGAAAGAAATGTGTTGCTGCAGATCTGTGTCCAGACTCTCTGAAGTCTTTATATTGCTGCAAAGAAAATACAAATAAATTCAGTGTGAGTGTTTTATTTCAAAATTTTGGCTATTTTTGATTTTACCTTTGTATTTCACCTTTAATTTTTGTTGTCCCTGCCTCGTTTGGTATCATTCTTTTCAGCACAATCTCACGTCTGAATTTACAGTTATTTTTTCAATGACATGCTGAATTAACACAACTGATATGAAATCACACAGAAAGATTAAAACTGAGTATGAAAATGTTATTACCAAAGCTTTCCCCCCTTCCTACATAACCAAATCCCACGTGTTACCAAATCATTTCTGTTCGTCAACATGGTACACTTTTACACCAATCCGGTTGTTCAGTCTGACGTCACTAGCCGTGTCTGGGTCTAAACTCCGCTGCAGGTCCATATATCAAACGATCACTATGGCATTACTGAGAGTTGAAACACTGTCTAAAGTCTTTCATCTTTAATAAAATGATCAGCGTTCTGTTCTACCAGGTGTAAGAATTGAGTTTAACATCCAGGCATCCATGAAAACGGAATTTATGACATTTAACGGAGTTAGAAGTTAGCAGGGAGTTAGCTCGCTAGCTTCTATCTAAATACAATATAGCATGTCCTGACTGCGGGGTTTTGGAAACAAATTAAAACGTACAGCTTTCTTATCACTTCCAACATAAATGAAGACAGAAAACTAAACAGCAGTGACGTTTGTAGGGTTACTGAAGTTTGGCTAGCTGGTATATAATGATGTGCTACGTGACCGCTAGCGACACAGCTATGTTAGCATAATATAAACAAGCTAACTTTTTTTCCACTCGATAAAAGTTAACGTGAGTGTTCTCGGTGGTCAGGAACAAATGTAATCGCATGGCAGGATGCTGTAAAAGGACCAAACTTCAGCCAGGAGAACAACTGAGATAATCCATCCACAATACGAGGTTAGTCATTCATATACTGCTGCATGGGCTGGGCTGTACCCATATGGAAAAGAAATAGTAAAAACTTATATGTGATTACTCATGAAAGTGGCCACTTTCTCATTACTTTCATACATTGTTTTAGTAAGAATCCAAAACATACAAGTTTCATTATATAATTTTTCAAGGGATCTTATATCTGTTTTCACTCTTATGTGCTTTTCATACAAGTTTCACACAAGATTAGGGATGGGTACCGGTGTTCTGACATAAACGGTAGTAACCAGACCGAAAAGCAGCGCACATTTCGGTGCTTTATTTCGGTGCTTTTTTTTCCTGAGCTGTGATACACTTCTAGCCAATCATTTTATGTTTCCGAGGATAGTAGGCGGGGCCAGGTACGTACGTTCCTTTAGAGCAGAGCTACAGATTAAAAATGTCCAAGGCGAAGCGGTCAAAACTCTGGCTGTACTTCACAGCAAAATATGCAAACTCAGCAGCCTGCAACAAGTGCTTTAAGCTGATACTGTGATACTGTCAAAGGAGGTAACACCTCAAATCTGATGAAACACCTGGCGACGCATAGCGTTTTTTTTTAAAGCCGAGAAATGCGCTGTATTTGATGGCAGCAGCAGCCGTTCTTCTCTGCGTGAGCAGCTTAATGTTGTTCCAGTGTAATTTACGTTGAGTAGGCTAACCACGTTATTACATTAATGCATGTAAGGTGAACTAGCAAACATCATCATAGCCACATGCGGCTGTCTTCTTGTTTGATGGCAGATGCTCCCTTCACCCTGGCCAAAAAGGCTAAAATGACCAAAGAAAATGAGGGAAACAGTTAAACATGAGAGGTTTTTGGATGAAGTTTGTATTTTTTCCATTGTTTAAGCACTGCTTCCAGCCAAGAGTGATACCATATATGCCCCATAGCTGCAGAGAAGGCTAACATTGTTATCTTTTTACAAAAAACCAGCTGAATATGAGAGGTTTTTGGACCAATTTTGTGTTCTCCATTCTTTAAGCACCGGCACCGTTTCAAAAGTACCGATTTGGCACCGGTATCGGATAAAACCTAAACGATACCCATCCCTACACAAGACAGATACAAACTTTATAAGATTTATATATATCTTTTCCATATGGGTAGTTACATCCTAAGGTTTTAAAAACTGAGCTTAAATAAATGATTAGCGGTAATAAAAGCCGAGGGAGGTCAACAGTGATCACTGACTGTTTTAGGAGCTTTTTGAGATTAAATAGAAGAAAATACAAAGCATTAAACATGTTAACAACACAAAAGCCATATTAAACGCAGACTACTTTAGGCCCGGAAGTAGGATTCGTCACGTCATCACTTAACGACCGAATACTGTTCACTGGTTTCACCATACTTAAGCTATTGTGCAGAGGTCTGGGGCAATAACTATAAAACCACATTACATTCACTTTTTACTCTTCAAAAAAAAAGGCAATTCGAATCATCCACAATGCAGGTTATAGGGAACATACAAACTCACTATTTTTGCAGTCTGAAATATTGAAAATTGACGATCTAGTGAAATTCCAAACAGCACAAATTCTATTCAAAGCAAAAAATAAAGAACTTTTTTTTTGAAAGAAGGAAGTTATAATTTAAGGGGTTTTTGTAACTTCAAAACAATGAAGGTACGTACTACAAGAAAAGGCTTTTGTGTTTCAGTTCATGGAGTGAAACTATGGAACAGTCTGAATATGGAATTAAAGCAATGTCCAAACATAAAACTGTTCAAAAAGAGTTATAAAAATATGATCTTCTTGAACTATAAAGAAAAGGAAAATATTTAAATTAAGTAAATGTCTCTATTTAAAAACAAACACAAAAAAACTCATGATGTGATATTATAGTATATAGTATATCAGAAATCTGTTCACTATTTTTATTACAAATTATATCAGTAAGGAAGCTGACTAAATATTAACTGATAATTTATGGCAAATGGGTGGGATTAAATAAGTGTTTACTTCTTCCCACTCCTTTTCAACGTGTAAATTAATCAGAACGGTTTTTTTGTATGTAATTTGTATAGTATTTCTTTCTCTCTTATTTTCTTTTCTAAATGTACTTGTATATTGTTCACATGTTGAAATAAATTACCAATCAATCAATCCATCAATGTACTCTCTGCAGTGTTTAAATGCTTACATATACACACACTGTCCCTCCACACATACGACTCGGTTCTGCTTCTATGCCCCATCTTTGTTTACTATTTCCCACTGAGGCTTCTAGACTTCTGATTGGCCAACATTTCTACACGGTTAGGAATATATCGCCACCTGTTGCTTTGGCATGTTCCTAGCAGCGTTTTTGCTTCATTTTTGCGTTTACGTGTGGATGGGATTCTTTTTTAAAATGAAAACGGAAAACCTCAGTTTTCCGGGTTCTTTCTCAGGTACAGCTTTTAGGGTTAGGAGATTTTAGGCTCAGGGGCTGAAGTGACGAAGCAGCAGAGTCTACTTCCGGAAAAGCCCAAAGCACTTTCTCTTCTTTTTCAGGCACCGTTCCTGCAGATCTTTGTTCTGTACTGAGGTTGGTCATCTCACTGAAAAGTTCCTTATGCTGCAGCTCCAGTGTGTGGGACCGTTTCTCCAGTTCTTTCAGTGCTTCTTGCTTCTCTTGGTCCTTTTCTTGAAGTTCTTTGTTTTTCTTCCAGTTCTTTATAATTCTTATCCTGTGCTTTCTTTGATGTTGTCATTTTTTAGTTGTAATTTCTCATGCATGGCTTGTAATTTCTGACGTCTCTTCTGCATTTCTTCAAGCATGTCTTTATGTTTTTTCTCCTGACATTGTTTCTCCTCCCACATTTCAGTATTTGTGTACTGACTTTATCATAGAGTCCTTGCAAATGTGTATTTTAGGTCACCATTTCTTGGGTATTGCACTCAATTTCTGTGCATTTTGTCTCCAGTTGTTTCTCTGCTCAAATCCAATGTTTTTCTCCTTCATTATAAAATACCTCAAAGTCAGAATTTTTCTTGTCAAAGTCGTGGAGAAGATCCTGCATCTCTCTCTGTGTCTCTTCCAGTTGTTCCTTCTCTTTCAACATCTCTGTTTCTTCTGAGTGCTTCATCAAACATCACATTGTTCATATTTTTTTCTCCATGTCTTCATCTTGCTGTGTTGCCTCTTGCTTTTCCTTCTCTTTCAGCATTTGTGAATTTTTTTTGACGAGCTGCATCAAACATTGTGTGAAAGCCTTGATTTTTCTTTTCCATGTGTTGGAGCTTGCATTGCATCTCTTGATTTACAGCTTCCATTTCTTGAATTTTGTACTTCATCAGCTGGCATGTTGCCTCCTGCTGTTCTTTGTCTTTCAGTGTTTGTGTATTTTGTCGCTTCATCCAACATTACACTCAAGCCTTTCACTATTTTTTCTCTGTGGTTTGGAGTTTGCAATGCACCTCTTGGTGTATAGCTTCAATGTCTTGAAGCTTGCAGTGCATCTGTTGTTGTATTGCCTCCCGGTCTTCCTTCTCTTGGAACAATTGTGTATTTTTTTGTTCTGATTCCACAGTGTCATCTCTCTCTCTCCCTTTTTCCTTCCAACTGCTGTCAGATTCTACAACATGGTCTCTGCAGATGACCACACATGTGCAACACACACAAACATCCAATACACCATGATAGCCTTCGCCCAGTCTCCCTTGTATGCAATATTAGGTCCAATACCAAGCGCGTTTATTTTTCCTGCTATAACAGTTACTGTTTAATTTTATTTTATACAGTATTTTATTAATGTTGTAAAGTCTGTTATTCTATTTTATCTTATTCTATTATGTTTTTCTTAACTTTTACTGCTCTTTAACTTGTACTTTCTGCCATGAACAAGAAATTTTCCACGCGTGGAAGTAATAAAGATTTGTCTTTTCTTATCCACAGTATTCCTAAGTTCGCACCATTACCCCTGATTCATAGCAGAAGATGGCTTTTTACTTCCACTTGCGCTATTGTTGACAATTGCGGGGTTACACCTTCACTGTCGATAAAGGTTTCTCTCACTGCAGTTTCTTTTACTCAGCATCAATGGCAACACATGGTTGGTGGATACACAGAGATGTTTTAAAAGCAGTAAGGACAGTTCAGTAGTGTGGCGTTATTTTTGTGCCTCTATTCTGATTCCACAGTATTTCCGCAGTATTTACTATTCTAATTTGCCTCTTGGCCTTTTTGGACCCTCGGATAAGCAATTGCTCATGGACACATAGCAGGGGAACCTCTGAAAATGATTTTTATCTACAAGAGAATTTTGAAAAAGGAACACGCTCTATAATGTTGCAAAAATCAGAGCAGTTATCAACTCAGTTGGATCATGACATTAGTTTCATGCATGTTTTGCCCAGAGACTTACCTAAACTTCAGTCTATTCTGGCCTTGCATACTTATTTCATTTGCCCATTTAATGGAGGTTTCAGCTCGGGTTCAACATATCAAAGCATTGAACCCAAATCAAAGGCGAAACAGAGGTTGTTGATTGTCTTGCTTCTACTTTTGTCAGGAAATGTGCAACCAAATCCTGGCCCGGAACTGCAATATTCCCAGACTCCTTCTGATTTTAAAATAATGTCTGGTGTCAAATATATTCATCTTAATGTGCGCAGCCTACTACCGAAGATGGACATGGTCAAAATTTGGGTTAAATCTACAGATGCAGATGTTGTTATAATTTCTGAAACTTGGTTAACTAAATCTATTACTAATGAAGACATTAACATATATGGGTACAATGTATATCGCACTGATAGGCCAAAAAAAGGAGGCGGTGTAGCTATTTATGTCAAATCAAGATTTAATGCTTCGATTGTTCTGTCCCAATCGATATGCAAACAAATAGAGTTTTTGGCCTTGAATGTAGATATTGCTAATACTTTTTCGATAACCATTGCTGGGTGTTACAGGCCCCCATCTGCTTCAAAAGAGGCATTATCTTCATTAAAGCACCTTTTGGCTAAACTAAATTATACTGAACTACTAATGGCTGGAGACTTGAACTGGGACTGGCTAAATGCAACTTCTGGTGAATTTAAAGAATTCTGCGATTCAATTAATCTTACCCAGCTAGTCTATCTTCCTACCAGGCCAAATCTTAAATGCCCTGAAAAGTCTACATTAATTGATTTGGTTTTAACAAATGTACCTCATAAATTCTCTTCACTTGGTGTTTTCTGTAATGACCTAAGTGATCACTGTGTCGTTGCTGTTTGCAGAAATGCTAAAATTCCAAAATGTAAGCCACGCATAGTGTGCAAAAGGAATCTTAAACAATTTAATGAACAGGCTTTTCATCATGATTTGTCATTAGTTAATTGGGAAAAAATCGGACTATTACCAGATGTAGAGCTAGCTTGGACATATTTTAAGGAAAGTTTTATGGGAATTGTTAATAAACATGCCCCCTTACGGAAAGTTAGAATTAAAGGTCGAGAAAATCCTTGGTTTTCGCAGACACTCGCAGATAGCATACACAAGCGTAATAGAGCATGGGACAAGGCGAGACAAACAGATACTTCCACTGATTGGTCTGTTTTCAAACAGCTTAGAAATAAATGTACTTCTCTTATTAAAAAGGCCAAATCTGAATACTTTTTGTCTGTCACCACTGAGAACCTCAATGATCCACAGAAATTTTGGAAAGTAATCAAGTCTTTTTCCGCCAATAAAATGACTCAAACCTTTCCTAAATCTGTTGTAAAAGATTCAGTCTCAATTAATGATAAAACTGAAATTTTGAATTGTTTTAATGAACACTTTCTATCAGTGGGTTCCTTGTTTGCTTCTGCAGAAACTTTTTTAACAAATACTTGCCCAGAACTCTCTATGTTTTCTGGAGACTGTTTTAACTTTGTACCTTTTAGTGTTTATGAAGTGCATAAAGCTTTAAAGGCTTTGGATCACAGAAAACCTCCTGGTCCAGACTTGATGGAACCTTATTTTTTGAAGTTGGCAGCTGATTTTATTGCAGAACCACTCTCAATTCTATTTAATTTTTCAATTAAAACCAAAGAAATTCCATCGGTTTGGAAATCAGCTTTCGTTTTGCCTTTATTGAAAGGAGGTGATCCATCGGTGTTGACTAATTATAGGCCAATATCAAATTTGTGTGTTTTATCCAAAATCCTGGAATCTCTAGTTTGTGACCAGTTGAAAGAGTTTTTGTACTCTAATGATATTGTCTCCAAATTTCAGTCAGGCTTCAGGAAAAAACACAGTACTAACACTGCCACTATGAAAGTGATAAATGATATTATTGTGGCACTTGATAAGAAATTGTACTGTGCGTCACTCTTTATTGACCTCTCAAAAGCTTTTGACACTGTTGATCATGCAGTCCTAAAAAACAGACTGCTCAGCCTTGGATTGTCAGAACATGCATTAGCGTGGTTCTCAAATTATCTGAAAAATAGAACCCAGTGCATTAAACTTGAAGGTCTTTGTTCTAAATTTGTTGCTGTCCACAAGGGGGTGCCACAGGGCTCAGTTTTGGGTCCCCTTCTGTTCCTTTTATATATCAATGACTTGGGTCAAAATGTCTCAGACACAAATTTGCATTTTTATGCTGACGACACAGTTATTTACTGTTATGGATCATCTCTTGCTCAGGCCATTGAAACTTTACAGAAAGCCTTTGTTGCTTTCCAGCATTCACTTATTCAGCTAAAATTAGTTCTCAATGCTGACAAGACTAAGCTAATGTTGTTTTCCAAGTCAAAGAAGGTCCCGGAGCCTATTCCAGTGGTGTCCACCCTTGAAGGAAATGTCATAGAGATAGTTCATGAATATAAATACCTTGGTGTCTGGATTGATGACTCCTTCACCTTTAAACCACATATAGAGAGACTAGTAAAGAAACTGAGACTTAAACTTCGTTTTTTCTTCCGTAATAAACAGTGCTTTTCTTTTGCAGTAAAAAAACGTCTTGTCACTGCAACCTTTTTATCTGTGTTAGATTATGGTGACATTCTGTATATGAACGCTTCTTCTTCATGTCTTCTAATGTTGGACACGATGTATCATGCTTCCTTGAGGTTTATTACCAATTGTAAATACCTGACCCATCACTGTGATTTGTACTTAAGAGTAAAATGGCCTTCTTTGGCCATTAGAAGACAGGGGCATTGGTACACTTTTATTTACAAAGCTATGCTTGGATTGCTGCCTCCTTATATTTGTACTTTGGTCACAAGGACAAATAGTGGTTCTTACTCCTTGCGCTCAAATGATCAGCTGCTGTTGTCTGTTCCCCTTGTCCGCACAGAGCTGGGTAAGAAAGCCTTTGTCCACTCTGCGCCTTTTTCGTGGAACATGTTACAGAAAGACTGGAAACTAACTGAATTGTTGTCTTTAAATGTTTTTAAAACTAAACTCAAAGGCCTACAGGCTGCCTCAATAATGTGTAATTGTTTTGTGTAATTTTAACTTTGTTTGTTCGTATGTATTTGTCTTGAAATGTGCTGCCTCTTGGCCAGGACTCCCTTGAAAAAGAGGTCTTTGATCTCAACGGGACATTCCTGGTTAAATAAAGGTTAAATAAAAATAAAAAAATTCTGAACGCACGTGAAAAAAAATGTGAGCCCACGTAAAAAAAATTTCAGGTGTAAGTGTTGCATTTTAATGAGAAATTTATTTTGAGCAAAGAAAAGCTAAATTTGAGTGAACAAAATTCATTGCTGCGTGCAAAAAATGTATTTCAGTGTTTGCTATTATCCATATACACCAAGCCTCTTCAAATGGTGGCCTGCGGCCCACATGCGGCCCAGAAGCAACCTCCGAGTGGCCCTGCCCATGGTCCTAGCAGAAACACAGAGAAAACAAAAATATATATGTAGAAAATACAGCATAGTGTGGACTATGAATGCAACACTCCTAGTAGCCTAGCAATATTCCACCCACAATGCACTGTGTTGTAAACATATCAAGCTATCATCGTAATGTATGATGCGACAACAGCATGTCGTTTTCAATCCACAAGCGTTAAATTGACAATGAAAACCGTCGGTTTAACCCTGCCTGGACTGATAAGTACTTATTCATTTTACCGCAAAATCCAAATGCCAAACCAATGTGTTTAATTTGCAGTGAGTGTGTTGTGGTACTTAAAGATTACAATTTACGAAGACACCACAATGACAAACACCAGACTTTCTGCAAAAACTTTCCAGAGGGATCTCAGAAGAGAGCTGCAAAAGTACGGAGTTTAATTGCATCTTACAACCAGAGCTGTACTACCATGGTGAGGTCATGTACAGCCCAAGAGAGAGCTGCAGCAGCTTCCCTTCGTGTTTGCTGGATCCTGGCAAAGAAGAAAAGACGTTACACAGATTCTGAAAGAGTGCATACTGGCCGTGGTGGATGAGGTGATAAACGACGAAAAAATTAAAGTGAGTGTGACATCTGCTATTGAAAACGTGCCCCTGTCAGACAGTTCAAATATTCGTAGGATTGAAGTTCTGGCTTCATATGTGTTTGAAATGCTGTTAGGCTACGTTCACACAGCAGGCGAAAGCGCATCAAATCCGATTTTTTTGACCCTATGCGACCCATATCCGATCATGGTATGACAGTGTGAACGGCACAAATCCGATATTTTCAAATCCCATCTGGGTCACTTTCGTATGTGGTACTGAATCCGACACATATCTGATGTTTTAGAAGGCGACTGCTGTTTGAACGGTCATGTCGCATTAAACCCATCTTTTACGTCACTGACACAAGACAGACGCCAATTATCAGCTCCAGGAGAAGCGCCGGAGAAGATATCGCGAACGCTTCCTGGCCATCCAGTGTAGATGTCAGTGAAACTGTTGGGAAGACAACGTTGGAGAAACGTGAACATTTTATTTGTACTGTATAATCTGCAGATTCTGACAGAAATCTGCAGCTATCCTTTGAAGCACTGCTCCTCTCTAAAACAGCAATAAGGATAATTATTAGGTTAATTACATTGTTATGTAAATAACAAAATAACTTAAAGCAAAAATTGGGAAACATGAAGTCCGAAGTCTTTATATTAAGGCCATCAGTCAAACAATACTGTTTGGTCTGGGTCAAAACAGAGCGCGTTGTGTGTGACGTCTTCTTTTGCGCATGCGGGCCGCTTTGAGGGTTCACACTAGAGCACGTTTGCTGTCGCATTTTATTTGTAGTGTGAACAAGCAGACAAAAAAATCGGATTTGATCAAAAAATCGGAATTGAGCTTTAAGACCTGCAGTGTGAACGTAGCCTTAGATGACCTGGAGAAAACTGATGTAATGTCTATAGCAGTAGATGAGTCCACAGACAGAACTGATAATGCACAGTTGTGCATATATGTCCGTTTTTTTGATGGCAAATGCTTCCAAGAGGAACTGCTCGGCTTACTGCCACTAGAGGGACACACAACTGGCGAAATAATGTTTGAGAAGATTTCAGCTTTGGTCTGGATATTTGAAGCGTGTCTGTATGCTTGTGACGGATGGGGCTCCATCCATGGCAGGAAAAGTGAGTGGTTTGGCAGCGCGGTGGTTGGCTGTTGCACCTCAGATGAGAACCTTACACTGCATTGTTCATCAGACTGTGTTGTGCACGAAACTAAGCGCAGAGCTCAAAACGACAATGGACACTGTGATGGCTACAATTAATTTTATTCGCTCAGCATCAAGCCTCCAGCACCGCTTATTCCGCATGCTGCTCTCAGAAATGTCTGGTGAGCACCATGAGCTGCTACTGCACAATGATGTCAGGTGGCTGTCCAAAGGCAGGGCACTTGAGCGTTTCTGTGATCTCAAAGAGGCGATCACAGCTTTCCTCTGCAACAGCAGGCAAAAAAAAAGCAGAAACATACTTGAATCGCATAATGGACAACAGCTTCATGGCCAATGTCTGCTTTCTGACTGACATATTCAAACACATGAATGACCTCAGTGTGGGACTACGAAACAGAGGCAAAACTGTCACTGAACTTGTGGAACAGATGCGTGCATTCCAAGTCAAGTTGAACCTTTTCTAAACTGACTTGAGCGCAGGCCGGTTGCTGCATTTTCCAACACTCCGCAAATGCATCTCATCACCGACACAAATCACGGATGTGATGACTGATTTCATTGCGAGGTTGAAAGTAGGGCTGCCACGATTAGTCGACTAGTCACGATTACGTCGACGCCTAATTTAGTAGTCGACGCGTCGTTTAAATGCCGTAAAATCCTGAAAGGTGCAGGAATAACAGTAGGATTCAAGAGTGTAATAACAGACTGAAACAGAAGATGGCCGAAATGAATCTACAAGGATACCGTTAAACGCCAAAGACGAAGAAGAAGCAGTCTCCGTTATCATGGCTACTCAGCAACAGAACTCGAAAGTCTGGGAGCATTTTGACAAAACAAAAGAAAAGAAGGTCCAGTGCAAAATCTGCAAAATGGAACTTGCCTTCCATGGCAGTACGACGGCGATGCACGAGCATCTAAAAAAGAAGCACGTCGTGGCATCCGACGACGAAGTGGTACAGTCATCTTGGTAAGCTAATTGGCTAGTTAGCTGCTAACATTATCGTAAACAACAAGCTAATTATTTGTGCTGTCAGCGTTAATCTCGTTAATATGATGTTAACGCCATAACCGCATTAACGCGACAAATCCCCGTTAGCGAGTCCCGTGCAGCCCTCGCACCGCGTTGTTGAGCTAACGGGGATTTGCCGCGTTAACATCGTATTGACGAGATTAACGCTGAGACGTTACAGGACTGCTAAAAAAATACGTTCGTCTTCAGTGGACGACTTTGTCACTAAGCCAACAACATGTACACCTCGACAAGCAGATGTCCTGACTGAATCAATCTTGAACATGTTGGTGACGGACATGAGACCCCTGTCTATGGTTGATGATCAAGGTTTCAAAGAGATGATCGAGCAGTTCAACCCAGATTAACATGCTAACTACCTACCAGGCCGATCCCACTTCACCAAATTGATGGAAAAGAAATATGATGCTACCTTTGAGAAGGTTGGTCTCTCTTTCTCTCCACTCTCTCACACCACAAACACAAAATAGCAATTTGTATTAGAATTTAATACATTTCATGATGAAATAATATTAAGAGCTTGCTGACTGAGCAACCAATAAATTAATCTTGGTTAAAGCATGTAATGGAAAGTTGTTGTTTTTTGTTTTTTACTGATATGTTGAATGTTTATTGTTTAACATACGTAACTGTATTTGATGTAAATGAATTATTCAATTGGTAAATTTAAATCTTGATGCATAAACTGACAAGCATTATTAATAATGAAAAAATATACTGTAATATATTTCACTAATGCTTACTATTGTTCCAAATCATCTCATATCTTTAGGTAAAGCAGACCCTTGGTGGTGTCAAAGGTTTCTTCACCCTGACTGCTGATATCTGGACCAGTCTTGCAACAGATTGGAAGATGAAGAGCTTCATCCTTGATACCATGCCTCTTGAGGAGAGGCATACTGGTGCCAATATAGTGACATGGATGGAAGAGGTGCTAACAAAGCTTGACATCTTGCCTGCCAAAATAAAAGCAGTAGTACATGACAGTGGTTCCAATATGGTGGCAGCAATGCGACTGCTTGAAGAAAAACATGGATGGGCCTCTATCCGCTGTGCTGGACACACACTCCAGCTCATAGTCGATACTGCTCTCAAAGAAACCACCATCAGCAGAGCACTAGGTGCTGCTAGGCAGCTAGTGGAGCACTTTAAGAGAAGCGAGCTGGCTAGTACAAGACTAAAAATGAAACGGGAGCAAATGAATGTGAAGAAAATACACTGATCCAAGATGTCAGTACAAGATGGAATAGTACATTCCACATGATAGAGAGACTCCTCGAACAGCGCTGGCCTCTCACTGCCACTCTTTCAGATCCCGAGGTAACACCAAGGGGGAAACACTACTTCGACTTGAAGCCAGAGCAGTGGGTGCTGCTTGAAGAACTGAAACAAGGTTTGGCACCTTTTGAGACTGCTACTGTTTACCTTAGTGGACAGCAGTACACAACTGTTTCAGGTCTTCCACAGGTGGTCAAAGGGCTGACACGGGCTGTACACCAAAGCCACCTGGAGACGAGCTCAGGAAAATCTTTCATTGCCAGTGCAGAAAAAGGCATAACACAGAGATGTGGGAATATATGCACTTTCTCAGCAGACAAAGAAAACCCTGTTATTCTCGCAGCTGGCTTGGACCCCAGATACAGAAAGTTGAAGTTTTTGGCTCCTGAAGATGTCATCAGAGTGCAGGGGACTGTTGAAGTGCTTGCTGTCAAAAAAGCAAACACATGAGCATCCAAAAATGCAGACAGTCAATGGTTCAGGTAGAATTGAAAAGACTGCTCTGGACAACCTCCTTGAGTCTGACACAGACAGTCAGGGTGACAATGAGGAAGAAGCATCTAAGGAGGACCAAGATGTCCAAGTTGTTAGAAGTGAAGTTCAGCTGTACTTTAAAGAAGCCACACTTTATAAAAAGGATGATCCTCTTAAATGGTGGAGCGAAAATGAGGGACGTTTCCCCACACTATCAAAGCTAGCTAAATCTTTTCTGTGCATTCCTGCAACCTCCACCCCATCGGAGCGGATCTTCTCCACAGCAGGGAACATCTACACTCAAAAGAGAGCAAGCCTTTCTGCAGAACATGTAGAAAAGCTAACTTTCCTGGCTATGAACAATAATCTCGTGTAGATTGCTATACTGACTATATAGTCCCAAAGTTCAATATAGTTGTGAGGACTGAGCACAAAATGCTATTTTGTTATATTTGTTTTCGGTTTGCTTCAAACTAGAAATTTCATTAAAAGTCTAATAAACTATTATCTTGTCTTTATTTTTAGTTTCACATACCTTAAACACTTATAGCTGTAAGCTAATGATAGGTCTAAAAGAGCAGACGCATGCTGGTGCAATAAGCTGTACGTTTTACATCCAGTGGATGCACGATCTGATTAGTCGACTAATCGCAAAAATAATCGGTGACTAGTCGACTATCAAAATAATCGTTTGTGGCAGCCCTAGTTGAAAGAGAACTTTTCTGGTCGACTAGATGGACTTGCTTTACCCACAGAGGTGATGAGTTTTGCCAGAGACCCATTTAGTGTTTCAACAGAAGGCGACTCCATCAGAGCAAAGGAAGTGGTCCCTTCCACTGACGAGGGGAAGTTCATACTTGAACTTGTTGACATGCAGTCATCCTTAGCCATGGCACAGGATCTTCGCACTAACGGACCTGCAAAGTTTTGGACTGATGTCAATACACAGCAGTTCCCTAACGTTAAGAAAGTAGCAGTCGTCATCCTCAGTATGTTTGGGTCAACGTACACGCGTGAATCAAGCTTTTCACACATGAACTCAGCAGCTCTCGCTCACTGACTGACAACACGCTTCACCACTCCATTCAGATTGCACTGACACCTTATGAGCCAAAAATTACAGAATGTGGATGTTTTTTTCTGCATCAATGAAATTTGAAAAATATGAGTGACTTTGCCAGTGTTTTTATTTCAGTGGTTTAGCTATGATTCAGGTGTGTTGACCCAAGGTCATATCTAAATCATGCAGGACACTGGCCCTTTGTCCAACACTGATATAAACAGACACTGTAGTACTTCTGTTAGTGTACATTTCCTCATTATGTTAAATCTCGAGGATTGACAGTGAGAAAGGTGGAATGCAGGGACAGCAAAGAACCTTGAACCCAAACGTCTAAGCCAGATAAACTTCAGACTTCACAGGGTAGAGCAACAGTACAACGTGAACTCCCAGACTGCAGTGACACAAACTCTCCCTAGCACATAATATCACCTTACACACACAAGACAGTGTGGGCAAAACACCAATGAAACCACTGCAGCAGTAAAGTTGATAAGCATTTTTTTCAGCCTCACCAAGCACACAGTTATGAACTAATCTGTAATCCATTCAGGGCGTTCTATCTTTCAAATTGTTTGTTTTAAATATTTTTATTACTTTTTCAACAACATTCAAAGGTAGTTTCCCATAATATGCTGTTGTAATAGAAACCCTTTTCCCCCACCCTCACCTCCCGCTCTGCTCTCTTCCGACCAAAGAAAAAAAAAAAAAAAACAAGCTCAAATGAAATATATATACAATTGTACCATATGTGGCATTTATACATAATTCAAGAGAAAAAGAAAAAAAAAAGGGAAAGAAGAAAATATAATCAATAGGAACAAACAAAAATAGCATGCACAATGCTAACAATTTCCTCCTACTCCACTCTCCTACATAAGTTGTTCTATATTTACTACTTTTAAAAAATGTTTAAATGGCTTCCAAATTTCATCAAAATATATTAACTTATTTTTCAGAAAGTACGTAATCCTTTCCATTTCCATACACTGTGTCAAGGAGTTTATCCAAGCGCCAATAGCAGGAGGAACTGATGTTTTCCAATTTATTGCAATCATACGTTTTGCCTGTAATGTACAGTAATCCATAAACTTAATTTGATAGGTTGTTAATTTAATATTTTTAGGATACACTTGTAGTAGCATCATTTCTACGTCTAAAGTGATCTTTTTATTTAAAATTTGGTTTATTTTGTTCATCACCTCCTGCCAAAAGGCACAAACAATTCTACATTCCCATATACAATGAAAAAATGTTCCACGGGCTTCTCCACATTTAAAACATGTATCTGGTATTCTATTATTATATTTATTCAGTTTCACCGGTGTTACATATGTTTGCATAATCCAATTGTATTGTAATAATTTTAAATTACTATTAATCGATTGTTTTTGTGCTTTTAAGCAAATTAACTTCCATGTCTCCTCAGAAATATTGATATTTAGGTCCTTTCTCCAAGCTTCCAACTTAGAAACTGATGTTTCTGAAGAGGCAGAAACAATCCAATTATAAAATGTTGAAATTAAGCCTTTATTACCACCTTTTTTCACCATAAACTCCTCTAGCTTACTTAATTGGGGAAAATTAAGGGATTTATTTTGCATAGATGAAATAAAACTTCTAATTTGTAAATACTTAAAAAAGTGTTTTTGGGGGATTTGAAATTTTGAGACTAAATCCTCAAATGAGACCATTACTCCATCACAAAACAGATCACCCACTTTCTTAACACCTTTTACTGCCCAATCCTGAAACCCTGCATCCAACTTTCCTGGTACAAATAAGGCATTTCCCCAGATGGGGCTAAACTGAGAGAGATTGTTCTTAATATTCATCATTTCTTTTATTGTAAACCAGACTTCAATCATGTTTTGAACTATAGGATTATTTGTTTCTTTCTTTAACTGTTTGGATTTCGCAGAATATAAGTACAAATTTAATGGCATTTTAAGAGCATTTGCTTCCATCCCCACCCATGACGGGGTATTTTGGGATGAAAAATAAAATCTTATTGTCCTTAATTGAATAGCCAAATAGTACCAGTAAAAGTTGGGGCATTTCAACCCCCCTGTATCAAAGGGAAGGTACAACAAAGACAAACGAATACGTGGCTGCTTCTTGTTCCAGATAAACTCTCTGATTAGTGATGTTAATTTAGTAAATAATCCAGCAGGAGGAGCCAGTGGGACATTTTGAAACATATACAACAGTCTAGGTAATACATTCATTTTAATAACGCTTATCCTTCCAATAATAGATAGTGGTAGACTTATCCAACGCTCCAAATCTTTGGAAATTTTCTGTAGTATTATATTATAGTTAAGTACCACCACATCTTTTAATGAAGGAACTATTTTAATACCTAGATAGATGAATTCAGAGTTAACAGTAAAGCCAGATATATTCTGACTTACATTTTGAATGTACCCTTGATTAAGTAACATTAATGACGATTTTGTTACATTAACTTTATACCCTGAGAAAACCCCAAACTGATCTAATAAATCCTTTACAGCGGGCACAGAATTTTTTAATTGCTTTAAAAATATTATGATATCATCAGCAAATAAAGCAATTCTATGTTCCTTTCTACCAATCCTAACACCTTGTATTTGTCTGCTGTTTCTAACAGCTATTGCCAAAGGTTCAATAGCTAAAAGAAATAAGAGTGGAGATAAAGGTGAACCCTGCGGGCACCCTCTTTTAATATCAAATTGTTCAGAGATTATCTCATTTGTCTTAACCTGAGCCACAGAATGACAATGTAATAGCTTGATCCAATGCAGAAATACGTTTCCAAACCCAAATCTAACAATGACATCAAAAAGATATGACCGTTCAATTCTATCAAAAGCCTTCTCCGCGTCAAGCGAGAGAATGGCTGTATCGTCCTGCTCACTTTGATTATGAAGAATGTTTAAAACTCGTCTTACATTATGAAAACCCTGTCTATGTTTAACAAATCCATTTTGATCATCCCCTATAATAACTGGAAGAATACTTTCTAATCTTTTAGCAAAAATTTTACAAATAATTTTAGTGTCTGTATTAATTAAGCTTATAGGGCGCATATTTTCACACTTATTATTTAGTTTTCCAGGTTTAGGAAGCAGTATTATCAGAGACTTCCTTAATGAGTCAGTAAGATTGCCATTATTAAAACATTCTATATACATATCTAAGAGGGGCTGTGCTAATTTATCTTTAAAATATTTGTAAAGGTCAATTGGCAATCCATCTGGACCAGCTGTTTTGCCAGCATTTAAGGAGTTTATTGCATCTATAATTTCATGTATACTAATTTGCCTATCAACATTTACTTTGTCTTTTTCTGAAATTTTTGGTATTTCAAGTTTATCTAGAAATAAAGATTGCATTCTAGTTACATTATTGAGTTCAGAGTTATATAGCGTTTCATAAAATCTTTTAAATGCATTATTTATCTCTAATGGGTCTACTATAGTATTACCATTTGAATTTTCTAATTTTGTAATTGCCCTTTCAGATTCCATCTTTTTTATACGCCATGCCAGGAGTTTGCTGGGTTTTTCACCTTGGTCATAGAATTGTTGCTTTAATCTCAATAAATTAACAGCTGCTTTTTCACTTGTCATTTCATTATATTGCGTTCTCAACAGTAATAGTTCTTTTACAATATACTCATTGTTTTGACCTGATTGAAAGCTAATCTCTTCTAACTTTTTTATTCTTACTTCCAGATATTTTATCCTTTGATTTCTTTCTCTTGTTTTATTACTAGTATAGCTTATAATTTGCCCTCTTAAGTATGCTTTAAAGGCTTCCCATCTTACACTTGCCGATGTTTGATCTGAGTTATATTCAAAGTATTCATTAATTTGCTTACCTAAATAATCAAGAAACTGTTTATCCTGCATCCACTTCAGTTGAAACCTCCATTCAAATCGAGTCTTGATCAGTTTTGGTTCTATGAAAGTCAAAGTAACGGCTGCATGGTCCGAAATTACTATTTCCTTATACTGGCAATCTTTTATAAAATGAACCAACTCAGTTGATACCAAGAAGTAATCTATTCTAGAGTACGCTTTATGTGTACCTGACCAGCAAGAATATTGCAACTTGGTTGGATTTTGCTCTCGCCATATATCACTTAAATTTAACTCCTTCATGAATTGTTTGATCACCTTTCGTGTTCTATTGTGAGTATTATCCATGCCTGAGGATTTATCCTTCTGTGGATTCAGAGCACAATTTAAGTCCCCAGCAATTATACATTTACCTTGTAAGTCTGAGATTTTAAGAAATAAATTGCTATAAAAGTTTGGATTATCTTCATTTGGGCCATAAATATTAATTAAATTTAGTCTAGTGGAGAGTAGATTACCTTGTATTATTAGAAAACGTCCATTGCTATCCTTAATCACGTGCTCAACGTGAAAAGGTATAGATTTATGAATCATTATCATGACGCCCCTGGAATTGGAGGAGTAGGGCGCTGAAAATATTTGACCTGGCCATCTACGTTTCATTCTATTTGTCTCACTATCTAGCATATGAGTTTCTTGTAGAAACACTATTTTGGCCTTTAAATTCTTAATCCTACTAGTGACTTGTTTTATTTTTACTAACGTGCGCAAACCTCTACAATTCCAAGAAGCACAGTCAATCAAGACTTCTGTCATGTATATTTACTTATATTAACCTATACTATTAACTAAATACACACATATATATACACAGAGAAAATTTCTGAAGAGCAACCATGGTAAAGAAAATGAAGTTAGAAATTGTCATCAGCTGAAAGAACAGGGCATGAACATTCCTCACATGGGTAGTGTTATCAGCATCCAGGAGCCATTGCGCTCTGCTAGTCCTGAAGGGGTCATTGACTCAGATGAGCTGATAGAAATAAAATGTCCAGTGCCGACCCATCCTTCGCTCACTGAGCAGCTTAGCCAGAAGTGCAGCGATATCAAACTGGTAGATGGAGATCTGCAGCTGCAGAGGCTATTACATGGAAGTGCAGCGTACAGTGCTTTGTGTGCTAGTGAGCATGTTTCATTTACAGTGCAATACAATGAAGCATCTGTAAAGGAACAAGTAAAGCCCTTAAGAGGGTTTTACTTCTCATGTTTCTTATCTCAACTTGTAGAGGATTACACAGCAGGTTTCAGTTAAATGAGAGATATTTCAAAATACTAGGCAAGCTTTAATGCACATTTGCTCATGTGACAACTATAAATGGGTTAAATACTAACATGATGGCAGAGTTTGGTCTGTCTTGTGAATGAAAGGAGACATTGGAAAGAAAAGCATCTGGATACCTTTAGGTGGCTTGAAGACGTTTCACCTCATCTGAGAAGCTTCTTCGGTTCTAGGGTCAAATGGTGAAGAGCCCCAGATTACAGCCTGTGGGACTGTCCACCTGAGAGGGACAACGGACCCCCTAATGATCCTCAACCTAATCACATGAGCCAAGGTATGAAAACGAGCGTGGGTCACAATCAGCCATGGTTTCGGGTGAACCCATTGTGAAACCGAGCCCCACCCTATCATTTGACTTATCGGGTCAAATGGCCCAGGATGTGAGTGGGCGCTAAGGCATCTGGGAAGGGATCTCAAAACTGGATTCTAGATGGCAGACAACCGTTGTCGTAAACCACCGCCTCTGTTCCACTGGTCGCTCCCCGTCAGTTTTAACTGCTCTTAAATTAACATAAGAAACATTTTTCACCACCAAATTCAGTTCAGTGATTGGGTCAATGGGTCGTTCAGTAGGTCGTAAAACTGGGTCTTTCATTTTGTCATTCAGTGGCAACAACAACTACATTTTAACACATGGTGGAATATAAATACCAAACTGACAACATTTACTGTTGAAAATAGTTCTGTATTTCTGTAATTTTCCAAGACAATAACAAAATGTCAAGAATGCACAACTAATTATTGTAGCTTTGAGAAAAACATTTGTTTCCACTTGAAGAGCACATTGTGGTTGAATAAAAAAAAAGCACTAATTGTTCAGTTGATTGCACTATATGTGCACTTTTTAAACACGTAACCTTTCTTCTACAAAAATATTTACATCGTGTAGAACAGAAGATAAAAACAGACCTGGAATCATTTACTCCCTCCAAATATGTACATCAAATTTCTACCTTAAAATAAAATTACATTGGGTAACGATCTTGATATCCCTGAGTTTACGCTCGTTTACAACATGCACAGTTATTCTGTATCACGGATGATATCCTCTCGTAAGTTGACTAGAGCAGCACATATCCTCAGAATCTTTCCTATTTTAGGAGCCATGCTTATGGGAACGATTTGTGAGAGTATTTTGTAGACTTTCAAACGTCTGATTGCTCGTTCAACGTGGATTCTTACATTTGCAATCCGACGCGTGTCTGTTACCTGTTCCTTAGTTAGTTGTCCACGTTTTTTTGTGAAAGAGGGTATTACTAATCCAACTTCTCTCTCAAAGAGCAAGTCTTTTAATGTTAAATCTCCACCTGTCATGACTTCATCACCAGGTTTAAGGTATGTTAACATTCCAGAGTCCATTGTGATAAATTTCTCACTACATTGACTGCCATATGCTGCAGACACAAACATGATTAGACCAGATGGTGCAACAGCAACCAAATATTTGACCGTGTTGCTTGAGTAGTAATGGCTGTACGATCGCCTTCTTGAGTCCAGATTTCTGGGTTTCTGCAAAAGGGTCTCACTGCAGTCTACAATGCACGTAGTATTTGGAAAGGTCTTCTTGAAGGCTGCAGGCATAGTTGCTTTAATAGTTTCTTTTGGCAGCCATGGAATTAATGGCCGGAAAACCTCCTCCAGTTTGTCCAACCAGTGTAAGATGATCTTGCTGGCCATGCTCTGTGATATACGAAACTGGCGGCTTAGGTCACCTATTACACGGTTACTCTTTAATTTCATCAGAGTCATGAGGACTTGATCTCGCACAGGCATTGTAAATTCATTGTCGTCACATCCTTCCAGTGTCGACACAAGAATGTTAAATGTTTCCAAGGCTATCCCAGTGTACAGCAAAGCGTCTGCATCATTTTGAAGAATGAAATATGCAACTTCATCACACTGAGTCATCTTATCCTGCACTTCTTTTCTGGGAGACCTGTTGCAGTATTGGTGATCTTGTTGTGAAGGATCCTCCCACTGTGTGTGGACTGAGTGCACATGTAGCTCAGGGGGTTGTTTGGAGATGCTGGCCTGGTCTAAGATGACTGAAGGTGCCACTGCGCAGTCTGAATAACACAAAAATACAATCAGATGTGCACTCAAAAAAAAAACCTGTAAGCAATAAGAGAAACTGTCGAGTCGCACGTATTATATTTTTGAGGGGAATTTCTCATTCTATAATCTCTCACACACGGAAAATCAGAAACATTTTGTTTACATTTATAAGTCCCTGAAAATGTGTCAGAATTTTAGTTTTCATTTTTAAATGAAAATAAAAAAATCACAAACTTTGGTTTGCAAAGGTTGCATTTAAATTATTTTACTTGGTTTTCATACAGTTGCTTTAAATACATGATAAAATAACTGCCTCTAATAACTCATTAGCATGTTCTTTATAAACCCAAACCTGAGACTTTCACAGCCATTGGGGCTAATCTCTATGGGACAAATAAATGAAGACATAGTTCTGTCAGCATGCGGCTGGTCTTAATTACTAACCATGGGCCTAAACTTTCTTTAAAATTAAGAATTAGCTGCTAATAACCTGCTAACATCCAGCCTAACACACTTGTTACTATAACCAGCTAGTGCCGACTAACGCCATTCACCATAGCCTACTATTTAGGAGAATTAGAATTGCATGATTAAAATGTGAAACGTGGACACACCACATTTACACTCACCAGGTAAAGATTCTGTGTCTTTGTTTGTGTTGCTGGAAGCTGTCTGACTCACAGTGGTCTGAGTGAGCTTTCTTCTTTTCTTAGGTGGGGGCCGATCATAGCCCAGACAATGCTGAGTTGCTGCTACTACCTCTGCCTCCACTTGTCCAACACAACTCTTGCCCACAGCCTCCATCACGTGGTGATTATGGTGTTGGTCTTCTATCGTGTCCATCTCTGGCAGCTCTTGTGCGCAGGCCTTACCCTCAGACTCTGCTGCTTCATTACCAAAGCCTGTGAGACACAATGAGTGCAAACATATGAGGTAAATGTTCACCAGAAGTCCAATGAAAAGTGCATGAATCGTCAAAAAGCTATATGCTGATTACCGGACAGTGAGAGAATTTTCTCTATCTTTGAAGTGGGGGGTTTGTATTTTCCTCCGACTGCTGCTCTTTGTTGTTTTCGTTGCATTCGCCGACGGTGCCGGTCCAAGCTTGAAGCAGGGATTTCAGAGTGCCCCATGCGTAGCGTTGGAACCCAGTCAGGATTAGTTTCATCCATTTCATAGGCTGGTTTGCCTGCAATAATGCCAAATAATTAGCAACTCTATAAATAGAACGTCGTTCTGCGAAAATAGTCATTCGTTGTTCTAATTTGCTATGACCTCGGAGCGCATCGAAAATAAAACCATTAGGCTATAAAGAGTACTTATTTAGAACTTACCCGAATGAAAATGTCTGGAACACACCAGCAGATATCTGGGGATGGCAGAGAATTGGATATCCGCTCGTCCCACAGCTGCTATCCATGCTAGACGCCTTCTTTTGGTAACATCCGATACATGAGCTCCCTCATTTTGCTTCCAGGCGGGGAAAGAATGAAAAGAAAGCCCATTTTCAAGCTTATTTCCTTGTCGGTCATGCGATCGAACATTACAGAAGACCACACAGCAAGTACGAACCATGGCTGATGTTATTCGTGTGCTTTAGCTTCTCTCAATTGTTAGCACTTTGTTTGGCCTACACAAATGGCGCCTCAACCAAAACTCCTATCCACGCCCCCTCCCGCGACGTCACGCTCAAAGCCCTATAAAATGAAGGGAGCAAACATAGGGGCTGTCTCGTACGTACTTGGCGTACTTGCGTTCACGTGTACTCGTGATACGTCATCAGTCGGAGACCAAGTACTGTTCCAAGAACGCGAAAAATTCCCGGATGTGTTCTCGATTCTCTTCGGAGGGTGTTTGAGTCTAAGGCTTCCAGCCACGCTAGTTTCCGATCCTCCTTCCGAGGCATAGCGTGCAGTGGGTATGGCGCTGGGCACGGACAGGCCTTTCGAAGTTGTTGATGCTCTAAGCAAAATATTTCTAACGCGTTTTTCAGTTTTCTTGAATTACTAGGGCAGCCGATAACAGCACACCTTGAACACGATATCATCCTCGAATAGGTAAAGCCGCTAATTACAGCACAAAATAACCGAATGTGTTGTTAGCAACAAGTGAATGCTAGCTCTCGCTTTGAGTAACCGGAAGTATTAAAGTGAACGGCGGAAGTACTGAAATCTGTGGATTTAAGAAAGCCATTGCCAAAGTGAATAATGCGGAGGCCAATTAAAAATCTGACGGAGCCCACCAAAACTAAAGCTTTATTTATTCAAAACAAATGTAAATGTTCCCAAAGATACTTATTTCAAGCCACAGATTTGACTCACATGTCCTGAATGTGCAGAAAGTTTTGAACATAAGCAGAGACATCCCAGACATAACCCCAACTAGAAGTATCTCGCCTCCCTTACAGCTGGAAATGGAAAGGATGTCATAAAAAGCTCCTGGAGGTGTAACGTGTTGGTGGTCTAATACTTCTGTTTCAAATTGTGCACGTGTACGTATATCTAACATCTTCAGAGTTCATCTTACGCCATAATGTACCAGAAATGGAAGTCAGGTTACTACAAATGACTTTTCTGCTGCTTTCACAAACCTACTGTATACCCAGACCCAGCCCCTTGGGAGGCACTGCAGTTCATTACTAATTAATTAAACGTGAATTGTAATTGGTTGTTTAAATTCAAGATACGGTCAAATAGTCAGTTTTCCAAGTGCTGCAACCAGCTGCTCTCTTACTGCATCACGTATTTGGAGTCAGTGCTTTAAATTTGCATGTAAATATGTGTCAGATATGTGCAACTGACAAAACACCATGTTATCACACAGAGCAAATCTGCATTGTGTTTTATTTCTTGTTAAGAAATGCTGATTGTATTTTTTTAAATAAAAGAATCTGTAAATGAAGTAATAACCGCATCGGTTCTGTTTATTCTGCTGTTTAGTTTAAGTACCCTTTTCAGTGTTCATTCATTATGGGTAAAGTGCGCCATCTTGTGTACAGTCATGTGCAGTTCTATTTGAAAATGAACATTAGAAGGGATCGTTTATGCTCATTGGATCGGGGTTGGGCTTTTTTAGTGATCGGTTAAACAAAACTGAAGTGTCTGTGTGGACCAAAATTTTTAGGTAGATCATTGACTGATGTGTACAGTTGCGAGGTACCAAATTATGTTTATTGGAAAGGGGAACTTTCAACCATTTGCATTTGTGCTCAGGGGAAGGGGGGGGGGGGGACTGTCTTTGGTGCTGTTTGTGTGTTTACATTTTTGGCACTGTACAATAGAACCTCCAAGAAAAAGGACATTTTCATCAATCTGTAAACATTTTGATCTCATAATGCCAAATTAGGTCAGTGTTTTCCCTTTCCTGTTTCCATTTTTGCTCACTTGTCTTTGGAGTGAATTATGTTCCAATTCCTCCCTGAAGGAATCTTCAGGAAGGAATATTGTTATTTAGTTTATTATTAATTGATTATTCATTTTACTATATCACACAAATAAACTTAATTTTAACTCATTCAAACCGCTCATCCTTAATATACATAAACCCTGCTCTCACATACATGTACACAAGCACTCCCACTGTCACGAGAACTTATATTTCACGTTTTTCACTTTAACTTCCTTGCAAAGATGGGGTTTTTTTTTGTAAATTGCTATGTTAGTCAATTATATATTTTTTGTTAAGATCAAATTCACTGGAATATAGACACAATATAGCACTTCATCACAACCTGGTAATGTGAAGCATTCATCACTCATTTGGTGTCCAGACATCAGAATGAATGAACTTACCGGTAGTTCAGTCTCTCCCCATGCTCTTTATCCAGGTTGCCTGCAGTGGTTTTTGAAATCCTGCAGATGTCGCTCTTGAGCGGCACACCAACACAGTGTCGACACAGCGTGGGGAATGTGCCACAAACTCCACGAGGCGTAGTCTACCCATCACTAGCTGTTACTGTCATGTGGGGAACAACACAGAGATGAACAGAGTGCATTGACTCATTGTCACCGATACCCAATTTACATTCTGGACCAGTGTGTCCCAATCTTGTACAATAAGGCTAATTTGAGTTTTTGAACACAAAACAGGCTCTTGACCTGCAACTCAGAGGAACACATTCAAAGCACATGAGTTCATGTATGTGCTTGATGGATTTCTATACTCTTTCCACCACTGAAAGCCAGAAATGAACAGCAGAATTATGCACATTCGGTCAGATTTTCTGTACATTTATGATTTATTTTCAGGTGGTTTTCTACATGCATGTGCCTATAGAGACACTGTGGATGTGTACGAGGATGAGTAATAAGCACTTAACTGCAGTTAATAAAAGTATAAGGAGTTTATAACAAAAACAAAATGCCTGAAAAACTAAATCAAAAACTGATTAAACAGGTTGTGTTTGATAGTAGTAAAGAAAATTGGCTCCATCTGGATGAAATGACCTGGAGGAGGGTGACGGACCTAATGGTACAGTGGGATGTTGCGGAGCACCCTGGAGTCATGCACTGACCCAGGAGGCAAAACCAGGCCAGCCCACATATGTATCCACGAAGCAGCCCTGATGGTCACAAACTGCCCGCAGGATTATGGAGGGGAACAATTTCCTGTTCCTGTAGCACTGACCATCAGGGCCACTGGGAGGCTTGATGCAGACATGGCAGCCGTCAATTGCACCAGCAGCTTTCAAAAAGACTCTGTGTCTTGCCAGCCCTGCTAACCCATGAGACACGACATCTAGTTCTTCAGGTTTCCGAGGGAGGCGGATGACCCGATGACGAACAGCATACCACCCCCGTCTATGACCCTGTGGATGATGCAGTGAACTGTGTAATGAGCTATTGCTGGAGCTATGGAGCTATGGAAACAACTCTGTAGGACGCTCCACGTGTCAGTCAGAAAAGAAAAACAAGACCTCAATTGTGGCACCCCAACCATGTGTCCCGTCCTGGTTAATCAGATTCAGCAACACTTTTAGAGACTCCCTGCTCAGGCGAAAATCAGGTCTAGTGTCCTCATTATTAAAAAATCTGTCCAGGACTGGGACACTCAGTTTAATCCTGCAGTACAGTGGTCCGGCCTGTTGAAGGAAAAAGTGGAAAATAACAGAAATTGTTTTATTCTTGTCATCATTATGAATGTTGCTGTTCTGGTTCTTTAAAAAAAGATTTTATGTGTAAATCATTATTTTGATTATTACAGTTGGGAACAGCAGGTGATGCAAATCTGAAGGCTAGACCGTCTCATGTACCTCTCACTTTTGGCATTCGTGTTATTGGCAGTCTTAGAAGGCCTATGAATTGGGACTCAGCTAATGTATGTCTGCAAATACTAACTAATCCTTCCTATCTGTTTCAATATGTACGCAATTATAAATGGTAAATGGCCTGTATTTGTATAGCGCTTTTCTAGTCCCTAAGGACCCCAAAGCGCTTTACACAACCTGTCATCCACCCATTCACACACACATTCACACACTGGTGATGGCAAGCTACATTGTAGCCACAGCCACCCTGGGGCGCACTGACAGAGGCGAGGCTGCCGGACACTGGCGCCACCGGGCCCTCTGACCACCACCGGTAGGCAACGGGTGAAGTGTCTTGCCCAAGGACACAACGACCGAGACTGTCCAAGCCGGGGCTCGAACCGGCAACCTTCCGATTACAAGGCGAACTCCCAACTCTTGAGCCACGATCGCCCCAAATGTGCTTTACTTTTCCAACTGTTTTCAGAGGCTAACGTTAGCGTTTGTACTCAACAGTAAAAATAAGTCTACAACTTGGGCTCTTCCTCCACTGAAATCTAAAGGTGGAAGTAAAACATAAATTAAGAGATCGGGACTTTTATTAGAGTCTTAAACTATTCCTTTCTACCTGTACAGTTGTTGAAAGATTCTGTCAGTTTATGTAACAGCCTTCAGCTGTTTTAGCTAACTGGCACTCACAGCTAACTTCAAAAAATAAATCATGTTGAACCTAAAATTACCATCATAAAAATAAGTCATCAGAATATTCCACATTTATCTAGTAACCACAGGAGTTAGAAAAAGATAGCAACTTTTTCTACATGCATACATTTATTGGTGGAGTGTGTGTAAATGTTAATTAAAAGTGCTCTGGTATAGGTAGTTGATGGAGACTTATTATAGTAAGTGATAGTAAGTGTATGACTGATAATTGAACAGAAATAAGTATGTTTAAATAAAAATAAAAATAAAAAGTAGTCACTTAGTAGTCACTCTCCAAAAAAATAAAACACACACACACAGTGTACTGAGCATTTTGCTTTATTGCAATCCTTTTTGGGTTGGAACACACTTCTGACTTTAGCTTTCTTCCGGCGTTCTGAAGGAAAAACCTCCCATCCTCTCCACTCCAGCTTCACTAAAAGCAGTAGAGAGCTTCTCAGTGCCATCACCACCACCTGTTCTCTCACCTGCCTGGCACCGCCTCTTAAACTCACGGACACCCCTCCTCTGCAGCTGAGCCAGGGGCCACACATCTGTCACATTTTGTGAAATGAAATTTATTTATTTTTTACCTCAAACATGCATTGTGAACATTTTTTTAACCTTTTTGTATTGTTTTTGTGACCCATCTTTTTTTTATTTGCAGCCAACAACACATTTAAACAGCATAAGTTGACCCAAAGTGCTTCAGCGACAGGCACATTTACATTTCAGGTTTTACAACAAACAAAAAAAACAACAACAAACCCAGTTTCAAAATACACGAAAAGCTGAAAGGTGCGTTTTGTTGTGTTAACTAATAATTGTGGGGGAAAATAAACTAGTGATTTTGTGGTCACTAAGTGTGTTTAAAGCTTGCAAACTGATGATGATTCATCTCATAAATCATGACACATCAGTAGTTATTGGTATCGGCATTTTAAAAAATGTGCAATCAGGCACGGCATCACTTAAGGCGGCAACGAACGCGGAAGTGTCGGTGAGTGAGTGCTCTCGCTCCAGCTCGACTCTCTGTCGGGGACACTACAGGGCGTATCCGCTCTCTGAGAATCAGGAAACACGTTGATATTCGCTGCAACTCTCCGCTTTATTTTGATCAGTGTAATCGCTCCGTAGTGCTGACCGTCAGCGGCTGCCTAGAACATCGACACCGACACCAGCCTGCTGGATATCAGCCCAGCGATGAGCAACACGACCGCTTCTGACGGTTGGTTTCTGAGCTTTCTATAACTTGTGTGGGGATGAAACCGTGTTTCACCGCTGCAGTTCATGGTATATGGTACATATATTGCGAAAAGACCTCTGTAGTTTTCCATGTCGTGACATTGATGTCAGCCTTCCTGGAAAACGAACTTGTTAAGCCCGCGTGTAAAGTTTCAGGAGGATATTGCGCACCTACATCAGATGCGCTGCAGGGCAGAGGAAAAGGAAAAGTTAGTAGAGTCTCGTTAGAGGCTTTGGGAAAACTATTGCTTTTGAATAATCAGACACACCTTATTAAGCTTTATTTAGTTATAATGACTTACATGCTGTCCCATTGTCACAGAAAGACTGTTAAACTTTGGGTTTGAGCGATTGAAATATGTTTTTGCAGGTTTGTGGTATTTCGGCATCATTACGGCGCTTGCAAAGTTAACGTGTTATGTTAAGTTAACTCTTTGTATTACTTGACCTATTCTGCTTTTTAATATAATAGCTCTTTCAAGATGTAAGGGGGCGATCGTGGCTCAAGAGTTCGTCTTGTAATTGGAAGGTTGCCGGTTCGAGCCCCGGCTCCGACAGTCTCGGTCCTTGGGCAAGACACTTCACCCGCTGCCTACTGGTGGTGGTCAGAGGGCCCGGTGGCGCCAGTATCCGGCAGCCTCTGTCAGTGCGCCCCAGGGCGGCTGTGGCTACAATGTAGCTTGCCATCACCAGTGTGTGAATGGGTGGATGACTGTGTATAGTGTAAAGCTTTGGGGTCCTTAGGACCAAGTAAAGCGCTATACATTTACCATTTAAATGTACTCACTGTTTGTCCTGCTGCAGATTTTCCATCACAAAACTCAAAGCCGACTGAATAACCTGTAAGATTAAACTGAGTACTGATAAACTGAGTGTGCAGTTGAATATTTGCTCATCAGATAAGGACTCTTCGAGCTATGTTAATAACGGTTTCACAATGTCAGATCACGCTTTACTGCTTCCCGTGAGAAAATGTTTATTTATTTCTTCTTCTGGTATAAAACAGAAAAGCATGAGTTTTGTGGTTTACTGTAATAATCAGCAGATTAAGAAATATTAACCATAAATGTCAGCTGCTTCTCCAAAAGTGCATCAAGTTTAATTTTATGTCAGAATGTCTGTGCCTAAATGTGTGAAGGTTGCTTTAAAAGCTCAAAAGCAGAGCCAGGCTCACCCTGGATGTTTGAGGGCTGAGATCAACACTGAACTGCCATCAGTGCGACGCCGTCACATCTAAATAAACCGAAGCAATTATTGTTGGATTATTTTCTGTAAAAACAAAAGAGTATTCGGGGCAAATATAAATCATTGCTGCAAAAGGGATGGGTGCTTTCAGAGTTTCTAAGCAGCATATAAAGACATTACATTCGCTTAAATAATTTGCACGTAGTAAAATGTTTGTGCATGTTGGCAATATTTCCCCTCTGTGTTGTGATCAGTGTTGGAGTCATTACTACACAAAATGCTTTTTCTTTTTAAAAAAAATAGCGCAGTACCTTACTTAATTTCTCCCAGGACAAAGTCTATAAATGTATTACTCCTTAGATTACTTTCATGTTTCGCCATAAAATAACCTGAAAAGCATTATGCACAATTACCACTAACATAAATCCCTATGCTAACGAGGACACACTCTTTCTCTTAGTACTTAGGTATGAGCACAAAGCCGACAACAAAAAGGAAAAATGAAAACGAGCACAGAGACTTCAAAGTGATCTCCATGGTGATTCTACCTTAGAAACATAGACGGGTAGAAATAGATGCCTGACTGCTCATCAGTTTGTTACCTGTTGAAGTTCATGGTCTGGCTGCTGGGCAGCGGTCGGCTTTTACTCGACTTTTGCTCTGGGTTTTTGGCTAGCTTAGCATTAGCATGCTATCTGTGCAAGGTGCTTGCAAAGAGCTGATTTTGTATTAACAGCATAATGCAGCTGTTTCTGTCTTGGATGTTTGCACTATAAAATTACTCTGTCCTCCTTTTATGCAACAAAATATAAATGTCCATATGCACGCTGCAGACTGTGCCCCGATTTTCCTCGAATCAATAGGCAGGCAAACTTACAATTCCAAGGAACTGAGCTACTGGAATCAGAATCAGAAAGGGTTTTATTGCCAAATGTTGAGCAGGTTTACAACATTAGGAAATTGCTGTGGTGCTTAGTGTAAACATACTGTCATAAACGCTTAAATAGATATAAAAATAAGAATAAGAATTAAAAGTGCTAAGTAGATAGAAATTGGCTCTCTGTAAGAACTGGTTCTCAGTTCCCATCTCTACCCGTAATATTGGGCAACATAGGAAGACATCTCATTTGGTTAACCAAAGCTGTTTAGAAAAATTGGTAATAGTTCATTAAACAAAAAAAAAAAAAAAATAGATTGATAAATACCTTTCTACCTGTGGGAAATTTCAGTGAATATCAGTGCTTGGGTTTGTGCCCATGACTGAGATGGTTACCACGCCTTCCAGAAAGACCAGAAAGTCCAGGTGGGAGCTTTGCAGCAAGCAGGAGTGCTTAGTTAGTAGGTTGTCCCTAGATCAATGTGCAGCTACTTCTCTGAACTTTATCCGAATTTGTTAGCATATACCAATAATCTGTGCTTTTAAAATGGATCTCTGTTGTTATATGCTTGCTGACTTCACCCCTCTGAAGTTGCCTTACATAAGTGTGGCGCTGACCGCCTGATTGAAGCTTTGTTCGGGCTTGCAGTCACAGCCACAAGGAGGGTTCAGTTACAGTAGACAGTTTTTATTCTTTTTGTTCCACATCATTTATAGTTTTTGACGTTAGATGAAAACACACAAAACGGCACAAAACCCTGATACAAATCAGATGTGCAGTTCACTATCCTCCAACACTGTGTACAACCATGAAGCTCCTTATTTACAGTGTCAGAGACTAGATGTGAGTAGGAAGAAAACAGCTGATCTGTCTTACATAAACCTTTATGTATAATCTTTAAAATATTGACTGTTTGACTGCAACAGCTTCTGAGGCATTTCCTTAGACAGATAATGAGCTTGGGTTTTTGTTTTTGTCACTTTATGTCTTCACAATCTGATCTGTGCATTTCATTATGCTAACTCTGATAGTATTCTGTTTTTATATGAGGATCGATGGAGATGAATAACTTATAAGCAGTGATTATTGCGATGCCTGTTGAACGACAGAGTACTGTAGTGTCAGTCTCGCTCATTTAGTTCCAGCCGATGTCTTCATAACCTTTAAAAAGTGGGGACTATTTCCATCTTTCCATGAGAGGTCTGTGGCTTGAAGAAGGCCAAAGCTCATTCAATTAGACCCACTCATCCAGTCCCTTAATTTGGAGACAGGAAAACACTCGTATCACATGTGTTTGTTTATGTGTGAGTGTGCAGTAATCCTTTCCTAATTACCAGGCAGAATGTAAACTCACTCCAGTTTCAGCTGGACACTCAGGCAGTCACTGGTGTGTGAGTCTGAGAGTGGTTCCCAGTTTAGTCGAGCAAACTCCCCCAAAGCGATTCAAAGAAAAGAAAAGTTTGTCTCAAAAGCTAGAAGGAAAAAACGAAACTGGACTTTTTTTTTTAGGTTTTTGAAGATGTTTCACCTCTCACCCAAGAGGTTTCTTTATTTCTTTTTTTTTTTCTTCTTTAACTGAACTTGATTTAATTAATCATTTGTGTCCTCACATGAGCCAGGGTGTGCAAACAAAAGCGTGGGTAATCACCACCAGAGGTTTGGAGTGAAACCATTGTGACACCTTGCTCCACATAGATTGCCTTCTTTACTCCTCTTTCACACCGTTGGTCTTCTCGGGCTAAAATGTGAACACTGGCAAACTCAAACGTGTGACCTTTACCCTTTAGGTGCAGGTGTACAGTGTTGAGTACACCTGAGAGTTGAGTGTTGTCCTGTCGAGGTGGCTCTTCTCGCTGTCAGCCACAGAGTTTAAACGACCTCTTAGTGATCTTTCAAATTAAAAGTGACTTATAAGTTGTACTACATAGCTGGTCTCTAGCCACGTACATCAGTGAAGATTACCCCCCCCCACACACACACACACACACAAATGTCACCACCTGGATTTAACTAAGCAAATACTTAAACCCTTCCACTGGTTTGGAGGTCTAAGTTTGGGTAATGTTATGTTGTTGTGTGCTTGAAAAATGTGGTCAGCTGACTGCCTGAATATACTGAATGACCAAGTTTTTCCGTCAGCCATATTATTGTGGTGTAATAGCCGGGATTCATCGGGCTTAAATTGTGAAAGAGTGGCTCAGGGACAATGAGGCAACCCTCCAGTGTATTTATCGTCTCTTCACATGTCAACGAAGAGCATCCTTCAATCCAGCTGGGTAAGCTTGAGCCAAGATGTTGGAAAGAGTGACTTTTGGTCAGCTAGAAGCTTCTTTTTTTTTTTTTAAACACTTTGGTGTCAAGGAGTTAGGTGAGGAACAACAAATGCATTTTTTGTGTGTTAAACATTGGGAACTGGTTAAACTTTTTAAAAGTTCAGACTAAGCGGCTCAAATTGTTAACCGCGTCAGCAGCTCACCTTAAAGCTTGACTCTACCTGGCTGCTTTACATTGTTGAAGTTCATCAATACAAGTTGCTAAATTTCATTATCATCTGTCGCTGTCTGGTTGCCACATCGCAGCTCGTCACTTCCTGTGTGGACAGTCATGCATTTTCCTGAGTATGTGGAAATGAGAAGCCACAGTGAACAGAACTGCATCGCATTCAGTTGAAAACCTATTTCCCGTAACTTATCCGAGGGATACATAAAGTTCTGTCTCTTTAATTTCCTGAACAGTAGCAGTACTGTGCTCTTTCTTTATTTTGCTGGGAAAATGGGAAATAGTTTCCACATTTGTTAAAACTTGTACAAACATACATGGTAGGGCTGTGCGATATGACCAAAATCTCATATCCACATAAGACATTTATCGTCCTGACAACGATATAAATCACAAAAATGTAATATTTTTCTGTAAATTCTGTGAATCTCGGGCAAAACAATATATATCAGATGACGATATAAAAACGTCTATCATTTCATTTTACGCTATCGTTTGTTTCGTGGTGTCGTAAAATACACCGTTTACAGCAATATTTTTTTTCATCGTTTTGATGGTCACTGCAGTGGCTATATTAATTTCTTAAAGTTCTCTCTTTCTCTTATATTTAATATAACCACACTATGGACGAACAAGAGCCTGTTTTCACGTGTTGTCGTTAGCCACAACGACGGTAACACCATCGCATGGCTCCGCTGTCCACTTGTTTGTGACAGTCCCAAAACGTCGGCTGCATCCTCCGGAGGCCGCATTTGAAGGCCGATTACGTCACAGCCAGGCGACGAAGGCTGTCGATAAATGATAAATGTCTTATACCGGGATATGAGATTTTGGTGAAATTGTGTGTGTGTGTGTGTGTGCTAAGTTGTCTCTTATGTGTAGACACAACACTGAGTCATCTGTTGAGTTAAGGTGACCTTTTAATACTTGAATGATTTACAGGTCAGTGTTAAGCGGTTTAATAAACAAGCGTTCCTCTTAAAATGATGGATGATGGACTGAAAATGCAGCCAATGTCCAAAGAAAAAGAGTAAGTAACCATGTTTATGGTCTCAGGCGATTATGTCCATGCATGTCAGTAACTCAGGACCGAAACCTAGTGAGGAATCATTACATATGGTGCATTTTTATTTACTCCAATAAACGTATGAGACTATTTAGGAAAACCAAATGAATCAATTTGAGTGCAATCTGTGGAATTTCCCCCATTGAAAGAGAGGATATTTAAAAGTTAATGTACAACGTTGTGCTCCTTACTCATTGTGTTTTCACGAAATCCTGTGGACTTCTGAATACAATGAATCATCAAACATAGACAAAGTGCAAAGAGGAAGCGATGTGGAGTAAACGTCATTAGACTGAAAGGGCACCGAATCCACAGGAATAAATAGCAACAGAAGGCTGATTATTGCATGTGGTCGCCTGCCGTAAATATTTCCCTGTAGCTGGCATCCAATAGTGTGAATATCCATAAATGGCATGAAAAGTGCTTTAATAATGTGCTTTTTCGCAATCTGATATTTATTGAGGTGTTTGAATTCTTGGTTGAGTCAATATATAAAGTAAATACTTGTTAAAAACCCAATCATGACATCAGAAATGGGAGATTTGGATAGAGTTTGATTGGTGCATGCTGATTGCATTGTGTTTGCAATCAGGACAGGAGAGTGAACAGGTGGAAGGAGCAGGGAAAATTAAGAGTGCAGCACACTGATGAGACACGAAAACAGCTGGAAAATTGAGGAAGAGGTGAGCATCAATAAAAGGCAAGACAAAAGTGACTCGGCAGGAGCTGCGATAGCAGGGTTGGTAAAGTTTAAAAATTAAACTAACACGTCAGCATAAAGTCTGGGATACTCTGAGTGCTTCATAGACACGGTTTTAATGTTTTTCTCAAGGTTTAGTCCCTGCTGCTTAACAACAAAGCTGAAGAACTCAAAAAGACATCATTAAATGTCTCTTTAGACTCTTTCTCTCCTAGGGAGCTTTCTTAACTAACTTCAATCATTTCTTCCTGTAATGATCCACGTGTCTCTTAGGCTGTTCAACAAAGTCTTGCTATTAATTAATGCTACAATATTACATACAATAGAGTTATCTCTATCAGCAGAGTGTGCTCCATAGACTTCCAAGGTGGCTGCAATTACAGCACTACTTTAAAGTCTGTCATGGATCCACCTGTTTTAGTGGATGTTCACAAGCCGAACAAGGGTCAGCGATCAGATGACATGCACGTTTCCACCCGTGTGATGGTGTTGCACACAAAGGGTCAGATTACTAACTGAATGTAGCCGAGTGCTTTAAATCTTGCAGCCGTCTCCGATTCCCTAGCTTACACTTTTTAATGCCCAGTTGCCAAGAAGTGACTCACAGAGTTTGACGTTAAAACGAAAAACTAAAATGAAACTAAAAATCAGCCCATGTGATTAGCAGGGCTCAAAGAATGCAGCGACAGCCAGCGTGCTGCTCTTTTGTACAAATGACCCCAATTTAATGGCCTGTTCTTGGTCTCTCGTTGCCCTCCACATCTGCACCATTAATCATGAAAATTGAATATGTTTTGGTCTGCACAGTGGTTGGATAAAAGGAGAAACTTTTAGATATCAGCTTGGGTTCTTGGAAATGGTTATCACTGCTGATATTTTATCAGTAATTTAAAAAAAAAAAAAAAAAAAAAAGCTCACAAAACTGCAACTTTAGTCAAGAACGAAAAGAAAACAACCTCTTCGTTCAACAGAAAATCCAAAAAGTCCAAATGTTTCTTAGAAGTTGTAGCTGGAAACTAATGTAACCGCCGCCCCGCTGTTGTTGCCGTTTAAATTCATTTTGTTAATCCCCTTCTGTGAAGTGCTCATGTCTCTAGCTTTAGTTTGTAGTTCTCTCTCTTTTATAGGAGCTCCACCACAGCACCAGCTGTGGTTACAGAAAAGATGTCTGGCTCCAATTCAGAAACTCCTCAGTGACCCCGTTCAAGCCATTTGCTAGTCTCCAGTCTTATTTTATTTTAAAACAGTCATCTAATTGGCCCGTGATTACTTCTGAGTCATTTTAGAGGCGCACAGGACCGTGCTGTTCCAACAGTGTGGTTGTCACTGTTATTGCAAGCTCATAGACATGCAACTTTTGGTAACAGGCTGGTCAGTCAGCAGACAATGATCAGTGTGTTCAGGTTTGGGCACCAGGGAACTGGGACAATGGAGGAGCACTAATGTGTTTATGCATCGGGTGCACATAAGCTAGTATTTAGATACATGTCTCCGCGCGTGGTGCTGTTCTATAGTTCGTGCAGATTAGCTGTCGTGCTGCCCTCTCTGTCTGCGTCTCTCTATCAGACCCACCCCGAGTCTCTTTGTGCTGTGCACACACAGACCTGAGCAGACAAAAGCTCTCTTGTTTGTAGAGCTGGAATGCGTCATGTGGTACCTCACCTTTGAACTTTGACCTGATCGAGATGTTTGGTTCAAAATGTAATATTTCATAGTATCATCTGATTTATTCACACTTACGCTTTTTTTTGTTTGTTTTTACATTCAAACATTTACAGTTTTAGTCATTTTACAGTTTTACAAAAGTTGTGTTCTGAAAATATTGGCATCAGTAGCATTATTGACACTTCATATTTCCTCCATGGCTTAAAATGGGGAGTGGAGTAGTTAAGGTGGTGATATTACTTTACTGTAATAGGCCTAGGTTGCTGGGGTTGCCCCATGATGCAGTGAGCATTTCTTTTTCACTCTCTGTTGTATTATACACCAGTATTGCAGTTATTCATTACTCAACTGTGGCTCTGTCACGCATAGTGTGTCTTTTGTCCTGTTCTTCTCTGTGCTCGCTTCCCCCTCCCATCAACCCCAACCGGTTGTGGCAGATGGCTGTCCCTTCCTGAGCCTAGTTTTGCCGGAGGTTTCTTACTGCTTGCTCATAGGGGGTGATGTGACCGCCGGTGTTTCTATCTATTATTGTAGCGTCTTTACCTTTACGATATAATAAAAACCTTGAAGTGACTGCTGTTGTAAACTGGTGCTATATAAGCTGAGTTGAGTTGAATTGAAGGGACTTGTTTTGTACTTGCAACAGCAAATCTAATGGAAGTCAGGTTAAAAGTTATTTTGCTCATGGTGTGTTTTATTTATCATAATTAGCGGTGACACCATGGGTGCAGTGGGTGGCTGGTTTGATGAGCATCCCTGCTGTCACAGATTAGTGCAAGCAGTCCTCTGTTGACCGTGCAGCGTAAATACAATGAATTATGATTTTTAAGCAATTTTTTTCCCCATGAGCTTTCCCATATGGAAAAGATATATATAAATCTTATAAAGTTTGTATCTGTCTTGTGTGAAACTTGTATGAAAAGCATATAAGAGTGAAAACAGATATAAGATCCCTTGAAAAATTATATAATGAAACTCATTAAAACTCATGAAAGTGGCCACTTTCATGAGTAAATCATATAAGTTTTTACTATTTCTTTTCCATATGGGTTGGGTGAGCTTATAAGTTCATTCGGTGGAAGAGTCATCACTTGCTATCATGTGAATACTACAGTAAAAACTTACTTAGATCAGGTAAACATTAACACTGTTTACCTGCTTTAAGTACAGGCCTACCACCACTAAGGTAAATGTTACTGTTTGAGGAAATGTGGTATCTTTGTGTCTTTTAACAAAGTAATTAAGTAATGGATACACAACTAAATGAGAGATAGGTGCCTGTTTTTCACAATCTACTTTAGAAATGTTTGTTTTTTACAATAAGTCCACAGTTTTGGGAAAAAGGACTTTTTTTTTTTTTGTGAAGAACAAAAACTTTCTGTTTTATAATTACTTGAAAATCTGGGCATCGAGCTGCCAGCGCATCTTCTTAAATTTTGCACATTTATTTCTTACAATTTAAATGTAAGAAATACATGTGCAAGGCCTGCTGACAGGTTTCCTTGATTTACTGCAGCAATATTTCTTTGTCATGTAGAAAAACGGAGACATTCTGTTGAAAGTGCACTTCTTTTTTTCTGATATGGAGACGTCTCAGGGTTTGAATGTGTAGTAAACTGGTTTGGCCCAGTTGAGATCAAAGTAGGCTGTGTGTTGCCCATGATGTAAAGTGAGTTTGACATCCCTGGATGACAGTGGCAAGACCTCCTGAATTTTTTTTTTTTATCTTCAAAATATATTTTTGTTGTTTTAATTGAAAGTACAGGATTTGGAGCCCAGGAGATGTTTATTGTACCCAATCCAATAATCTGGACTTTAGACCCCCGGGTAGGCAGGTAGGAGTGGGAGCAGAGGCAGATTGAGCTAAAATGGTGAGATGTTTGTGGTCCTTGCGTCTGCTTTCTGCTGTCGTCTGTCTGATGATGTAACCGCCCGCTACGCCCAGGTTGGGTTACATCTGTTATGTTTAACATGCATTAAAGTCACCTTAAATAAAACATGTGACTGACTGCTATCACAGTTTATGGGACCCTTGTAAAGCTGGTTTACAGGAGTGCCTGCTCTCCTCCCTCACTCAGAAATAAATCAATAAAAGGGGAAAAAAAACCAGTCGAAGACAGAAACTAAAAACCTTGGAAAACATTCCCAGTGTTCTTCACAGCTTTTTTGTTTTTGAAGTTTGTGCCTGCTTCCTAAATGCGTGCTCAAAGTTGTAAATGCGTCAAGTTCATGTTGCAGCTGATAACATTTGAATCCCATCAGCTGCTCGGCTCACCCTTCATGTGTTCTCCTCACACCCTTTGTAGAGATCAGGTTGCAGTGAAAGGTGCTGTGAGGACAAGGGTTTTGTTTTTCTGCGCCGCCTTACAAAAATGTATTGAATTACTGCTTTTTTTTTCTTTTTTAATTTAAATTGTTTCTCATCCTCTAGCTGGTGACAGTGCTGGAACGAGCGGCGGGACCAATCCGTACTACATCGCCTTTGTGCTGGTGCCTATTCTCTTCCTTCTGGGCCTGCTCGGTGTGGTGATCTGTCATGTGCTGAAAAGGAAGGGCTACCGGTGCACCACAGACCATGATGACGAGGAGGAGTGTAAGGAAGAGGTCAAAGATCCCGAGCTGGGCGGAGGTAAGGTTTCAGAGATTCTGGGAGGTCATTGGAGGTTCTGAGAAATTTGACAGTATCGTTGGATTTATGTTTTTATTGAGTCTAAGGCTTAAATCATCCATCGCCTATATACAATACAAGCCAAAGATTATCCCACAGCCAGGCTCATATTAATCCAAGTGGACGTGTCGTTGTGTTGCTGATGTGTCTTCTCAGAAAAAAAGGGCCTTTTTTTCTTCTTTAAATAAGGCAAGCCAAGGTAACCCCAGTTCATTGTCAAAGATAGGACCGGTTAAATTAAAACAAGCCTTACAGATTCAATTTAGTTTTGACCCAGTTTTAACAGGAAGAAACCTCCAGCAAAACCAGTCTCAGCGAGGGCCTCGATCATTTGGCGGATGCGGGGAAAACGAGGGGGAAAAAGAGAAGACAAAAGAGAGCGCAGGGAGACGGGACAAAACCCAGACTGAGGGAGACAGAGGGCAAAAATGTAATGATATGTTGCAGCGATGCATAAACACGCGGGCAGTTTGAAGAGGTTGATGGAGGAGTACCGCTCGGTGTGTCACGTGAAGTCCCGCAGCGGACCGAGCCTGTCGCAGCATAACAAAGGGAGGCTTCTGATTCAGCCCTGACTGTCAGTTTTATCAAAGAAGAAAGTTTCAAGCCTAATCTTAAATGTAGAGATTGTGTCTGTCTCCCAAATTCAAAACTGGGACCTGGCTTCACAGTTTCAGTAGCAGAACATGACTATGATGCAGATCCAGGCGTACCCGGCCTCCTGCAGGCAGTGTCAGTGTTGTCGGTCCTTTAGCTTAGCCTCTGCACAACCGAGAAAACAATGAAATCAGTTCTCTTCACCCACTGTCTCTGTTTCCCCTTTCTTTTGTTTTAAACATTTGTCATCTTTTTGGACCCCGCTGACGCTCCATTTCCAGCGTGAGACTGTGATTCAGGTCTCATGACATGTTGAGCTGGCAGCGCGATTAGAGCTGAGAGGCTCAATTGTGTGCATTGTTTACCTCAAATCCCTTACTCATCCAACGTCCACATGATTCGAGGCACTGCGTAAATACGCATTGCTCGTCATAAATACTATCGTTAACTGTTTCATAATCTAAAGGATTTAAAGTATTTATGATCACGCCTGTCCACGTCTCAGTAAATCCACTGCGATGCTGTCGCACAGCAGGTGATTTTTTTTTTTTTTTTTTTTGCACGAGTTTCCAAATTAGTCATCGGCCCATGTGATCTTTTCCATTTGCCTGTCATGTGGTAATAAGACGTCTAGAAGGCAGAAATCACCTTCGTTCTGGTGCTTTCAACCCTAGACTACATTCCTGAATCTAATTACCTTGTGTGTGTTACTTAACGTAGACGCAGGCGGTGGCGTGTGACGTGAATGGCATCTCAAAGCAATAGCATTTCAAGCTCTTCCTGTATAACAGACAAACAGACTGAACTTTACGTTATTCGGTGTTTATGCGTTCAGAAGATGAAATAGACAAACGTGAGCTTAGGAATGCTCTTTTGGAGGTTGGGGTGCATTTTTAGAAGGGCTGTCATTTTATTTGGAAGCAGGAAAGCAGAAACCAGGAAGACTTTTAGCATTCCCTTCATCCATTCATGTGGAGTTCAGTGAGGTGAAACGTAATTACTGTGGGATTTGTGTGCGCACTTCACTCAGTTTCCCTCCTTCTACATCTGCCGTGCCTGCTCGTCTGTCGTTCTAGTAATTCTTGAGCGCATATGTGAAATCTCTGCAATCACCCTGGCTCTGTCGCAGGCATGAGAAATGTTATGGAAAGAATAAGCTGTTTACGCTGCGCTGTCCAACTTCCTGCCATCACGCAATGCACCGCACGCCAGTGTTTTCCCTTACATATGATGTCCCCACCATTCCCATTAATCTTTCCAGTTAACTGTGTGAATTACAACTCAGTTTCTTATGTCAAGAGCTGGTATTGGAAAGTACAGGCGTGAAGCGGGTTTCGCTCATTGAGTAAGTGCAAGCTCCTGCTGCTGGCAGCACAATAGTCATGAGTCCATTAGGGTTTTTCCCGGCCATCTATTTGTTTGTGTGTGTTTGTTTCTTCAAAAAGCCCTACCCTATCGTACGTTAGAACAAAAACACAACACTGCTTTGTGTTGCGGCCTCGCTCGGTCAGTCAGTCAAGCGTTCCCTTTTTTTCCTCCTCAGTGTCAGGTTTCCTGCTCGCAGTCAGCCTCTGCATACCAGAGGATTCCAATTTACGTTTATCAGTAGCGAGGAAGAACTGAGGAAGCAATCAAAAGGAAACTCCAGGAAGTGCCTCACAGGGGTGTGTGCTGACCAGTGGATTTGTTCTGCATAGTTGAATGATTACTGCGACGAATTTGCAATATTATAGAAATCTGACAATTTCCTTTTGAGAAATGGCAGGAAGTAACGTCCGGGGACGGCGTGAGCGAGGGACAGTCATTGATTCTTCCTGGCAATAATCACTCAAAAGGAACATTTTAGCTCTGTGTGTGATCGATAAACATCTGCCACAGAAGCGTTATAGTTGTGCTAAAACATATTTCTGATGTCAACAATGGATCAAAGTGCGATACGGTATAAGGGCCACAAAAAATCCACTGTGAATTTTCCCCGTCCCTTTAGCTGTACGGAGGCTTTTAGCATCAGCTCTGCTTTACTTTGCTGTTTTGAATGCTCCTTTTCCTTTAAGGCCACCTTCCCCTTTAAGCAGACTTTCTTCTTCTTTTTTCTTCTTCTTCTTCTTCTTACAAACGTAAAGCTTTATTCCTGAGAAGTTATAGAAATCCACTAACTTCTCTCTGTGCCATCCTGTAAAGCCAAGAATAGAAGAACATGCATGAAGAGAGTATTTTTACTAAAGTCTGCGCTTCTAATTCTCTCTATGCATACTCTACACACAACATTGTAGTGTGTAATGTGTATAGTACAGTAAAGTAAAGGAGAAAGTGACTGGAATTAGTTCAGTGCAGCATGAGCAGGAGACTGCACTGACTGAACTGGTGCTGTGCTTTTACCAGCCTTGATTTGTATATTGCTGACCACTACTTACCCACGATTTAAATACCAGCTTTTATATGAAAATTTACTGAAGCGCCATCTATTTTTTTTATCCTCTGATCCAACTCAAGGATGCCGCCTGCCCCAGCTGTCACTACTCACTTACATGGACCAGTTTCTCTTTTCTGCTCGTCTCCATAATTTTCCTTAAAACTGCTTTGATCGTTTGCTCATACCGAGGCTGCTTGTGGCTAGCTCTGAGCTCTGGATAGCTTTAGCTTCAGCCACGTTGCCTTTGTTAAAATTCTGGGTGAGGGTGATTTAAGTGTCCGATTAAGATTAGGATTTTCACTTTGGAGATTTTTTCCGTTTTCACTGATGTAGAAAACTAAACAGTGGAAATCTGCAGGAGTTGTTTGCTCCTCAGTGCCTGGCATAGTTGTGTGAGGCTGACTTTCTTTCAACATGTATCATGTTTCTGTAGCGGGCGACCCTTCAGCTCAGTGCTTAATAATACTGATGTTTCTATTCGTGTGTGTTTGTTTTTCCAGAGCTCAATGACACCTTCAGTGACTACAATGACACGGTTGGACAGATTGTCCACTACATCATGAAAAATGAAGGTATGTATTCAAGGCTTTGTGTTTGTTTTTTACATAAGAGCACCTGTCATTTCTGGTTGAAGGTGTGAACCTGTGACTTCAGGGAAATGGCCCCTGTTTGTCCTCCTTCCCTGAAGCGATTACAGCTGGCATTATTGTTTGGTACATTGTCACACGCTACTCGGGAAGGAAGTCAGTTGACTCTGAGCCGTGCGTGTTTTCTCAGACGAGTCTGGCTCAGAAATGAAGCTTTTAGTGGAAGTTCACATTCAGGACAACGGCAGAAGAATCTGAGACCATTTGTTATGACGTAGGGGTTTTCACGCTTTTGAGTACAAGTCACACGAGTGTTTCATCTGCGATTTCATCCCATTCCTTCCCTTTGCAGGAAGCTAAATTCATGATAAATCACTGCAAACGCTTTGTAGCGTGTTATCCTCTGTAATCCTTTGTTGAGCCGCGTTCAAACGCGGCAGCAGCAGAGACGAGGATCGATGGCAGCATTGTGCGAAACACAAACCAGCTTGATTTGTGGCATCGTAGGTCTTTACTGACAGTGTGGATTGTTTTCCACAGCACCAATAAACTTCCCATAACTGTGAAGCGATGTTGAATTTAAAGAAGGGTAACAGCTGTCTGTGACTTGACTCCTTAAGAGAGGATGCTTTCGTGTAATAGAAGACGCCCTGTTCCACTTGTTCACCCCCACCAAAGTCAAATATGCACATTTTTTTTCCACTGGCCTGCAGAGCAGTTTATCCATCTTGATTATTTAGTTTTGAGTTGCTCCGGTTTTGTAAATACTGGCTGTAGATGTTTGCCTGCTTGTGAATAAAATGAAACTAAATTGCAGGAGCACTTTGCGTTGTTGTGCTCAAGAAAACAGCATCTCTTCAAGAAGTCACGACCCCATTACTCAGGAAAAAAGAAATGCACAAGGTAGCGATAGCATTATTTTCCTTTTTTTGGACTGAGCAGTGTTTCCATCCTGTCACAGCTTGAGCCTCGTTTCACAGGTAGATGGACGCTTTCTTGTGCACAGTGACATGACTGGTGAAAGACAGCAGTTCCTATATATTTAGTAACCAGGTCATGGCTTCTGCAAGGAGACATTGCTGCAAGAAAGGTGTCATTTAGTTCCATTATGTTCAAGAGAAGACAGCTGATGGCTCCAAAACTTGGCATCTCACACCGATCTATGGATGGCAACTAGCACCACAGGGCAAAGGAACAAAAATGTTTTGGGGTTGTTTGGGTTTTTTTTTCACGATATGGTCTTTTTAAAAAGTTGAAAAAATGCAGATGACTCAGTCTAAAGTTCAGTTTTAGGTCATTTTTAATCTGGAACTTTTCAAACGAAATATTTACTTCATAGGTTTTCTATTTTTTTTTTCTCTCCTGCTACAAACAGACCGGCTGAGACATTTATTTGCCGTTAGCTCTGATCAGCATTTTAAGAATTAGGTGTTTAACACAGAAGTGGCACTACCTCTTGCAGCGGAGGAGGACAAAAGGATTTATTCAAGTCTTTTTGCGGAGCCCAGTCTGAGTTCAGGATATATGTCTGTACAAACTAAGAGTCAAAACAGGCTTTTAAATGCTAAGGCAGAGAATTATACTGAGGCAGGAGAGGAAAGAGAAGAAAGAGACGGTTATACTTTGAAGATTATACAGTAAAAGTTAGCAGCGTTCTGCACCAGCTGTTAGGACGCCGTGTGTAGTCTAAGAGGCTGGAAAAGTAGCTGTTCACCCCGGTGTTTGGAGGGTTGAGGGCAGACAGAGGACTCGGTCTTTGACAGCGCTGCTCAAACTTTCCACCAACACTGTTACCTCACACCACTGTCCAAACGTACTGGTAGCAGGACACAGCGCTTAACACATTTATCAGAGCGCCACCATAACTGAGACAATTATTTACTTGAATTCTCGAACGCGAAAAATTAGTCTTACTGGTTTAATGTTGTGCTTAATTAATTACTGACAAGAATTCCAGTGTGCCGGCTCAAATTTGATATAAAATGCATATTTGCCTAATGAATAATAATAATACAGTGGAACGCCGACTTACGAATACCCCGTTTCACGAAAAATTCAAGTTACGAAGGCACTGAGCGGCAATATTTTTGCCTGTGTTACGGCAAAATGCCCGTGTAACAAAATCTGCTGGTTCTGATTGGCTGAGCCTACAATGCCCACAATGCCTTCCGAATCATGTGACAACCCCTTGGCTTCAGTACTTGCGCTTCGCTGTTCCACTTAGACGACGTATTGTTGTTCTAGCTAGCAATTAACCTATAGCCTATCGTTCAGCATCGCCTCAGTCAAAACGGGCGATGGGTGCTTCGACTTACGAAAGACCCTCGGGAACGAATTAATTTCGTAAGTCGGGGTTCCACTGTAATATGATTTTTTGTTTTAAAGAAGTTTTTGACAGGCTTGTAAAATATTTCTGTTTTATTGGTTTTATGACAGGTTGTTTACTAAATGTAAGCTCTGTATAGAGAATTTATAAATAGCAATCCCCGGGCCACAGACCGGTACCAGTCCGTGAGTCTCGAGAGTTGAGGCGGTTTTTATTGTTAACTCGGTTTCCCTGGGTCTTTTCCCGAATTGTAGCTGTGCGTCTTATTTTAAAGAAATATTTACACGTTACCATAGCGACCAGAGAGCATTAAGGGGCAGAGAGGAGGATGTTACTCTCAATGTTGTTGGAGGACACTGTTAATAAAGTTACACAGTTACACAGTGAAATGACGTTTATTATTATATTTACAAAATACCACAGTTTTTGTCTTGGTCGTATCATTTTAATTTGCTGTATTTATCCGCGACACCTTAAAGGCCTGTGAAAATATTGTCTGACATTAAACCGGTCCATGGTGCAGAAAAGGTTGGGAACCGCTGCCGTATAGCACCCATCTATAAGAAGTTATATCATATAAGAGTTGAAAATATGCCATGTCCCTATTGATTCTTTAAGTGTAATTCAATATTGCACTTTGACCCAATCCTGTGATACACAAAGGCTGTATCGTCCCATGTTGGTGACTGGCCATCATTGTCCTGAGCTGTACGTTTGCTCTGAGCTGATTCACGGCTGTTTTATGAAGCAGTCATGCTCGTAGGATTCTGATTATCGTGACTCGCCTGTGTCAGTCTGCTGTGGAGTCAGCACGTCATTGTGCTCTCTATTTATAAATATCTGTTTTACTACACCTTCTCTCACCCTTCAACATTGCTCAACTGATGGAAACTTGGCCGATGGTTAAGATTTAAAAAAGAAATCTCTGTAGCTGTTTTTTTCCCCCTCTCTCTCTCTAATGAAAACAGGAAGTTGTTGTGTCCACTCAACATTTTTGCAGCAACAGCCGTTTCAGTCTAAATAAAGAGAGGAGGAATTGAATGCTATAGCGTGCACCGCTCTGATGGCTGATCAGACAAAGGAAAACACTGCCCTCTACTGATCAAACAAAGGAAAAGTCACTACCATGTTTGCAACCAGTGGGAAGTACTTGAACATGTACAGTGTGGAAAAACTTTACTCATTTTTATTGGTATTGTTGGTCAGATATCATTTAAAAGTAAAGTTCTTCATTATTTGAAGTTAATTTCACTTTATATTTTCCACCTGGTTTTCCACGCCCAGTACTGGGTCCCACTCCACAGTTTAAGAACCACTCAGCTATACTATTAAGACAAGTAAAGAAGAGAAGAAGATGTTTGAGAGTTTGAAAGCTAAAGAGTTGCTGAAATGTTTACTGCAGTTTGCTTCGGCAGTGTCACATACCTTACCTCACATTTAGGCACATAACTGCATGTTTTTAACCTCAAGATTATGTTCTAGGAATATTTCAGAAAGTCTTTCAGGGAAAGTTGCCTTTGAAGTTGAAATCTTCACAATGATCTTCAGGGAATGTTTTGTAAAGGGTTACAAAAAAAATAATTTCCTCAAAATTATCCTTTTTCATCCAAAAGTTTACTTTGTAAAAGACGTAAAGGAACATTATCCGTTTCTAAAGTGATGACATAGTGACCCCTTTTTCCAGGTTAGTTTCACTTGGTTTCCAGAGTGGGTGTCATTATTTAGTTAGCAAAAATTAAGCTAAAATTCAGGAGCAGTACACAGTTCACTACTTCCACGAGTTTAGAGGTTAGCCAACTGCTGCTAGTCAAATACACATGATTAATTTACCATCAGCAAGTGTGAGCGCCTCTATAAAAGCAGAGGTTTTGATAGTTTGCTGCTCTGGAGCACATCAGGTGTGTTTAACTATTTGTTAGCACAGTAGCAAGGAGGAAGGATGACGATTTTAAAGAAGCAACTGTTCCTGTCCATCCGTCTGAGAAGGGTTATGAGGGCATTTCCAAACAATTTGATATCCATCAAAGATTATTAACAAATGGAAAACATTCAGCTGTCAGTCATTCAGTCTGAGGTCAGACCCTCAGAGAAACAAAAACCCAGAAGCTGTATCTGTGACTCTACAGGCCTCAGTTGGCATGTTAAATGTTAAAGTTCATGACAACACAATTACAATTAGTTACAATAGAAAAACAGAACAGGTTGCCAGGGGAAACCCTCTTCTTTCTAAAAAGCACATGACAACAATGTTTAACTTTGTAAAGTTGCATCTTAAAAAACCACAAGACCTAGCTAGCGCTATGTTTGGAGGAAACCAAATCGACCATTTCACCACAAACACCTCATACCAGCTGTGAAGCACGGTGGAGCAGGGGTGATGATTTGGGCTTGTTTTGCAGCCACAGGACCCGGACACCTGGCAGCCACTGAGTCGACCAAGAACTCCTCTGAATACCAAATTATTCTAATGCGAGGCCGTCTGTCTGACAGCTAAAGCTTGGCTCAAACTGGTCATGCACTATGATCGCACAGTAGCAAATCTACAACAGAATGACTGAAAAAGAAAAGGAAGGACTGAAATTAAGAGAGCTGTGCATGAACCAACAATATGCCAACATTTTATTTTCTTTCTTCTGACCACTACTCATGTTAGGGCCTTCTTCTGGCAAAAACAAGTAGATAATGTTTTTGCACTAAAATTAACATCCGTTCACCGAGGCTTCCTTCGTGACACGAGGAGGAAGTTTGAGGCAGACGTTTGTGAACGCTGATGTGAAATCTTAACATGAAACTCCTACGTCCACCTACATGAGTCATCTGTGTTTGTTTGTGTGTGTGCAGCTCATTTGTCACAAACTCTGCACAGATTTCTTTATCTGTGTACACAGCGGTGTGTTAGTGAAGTCAGTGAATGCATCGAGGCCTGGCCTTGGGGAAATGTGTCTCTGGGAGCAAATTATGTAAATCTACGCCTGAGCTACTTTGTCTGCAAGCAGAGGTCGGGCGCTGTTGATCGTGCGCACTGTGAGAATTTTTCAAACTTTACCTCCGAAGGCTGCATTCTCGACGGTTATGTGGAAGTTTGAAACTTTTCCGAGTAACACTCTGAAGCAACTTTGCTCCAGACAAAAGTTTTCACGGTCTGGCAGATTCCTCCCACCCAGCCGAGGTCTTCTGTGTACAGTTGTTATGTGTTCAGTGATTGCATGTGATGTGCCGTTTCGCTGTGTTAAAGAGTTAATCTGCTCGAGCCATCTTTCAATAAGCGCTCTGCTTTTGAAGTCACTGGAGCGTACTCCTCACTAATTCCCAACACGACTTTTATCTCCCTCCGTCTCTCTCCCTTTTTTTTCCCCGTCTTTATAAGCGTATAACTTTCTCTCTCTCTCTCCCTCTTTAGCAAACTCTGATGCCCTAAATGCCATGATTCATGAAAACAGCATTGATTCAGATGGGTAAGTGTGATCTCACGCTGTGAAGAACAAGTCCATCTGTTATTAAAAAGGCTTTCTGTCTTTGTTGGGCTCATCTTAAATTAATTGGGCAAAGACTCTGTGTACTAACTGGTTTGACCACCAGGTGGCACCATAAGCCTCCTTGAGACTCTATGTGTCTGAGTGTGTCTGAACTGAGAGCATGCAGAGCAGGACAAGAAGAGTCAAGGCAATGAGGCCACAGTTTCCTCCTGATCCTATCCACATTGGCAGGGTCCGATTGGGGACACGTAGCTGGAGACCATTCCCAAAAAGCCACTGTGCGCCACTTCACTGTATTGTGGGATTATTAAAACATAGTAACTGGAGCTGCTGACATATTTCCTCATAAGATTCTTGGCTGTAAAATCAAGTAATTAAACAGAGTGAAAATATAAGAAATGCTGGAGGCTTAAGAACAGCAGAAGCTTTGGATGGTTAGTCAGTCGAGCCACTTATCACTTGTTAGAAGAATAATGTTCACTATAGACTTTGAACTTCTGGTCAAATATCGAACTATAGACATTTATAGATCAAATCCACAGTTAATTGTTGGTTAACAAAAACTTGGCCTTAGCAGATGGCTGCCTCGCTCTTAGCCTGGGTCTGCTGGAAGTTTCTTCCTCTTAAAGGTAAGTTCTTCTTCCCCACTGTCACCAAGTGCTTGGCCAAAAGGGATTGTTGGGATTTTCTCTCTGGTATCGAAGGGACTTGACTAAGCAATACAAAGCATCTTGATGTGTTTATTGATGTGAATTGACTTTATATAAATAAAATGGTATTGAACTAAATTAAATTAACTGACAAAATAAGTGAGAGTAACTTTTGAAGTTAGTGAACCTTAGAAGGTATTTAATATATATAGTGTCTAATCTGTTAAACTGAGTTATTAGCATATTGGCTGTATAACTTTTGTAATTTATACAGTTAAAAAAAAAAGTGTAATATGTAGCATTATTAAAACAGTTTTATGACAACTAAACTGATCATCATAAATGTCTTTTCTATAAAAAGTAGTTTGAAAATAGAATAGAATAAATATTAGATTTTGTTGCACATGTACAATGATAGTAAAGGGCCATTCTAATCTGAAATGTGATGTTACCTTTGTTTGTGGTTCCCCTTGTGTGTAAATCAGGCTGTCAAGCAAACTCCAATCTGATTTAAACTTTTGTTTGGTATTAGCTTTAGCTTGATGTCGCAAACAAAGAAATCTAGTTCCCGTTTTAAAAACCTTTAAGTTGTTTTAGGGTCAGTTGAAAATACAAAGAAACTTATATAACATAATGCTAACTAGCTTAAGTTAGCTTAAGTTGGCTAGCTAAAGTCCTTTGAGTCTTGCCACTTAGCAGTGCTATGAAATACCTGAAGTTCCTTATTTGGTGGTCATTTTGGACTATTTGAATTAACTTTACTTTTGAAGGTCACCACAGCATAAAAGCTATATCTAAAGAATCGGCAGTCAAAACTTGTTTAGCCATTTGATCTGAGCTGCCTCAAATAACATTCAAAATGTTTTTCCTAAGATGTTTTGACCAGTAAATGTGGAAAGAATACTGTTGTGTATTCATCACTCACTTTTACAATGTAGATGGTGGTAAAAGATATATTTCTGCTACATACTTTTTTTTATTTTATCATAAGATTATCATTATTCATTGAATAGCAGGTCTCCATGTTAAACGTGTGTTGCGGCTAACAAAACACGAAGCTGTTGGTCTGCTAGAAATCACACTATATACAGTATGTGACAAGAATTATTACATTAAATCACTTCTAATAGCTGCTCTTGAGATTAAATGACATGTCTAGCATACCATGTGAAAACTGGGCAGCTATGAGCTAAAGCAGCTTTAGCTTGCTGCCTGTGGCCAGGATCACCCAGTAGTATAAAACCCGATGGCCTGAATGCATATGGAGTGTCTCCCACCACCCGTAAAAGAGCTATGACACGGTGGAGCGTGGAGGTGACGTAAAGACATTACTGGGGGTTCATAAGAGCTTATTGTGTAGCTTTAAGTGCAATAAAAGCTGCTGATAGCAGGGAAACAAGCCACGGCTAGAGCACCAGTAGCTCTCCTGCTGATAGCGTTGCAACTGGACTCCCCCAACCAGCAAACACAGGATGATGGGCTTTGGCCTAATACTCCTCTATAATCTAGCAGACGTATTTTGGTGAGGTCGCATGCAAGCCTGTAACTTAATGTCTTTACTCCTTGGAGCAATCATACCTCAAACAGAGAAAATCGGTGCAGGGGAAACACCGCTCACCGTCCCACCTCCGTCCATACAGAGCCATGAGCAGAGGAGTGCACATTAACAAGTGTAGTGGTGCTTTGCCTCTAATACAGGGGGAGAAGGAGTTGGGCAGATAGATGGATTAGAGGAGGAGATGCTTGTGACAGTAGGAGTCTAAGTAAATCGAGTTAGTGGAGTATGTTTCCCCCCTCTCTGTATCTCTCTCTCCTGCTGTCATCTTTCTCTCTCCGCTTCATATTGTGCTGGGTGGAAAGGAGATAAGAGAGGAAAGGTGTTTTCTTTTGTTGGGAGAAAACAGTGTGGATAAATGGTAGCCGTGTTGCATCTGCCAAGGATTAGGTACTGAGGTATTCTGCTGTGTCACACCGAGTGTCCTGTAACAAACATATAAATACATAAAAGGGAAAAAAACTAGAAAACTGTGAATTCACACACAATCCCCAGCGTCACTTTCATGTGTCTCACTTCTTCAGTTCTCTCTCCAAATGTTTTCCTTCACATATTTCCACCCCTAGTTTGCCTTTCGCTTTTTCATTTTGTTCAGATGGCTCTCTGTGGTAGTTTCTCCTGCTGTTATGTCCCACATCTGTCTTTCTCTCTCGCGCGCTCTCAGCCAGGATGGGCAGCCTGCCAGTGGATCACTTAGAGATGGCAGAATAGGAGGGGAAGAAAGGATATCGGTGGGGGTAATTTATTGGATACTTGGGGAAGGAGAGAGGGAGGAAGCAGGAGAGAGGGATGGAGAAAAGGCTTCAAGGAGGAGAGTGACTGACTGTAGTGTCGCCAGAGCTCACTATCTGCCTCTCCAGCTTCAGTGCTTAACTTCCGTTCTCCTGCCATCAGTCCTCCACCACCTCTCTACCGTCCTTTAGTCCCTCTCATCATCTTTCCACAGCAGTTCCTGTTCTCGTCACTTTATCTCCAACATCACGTCTTTTGTTCTTCCGGTGGACCAAAATCACATTTTGTACCCTATTATTGGCCAATGACTCAATCTGCAGTGGCTGCATATGTTTATGAGCTGTCACATTTCTTGGAATAATTTTTAAAAGGCATTAATAACCAGATTTGTTGAGGCTTAAAAGTACATAGTGCTCATTAAATTAAATTAAATTTTATTTATATAGTGCAGTATCAACATCAACAATAACAACTCTCGTCTAAAGACCCTTTTTTATCCATCTATTCTCTTCCGCTGTCCTTATCAGTGTCCTGGGGAGGGGCTGAAGCCTATCCCAGCTATCATAGCTACCAGAGCCATGAGCGCAGGTATCAGCACAAAGCAAAGATGACGATTGATTCTACTATAGAAACATGAAGAGGTAGAAGCTGAGGCTTTAAGCTTCATCACTGCCTTTGTTACCTGTTGAAGTTCAGGCTCTGGCTGCTGGGCTGGGGTCTGCATGTGCTCGGCTTTACCATCACTCTGGGTTCTTGGCTAGCTTAGTGTTAGCGTGCTGTCTGTGCAGAGGCTTGCAAAGAGCTGAAGCAGTGGAATGCAGCTGTTCCTGTCCTGGACACACACGAACTGAAATCAGCTGATTGTAGCAAGTACACATGTTTTTTTTCTTTTCTATTTGCCAGGCACGGATAATCTTTGTAATACAGGTCACAACGTAATTTTAACTGTAGCATGATTACTGAATTTAGTAAGATAACGCATTACAATACTGCATTACTCAAATATGTAACTTTGTTCCAGCACTGGTAAAGACTCCACAGTATTAGAAAAAAACCCTCAACAAAGATGGCCTCCTTTGAGCAGCACTTGGTGACAGTTGAAAGGAAAAACTACTTTTAAAAGCTCTAGCAGAACCAGGCTCAGGGAGGAGCAGCTATCTGAGGCGACGGGCTGGGTGTGAGGGGAGGGAGGACAAAAGTCACACTGTGGAAGAGAGCCAGAGATTAATAATAACTAATGATTAAATGCAAAGTGGTGTGTGAACACACGGGGAGTGAATGAAGAAGAAACTCTCAGAGGAGGAAGCTGGAAACAAATATCATGTGACGCGACACCCTTCGCGTCTGCGTTGCTTCTATTTGTGGGCTTATCTAATTGTTTACTTATGGTGTGTCTGAAACTTCACCTGCAGCCGCAGTAAACTGCTTCCATTTTTACTTTAAAGATAATCACTGAGGGTGATTGTTCTCAAAGAGCTTGTCAGTAATTGTTTTGAAGTATGAAATATTGATGTGTCATTTCTGCAGCGGCGGGCTGCGATAAGGGAAGCACTGCAGAATCCAGCGAGCTTAAATGCTCTGGGTAAAATGGGCCGAAGTCTTTAGCTCGTGTTGGGGTTTGTTCCTCTTACCTCACATTTTGGATGTTTACAGTTGTTGACCTATAAAAGATTTCTTAGTTCATTTCACAATAATATTGTGTAATTAATTCATGAAGGCTTTTAAAAAGTGGCAATCTGAAGAAAGAGCTGCGAGGATCACACATTTCTCCTCCTTTATCTTCAAGTCCTCCGCTCACCCCCACCTCCCCCGGCACTCCCACTCCTCCAATGACACCTGTATCGCCGGGGGCGCCCCCGGGAGCAGCCAAGCACACCTGTAACCACCTGCACACCATCGGGGGCCTGGGAGGCAACAAGAACATCTGCACCCGCTGCAACCAGAAGAAATGGCCGCTAATGAGGAAGCCGTCAGCCCGCAAAGCAGAGCTGCGGCACAGTAACTGTGTGGAGGTCACAGTCCTGGCTGTAGGCAGGTGTGTGTGTGTGTGTGTGTGTGTGTGTGTGTGTGTGTGTGTGTTTGAATCATAACTGAAGGACAAGCCTGGGTGTATTACTGCCTTTTGATGATTTTCCTGCCTTTAAAATGTTCTCAGAATCGCATCACGAGGTGGTTTAATTAGCAGAAGTAAATGAAAAATGACACACTGTTTGCCCCAGAGGGACACTAGGCTTGAGTGCACACAGACACACACACGGCGCTAACAATCAAACATTAACTCTCGAAAATATTCACACTTCATTTAAAAGGCACAAGCATCTCATGCACTTTGATACCACACTGGGAGGTCAGAAACTTGTGGTCAGACTGCTCCACGTGCCACTGTTAACAGCACAGGTCCTCACAAAACCGAGACACGAACATTAATAAGCAGACTTCTAATATCTTATTCAGGATATCACCAGGACTGTCATGTTGACTAGTGAGTGTTCACTCAACTCTAAAGCATTAATCGATGACAGGAGCTATTCTTACAATTTAATAGACATCAAGCTGCTTGCAGAAAGCATGTGTATTTGGTCCCCTTGTAGAAAATCAGTATAAAACATGACCTAGCTTCAGGTTGGAAAAGCCAATCCCGAAGTACCTGCATTCTCTCTTAAAGCCACCAGATGGCGATAGCTGTGGTTCCAAAAAGAGTTCTGGTCCTGTAGAAGTGTGTAAGAAAATTAGTTTCTGATATCACATGCTTATTGGCTGATGAGTTGTGGCTGACAAGTCATTTTTAAGCGAGCGACCCGCCCCTCTCCATCACATTTGTTTTTTGCAAATAAAATGGTGTTAGCAAAAATGCTTTCTTAAACCAGCGGACAATGTTGCAACAAATGTGAGGGTACCATAGACAGATAAAACGGTGTAATCACAGTGATGTCACTGGTTAGTGTCTTATTTTAAAAAAAAAAAGTAAAAGTATCAAGCATTTTCGCTGTTGCCTGCTTGTTGTTTAGAAACTGGACATGGCAAGGAGCTGCTCTGACTGAGCTGTGAGAAACCATAGACACTGCATGTTCATTGGCGAACAACTTTTGATTGAAAAATTGTTCGTCAATGAACATAATCCTATTTTCTGGCTCTGGTATTGACCTGAAACTGGCAACTGAGCGCATAATGTAATCAGAAAGAGAGCCGAGGGCTGTTGAGGCGGACAAGTCGCCCCCTACTGGTCATGAGGGCAAAGCATGCAGCTTTAAGGCACTTCTCCACCGGGTTCACCTATGTCCATCTTTTACAATGTCTGTGCAGGGAATTTGGACACCCTCATCATCAACCCAATGATCCTGCAGTGTGCAGGAATTTTTCTGGTTCTTCTTGTGTTTGTGTTCAATGTCCAGACTTTTAGTTTCAGTAATTATAAGAAGAATTCACCACAGTGAGAATTAAATCCTGGCAGTGTACTCCCATCATAAATCTAGTGCCGCTGTGTCCTAGATCCAGTTTAAAGTAAAGAGACCATTTCTCAATCCACCAGTGAGGCCGGGAAAGTGTGCAGCCTCTTCGCCGTCACGCAGCCTTCCTCAATGTCCCGCTGAGAGCTGATTGGGATGCGAAGAGGTTTCTTTTCATTTGCGCACTTAGATGAATGGCGCCGTATGCACAGGGGTCAGCATGACCTGGATACAAATATTCATTTGCTGATTTAATTAAAGCTTTAGAGTGGGCGGATGAGAGAGATGTCATGTTTAGGTGAGTAAGAAACCAAGAAAGAGAGTGTGTGTGTGTGTGTGTGTGTGTGTGTGTGGCTCTAAGAATGGCTTATGACCTGAGTTTCTGTCCTAGATCACTCAATAACAGACCATTTTCTGTTTTTAACTTGGTCATTTTTCCATGTAAATATAATATTTATGAAGTGCCACCTAAATTCTCTTTTATTTTTAGGTAAAAATATGATTCTTCATACACTCTACTGTATATATGTAGTCATTGTCATGTCAGCTGCTTAAGAACAGGGGTTTGAGCCAGCCCTGCGACCTGGACCAGCTCTCTCATTTGGATCGCAGGCTGCACAAACATTCAAACCCTTCTATCGTTCTCAGGTTCCGCGTGACAAAGTGTGAAAAACCAGCCAGGGAGCGGCGAACTCTGCTGATATTAGACTCTAATGGGAGCGTCCCCGCATCGCCCACAGCGGTGGAGCCGAACAGTCGACCAACATCCAAGTCCCCTCAGGTGTTTGTGTGTGTGATGAAAATGTTACCTGTTTCTGCTTTTGTCTTGCCTGCAGAAGAGCTCCGTTTCTTATGTATCCATAAATATTTATGCGTGCACATATCTCACATTCCTCTCTTTATAATATGCACTATATTACTCAACCATCCACATCATTGCATTTAGTTGTTTCAGTCACTTCAATAACCAAAGGTTTATAAAATCACTGCTATGGTGTGGGGCTGATTTTCAGCAGTTGGTCTCAGCCCTTTAATGTTTCAGCATAGCGAGATATCTTGGACAATTTCACGCTCCCAACTTTGTGGGAACGGTTTGGGGATGACCCTTTCCTGTTCCAACATCACTGCACACCAGTGCACCAAAGAAAGGTTCATAAAGACATAAGAGAATTTGGTGTGGAAGACCTTGACTGGCCTGCACAGAGTCCTGACCTCATCCTGATCCAACACCTTTGGGGTGAATTAGAGTAGAGACAGTGAGACAGGCCTTCTTATCCAACATCAGTGTCTGACCTCACAAATGTGCTTCTGGAAGAACAGTAAAAAATTCCCATAAACACTCCTAACCCTTGTGGGAAAGCTTTAGAAAATGCCTGAAGGTACTGAACTACACGCGACCTGTCATTTCGGCTCTAAACTTTGTGCTTTTAGGTAACAAGTCAGTAAAATGCCTGCAACACTTACAGTAGAAGTCTGCAAACACTCAGGTCCAGATGGAGACTTCTAGTGAATAAATATAAACACATGGCACTAGAGAAATATTACTTCTAGTATTTTCAATAAGAATAAATGAGATGGAGTAAAAGCTGCATTCATGGACAGTAGTTTTTAGTTTCTGTTCACTGATGCTGTTTATTGCAGTGGCTGTAAGAAAAAACGAATAAACGAGTCTTTAAAAAATTCATCATGCAGAGCTGGAGAAAAAAAGAAGACCAGCCTCTGGCCTGCTGTCTTCTGTTTACATCACAGGAAGTCTGGTTTATGAAATGCTGTGCTCCAGGTGATCGTGAGCAGCATCCACTCGTCTCTTTTCGATGTCTAATTTAGTGTTTACAGGAACAGGAAGCTGCGTCGTCCTGTTGCTGCCGTTAAACAACAGAAATTTCCTCGCAGATAACGTGTTTTCATATTCTTCAAACAAAAACAAACAGTGAACAACAAAAAAAGGTGCTTTCAGGCGCTTTGCAGCAAACTGCAAAGGTCTTTAGAGAAATCGGGTGGGTGGTGCTCCTGCTGTGAAATTAGCCATCAAGGTGAATCCTTGATCATCACATTTAATGTTCATTCACACACGCTCTACGTGGACGGACAGCTTTACCGCGACCTCGGCACCACACCGTGGTTATATTAACTGCACTCCAGATAAGAACCCGCTACACTCTTTTCTTATTCATTCACACTCTCTCCTTTAACATGAGTTTAAGCTAGTAATATCAATATGATGTCATAGCAGATATAACACCGTCACCCTCCGTCATTGCTTTAATTGGAATGTTTCCGTTTCGTTTCTTTTTTTTTGTTGTCGCTCACAGTTCATGTGGTTTCTTTCTTTCTCTTGTCTTTCACTGCTGTGGTCACCTACTTCCCCACTCACCTACAAACAACACCCTCTATTTCTCCATATTTTCACAACACGATCACGCAAACACATCAGCTCAACGGCAGCACATTCACAACAGCCTCACAGCACGCACAGACTTGCAGGACACATAAGCAAGCCACGCTTGTTCATATTAGTGAATATTCACACACATAGTCAGACTTATGGAGTCTCTCACCACACTTCTTTCTCTCTTTCTATTTATAAACAAGGGATGTTTCCATATTCTCTCCACCTGTCTAAACGAAACACCCAGCATACATCATTAGACATACACGCACAATTAAGGGCATGCTGAGGTTTGTCACATGGAATGTAAATGGAGCTGGCACCAGAGGAAAGAGGTTAAAGATATTTAACCAGCTTAAAAAACTACAGGCAGATGTTGTTTTATTACAAGAAACTCACAGACCTGTCACAGGTTTAAATGAACTTAAAACACCTGAGTTTCCTAACGTGTTTGCAGCCGGTTATAATTCTAGACAACGGGGAGTAGCAATTTTAATACATAAAAATGTTAATTTTACAGTACTCGATACAGTTATAGATCCAGAGGGTAGATTTCTAATTATTAAACTATCAATATTGAACAAAAAACTATGTATTGTTAGTATATATGGTCCAAATGTTGATGAACCCTCATTCTTCCACGGTTTTTTTAGTGCACTCTCTGAACACCTTGATTGCACACTCATTCTTGGCGGTGACCTCAACCTTGGACTAAATGAAGAAATGGATAGGCTCAACACAACAGGAACTCAGCGCAATTGGCAGTCCACAAATATAATCAAACAGTATATGAGCGACTTTGGTCTTTGCGATGCATGGCGCTCTCTTCACCCCACCAGTAAGGAATATACTTTTTTCTCGCATGTTCATCACTCTTACTCTCGTCTGGATTAGTTTTTGGTCAGCAGCTCACTGCTGTGTGACATTTCAGACACTGAGATTCATCCTATAGCTGTCAGCGATCATGCTCCTGTATCTTTAACACTAATGCACAAGAATAATACTACGCCAAGTAAAAACTGGAGATTTAATATATCACTACTTAAAGATGAAGACTTTATTAAATACTTTAAAAAGGAATGGACTTCATATTTAGACTTTAATGACACTCCCGGAATATCTGCTTCTGTTCTATGGGAAGCAGGGAAAGCTGTGATGAGAGGTAAAATAATTTCTTTCTCATCACACAAAAAGAAAGAAGAAAACAAAAATATTCAGGAATTAGAAAAAAACATCAAAACACTAGAAGAAGCCTACGCGTCCCACCAAGATCAGGAAACATTGAACAAAATATGCAAAACAAAACTAGAATTAAATGAAACTATTAATAAAAAAACACAATTCCTTATACAAAGACTTCGCTTGCAGAATTTTGAACACAGTAACAAATCAGGTCGATTTCTAGCTAACCAGCTAAAAATAAATAAAGAAAAAACAACTATATGTGCTGCTAAAGATTTATCGGGGAACACAATATATGATCCTGGAAGAATAAACAACATTTTTAGGGATTTCTATGAAACTTTATACTCACCACAAATAAACCCATCTAAAAATGAAATTGATCTGTTTCTTGACAACGTAACTCTTCCAAAATTACTAGACAGTCAAGCAATGGAACTGGATTCGCCACTGACGCCAAGTGAACTCCAGGAAGCCCTGATAAGTATGCCCAATAATAAGGCTCCAGGTCCAGACGGCTTCCCTGCAGAATTCTACAAAGAATTCTGGACAATTTTGGCACCAGTATTCCACAGCATGTTGCAGGAAATCGAGGAAAAGGGCAGACTACCACCAAATATGAATTCTGCCAACATTAGTCTCCTGCTAAAACCAGGCAAAGACCCTTTATTTCCCTCAAGCTATCGTCCAATTTCTCTTTTAAATGTAGACCTTAAAATAATCTGCAAAGCTCTCTCAAAGAGATTAGAGAAAATGACCCCCCTCTTAATTCATCCTGACCAAACTGGTTTCATAAAAGGTCGGCACTCCTCAACAAACACTCGTAGATTACTTAATTTAATAGACTACTCATACGATAAAAACATCGAAACCATAATATTATCTCTAGATGCAGAAAAAGCATTTGACAGAGTTAACTGGAAATTTTTATTCGCAACTTTACACAAATTTGGTTTTGGAAACTCTTTCATAAACTGGATAAGAATATTATACAATTCCCCAACGGCTCGTATCAGAACAAATGACCAGACATCCTCCAGCTTCTGTCTCCTGAGGGGCACCAGACAGGGATGCCCACTCTCCCCTTCACTTTTTGCAATTTTTATCGAACCTCTAGCAGCAGCATTTAGACAGGCTACAACAATTAAGGGCATAACATGTAAGAACATAGAACATAAAATCAGTCTCTATGCGGATGATGTGTTGCTTTTTCTGCAAAACACACAAACCAACCTCTCTGAGGTAATTACTTTAATAAACTGGTTTTCAAGAGTTTCAGATTATTCAATTAACTGGCCAAAATCTACAGTTCTCCCCATTAACTGCTCCTTCCATAATTCTTCCTCTGCCCCACTGCAATCCGGAAATATTAAATATTTAGGTATTAATGTCTCTCCTAAGCTTTCAGACTTAACTAAACTAAACCACATCCCACTTCTAAAGAAAGTAGAAGGCGATCTGACTAGATGGAAATCTTTACCCATATCACTCATGGGAAGGGTCGCCACTATAAAAATGATGATCTTGCCAAAAATAAATTACTTATTTTTGATGATCCCTAACAAACCATCACAAGATTGGTTCAGATCTCTGGATTCATATATTTCCAAATTCCTTTGGAAAGATAAACCCCCGCGTATTAGCTTAAAAACGCTACAAAGAACCAAGGATAGAGGAGGATTAGATCTGCCTAATTTTCACCAATACTTCTTAGCCAACAGGCTTCAGTTCATCTCAGAATGGTTAAAACATTCCTTCTTAGTTGAGCCCTGGCTAGATGTTGAACAGGCACTATGCAAGGATCTAGAGATTTCAGACCTACCATTTATTAGCTCAAACATCAAAAGACATGAATGCTTTAAAAGTATCAACATCAGCTTTTCTCTGACAGCATGGTGGGAGTTTCTAAAAATAACGGAGTCTTCATTAATCCCATGCAAACGTACACCTATCTGGAATAACCCTGACATATTACAAAACAATAATATGATTAATTTCCCAGAATGGAGTTGTAAAGGAATTAAATACTTAGAACATATATTAGAGGGAACAGAATTTATTCCATTTGACAGACTAGTTAAACAATATGGGATCAACAAGACAAGGTTTTTAGAATATCAACAAATTAAATCCATAGTAAAAAAGAAATTTAACCTCAGTCAAGTTGAATTACAAACACCACTAAGTGCGGCACATTTTTTTACTCTTAAATCCCCCAAATTATTATCTAAAATATACAGAACACTTTCTAAATTAGATGAATCAATATCCCTTCCTACTGCAAAGTGGGAAGCAGATTTATCAGTCAACCTAGACCAAAACTTCTGGTCTCAGATTTGCTTAAAAACTTTCAAATTAATTAAAAATCCCAGTCTGCAATTAATACAATACAAAATACTTCATAGAGTGCACTATACAGGTCATCGGATGTTCAAGATGGGCTTTACATCTTCCAACAACTGCTCACACTGTCAAGGCAATACACCAGACAATTACATCCACGCTCTTTGGTTCTGTCCACCAGTGCAAAAGTTTTGGCGCGAGATATGTGAAGACTTATCAAAGTGTCTGAAATGTAACATTCCAACTTCCCCCTTAGTGTGTCTACTGGGCAGCTTAGATAATGTCACTTCAGAAAAGAATATAGCCCATATGATCTTCACTGCCCTATGCATAGCCAAGAAAACAGTCCTCATGAACTGGAAAAATAAAAATAATCTTAATTCTAACCAATATAGAAATTATCTATTAGATTACATTAGTCTTGACACAGCCTCTGCCACCACATTAGATCAATTGCTCTGGGCCCCTTTTATCAGCTCCATCACCTAGTAGGGGTGGGGGGTCATAGTTTGGTCCCGCCTTCACTGTTGTGATTGGTGAGGGGGTAGGGACAGGCTTAGGGCGTCGGGGGGTTCCCCGGAGGCATCTTCCTTGGGGGGCTCAACCCGGGGTAGCGGTCACGTCCGGTTGGGGGCTCTGTTGGCTCTCAGGTGACTGTTTCCTCGCGGCTGCGTGCAGCGGGGCTAGGGGAGGGTCTGTGCTGACGGACGTGGGTTACTGACCTGGCAACCTGGCTGCCCCTGGGTGGGTCCGGGATGGGCGTGAGGTTCTGGGGGCGCTCCGTCTCTGGGCTGGGGCCCGGGCCGGGCCTCGGGGGCTTGGGTCCTGGTTGGTGTGTTGCCGGGGTTGTGGGCGGGTGGGTGCATGGGGGCCCGGCCCTGGAGCAGGGTGCCGCCGGTGCGTCGAGCCGCCTGGGGGGCTCTTCAACTGGTGGGGGGGGGATGGTCACATCTTGCAGGAGCTTTCTTCTCTTCAGGAACTCTCTGCGGGAGGGGGAGATACAGGAGAGGTGGAGGAAGATCTCAGCCTGGGCGTTTACCGTCTTATGTAGTCTGGAAGATGTGTGGATGGTGGGGTGGGTGCAGTTTTCTCTGTGGTGGGGTTGGGTGGACTGTCCAGGGCTCTGTGGAGCCGGAGGGCGCTACTGCACTGGGCCCCGGTCTGATGGGCCTGGGCCCCCCTTCCCTGGCGGGTCGCGGAGGGTGGGAGTGCCTACTGGGGTCAGCGGGGGAGCTGGCCCCAGGGAGGGGTTACCTGCCCCTCCCTTCCTTCCCTCCCCATCTCCAGCTGCCTCCCTCTTCCCGCTCCTCCACAACCACCCACACATGCAGGGCCTTGGAGTGGGGGTATGTCACCAGGGTGCAGTCCCCTTCTGGCTGCCTCTGCCTCAATTTTATCCCACAACTTAGACATTCACATTATTCACACTCTCATTACACATACATATAGGATCTTGGGGGTGGGCACAATCACGGAGTCCAATTTACCATCAGGGTGTATACCTCACCCCTGACGTCGTTGCCCACCTCTCAATTTTAAATACACTTAGTCATTGAGGGCTAGCAGGAGGGACTATGCGCTTACCTGCTGCTCCTTGGCAGGTAGCTCCATGCCCTCCTGGGTTTTAATTGCACCTTAGAACACATATGCATCAACACTACAATGAGCGGGTGGAGGGAGGTTTGGAGTCTTCTCCCACCCCCATTCTCTGCGGCCTGCTGGAGCGGGAGGGCTAGTAGGAGGAGTTGGCCGTCCGACTGCGGTCTGGGGTGTGGGGCCTCCCTGCTGCTGCGGAGTCGGGGTGGTCTGCCTCTCCCCACCGCAGGGAAAAGGGTAACACCACCTGGGTCTGGGTGCAATTCCCCCCTCCAGGGGCAAGGGTACCTAGACCCGGTTTGTAGAGTACGCTTGGGGAGTGTGATTGTGTGTACAGCGTCTCTTTATGTCTGTCTCCACGTTGGTTGAGTGTGGAGTGAGTGCATATGAGAGCATGAGGGTGGGAATGGATGTTTGTGTCTGTGTGTGCCTGTATGTCTGTGTCTATATGTCAGGTTGGGTATCAGACGCCACCTCTCTGGGGACACCTCAGGCCCTCCAAGGTTTGGAGGCCTATCTCCACCCACCACCACTTCCCCTGCCGGTGGCGGACTCCCTCAGGTGTCGGTGTGTTGGTGGTTCTTTGTGTCTGGGGGTGGGCGTCCGGGTACACACCGGCTCACTCCTTGGCGGCCGCTTGTCGGGGCCTGGGGCCTGGGGCTCGCTCGGGCCCCCTTTGGAGGTGGGGTGCCCCCGGCCTCTCGGCCTGGGGCTCGGTCACTCAGGCGCAGCTGGGGGCCGGCGGAGCTCACGGGCGCGTCACTGCAACTCCCCCTGACTTCTGCTCCGCGGCTGCTGGGCGAGCCCTCATCTGGGACTCTCCTCAGCTCTTACTGGAACAGTGGCGTGGCTGCCCCTCTGTTGGTCTTCCATGGTCTCTTGTGTTCTGGGGGCCTCTGGATATCTGGAGTTTTGATCTCCTCCATACCCGCTTCACACCCTGGAGGACGGGGCTGTGGCCCCCCCACACTCCCTAGCAGATCATTACATGGAGAAACCTTTGGAATGCAAGCATGCTGATCCACACAGGTATGCACACATGGGTATTCACAGACGCGGACTAAAGCTTTCTTGGCTGCTGCCTCAAAGCACACTGTGCGCTGTCTATCTTGCGTGCTGCACAATATCGTTTATTATTTAGTAAATATTGATATCTATGGCTAGCTAGTTTATTGTGATGGTGCTTTGTTTTCTCTATTATTATGTTGCTCTTTGTTGTTTGCTGTCTCCTCTGTTTGTTTTTTTTGTTTGTTTTTTTTTTTTTTTCTCCATACAGGTGACCCAGGAGTTCTTTTTTTTTTCTTTTTTTCTCTCTCTTCCCCCCCCTTCTCACCGTCTCTTCTCCCCTTTGGTTTTCTTTCTTTCTCTCCCCCTCTTTCTCTCATTCATTCCCCCTGTCCTATTTATTAAAAAAAAAAAAAAAAAAAAAAAAAAATGACAAAGGATGAACTGAAGCTCTGCCATCACGTAATGTCGCATACTGCTGTTTCTGATGTCATTTAAAAAAAAAAAAAAAAAAATGTTCATTCACACATGTGAGCATTTCTTCTTGATGGATGCTAGCCGTAAACAGCTAATCGTCACACGACTCTGTTTTACATGGCTGTGTTTTTGTTTTTTTGCTCGTTTGCAAAACCAGTGAGAGTGAAAGATACCGCCGAGTGACATATGACATGGGTGGTAAATACTTTACAGAGTTACCTAGGCAACCAGAGACTGGAATGTCTGCTAGTGACCGACGATCGGCTTCAAAGCGATGTGCCTAAACATGAACAGCAACCTGACGAGTTGTTCTCTACTCCAGTAGCATTGAGGTTGGCAGCAGACCATGAGAACTGGACGGGTAACCAGCTCTGACGGGGGGCAGTTGGCTCAAGTTGCTGTTTAAAAAAGAAAGCTACGTATATGTTCTGTATATTTACAGCCATATACAGACAATGCACTCTCTGAGAAATGTTGCCAGAGACACAAAAGTGCAGAAATATCAATATCAGCTGCAGAGGCAACGCCAGAGATGAAAAGGAGAGAGGTTTTCTCCTTCTGCATTAGTGGATCGGTGAACTCGCCACACACTGAGTGCACAGTCCTCAACACTTTTTTGTTTTGAAGTCTTTGAGTACGATCATTCTTTAAAACTGGCTGCACATGCTGATGAACGAGACATGAGGGCTACTTCACAAAGCACTAAACTAGAAGGTGTCAAACATAAGGGCCCGGGGCCAGGATTGGCCCAGGAAAGACTCCATTCTGTCCCAGCGGACAGCTTTGGAAATGTGAAAGAGGGTATAAATTTGTAACATTTAACTGTATTTTCATAAATTCTACAGTTTTTCCTGCTGATAAAGGTCTTTGTGTTTGTTTCATTTTCTGTCAGCTTTCATGTTGACTTTTACCTTTCTTGGATGGATTTTATAATTTTTTATTATTTTATTTGTTCAATGTGTTAATTAGTCTGTGTATTTTTCTCTCTACCAGGAGCAGACAGACAGCGTGGACCAGGGGAAACGATAGAAAACCAGGTAAAGTGTGTTTGCATCGGCTGCACGCGTGTCTTAATTTTTCAGAGCTGTTTACATATTCTTTTATATTTCTTACAGCTATTAAAAAAGGAGAAGAGGAGCAACATCTGGACACTTTTTAAACCCAAATAAGAACTTTCAACATCAGTGCAGGAGGGACAGATGGATCCGGGAATCGTCCCCCTGTCCTGTCGCTCCACAGGGAGTGATGCGCTGCTGCTGCTGATGGTGGTGGTGATTTTACAAGTAGAGATGGCTCAGGTGTGTCTACTTGAAATGGTAGCTGGACAGCAGTGCCTCGCCCAGGAGTGTCAAAAAGTAAATGGAAAAAAAAAGCCGGGCAACTGCTTGATGTAACGATGGAGGCTCGACCAGCGCTGTCCCTCCCAAAAACTACAGCCGTACTCCTCAAAAAGCAACTGGTCCGTGATGCTTGTGCATTACAGTTTCACAAGGAGGTTTTAAACACGTATTACTTGGTTTATTTGTAGAACTAAATCCCAGGAACAGGTCTGTGAACCAGTTCAGGTCATCATTAACCAAACAGGAAGGAGTATATCGTGGCCAGACGCTAAACGGGAACATTAGCAGGCGTGACCAAAGCAAGGTTCTCACATCCTGTAATCATATGAACAGGATGACAAACTGTCCTCACAGTGCATGTCAACCTGATCGTCCCTTTTAATAAGAACTCCGGGTCAAAGAGCAAATCGGTTCAAATATTCAGACACGAGCCGCTCGCTGGATGTTTTCTGTTAGTCTGTTATTTCTGTTCTTTTTTGTCCTGTGCAGCATCCTGCTAATACATTCAACTTGGAAGATATTAGCATACATTTGGAGTCTAGCCTGGTAATCACTCCTTTTAGCTCCGTTTTTGGTCTCCACCACCGTGACAGAGAATTAAAATGAAAAAGCAAAACCTAAAAGACAAACTGAAAGCAGCTGATACACATACTGCACTGGTCCCACTCTAGATTTGTTTTTTTGTGCTATAGTGTATCCTTAATAACAAAAATACAGTTTATATCAGTGTTGTGTTATATTAGCGTAGAGAACACGTATGAAACACATTCTGAGTTAAAACCTTTTGTAAACACATTAAAGTAAAAAGGGCGACGCTGTGATGTAGTGAGCCTCAGTATGAACTGTTGGTTTTTATGAGGCTGTTTGTTTTCTTATCGACTTCGTTCTGCCTTGACTTAATTTATCAAAGCCTTTTTTTTTTTTTTTAATTTAGCCTGGATTTATTGTATTGTAGCGTGAGCTGCCTTTATTATATTCCATCCTGAGAGCAGATACTGCACAAATGGTTTAATCCATTGTGGATTATGTTATCAGCAGGCCCACCAGGATGTAAGCCTTATTTTCTCTTTCTAATGAGATGTGCCTTTCGTTTCTAAACGTGCTTGTGCTCGCACAGGTGTGTCGAGGCAAAGGTCAGATGGTAGGTGCTGTGATTCATTCTGTTTACTGTATCAAGAATCGTTTACTGTGTAGAGCAGAGTACTGAGTGAGTTACATCTTTAAGGAAATAGTCTTATTGTGAATGTAACCTCTTAAAGTGAGTACGTGAGGATGGCCTAGTGCCATGGGCTGATGCAAGATGAGGTGTGTACTCATTTTCACTCTTTATCCTATCACTTTTGTGGCCATGCTAACTTTGCTCTTAACCTCTAAGGAAGTGGGCAAAAAGCCTATAAACACAGTGGATCATGTTGCTTGTGGCCATAATTTCGGCAGGTTTGCTCTGTGGTCACCAAACCAAAGACGTCTCTGGAACATTGCACTAACGTAGATCAGCGTAAATATGATGTTATATCAGAGTTTCATGTGATGCTGTTATGTCATCAAATACAATATTTGAAAAATGTAAATGTAACGCTTTTCCATCGTGATTCTGTAATGGTGATCCTGGTCATGTACCAATCAGATGGTTGGCGGTTCTATCCTCGGCTCTACTGGTCTGGAGGTAAAAGTATCCTTGGACAGGATGCTGAACCCCGAGTTCCCCTTAAATAAGGTTAAAAGCACTTAAGCATAGAAAAAAGTGCTTACATGAAGGTTAAGCGGTGTCACAGGAAGTGCTCGCCACAACAGTTGGTCATGAGCAGCCGTTCCAGGCTCCTGTTGCTTAGGTAACCCTGTTGTATGTTTTTACTAACTTATCTAATGTCAGTCAGCCGTTTCCTGTGCTCTCATTGGTAGTCGCTTCTCTCGCTAATGTCCAGGCAGAGAAAAGTTTAACTCAGGACCCGCCAACTTTTCAATGTGTCTTTGACTTTCAGTCGTCTCTCATCTCCACGTCACTTTTAGTCACTTCCTGTGTGGACGCCCCTTAAAGAAAGATGTTATTATTATTGAGACATTTTCCCCTGTGGTTAAAACTGTTGTATTGATTGGCTGATGTTTAGCACCTGATGTAGTCCTATAGCAACAATGTTCGTATCAGAGATGTTTCAGTTATAGTCTGGATTTTTTTCGTCTTTTCTAAATCGTATTGAAGATGATGCAGGTGTCAGTGACTTAGTATTTACAACAGTCTCAGCAGCATCTGCAGCTCATGTTGCAGGACAGCGTGACAGTAGAGGCTCAGAGACGAGCGATCGCTCCAGTTGAGTTGTGTGCAGACTGGAAGCAATTAGCAGCGACGTGACGACCAAAAACTGTAGAAAGTGAATGCTACTTGGCAACTTCAGGAGATTACACGCAAAAGATGCAGGTGAGCAACTGAAACAACTACCAATGAGAATAAAGAATACCTATGACTGACATACTTCCTGGTAGCAAAGACATTAGGGGGTTACCCGGGTAACCATATCCTGAAATTACTGCTTGTGACCAATGATCAGCTTCAAAGTGATGAGCCGGTTGCGTCCTTTGTGGACGCAGTTTAAGCTTTTTGCTAGTTTCAGAATTTACTGCTGGATTGGCCCCTGAACTAACACCAACTTATTTTTTACTTCAAAAATATGCAGCTGCCCCAAAACTCCAGTATTGGTCTCACCCAAGTCAAAGGTTTCCCATCTAGTCAGCATCACTGACTGCACCCAAAGTTTAATCATACAACCCGGGGAGAAGCTGAACTACTGAAGGATGTGTTAAGTTATTCTTTTTACCCCATAAAGACATTTTATAAGCTCCCCTGTACCTTTAATGACAACGTCTGACACCTCAGTGTGCAACAATAAAGCTGTAGTTTGATGACATTTAGAATAGTTTCCAAGGGTCGCTGCAGAGGCAGAGAACACTCTCGCTATCTTCTGATGAAGATGAACTTCAAAGGTTATTCCTAGAAGATCTTAAACAGAAATACACAGTAAAGGTTGTAATTTTTTTACTTTTTCTACGATTACCACGTAACAGCTGATTCATGTGGTGGTTTAAGCACATTTTAAAGGGTAATTCCACCAGTTGTAGACATAAAAGTTTGTTTGCCTACTTGTTGTCAGTGTGACGTCATCTTTCAGTTTTTAGACCGTGACTAAAACCAGAAAGCAAAAGTCCCTCCCCTGAGTGGAGAGCCATGCAGATGTGTCACCCATTTCATTTTTTATTTATTTATTTCTTTTAAACATGCATGCACTTCTTGATATTATGGGTCTGTCTTTTTTCCTCATTGTACAAAGACAAAAATAAAATCGACTAACACATTTTAAACCATGAAGTCGCCTCTTTTTGTGTTGTCCTGCACTGCATCGCCGCCGCATTGCAATGATTAAAGCCAGTGTCCTTCTTTGCTCACTGCCCCTCTCTCTCTCTTTTTCGGCGCCGTAATGAAAAGATGATTTGTCTTATTCATCTCAAGGAGGTAGTCTGTCGGCCTCCGGCTCTCTATCATATTATTTCCACATAATGGAGATGAGATGGAGATGGAGGGGTGTTTTGAGCGCTAGACGGAGGATTAACAATGCTCGACTCCTTTTTTTTGTTTTGTCTCCTCTTGACCTTCTGAGTCTTATCGGGTTAGGTCGTGCAAAAAAGACACAAAGGATGCCCGAGCTGGTGACCTTAAAAGAAAGGGCACAGGAGAGCTGAGGAAAAAGATACAAATCTGTTAATTCAGGTTATAACTTCACTCCGAACAACAGCCAGGATGTGATTAAACGAGGCTTCTGGGTGACACGTTGTTGCCGCTCGACAGCGCTGGATTGACGACTGACTTTCTGGCTGTTGACAGCGACCGGAGATGTTTACAGTGTGGTGGTGGGAAGGAACGAAACGGAACTACACTGGAGTCATGGCTCAAAGCTAACCCGCCCTTGATAAACGCAAAGCACAAAGATGCCTTCAGAGTGTTAAACCTGTCAGGAAGGTTGTGCATGACGGTGCAAAATGCGAGTAAGCTGCACAAGAGCACAAATATGGACTCCTGTTGCATGTGTGTTTACTTTTGCTATTAGAGTCGAGGTTCGGTCTCTGCGAGGTTTTCACACCAACAAAACAAACAAAAAAAGGAAATCTCCTAATTAGGTATTCAAATAAAGAGAGTAAAGGTAATAACGCTGCTCTGATATGTCTTTTCTGCATGACTTCATGAGCAGTAAATTTATCTCAGGCGCTGAATTATTCAGGCCTCCGGGCGACAGGGCTCCCATGCTGATGCCAGGCTAAGTGCCCTACATCTTATCTTTGTCTCTGGCTATCAGCCAAGAGGACGGAGCTCAGGGGGAGAAACTTCTTTTATTTCCTTTCCTTTTTAAAAATTTTTTGGGGGGAAACAGATGGGACTAAAGGGAGGAAGTCACGTCGATGTTTCACAGCGTTTGAACTGCGTCAGGGCTTTAACTTTAAAAAGGTGATTCGACTGTCTTCATAAGTGTGCAGATGGCAGAAATGACCCTTTGAAACTTCAGAGCTATTTAAATGCACAGAAAGTGGAAATAAACATGAATGCTCCAATATATCATTCCAGTATCTGTATCATCAAATATATCAGCGAGATGACAGCTGCTGATGTGAAGATCAAGTCTTCAAAATATAGTTGATTTATGTTGTTCATTGTTCACAGACAGGCTGGTCTGCTGGGTTTTCCCCACACAACCATCTCAAAGGTTTTTAAGAGAATACGAGAAAAAGAGAAAATATCCAGTGAGCAGCAGGTGTGTGTGGGTGAAAATGTCTTGATGTTAGAGTTTAGAGGAGAAAGGCTGATGGGAATGCAACAGTAACTCAAATAACCACTCATTACATCCATAGTATGCAGAAGAGCATCTTTGAATGGACTACAGCAGCAGAAGACCACACTTAGTGGCACTCCTGTCAGCTAAGAACAGGAAACCAAAGCTAGGGCGACCGTGGCTCAGGGGGTGGGAAGCGCATCTGTAACCGGAAGGTCGCCGGTTCGATCCCTGGGCTCTCTGTCCTGGTCATTGTGTCCTTGGGCAAGACACTTCACCTACCGCCTACTGGTGTTGGCCAGAGGGGCCGATGGCGCGATATGGCAGCCTCGCTTCTGTTAGTCTGCCCCAGGGCAGCTGTGGCTACAACTGTAGCTGCCTCCACCAGTGTGTGAATGTGAGAGTGAATGAATAGTGGCATTGTAAAGCGCTTTGGGTGCCTTGAAAAGCGCTATATAAATCCAATCCATTAGTATTACATTTAACACAGAATAACCAGAATTCGACAACAGAAGATTAGAAAAATGTTGTCTTAATTTCTGTTGTGACATTCAGATGGGAGGGTCAGAATCTGAAAGCATGGATCCATCCTGCTGTTTATGAACAGTTCGGGCTGCTGCTGGCGTGATGGTGTGGGGGATGTTTTCTTGGCACGCTTTGGGCCTCTTAGGACTAACTGAGCATCATTCAAACACCACAGCCTACCTGAGTATTGTTGATGACCACGCCCATCCCTTTATGACCACAGTGTACACATCGTCTGATGTCTCCTTCTAGCAGGAGACTAGTAGAGCCAATCCAGTAGAGCACCGTGGGGAACAAGTGGTGGAGCAGGAGGTTCATATCATGGATGTGAAGCAGGCAAATCTGCAGCTACTGTGTGATGCCGTCATGTCAACATGGTCCGAATTCTCAGAGGATTGTTTCCAGCACCTTGTTGAATCTGTATATCTGAATAACTAAGGAGGCCAAAGAGGGTCAAACATGGTAGTAGCAAGGTGTCGGTAAGAAAGTGTGCGGTGAGTGTAGAACAGCGGTCCCCAACCTTTTTTGCGCCACGGACCGGTTTATGCCCAACAATATTTTCACGGACCGGCCTTTAAGGTGTCGCGGATAAATACAACAAAATAAAACTAGTACCGGTACCATAAAAAAGAAGATTTATTCATAACACACATGAAACGACCCAGAAAAACTGAGTAAACCATAAAAATGATAACAAAATAACGCTAAAAACTGATAAAAACCCTGAAATCCATACATTTCACACTCAAACCTCAACTCTCGTGGCCCGGTACCAAACGACTCACTGGTCCGTGGCCCGGGGGTTGGGGACCGCTGGTGTAGAGGACAAAACAAAAAGCCAGATTTCCAACAGTTTCTACAAGTAAAGCAGCTGCTTTTTAAGAAATAAAAACCTAAAGCTGGAAAACCTTACATGGGATCTCTTTATGAAAACCTCCAGGTTGGTTTTCTAATGAAAGAGTTCATATTTAACTTTGGTGAAACATTAGTAGGTTTCCCAGGATGGGGGGGAGGTGGAGTATTTTTGGGCTGTTTTCTCAGACGTTTAAAAGGTTAAAGATTACATTCAGTGTTGACACTAATTTAGCAGGTTTATAGTTTGTTCACTGGGTTTCCAAGAGCGTGGGAGGATAAATCAACAGACTCACAGCTGGATGACCGACGAAATCCTACCTTAACAAAAGCGAGACCAAAAAAGAGAAAATCCCTCATTGTGCTGTTTAGTGCGGCTCCAGAAACACTCATTGTGCTTGTAGCTGCTGATAAGTAAAGCACATCTAACTTTTGTTTAAACTCTTATCTCAACTCATGTTCATACAAGCCTAAAGACGGAAAGAATAAAACCTTCAAACCGTGAAACAAACACGAACGATGCTTTTATTTTGTCCTGTGCATTTTCCTTTAAGCTAATACTAAAGACAATAGCAACAGTTTTTTCTCTTTACTGCGAGGTGGATATTTTCTCTTTAAGCATAAATTTTCCTCTGAGATGAGGAAGTGTGTTTGTGTGCCGCAATAAAGGCTGACATCATTAACGCCAACAGAGCCTTGAGAAAAACAAACACGCTAACTGAGCGCGCACACCTCAGGGACTCTACAGCCGACTGCCTAATGGACCTGATAAAAACAACGCAGAGGAATCCGACACGCCGGTGCTTTTTATTTGTCCGCACTCGCTGTGTGGATGTACAGCACAAATTAACTCGTTGCGAAGCTACTTTTGAGCCATTATCTTGAGTCGCTCTGATGACGGGGAAGAGACGGTGAACACTACAGAGATGCGAGCTTGGCTTACAGCGTGTAGAAGACTAGGTGGTAGAAAAGTGACGTTCATTCATAGAAATTAACAACAATTATTTATGGTTCTGGAGGAGAAGTTCAATAACAGGCTCCGCGAAAAAGACCTTTTTCTTTCTGCTCCTGCTAAATGGGAGAAAAGACCTTCATCGGGATGAATGTTTGACTAAAGGAAAACCATTAAATGCACCTACCTCTGCTTTACCGGCAGATGGGAAATGTTGTTCACAAAGTGTAAATGCACATGTGAGAAACAGGAGATATACCTGTAATAAAAAAATGTATGTCTTGGCCCTGAGAGGTCAAACACACCAGCAACTAGAAAAAACGCTGCAGAAGCACACAAATCACGACTGAAGGAATTAAGAAAAGACAACAGCAGGAAGCTAATAGTAAACTTGTTTTACTGTTATATACAGCAAGAACCATGTGACATGTTGTGTTTTCTAAGGTTTTTGTCCAACTTGGGTTATGTCTTTCTCGCTTTTGTGGCTTTTTTCTATTTGCTGACATTTAATTAAGTTGCAGTGCGTTTGACCTCCCAGGGTCGCTGTGCTGTTTTCTTGAAAATAATCTTTTTAACTGCTAATAACAAACCAGACAGTATTGGAAAGGATCCTGTGTAGTAACTATGTGGTTGACTTTGTGGACGTGGACGACTGGAGAGACATGAAGTCACTCCTGTTGTACTTCTCTGAAGTCCAATACGTGGGCTGCATGCATAGTTTGTGTTGTTGGTGTAATTTACCCACCTTGACCTTTTGAAGCTGAACACAAAGAGCAAAAGGTGGATCTGACTGAAACTGAGGACACTGCACAGTCGCTGGCTAACAACTTGAAAATGAACCTTCGTTAACAATGAGTGCATCCCAAAACGTTGATTCGGTTTCTCTGGACGTAGCATTTTCAGTCGGAGAAACGTTTTGTCAGTCAAACAAGTGATGAGCAGAATCAACCTTTTGGGATTTACTTACCTGGATGACTGAGCATGCATCAAGACAAATGAGTGTGCACACATTCAGCCTCCTTTTTTGACTCAAACAGGGCGCTTTGACAGCATTTTATTCAGTTTTGAAACTGCTGATTGAGTCAATGAGCAAGAGATCATTCACTGGCCATCCTTTGCATACAGTCTGTAGCCCAGATATCCAGATAACCGGCCGCAGCTGTCTCGATTAGGACTTCCTGTTCTTATGGGGCGCCGTTTGTAAAGTGAAACATGCTGAAATTAACGGCAACATTTTTCCACATTTAGCTCAAAACAAGTCATTTTTTACAACATTTAGTAAAATATTTGTAACTTTTCATATTTAAAACAGAATTTTAAATGTTAAATCTAAATGTTAAATATTCAATCTAAATGTTAAATGTTAAATCTAAATATTATATTTAAATCTAAATCTAAATGTTAAATCTAAATGTTAAATCTAAATGTTTAGGCTAACATGCAAATTTATTGCACGGATCAGCGGAAATACCAAAATAAAAGCTTTCCGAAAACCTCCGGTGCAAAAGTGTGCCGGTAGTGGTCAGACACGTTCGTTCTCACTCCCAAAGCGTAATAATTTTCGCTAGGTGACAAATTGTCAACATTTCATGCTTTCGGGTACCCAACACGTTCCTAAATTACGGCATCGGAAAAAGGAGAGCACATGAGAACCGTTTGGACTCAATCTACACATGTTCGTTCATTTTCTAAAAATCGATTTGGAAAACACTATTTTACGTCATTTAACTGCTAGTAAAGGTTAGGAATAAGGTTATAGTTAGGGATAAGGTTCGGTTTAGGGCTGGAACACATGGCTGAAACGTCTATTATGGCGGGACCGTCATTCCACTGGAATTCAGCCATAACCCGACCATGAGAAAGCACGTCCGGCGATTTAGCTGAAAACATCGGAAGATCCGTTTTGTCGGCCATCCAAAGGTTCAGCAGTAGTGCACTCTTAGTAGCTGCAGTCTTCACTTCACAATCGCTGCAGCACATGTCCAGCAAAATCGCTGGACATGCTCGTAGGCAAGAAGTGAAGCAGCACATGGCGGGGAGAAGTGAGGAGGAGAACAGACACAATTTTGCACTGGAGGTTTTCGGGAAGCTTTTATTTTGGTATTTCCGTTGATCCGTACAATAAATTTGCATATTAGCCTAAATATTTAGGTTTAACATTTAACATTTAGCATTTAGATTTAACATTTAGATTTAGATTTAACATTTAGATTTAACATTTAGATTTAACATTTAGATTTAACATTTAGATTTAACATTTAGATTTAGATTTAACATTAACATTTAACATTTAGATTTAACATTTAACATTTAGATTTAACTTTTAACATTTAGATTTAACTTTTAACATTTAGATTTAACATTTAACATTTAGATTTAACATTTAACATTTAGATTTAATATTTAACATTTAGATTTAATATTTAACATTTGATGAAAAGTTACAAATATTTTACTAAATGTTGTAAAAAATTACTCGAAAAAATATGTTTTTGTAAGGTTTTGAGCTAAATGTGGAAAAATGTTGCCGTTAATTTCAGCATGTTTCACTTTACAAACGGCGCCCCATATGTTCTGCCCTCTGCTCGTAGCTGTGGATTCGCTTATTTAAAGCCTGTTAAAATGTGATAGGTCAGTAGCACTCGGACACAAACCGAAACTAGAAAGCTTCCTGAACCAAAGCTCAACAGATTGTACAGGAAATACATGCATACGCATACAAATGTTGCTTTATTTTTAGTTTTTAATTTCTGCAAGAGCAAAAAAATAAAGATTTAGAAATCTAGCAATTGCTAAAGACTGGAGAATTTTTTTTTTTTTTTAAAGATGATTTTAGTAGTTTTGAGGTGGTCACTACATTTAAAAAAAGTAAAAGCATGGATGTGGAATAAAACAAGCAGTGCGTTAGAAGTTAATTTGGTCCATCGCTGATCCAAAGGATGATATAAGTACATAATCCTGTTATTAAGGAGATGAGTCAGTCTTAGTGAGAAAACTCAGAATTATGCCCCTCATAAAGTGCTGTTTATGTTTGCTTGTTTTTATCCTGATTATCTTTTTTTACTTTTTGCTTATGTGTTAAAAGATTCGGATTTTCAACAGTAGGTGAACTTGGAAATTTTGGGATATTATGAAATTGAAAAAGGCTTCTACCCTCCTCTGCTCGTCGATGCCTCTTCTCAGCTGACAGCAGCTCACATGTTCCCTTTCTGCACAAACAATAACACGTAGCTTGTGCTGATGTTACGCTCGCCGATAAAAGTTGCTCACACCGACACGTCTCTTTTCAAACTTCGTGCTCTGCTGTTTGTGTGCAGGTAAAGCCTCAGCTGTTATTTATCTGCCTGTGCAGAGTGTATAATCTACCTTTCTGTGTATCCTTGAACCGAGTGAAAGGATCAAAGTGAGGCGGTGACGCACTAGGCGAGCTCGGCTCTGATGGAAAGATGAGTCACTGGTTTGATTAAGCAGATCCTGTTGTCATCACGCTGCACGGGAACATTTTTTGTCTTTAATGTCTTTGTCCGTAACGTTGAGAAGCAGGGTGTACGTTCAGAAGTTCATAAAGAAAACTGCTCTTTTTGATTTCTTAAAAACAACAACAACACAAAAAACAGCCCGCCAACGAGCTTTTGTGCTCATTTGTGCTTCGCTTGTGATTTCACCTGGTAGCTGAACAGCCGCCCACTGCAATGCACAAATGATGTTGTCCGTGGGGGGAAAAGTAAAAATAAAAACATAACAGGCTGTACTGTTCGCTCCCTCAGAGGCATTTTTGGATCAAAGCTTTGGCTAAACTGTGAATGCATTCGCACACAGGCCTCAGTGTGGATTGGAGTCTGGTAGTCTATCCCGCTGTGGTGCAACACGCCGTATGTGACATGAAACCGCCTCTGCTCTTCTGTGGTTTTCCTGCAACGTCTCAAACTCAGCGGTGAGTGGGACGTGCTAAGGGATTTTAGTGAAAAGTCAGAGAGGGAGAGATACAGTCTGACAGACCCACGGGATCGTGGTGAGCGGGTAAAAAACTAGCAACATCACCTGCTCGAAACAGGCGTATCTTAATAAACCAATGAATTTAAAAGTTGAACATTTCATGTAAAACCAATGAACTAGCCAAAAATCCAAAGGTTTAAATAAAGAGCGCACTATAACACGAAGAGGAGCGCAGAGGGATGAAGATGGAAAGGCGGCGGCTGAGAGGAGATGATAAATCACCAAAGAAAGAGCTATTTTGGGGGGCTCTGTTCCACCTCTTGTGCTCACAAAGACACCGAGAGCCTCTCAGTGTCGATCAGGATTATTGGCTGCTGTGGAAGTTCCTGAGGTGTGTACGTGAGCTAGTGTGGGGTTCAAGCAAACACCCACAGGTGTTCATTAGCCGAGGCCCCGAGGCCCTGGATGCTGCCCGCTGAGGCTCTAACTGCTGCGATGGCGAGGTTTAAACACCCGAGTCCCACGGTGATCACACTTATTATGAAGACGGGAGCGAAGCGGCATTCATAAACAAACGCTTAGATGTTGTGGTGAATGGCAACGCCGAAAAGCGGCTTTAAAAATGTGTTCGGTATGTCATCTGTTCGTCACTGGTATAGTTTATTGGATGTTTTAATTGTGTAACAGAATTGGTGCGGAGGAAAATCACGAGTAGTGACTGGAGCAGTATTTTTCCATGCCCTTAGGTTGGCAAAAATCTGCCTCCTTAGGGAAACGACCACTTTCCCTTTGGCAACCAAGCTGTTATCTGACACGTCTGCTGACATAAGAAGAGCTTCTGTGAGGATGATTTTATGTCTTATTTTGTGAGCGTTAGGTGATGGAGAATATTTTGAAAGATCTGAGCTGTTTGAACTGTCGGTCCCCAGCAGAGCAGTTTTTAACATCATAGTTAGAAACCTGCTGGGTTACTTACAGGAGCTGTGCTACTTGTGTTACTCCTGTACAATTACAGCCACTGGACTATTCATTTACAACTTTTGAATACTAGACCCTAAAAGTGAAATTACAGTTCCTTCCACTACAGTCAGGATCTGGAATTAAATAAAAATAATTTGTTTTTAGTGCTCCGAATCATCACGGGGACAAAAAGCTAGTGCTCATCACACATTTGCATAGATTTCTATGTAAAAGTTAGATCACGCCTCAGTCACACTAGACTAAATATAGGACGGCAACTTCCTTGTGACTAGGACAGAAATGGTGGTGTGTTTAATTTCTTTTGCATACGACAACAACAACAAAAAGTTTCACAGGTCCAGTATGCATCAGTCCTCTTTGCAACTGCTTTTGACTGCTAGACCAGAACACCCATCGAGAGGTGGGAGGCAACCTGTGGGGTCCTGCCTGCAATCACATTGAAGATCTACAAATAACTGCAGAATAATTTATAAACAGCCAGATTACCAACATGCTGCAATCAATCTGAGGCAGTCGACACTGATGAGCACAACTTATATTCCTATATAAATGCACGGTTGACAAGTGCCTATGTCAGACTGACTCCGTTTTATTCCTGTTTTACTCATGGCCATTGATCAGTAGTTGTTGATCATCAATGGTTACGTTCCCCTGGCCGTAACATCAATGGTCATGAGATTTTGTTCCTTCAGTGGGCTGGTTTCAGTCATTATGCAAATGTACTGTTTATAAGATTGGGGGAAACCTGCAGTCAGCTGAGACTGAAGAAGTCACTTGGATGAGTGACGAAACGTTTCTCCCACTGAAAACGCTACGTCCAGATGAACAGAATCAACTTTTGGAGAACACAGCAGTCATTTTCAGACATTCATTCACTCAGTCCAAAAGTCTGCTTGCTGCTAATCTCAGTAGCGTTGGGCTCTTTCTCTGTCCAGAGATCTGCAGATGCAGGTCAAGGAGGGGCAGCCAACAGATGAGGCCTCCACAGGAAAGCAGAGGCTTACTTTGACATGTAGGAATCTACTGCACGCTGAGTGCAAGCGGGGCTTTAATTCAGGCACATTAAAGTAGCAGTTATTCGTTTGTATTCTTTAAAATTTAATGTCTGCAACAGGAAGTTGTGAAACTTTAAATACTGTGAATATCCATTTTACATTGTTGTTAACGTAGCGATTACAAGAAGTTCGAGTACTGAACTCGTTTAGTTTATAATTCTATAAACGTTCAATCAACACGCAGATCTCTCCAGGTCCAAAAACTCAGTGAGAGAAAGATAAAATCTTATGACTGTGTCCTCTTTCAGCTAGCTGTCAAGTGTAGCGTTAAATCCACAAGATACACAAATTAGACACAATTTTTCAAGTACTTTTATTTTAATTTACAATACAAACAAATAGAAATCATTTGGCAGCCAAACCATGACTGAAATGGGGGCAAATAGGGAAAATAAAATTAAAACGCAACTGATCAGAACAGCTTATTTATTATTTGTGATTAATCAACATTACTTGAGTGCGGTTCCAAAACCAAAGTACTGATAAAGATAGCTATAAGACCTTCGAGAGCTGGATTTGGCTTACATTTGTATGAGATTCAGTGAATAGAGACAGAAGCGTGTACTTGGTTATGGAGCTATGGTGAACACTGAGCAGCCACGGGGGAGGCTGGCGTTAAAAAAAAGCACTCTGTACTGCCGCCCAGCCTCAGTTAGGTCATCACCGAGCTGAGCTAACGTCACAGGCTGGACGAGAAGCCTTAAAGTGGAATAAAAATTAAAAGTAAAAAGCTAAGAGGGTGAAGCTATGACCCCTCTGAGGTTCACTCAGCAGCAGTTTGACCTTAGCTGATCTTACATTCACATTGACTAGAATAAATGGTCTTGTTTATGAAATGTTTTCACACAGTCATAACGTGCATAATAGCGACGATCAGCGAGTGAATAAGCCTCGATTAAAAGACAGCTCCTCATCCTTCATTTACGGAATATTCAGTAGATCAATTTTAGAAAGCAGTACGATTTTATAAATAACAGCAGAACAAAATATAAGGAACAAAACCATGATGACCTCTCCTTATCCACGTGCTCGGTTCCTGTACAGCCTATGGCAGGGACTGTGTTTGCAGAAGAAACACTAAGATCCAAACATGATAAAAGCAACATGTGGTGTATCGCTAACTGTGTGTGTGTGTGTGTGGACGAGCACATCCAGGCTTATTGGGACTGTGCGGAGTGTTGGGTGCACTGCAGGTCAAACTCAGCGTGCACTCTGACGTCTCTTTGGTTGTGGCTTCATGCAAAACTTGCAGCTTTGGAAATGTAGCCTCCTTCAAAAGGCACACATTATCTTCTGTCAGTATAACCACAGCTTAAAAAAAATTATCCAAGGGTTCAAAAATATATCTTTGTTGTAAACAGAGTTTCCATTCATTCCCGCGTTCTTAGATGTGAGCGTTATTCTCCAGAAGCGTGGCAACGTCTCATCGTGGTTTTGATGCTCTTTTGAGTCCTCAGAGTTTTTTTATGTGGTGGGTGAGCGCATTCGCCCTTCACTCATAGTCCTCTCCTGCCGTGGCGGCCTCCAGAGCAGCGAGAGCCTCTGCCACCATCGAGTCCGTGATGCTCTGCACCTCCTGCTCCTCGTCCTCGCTCTTCGACACCGAGATCCCGCTCTCCATCGTGGAGACGTCGGGAGTCTTTGTCAGCGTGAGCTCGTCCCTCGTGCCCCCTGAGGACAAGCTGGTGTTGCTGGTTTGGATGTCCACTGACAAGACGCTGCCCTCATCCCCCGTGTCACACAGGTACTCCGGGGTCCCTCCCACACCCTCGTCTATCTCGTCTGCTGAAAGCTCTGGGCTGCTGAGCCGGTGCTCGGAGCTGGTCCATCCGTTACTCGTCGCTTGGCTCCTCTGGATCTCGTAATTCTCTACGCTGGGGTACACGGGCACCTGGCTCAGACCTTTTTCCTGCGTCATCCATTGCTGCCCCACCCCTTGTGGCTGGATGATGTAGAGCCCTCCCTCTGTCGGTGGTATACTCCCCTGACGGTGCAGTCTTTGGTTGACATGGTTGTTGTCAACTTCTAGTTTTAGTGTGCTCTCATTGGACTTGCTGTAAGCCATGTTATGAAAGCCATGCTTCTGCTTGGCCTCACCATATAGGTCTCTGTTTGGGGCCCCGCCCGGGCGGCGATGGGGCTGGTAGAGCGAGCTGCCTGTGGAGTCGCTCTTCCTCATGTCCACTGGAGCTGAGGGGTCGTAGACGTAGCTGTGAGAGAGCAAGACCAGAAAAGTCACTGCTAGAGTTACAATGGTCATAGACTGCTCAAAAAAATATAACTACAACTTGATCACGAGGGTAAAGAACATGCTCAGGTAAAGTTCAGGGGTATCAGTCTTTATTGTTAGGAAGGAGAAACCACTTCACCTGTAAATCGCTTTTCAGAGGAAACAAGACAACCCCCAAAAGCGATCAGCACATCAATATGTATGACTGCAGGGAGGTTCGCTTTGTCTTAATGCTATGGAGGCTATACAGTCAGGCGCGGAGAGCTGGACATGACCGCAGAAGGGCATCAAACCCATCAGCAGGACCAGTGTCTGCTCCTTTGTGTAAACAGGAGCAGGAGGAGCACTGACAGAGCCTTTCTGACCAAACAGACTCCACGAGGGAGGCGTGAAGTCCCCTTTAATAGGATGTATGCTCAGATTAGCACGATACAGCTCAACTGCTTCCCCCAACCCAGTCATGCTGGGTTATGCTGCAGGCGGCATCACGTTCGCCACGGCATCTCCAGACTCTTTCACTTCTGTGCTTGGTGTGAACCTGCTGTCGTCTGTGGAGAGCGCAGCAACCACACCTACCTGTTCAAAGCCAATCAGTCAGTTGGAAGAAAGTTGGCTTAACAGGAGTGTTGAGGGAAGCAACATGGCCTGTTTTGGACATGTCAGGGAATTAATAACACAAAGCTAATAAATATGCTAATAATAATTTCACATTAAAAATCAATAATAATGTCTAATATTTTTTTATTTAATTATTAAGGTTAGGAGCACAGGTGAAAGGATGGAAGTACTGCCTAGTCAATCAACCATTTTGAAGCCTGACAGATGAAGGCTGATGGTAAACTTGAACCAGTGTAAACAGTACAGTATCTCGCTCTGACACGAAGTGCTGTAGAAGTATTAAATATAACTTTGTACTTAGGAACAGTACTTGCGTGTACTTTAGTGAGCTACACTTTGCCGCTGGGTTTTAAATTGCTAATGTGACAAAGTAAGTGTTTTAAAGAGGTCACTGTGGGCTACAGACACATGTGAGAGACATCTTTTGTAAACCTTCAACGACTAGATGTAGTGAAAACACACCCCACAGTATTTAAAATGCAAGCTCACATTCAGTGTCATTTTAACTTCTTATTTAAGCACAGATGACTTCTGACTGCTACATATTGAAGATGAATTTCAAACTGCTAGAAGAGCGACTCCTCGGTTTTAGCCTGCGGATCACCATGGTGACAGACGAAAGGGCTTTCAGTCAGTCTGACGGGGCTCCTCGGGTCAGATGCGCCGACGGCCACATACTGTACACTGACAACGACAAGGGTACTTTATTGTGCGGCCGCTGCACATTTTCAAATGCAACGTGATGTCCGGGGCGTGCATGCTCTCGATGTTTACAGAGGCTGCCTAGAGCCTCAGCAGCGGTAAGTTCTGCACTGCTCATGTAAATGTCAGATATATTATGCAGAGCGTTGTAGGAAGGAAATGTGCACAGGCCTGACTGCACTCCTCTTTTGGGTTTAAAATGTTTAGTACTCCCTTTTACTTCCAGATGTTGGTTTATGAGAGGCGAACAGTGGAAGACACACAGATGTTTAGTCTTTCTGTTTGACTGTAAGCTTAAAAGCTAACCTTAGCATAAAAGAAGTGTTTCTTATATAATTAGCTTCCATTCAAATAACACATCAGGCTGAAAAGTAAAATAAAGAAATTGTTTTAGGAGAAATAATGTTGGCTTTCTAACGGTTAGCTCAGCCGGAGGATGCTACTTTAAGGTCTGTTTGTTCAGTACGAAGGTGAAGTCACAAGGCAATTAGCCTAGCTTAGCTTAAAAAGCAAAACCTAAGTTAAATAGTCAATCCGGTTGTTCAGTCTGACGTCACTAGCCGTGTCTGGGTCTAAACTCCGCTGCAGGTCCATATATCAAACGATCACTATGGCATTACTGAGAGTTGAAAAACTGTCTAAAGTCTTTCATCTTTAATAAAATGATCAGCGTTCTGCTCTACCAGGTGTAACAATTGAGTTTAACATCCAGGCATCCATGAAAACGGAATTTATGACATTTAACGGAGTTAGAAGTTAGCAGGAAGTTAGCTCGCTAGCTTCTATCTAAATACAATATAGCATGTCCTGACTGCGGGGTTTTGGAAACAAATTAAAACGTACAGCTCTGTTATCACTTCCAGCATAAATGAAGACAGAAAACTAAACAGCAGTGACGTTTGTAGGGTTACTGAAGTTTGGCTAGCTGCTATATAATGATGTGCTACGTGACCGCTAGCGACACAGCTATGTTAGCATAATATAAACAAGCTAACTTTTTTTCCACTCGATAAAAGTTAATGTGAGTGTTCTCGGTGGTCAGAAACAAATGTAATCGCATGGCAGGATGCTGTAAAAGGACCAAACTTCAGCCAGGAGAACAACTGAGATAATCCATCCATAATACGAGGTTAGTCATTCATATACTGCTGCATGGGCTGGGCTGTAGTTACATCCTAAGGTTTTAAAAACTGAGCTTAAATAAATGATTAGCGGTAATCCGAGGGAGGTCAACAGTGATCACTGACTGTTTTAGGAGCTTTTTGAGATTAAATAGAAGAAAATACAAAACATTAAACATGTTAACAACACAAAAGCCATATTAAACGCAGACTACTTTAGACCCGGAAGTAGGATTCGTCACGTCATCAATTAACGACCCGATTACGCCAACTTCAGAGAGAAGAGTAAACAAATTCCTCACAAATCAACGCTGTCGCTTTAAATTAAGTATAAAGTAAATTAAATTTAACTATAATCAAATGGTTTTTTTTTTTTGCTAATGCTAGATTTTACAAGATGCTAACTGTTAGCTAACTTCTTATATGCAAGGAAATGTATTATTGTGAATTTTATACCAAGTACATACAAATAAAGTCAAGTGTTTTAGAAAAAGGTGCTCAATTGGCTCTTTGGGGCGAGTGATACCGAGTTAAACAGTGGCATTGTGACAAATCAATTTAACAAACGTCTGTTTTCAATCAGAATAATAAAATGCCATGAAAAGTAACACCGACACATTACATCGCCCTCATGTGTCGCTGCCTCATTTGATGTTTTTGTTGAACATTTGCTCTCACCTACTTTGCTATCCCTGCTGTGAAATGACTTTCCCTGTGTATATCGCAGTGACACGTGTGGCCAGAGATTCGTTGATGTCGTCCCAATTCCTCAAAAGATGCTAGAGGTCAGCAAAGGTCTGAGACTAATTAAAGCTCATTTATGGCACAGTAAGTATCCCCTCGCGGACATAACGACAACCTGATACCTCCACTTTGAAGGATGTTCTTACAAGGACACGAGGCAAAGTAGTAAAAGCAGTACAAGTAAAAGACGGCTTGCTCTCACGCTCACGCCTCGACAGGTATTACAAGTGTTGGCGAGGGTGGGGGGTTTGCGGTGGGGATGGCATAACAGTCTGTCAGACATCGCCTGCTGCGAGCAGCTTGTGTTTTTCACGCCCATATTTTCTTCATTTCATGTGTTTTTTCCTCCACCCTGCCAGCCTCCATCTTTCACCTCTCCAGGAGCTCCTGTTCCAAAACAACCTCCTCCTCCTCCTCGCGTCTCCTTCAGCGTCACCGTTGTGTAGCTGCAGCTCACTAATCTTCTACAGCTTCGCACTTGACTTCTCCTTCATTTCAGCATCTTCCCTCAAGCTTTTCTCACCTCCCGCCTGCTTCGTCTTAAGTTGTCATGTTCACTTGTCTCCGTTTTTTTTTTTTTTTTAATCTAACCCTCCTTTGGCTTCACTCTTCACTGTTCAGTATTCAACATGAGCTCAAGAAGTCCTTAGAATTAAGAAGATAACTTTCAAACGTGCAGATCGATTAAATTGCAGCATTCTGTCTTCCCTCCCAGTACGCAGACACACAAACACAAAGCCACCTGCCTACGCGGTTACAGTCACACACACGTGCGCTCACCCACTGACTTAAGCACCTCTCTCTCACCCTGCATCATTTCCTTCTCCCCTCTCAGTGGAAAGCTGAGAAAATGAATGTTTTCCATTTCTTTTGCTCCTGGGCAGCACCGCTGCCAAGGTGAAATTTGAGGTGTACTTTCAGAAAAGTGAGAGATGCACAGGGCGTTTTACTACAGAAAAAAAATATAATTCATAAAGCTGGATAAAAAGACTTGCGGGGGACGACGACAGGACGCCTATCACCAGAGAGCAAAACTAAATAAATGACACACTGCTCAAACTTTCTGGTTTTGGTCGTTTGCTGGAGTGGACGGCCAAAAAAAAGAAAAAAGAAAAAAAAGAGGCAACATATTCTTTGCATACATGTTGCTCAAGTTGATTCTTCAGAGCGCTCGCTTTAGAGCCGATGACGATCATTCACAGGCAGTTCAGTGATTAGACACGTGCACAAGCACAATACTACTTTCCCTCATGTGCTACAGAAATTAAAGCTGATTGCATCTGTTCTGAAATACAATGGTGCAGAGGTGCCTATAGATTTTATGCCAGTGAAACCATTAGAGCTGTGATGAACATCCTAATCTTTTCAATGTGAGGCACTTTGTCCTCTTAAGTCAGGGGTGTCAACCTCAAATACACAGTGGGCCAAAATTCAAAACTGGAACAAAGTCGCGGGCTAACATTAATATTTATTGAAATATATTTATTCCTCCAGATATGAGAATGAATCTTTTCTTATGGACTCAAACAAGTTTTGCTGAAAAACTGAATATGGAACAAGCAAAGCTTAATACTAAACAATATATATATTAGCTGTATAATACCAGTAGGCCAGCTCTAATAGTAATTTGTTATGGCTTTGCGGGCCAAATGTAATTAGGCTGCGGGCCAAATTTGGCCCGCGGGCCAGAGTTTGACACCTATGTCTTAAGTGGATGAGAACTTCCACCTTGCACTGTGAAGTTCAAAGGAAATACTCCAGCGAAGGGTTCGCAAAGCGTGCACGCCCAAGATACCCCGATCAAAGATTTCTCCATTCATGCCGACTCCATCCACCACAATAAGTCAGACTTGTTTGTGATTGTTCCTCTTAGATTTGATGAACCACTCCTACTGCTGATCCAGTAATCTAAAGGCCCAGCCATGCCAGCCCCCCTCCCCAATCCTGTTAATCCCAGAAATGTGACACTCCAGACAATTACAGAGGAATGCGTGCTTGTCACAAGCATTCACATATGTATCTTTTGACATGGGAAAGAAAAAAAAAAACAAAAAAAAAAAAACAGCTGTGTAGTGGGATTATGACTCTGGTATGTGAATAGCTGTGTGCACATTCATTAATCTGCAATCAAGGCCTTGTTTCTCTGCCCTATTCTGTCTCCTCGATCGCCTCACAAAGCACAGTGATGTCGAGCCCTGACAACGATGTCGTGTAGGCTTTAATGACTAGGAAGCCCGGCAAAAAAAAAAAAAAAAAAAATACAGTAACATGGAGGTGAAGGCTATCGGCATATTGACTCACAGTTTGTACTAAGTATCCACATGGGGCTCGCAAAGCAAACGTATTATAAATAGGCCTCTCACTATCGGCATGAAACAGACAAGAAATCATTAAGTGGCTAAGAAGACATTAGAAGTGGCACTGACGAGTGACATTGGGAAATAAACAGTTAGAGGTTGTTATTGAGGAGCTGTTTAGAGGTATATGGAGACCCATTAGAGTGAGTAAAAAATTAATACTGTATTTTTGGACCATAAGGCGCAATAAGTGAAACAAAACAGTCAGATAAGTCAAACTTTACTCAACTCATTCTTCTTGCTTCCTCCACTTCCCTACCATTGATTCATTAATGTTGAATTCTCTCGCAGCTGCTCTATTCCCATGTTGTTGCAGTATATTAATGACTAACCTCGTATTGTGGATGGATTATCTCAGTTGTTCTCCTGACTGAAGTTTGGTCCATTTACAGCATCTTGCCATGCAATTGCATTTGTCTCCAACCATCAGGAAACCTCACATTAACTTTTGTCGAGTGGAAAGAAGTTAGCGTTCATCCTCCAGCTTCACTGTGTTTATGTTATGCTAACATAGCTGTGTCGCTAGCGATCACGTAGGACATCATTATATACCAGCTAGGCCAACTTCAGTAACCCTACAAACGTCACTGCTGTTTAGTTTTCTGTCTTCATTTATGTTGGAAATGATAGCAGAGCTGTACGTTTTAATTTTTTCAGAAATCTCTCAGTCAGAACATGCTATATCATGTTTAGGTGGAAGCTAGCGAGCTAACTTCCTGCTAACTTCTAACTCCGTTGAATTGAATAAATTCTGTTTTCATAGATGCCTGGATGTTAAACTTAATTGTTACACCTGGTAAAGCAGCAACACTGATCATTTTATTACAGATGAAATAATTTAGACCGTTTTAACTCTTTAACAGTGTTCGTTTGACTTTGGGACCTGAAGCGGATGGAGTTTTGGACCCAGATTACTCAGTGAGGCTCCTGACTACGGTAGCCGTAATGCTCTGACAATTTATCAAGCGGTGCAGCTTCGTAGCTTAGCAAGCTTACTAAAACAGTTTTTGACAGATTTTTGATTGCCGTGTATCAAGTAAAATTGGTTAAAGGTCAGTAAACACAACCAGAATTCATACATAAGGCACACCGGATTATTAGGCGCACTGTCGATTTTTGAGAAAATTAAAGGATTTTAAGTGTGCCTTATAGTGCGGAAAATACGGTATATCATATATGTGGGGGTTATTTTCTTAGCTGTTCTGCAAGAAAAGATCAGGCAATCCCCGTTCAGCTAGTGGTTACACCAAGACAGAGTGAGAAAAAAAGTGGGAGACAATTATCTGAGTGAGCATTTTATATAGCTATAAATACAGCTAAAAGTCACAGTGTGATTAACTTGTAAATAGTGATTTTTTTTTAAGTGATACTGCAGTTGTGAAACCTGACTTTATAACCCCTGATGAAAACCTTGAACATTTCCAAGAATCAACCCTTTTAATAAACGGAAACAATCAGCTTTAAGATAAAATGCACCCACTGGAAAACCCTGTGCCAACACCAAACTGTCTAAAATAACATTTTGGCCTATTCCAAAATCAAAACTCCTCTTTTTACTTTAGTCAAATCATCTTTTTGGGAAGAAAAACAAATTCCTACTTGTATGAAAGTCTTTTAGTTTTGTAGCGCATGACACTACTTATAAACCCTTAGCAAACTCAAAGTGACCCAACAGGTAAATATGGAAGTGGTGTGACATCTTTATATGGTTTTCTTGTAATTCTTTACACACACACCCTTCCTGGTAGAGCAACCCTTCCTCTTTCTCTTCCCTCCTCCCTCCTCCTTTTCTCCGTAACAAGAGTTCTTGAGGGAGTTCTTGATTACTGTGGGGTTTTACTGAGCATCAGTGTTGTGACAATATACAAAAAGGACGATGACTGCGTAAGACGGAGAAGTGGCGCACAAAGAAAAGAACAGAAACACAACAAGAGGAAACACTTCTCACCTTTTAATCATCCGGCAGCATTGGCACCCCATTTGGCTAGCTGTGTCGTGGAGCTGCAGAGAGACATGAACAAAGTTATCAAAGTTTAATCACACAGACACCCTTCAACTAAACTGAGCACGCAAACTCTCAGGTGTCAAAACATGCACATATCGTTTTCACCGCAAGGAAAGGTTGCAGTTTACTATACTGGACACACACACACACACACACACACACACACACACACACACTGCTGTGGATCGGACCGTTTACCACCTCTGACATACCGATGGGTTTAGGAACCAGAGCTTTTTCAGGGCTCTCCTGAAGATTTCACCCCGTTTTTTTGCTCTGCCCTTGCTTTTGGATGCTATTAGAACATCGGCATGAAAACTCTGTCTGCCTGAAGTGCCGATAGAGATGTTATTGTCATTCATCACTGTTGTGTGAGTGTGTTGTACCCATGTGCAGGATGAGAGTGACCTTTTCTCTCCTGGTGGTATGTTTCTTCAGGCTTTGGCATTTCATTGCCTGGATAAATAATTAATCACCGAGTCTTGAACGGGCTTGTCTGAACGCGAAGGAGAGAGGCAGAGATCGAGGGAGGTAGAGGACACTCTGTCTCTTTGGCGAGAAAAAGGAAAGGCTGCGTGGCCACCTGAGAAAACAACTTCTCTTCCTAACCTTACCTCTCTGACCTTGCTGCGCTTTATTTTTGGTTCTAGCTGACTCCTTCGATCAGAATAAGCTCCATGAGTGTAATGTGGTGACAGAAATTATAGGGTGACACTGGCGCAGAGACACATTGTCAACAAGGAATTAATTATAGGGGATAATGTCTTTGTCATTGCTGAAGAGAAAATTGTACACCATATCATGATGTTAGGGAGTAGCATAAAAACACTGCTGGACTTCATTTAAACGATCTGTCTGGTGTTATAAATAGCAGGCGACAGGCTGGAGACCTGTCCGGGGTCTCCCCCGCCTCCCTATGATAGCTGGGATAGACTCTAGCGCCATCCCGGGACCCTGAATTGGATAAGTGGAAGAGAATGGATGGATGTTCCTGTTCAGCTTGGAAAACAGTAATTTTTGTAAACACAGAAAAAAAAGATAAATAATTTAACATGTACAGTAGATGCAGTTCATATAATTGGACTTGGATGGAGGTAAACTTAAATGAGTTGGTGGGATTCAGCTAAATAAGTTGGAAGTAGGCCTCATTGAAGCAACCACTTGATCCACTTTTACTGCTGTGATGGCAGCAATTCAAGGTTCCTGTTCTCAGCATTACTATGCGATAACATAGTATAACATAACATGATTACTCATCAACTCCAGGGATATCATTATTCATTATGTATTCAACGCCAAAACATTCTGCTATTCTTAGAGGAAACATCCCTGAACGGGAAACCATAAAAAGATGTGGCATGAGGTCACCTGGCTAGGAGTTAGGCCCAGACTGGCAATTGTTTCTGACCTCAAAGTCTATCGTTCAACGGTTTGCAAAATAACTGCAATCTTAATAATGAACGCAGAGACACCGCCAACACTTTGCAATCAATCTGAGTCGGTCTGTGCCGATGAGCACAACTCATCTGCAACGTGCCTCTTTACAACAGGAGACTCGACTTAGCCGGTTGCCAACTGGTTGTGGTTTCAGATGCTGACGTCATTATGCTGTTCATTATAGATTCACAGATACCTTCGTGTAACTTTTACTTTCTCTATAAAGATTTTGCATCTTTGCTCAGGTAAATCTAAAGAGCGCGTGGGTTTTTGGGCTTTTAGTGATGGAGAAAAATGGGTGGTGCTGGATTTATAACCCAAGACAAAACCAGAGCATCGCTGTGAAATGAAATGCAGCACAGTAGTTTTAGTTTTACCTCAGTTATCTTGTTTTTATACATTAAAAGAAAGCTGAAAATAAAATCTGACTAATCACTCAGCACTAGTAGACGACCAACCTGGATACCTGGATAGGGGCGATCGTGGCTCAAGAGTTGGGAGTTCGCCTTGTAATCCTGAGTATTTTTAAGCTGCAGTAAGACCAGGCTTGTATGATGTAAAAGGTCTCAGGTGCTGTGGGACTCGATACATCTTTGTTCATAGTCCTGAAAGAAATGAGCCAAGACCTCAGGTGGACTCTGTTTGGAGTATTGCTTTGAAAAATGCTTGTGGGACCGGCAAATTTGCTTCTCGTGTTGGATCGATTGAAGAAAAGCAAACAAGGGTGTGTTGATTTATATAATGGTACAAGCCACCAGACAAGCAAGGCTATCACTCCATCACGGCTGGGTCACTCCTTTTTTTCATTCCCCCACCCCGTTTTTTAAGCATGCAAGCCGGCATTTTTTGTGGAAAAGCAACAAAGCATGACTTAGCTCTCCCAAGACGTCTAATTATCCTCCTACAGGTCTGCTGCTGTGTGCAAAGACATATAAGGAATCCAGAGCCAGAGGTGGGTGTACGCACTGAGCACGCAGGAAAAAAAAACAACAAAAATCTCAGCATGCACACAGAATCAATCTCGGTAGCACGCTCTCGTCTCAGAGTGGCCTCTGTCCTCTTCTCTCACGATTTGAGGTGGGCTTGACTTTAACATGGCTGAAGCCATCTCCTCAGCAGCAATTCATCTACATTTTCATGGGGACCTCTGACACATTCGCAGCTACTTATGAGAAAGCCAAGGGGGTGCAAAACGCTGAGTGCAATTCATAGTGGCAGAGAGGCCCAGCGGTTTGACAGGCTGCGCTTTAAATAGAGGACTCTGTTTCACACACTGTTGCTCTGGCGAGCACCCGCCCTGCCGAAGTGTCCCTTATCTTCTGGAAGGGAGTGAGAGAAGAGGTAATTTCCCAGCGGGTTTCAGGAACTATCGCATTAATGGAGAGCCAAAGTCACTAGGAGCCGACTTTTACAATTACAAGTCACATTCAGGCAGGTCAATAATCATCTGACAAGCTCCTGCTCTCAACCCTCCGATCGCTCAGGCTGCTGGATGTGCAGCCTTCTCCCTCCTCCTGTTTTCTTGTTGTGCCGTGGCATTTCTTTCCTTGTGCATTATGTATATTCCACATCTCAGAGACTTGTGTCTGCTGATTTCTGCTCTGTATGCCCTCGAGGATGTTTTAATGTGCTGCAGTCTTGCAGGCTGCTGGGACTCTTTGGGGAGCATCCTCAAACTCGGGGCCTCCTCTGCCAAATACTGTATCTGTGCAATAAGTGGTCCTAAATCCTTTTGCATAATTGCATCTGTCTGAATTGTTAGAAATTCATTATGTCTATGAATAACTTTAGCACATTCTTGGCACCTCGTTTTAACTCCAGATTAAAAACAACAAAAAAAACACAACAATGTGGGAGCACATGGATTATAAAGTGCTGTGACAGTGGACTAATTAAGGTAATTACTAACTTCAATTTGACTCACTCCTCTGTGTTTTTCCTGTATTAAAAAAAATAAAAGCCACATGTGGTAAAATGAAGATTTCAAACATATTTCAGTCAAAAGATTTTTTTTTTTAACTGAACAAACAACAAGTGTTACCGTCCCATGGCTTTGCGCCGTTTCGCATTCTTGTTTGACATTACCGAGTCTCTGATTACTGTTTTACTTCACGGTTACTCTAATGATGAAGGTGTGGTTTAAACATTCACCTAGTACGTAAAAAAGAAAAAGAAAATGCCAGATCACATGTCTCGGGTTGTGTCAGGAGGGACCTGCTGTGGTGACCCCACAGTGACTAAAATGTAAAGTGTTTTATATTTTATATACATGTGGTATATATTTTTCCATTAGCTGTAAACAAGTTTGCAGTGATTTTGTTGTTCTATTGACACATGGCGATAAACAAGAACACTTACTTCTGTACAATATAACACATTTACACACAGGCTAAGTTTTTATATTTACTCTTTGCTTTTTCTCAGACAGTCAAACAACACTGAGCCTGTGTTAACTTTACATGTTGATGTTGGTAACCAGCTTCGAGTTTTTGCCTTTTGCTGTTTAATAACAGGGGTTAATTATGGCGTCTTGTTTACATCGTGTTTTTTTGTATATTCTGGCCCAACCCTGTACAAACAGAAGGATAATTCAAGCAGATAATCCCATTTGAGAAACTGAAACATGTATTTTTTCTTCTTCTTTACCTTTATCAGTCAGGATGTTTATGGTTTTGTTCCCCGACTGTCCAAAAGAGAAGCGTCACATATTATCTACTATATCTGACATTTCCCTACAACAGTGTTTATACACAGAGGGCTAATGTTTTATCGCTAGACAAAATCTGCTTACGCCAAATATTTGAATATGAGCAGGGCAAAGTCTCCAAACAGAGCATTAAATGCTAATACTGCTGATACTTGCTGCATGCTAAGATTTTTGTACAATTGCATAACTTAATTCTGCTTTTTTGATCTGCTGCTCAAAAGATAATAATTTCCATTAAGTGCAATATTAAATTCACCACAAAGACAAGACAGCACAAGATCTCAAAAATATTTAGCCCTGCAGTCGATCTCATGACTTTCCCTCTCATGTGTCAAATCATGGGAATTGGAAAAGGTTAGGAAAACCTGAGAGCGTGATGCATGCCACACTATTTTTATGAGTATTATTTTCAGTCCAAATATTTTTAATACTCCTATAGTTTGGTTGGTAACCTAGAATCAAATATCCCACAATTACTCTGGTTTTGAGATGAGTTTTTATGAGAAGCCACACAAAACAAAAACATCCGAATCATTTAAAAAAAGCCCTCAAATTAAGGTTTACAGTAGGTTATGTAAACTACTGAGGAAAGATGTTGAAATAAAGATTCAAACAAACAGTAGAAATTCTGACTATTTCTGTTTATTCTCTCCAGAGGAAACTTACACCTGAGGGCCAGGTGCCTGTATATTTTGCTGTTTTGGTTTACATCCAGGGAGGACACACCGTCAGGTGGAATGACTAATGGCTGGCTGCCTGGGTCGGAAAAAGCTGTTTTGCATCAGAATGGAGTTGGGTTGCAAATTTGCAAGGCAAAAACTGGTTCTAGGTTGTGTCAGTGCTGACAATGTGATTGTAGTGTTACCTGCCTCGGGCTACTCCTTCTGCTGCTAGTCAGCACAAACGGCTCGCAGTCAGAGGGGAACTAGTCCTGCCGGCCAGAGATGACACAAATGCTTCTTAAAGTGGCAAAGGGCCGATGAGTAACTCAACGGTTACGTCACAGCTCCGATAACTAAGAGACATCAGCATTAAAGCCCAAGACAACTCCCAAAACCCCGGCTTACAGAAAATGACCAGACAAACACGATTAACAGGGCAGGCTCTTGTATGTTCAGGCTCCTCGGTGTCTAGTTGCCATGCTGTGTTTGCAGAGTAAATAGGCACTGATACGCAGGGAGAAGGGAACAAGTGCAGTGCACATCCGCGAGTTCCCATCACTATTATGTGTTATAAGATCAACCTTTGGTAAAGCAAATCGATTGTTTTTAACGTGGTGCACGTGACGGGCAGTCAGAGAGTCGTTTCGACTGTTTTTCTTTTTTATGCAAAGATTTTGTGTATGTGAAAGTTGTCACTCGAAAAAGGATCGCCCGTCTCTTCTTCTCAATGTTTAAGAAACTTTACGGCATCACTGAGGCCACGCTTTGGCTTCAGGGTCAGCCGGGGGCACTGGATTCATCTGGGAGGTGTGGGAACGACCAGCAACAAACACCAAGTCACTAAAGACAGGAACAGAGGTCAGACTGATGACCCAGCAACTCAAAGATACGCCCACACAAGCAACCGCTACCACAGTCACCTGTTCACACGCCGTGCAACATGTCTTGAAAAATGTTGAGCTAGAAATGAAAAGTAGTGTTTCATGTTAGATAATGATTCCCTCCCATAAACAACACAAAGGACTGATTTTACGATATAGTTCAGGAGAAGCTATAATTATGACCCGAGTCTTTTTGGTGTTTAAAAAAGGTTAAAGAGCCAATCACTAACCTGAGTTAAACAGTGGAAAACACAGCAGGTTATTTAGCCGCTATCGAGCTCAACAGTTGCTGTTTTAGACTATTTAATGTTAGAATAAGCTGGCAAATGGCTGTGTGTGATGGTGTATATAAATATATCTGTGTGGTTATTTTCAGAAGAGATTCCTGAAGTGTCAATCTACTACATTTATTTTCCAACTGTAGTTTCTAGAAAATTCTTCAAATATTTTATTTTTGTCTTCAAATGAAATAAAACTGTGGTTAGCACTGTGACACCATAGCAAGAAGGTTCCTGGTTTGAATACCAGCATTGGCTGGGGCCTTCCTGTGTGTAATTTGCATGTTCTTTATGCCTTTGTGCCTCTGGGCTTAGTCTTGTAGTCCAAAGACATGCATGTTAGGTTAACTAAAATGTTAAAATGTGACTGTGGTCAGCTGGCTCCAAAACCAAGTCAATCCCCAGACTCGCAGGTTAAAATGCAGCAGAAAATGTGTTTATAGCCTAGTAGAAAAGTTAGTTTTCCTCTGTATAGCTTATTACACCCTTTATTAATATTCATACAACTCATTTGTTTAAATTTAAATATTAAGGCTCATAACTGATTAGGGGGGTGGATGCTTTGGCTCAAAAATATGTGCAGCCACTGGTTGTTGTAGCTTTGAGTCATACAAGTATCTGAGATGGACCTCGAAATCTTGCTTTTTTGTTGTTTTGCACCAATTTCCATTAATTTATTTGAAGAATAATCTGACTTGGTGTGCACTAAGAGTCCTTATACTTTTTTTTTTTCTTTTTACAGTGAATGTTAGGTAATACTACTAAGCACGTGTCTTTGACTGTTGGCTTCAAATGAACCCCCGATACTCAAAATGCAAGAGCCGAAGTTTCCAAGCAAGAGTTCAAAAAGTAATAGGGAGGCTCTGTTCGTTTTTTCTATACATGTCCAAAACACACGCGCAGCATGAGAAGTACAAGTGATGGAGCTGAGGTACAAGCCCATCTGTAACGAGCCTTTAAACCCTCCACCAGGCTTTACAGTTAGTAACAGACTCATTTCAGAACATCCAAATGACCAATCACGTTCCCCTGGAGACTTTCCAAACTCATAATGAGACTGACGATTCAATCTGTGCATCAAATGACTATCATTCATTCAGATATTTGCCATTGTTGGCTGGCAATAATAGTCCTTTATCTGCTCTCTGTGCCACTCAACAGATTATATATTGCTCCTGTTTTTTATGATACGGAAGATCGTCGAACAATTACTGAAGGGGAGAGATATTTCAGCTCAGGCAGCTTGGCTGGGCTCTAGGGCTGAACGATATATCGCATTTGTGATAATATCGCGACATGATCAAGTGCAATTTTCTAACCGCAAAGGCTGCGATTATACTGCGATTATAAGGCTGTCCAAATTACTACCATATCCCAGAATTCATAGCGCGGCCCAGCCAAACTCCAGTTTCCAGCAATGGCGGCCGCTACTAAGTTTTAAAATTACTCATACTAATCTTTCTGGGTCACAAAATAAACTTTTAACATATTTTCAGGCGAGAAAGTAGTTGTGTAAACATCAAATATCTGCTCGGTTTATCAAGATATCCCATATTTGCAAAAGTGCTTCGACGTTTTCAGAGGCGTCTGCTACCCACCAGCTCGACAGCTAGCCGGGAGCTCGAGGGTTACTGATGCGGCCGAGAACGGCACAACTCCCGGCACATCATTTTCAGATCACCGCGGAGTTTCGCTGCTCGGGTTAAACGTAATATATAAGTCACTTAGACAACCTAAAAATGTTATTGTTGGGCTTTTTTCAGTGTTTTGTTTGTTCGTGAGTAAATCGGTTTGGCTGAGATTAAAGTTATTAGATTAGATAAAATAAAACTTTATTAATCCCCCGGGTGGGTTCCTCCTTGGTTTTCACACAGCTGACTAAACGTCAAACAGAAAACTTATTAAACAGAAGTATGAGACAGTCGAGAATTTACACCAGTGTCTGGTTATATTTTAGATAGCAAGAAGCAGACGGCCAAGTTTATTAAACTCCACCGAGACAGCGGTGACGCTAATCAGAAGGCTAGACCGTCCAATTTCACGCCTTTAAACTTTAAAGGCGTGTTTGTGTGTGTGTTTATACAATTGCTATTATGTTTGCACTTTATGTGTAATGTTACTGACTGCAGAGATCAGTAAGATGTGTGTATTTTTTATTTATTAGTTTTATTTATTTAATATTATTTTTTAATTGAATGACTGTCTAGTAGTTCACAGATGTCGAAAAACTGAGTGTGGTAAAGCCACTGATTTTTTTTATGTATATTTCTGCAATCTGCACATTGTACTGACTTTCATTTTAATGTTTACACCAGGGTTCCTTGTCAGCACTTTATGCTCAGATGTTTGTAAGCTAAAAATAAACTATTGTGTATGTTCAAATATACTGTTGTGATTGAAGTAGTTAAATAAAAATGTCAGTCATCAATTCATGCATCACCTCATGTCATCATAACAGAGGTCTGTCTTCCAGGAAAGAACAGTTTAAAATTAATGTAATATAGTATTGGCCATACTATATGATGTATTGCTTGTCTTTGTTTAATAATACAGAAGACAAAGACCTTAAAAAATAATCGCATATCGCATCGCAATCGCAATATTGGGGCAAAAAAATCGCAATTAGATTATTTTCCATAATCGTTCAGCCCTACTGGGCTCCCATTTTTCTCGCTTTCTGGGTTTTCTTCAGGGGAAATTGAAACATTTCATCTTGGAGAAACAGGTGCAATAAAGGTGAGATTGCTGTAGAGTGTCCTCTAAATGTGGAATGGATTGAAATCCAGGGGATACCTGAAGAACTGGCAGGCAGAGCCATTTGTGAAGGGTTGCTGGAGGTGGAAAAATCTAATCTGGAAAGATGAGGCTTGAAATAATTCTTCCTACAGAAAGAGTCGGGTTAAAGGTGATTTGACCTGTTCAGAGTTTTGTTTGGAAACGGAAGGTATCGTCTGTGGGTGGAGGAGTTATTTTTATAATAACACGAGATGAGTGGTTGATACAACAACTGAAAAGGTGACTTGTACTCTCTGTATATAGGGCAGCAATACAGCAGGTACCTTGATTCAGGGAAAAACAGCTAATACAATTTTAAACCAGTCAAGTCAGGAGTTAGAGATGAACTCTAAATGTCTGTTTTCATTTCAGCATTTATAAAAGAAGTAAATAATTACAACTCAAAAGTTTCAAGGGGCAGAAACACTAATATTACAAAGTTTACAAGCAGATGTTGATTTAACCTATCTGATAACTCATTGCTCACGAGTCGCACAGGCCTAGAGACCGGCTGGCGACCGTTAGGCAGCCATTGACACTGCTTTCCGTCCAGTTGGTGAGCAGTTGCTGGTAGTCCTTAGCTGAAACTGGTTGCACAGACGTTCAGAGTGCTGCACTGAAAAACGCCTTGTGATCGCTTTGACAGCAGATTGCCTGCAGTTTGCATGGAAGATACCAACTTGTCTGCAAACCTTCACCAGCTGCTCATCGAGCAGTAGTGAAACCTGTAAGTGCAACACAAGCCAAAAACAGAGACAGTTTGCCTTCACGAAAAAAAACATTTGAAACATGTTTGTTTCAAGTGCGTTCATCATTTCCAGTTTGCATAACGGGGAAAACACATTGTAGTGACCAGAGTTTGCCAGCTGGTAGCCGATCCACCGCCAGTCGATCGCTAAGCCTACGTGATGGAGGCATAATAAGTATAACCAAATTCACAACATATCCTATAATGTTTTAATGAATACTGTAGAATTGGTATGTTGCTAAGATATACAGGAAGCTTACAGCAACTCAGTTACATTTCACCAGAACCTTTTTCTTTAACAAATGAGGAACATTTTTTAGAAACAGCTACCAGATCAAATCATTGTTTTCACATCTTAGTTTTTATTTGAATTGCACCATGCTATACGAGAGGCTTAATAAAATTTTAATTGAATGCTATTTCCACGTTAAAATCATCAGATGTGTTTAATACTATAAGACACAAACTTTAAAAGACAGACAAAGGTGTCACTGTTGCTGAAACCCTACCTCAAAACACAAAAACCTCTTTGAGATATCCTTCCCCGAGTGTCATATATCTGATACCATCAGTTTATAACGTAGGGCTGAAATCCATCCACAAATCGTTTCTGTTTCAATGAGAGTTTAGTTGCTGCTCCAAATATTACACATACCAACACTATAGCCAAAAATACTGGTAGACAAGGGTTGGATACCAGAACAGGGAGCTGGAATAACAATAGGGGTTTGCTAATAGGCAAAGTAAACACCCTGTTTGCTTCTCTGCTGACAGTCTTTGAACAAAAATTCACAAAGGTACTGCCTGAGGTGCAGATATGAATATTTCTAAGGAAGGTTTCTAATGAACGCTCCAACAAAGAGGCCGAGTCTTTTACAGACAACATGCTTCTGTTGTTGTGTGAGTCCAGTCATCTGATAGATCTCTGAAAAGTCTGCCTTATGTAACCTGTTTGTCACATTATAAAGTCATAATATAATATAATAATAATAATCTTGACACTTGCTCCGGGCTAGTTGAGTGTTTCTGTGCATTTAGGCTCAGTGAGAAGGGCGATCGTGTTCATGCTGGTGACACTGGTAAGGTGTGGTGATGGGAAAAGTGGGCCAACTGGTCTGACATTCATCTCTCTGACTGTTATTTCAGTTTGTTTATTTTCTCTGTCTGCAGTGGATGTTGTCATTGTGCACATTTCCATCACTACGATCCACGTCATGTATGTTAAAATGTAGACGAGGGCTGCGTGTTTTTCACCTTTACTTTCACATGTGTAATAAAATGAAACGATTATTTTATTATCTAGCGTATATATCATTATCTCTCTATTTGTACTTCAAAAATGTTGGAAACATTCATCTAAACTCAGAAGTCAACTGTGATGCTTTAATTCAGGGATGTCATACATGGCAGCTTTTCCTATTGATTAGACCTCCTTCATGGCCAATTATACTACAAAGTAATTAAGTATAGATGAACAATAAAATGATAGAAAAAGTTCCAGTTTCTTCCCTAGAGAAATGTTGGTTCTTTTTACATTTTTCACCAAACTTTTACCAAATCTGTTTTTAGGTTCTCTGATAGCTCTCTTGGTTGAGCAGGTGACCCACGTGCTGAAAAGCTGCAGGGCAGCTGCATGTCATTCCCCTGTGCCCTGTCCTTGGTTTCCTGCCTAATAAAGGCTAGAAAAGCAATTTTATTGGATTTGACTGATGAGTTTTTATTTCTTGGATCACGAGGACCTTAAACACGGCTTGTACAGTTACAGCTCACACCCTGTTCATTGAGGCAGGCGTTTTAAAATAAAATGCTGATATGAAACAAGACAGCCGCCCAGGTGTGAGTTGGCCTAAGGGCCCGGGGCATGGGACAGATATTCTTAGGTTTTACTTTCAAATATCAACAAAGACATTTGAAAAGAAATCTTTTCACTTCTAAACAAATACAGGGCGACATTTGTTAGGTTTTCATCAGACAAATCGCAACAGCTCGTTTCACATCAGCCAATTAAACCTGAGTATACGCGTCTTGGTTCAGAGGTTGTTCAGCAGAGGAAGTAAACATTTTTCTCATATTTACACCAGAAGTCTACGTGTAAAATCCTCATTTATCATGGAAAAGTTAACCGACAGGTCACCTGGAACTCATGGGTGCTCTTTTTTGCTTCACTACAGAAGTGTTAAAGTTTCTCAGTCAGCTTATCGCTGGCAGATCGTGAGTAAGCAGTTAGACTGAGTTCACTGAATGCAGCAAATACAATTTCTGTTCAAAGTAGAAAAAGCCAGAGCTGAGAATTTCTGCTTGTTTTATATCTCCTTGAAAGCACAGTTGATTTCTATCAAGATTTCTTGATTAACCTATACAAGGATGCTGCATTCAAGAGCGTCTGTGGCCTTCGGCCTTGAGCTGATGTCATCAGATGGTGCCCAACTTTCCCTGGGTGTTTTGACCCTTTACTGTGACACCCTCCAGTTGGTGACTCAGCAGTGGTGGCCAAATCACTGCCAACCACCCCCGGGCTTCCAGCACTCCTCCTTCCATTTATACCAAACCAACAAGGGCTCTTTCTGCTGCTTCCCCAATCATGCACATAGTTGTATTTTGCTTATTCCATGAAACTCCGAGTGCAGTGAGCACCGCACTGTGGATGCGGACTGGGAAACCTGTACGGAAACAGCCACGGTTGCCACCTTTTGTCTGTACAAACCTGGAGGTCGTCTTGATATTTTAGGCTCTGCCTTTCATACGCTTCACAACCTTCAAAACCACAAGCTGCTTAGACAGCTCTGTCCAGACGACTACGTCAGGCTTGTCTGGATGATCATGTTCCATCTTACCAAGTTAATGATAAGCCAATAAAATTACAGCTCTCTCTGTTGATAGAAGTCAATGTAGCATCTTTCTCTCTCACCTATATGACAGTAATTATTCAAATAAGATGTTCTTTGTTTAATTACACTTTGGATCTCGTGTTTACGTGAAAACAACAATGATATATCGGTCACTGTTCCCTCAACTTACAGACATGCCCTGAAACCCACCAAAAATGATACTGCCTGTGGACACTGAATGAATATCAGGGTATTCATATATTTGTGTATAGCTCTAAAGGAAATGTGTGACAGTGTGGCTGTTTTAATCACTACACACAGGCACAGATAAAGCAGCTCTGTGGACATGCTGATTCAGTGTGGACAGTGTGTCAAAACCAAAACACCAGCAGCCATTTGCTGCAACTGCTCTTCCCGAACACAAAAAGCAAGAGATCTCAGAGGGATCGAGACAGGAGGAGTGCGGTGCTGTCATAAGACTGGACTGCTCATGACAACTGTGACTGCAGTGTCACCCTCGCTTTGGCAGTTTGAGCAGGTGTGGGGCAGTGAGATAAAAATGGCCCTTTTATCACCTGAACTTTCAAGCTTCAGTCTGTGACACGAGATCATTTCCTTGCTGTAAAGCAGAATAATTCGTTAACTCAAATAGATGAATTTAAAATGTATACACAATATGGGTGCACCTGCTCGTTAACATAATCATCTTATCAGCAAATCACATGGCAGCAACTCAGTGCATTTAGACAGGCAGACATGGTTGAGACGACCTCATGAAATTCAACCTGAGCATCAGAAAGATGAAGAAAGGTTTGAGCTGATCCGAAGGCAACAATAACCACTCGTTACATATTAAGACATGCAGAAGAGCATCTCTGAAGGAGGGGCAGCAGAAGACCACACCTGGTGCCACTCCTGTCAGCTAAGAATAGGAAACTTAGACTACAATTGACGTTCAAAGCATGAATCAAACCTGTCCTGTATCAGCAGTTCAGGCTGCTGCTGGTGTAATGATGTGGGGGATAGTTCGTTGGCACACTTTGGACCCCTTATCGCCAACTGAGCATAGCAGCTTTTACGACCACAGTGTACCCATCTTCTGATGGCTGCTTCCAGCAGGAAAACGCTTCATGTCACAAAACTCAGATCATCTCAAACTGGTTTCTTCAACATGACGATGAGATCACGGTGCTCAAAAGGCTGTGACGGCTTAGAAATGATCTTTAAATAAAAAAAACAGTATCTACGATAAATAATGAACTAGTCATAATGGCACTAAAGCCGAAATAAGAACCACCTTGTAGATTTGGAGCCTTAACCATCCTGTCAGATACCTGTATCACACACATTAGAGTTAAACTAAACTAAACTAAACTAAACCGGATCAACAACCGATTCCATTTTGCTGAGCTGCGAAGCTGCTGACTTTTATCACACACATATGCGTGCACGCCTTAAAACAAACATACTCCCAAAGCAATACTGAAAACAAAGCAATTATTGACTGGATTTCCTCGTAATCACCAGCGACTGTTGTCACCCTCTGCATTTCCCCGCTGAAAGGAAACTGTAGCCTTCGATAAGGTGGTCAATTTAGGCCTCTTATCTGCCCGGAGGCTTTTAAAATCAAGCTGAAATGTCAATACGCTATTTTAAAGTCGGTGTAGCTTTATCCTGCTTTTCATAACTTGCTATACAACGAAGATGAGATAACCTTGCACACCTGATAATGCTTCCCACAGAACTTTTGAGCATTTCATCAGTATTTTCTGCAGCTCGCACAAAGACGGGAAGAACTCTTCAATGTGTGGCACGAGACAGACAGAGTCTCTCCTTCAAAGTGACACTCTGGATTTTGTGTGTTTGACAAGTGAGCTCGGCTAGCTGACGCTGAGGTGGCTGATTTGAATGAGCCAGGTGTGATTAGGCGAGTGTATCCATGGTGAGTTGTCAGGGCAACCCATTTACGTGAAGTCATTCCTCATTAGCGGACAATCTCGGGCATTCTTTTCACGTTAAACTCCACGTACGGCCTGCTGTGTAAACAAGTGCGTGCACGATCACACAACGTGTTAGCGGCGTGTCATTGCAAAATATGAAAATATCTCCTCTAATTTTAGCTGCGAGTGCATGCGTGTGTGTTTGCGCATGTGTAATATGATGTGCTGTGTACAAACATCCTTTTTGTGATGGCCTTGGGCGGCAGTCTGATGAAAACAAGTCCTGTCTCCTCTCTAATACCCAGCAGCCCACACTGATCAATAGCTCTCCCTTCGCCTCGCTCTCTCACACTGCGCACAGACCTGCTGCCGTTTTTCCTCCCGTGGATCCTCCTGACCCAGGAGCCCTCCACAGCGCCTTAGCAAGTAAACAAGCCCACGAAGAGCCTGAGAAGAGTTCAGTTTTAAATAACGCACAGCCAGCCAGGCAGAACTGAATTTAAAGAAGTTCAGCTAATAAAAAAGTGGACCAAGGCCTGCAGCTAATATGAAGTGTTTTCATTTTCCCCACGGTGATGTCTTCAGATGTTATTCTTTTATCTCTAAACCACTACAAAACTCAGAGATTCAATTTACCATAAACTCAAGTTTTCACACTTTTTATTTGCTTGGTTAAATCACAATAATCATTTCCTGCTACCAAGACTGCTGCAGATTAATTTTTTTAATCTGTTTTCATTAACCGTCTCCCTGTCTCCTGATCTCTTTCTATGAATTTACAACAGAAATAAACCTCTCAACTTCAAGAGGGTTTTTACACCTATAGGCCATTTGCTTGAGTCCAAATCAGTTGATGAGTTTCAAGTGAACTAAAAGGCGTCACTGCAAACCACGTGAGAACATTCTGTCTGCTTACTGGCCAGATGTGTACGAGGTCAGAGCAGGAAGAGCTTATACTGGAAGAAGGTGCTGTGTTCTGGACTATTGAACAATATGGAAGATGTACTGCAGACATTCTCTGCTACATCCCAGAATGCAAAGCATACCTGGCTGCAGGAAGGTGTTAAGCCCAAACATGTGTACACCTAGTAGTTGGTTTCCGTCACATTCACCCATAAAGTAACCCTTCTGGGGTTCGTCTGGACCCAGACTGCAAAAACCTCCTCTCAGCTGTCACTCTCTACACCCGAGTGCGACTACAGTGTTCACATCTGCATAAACCAACTGCACCATGGTGCACAACAGGAACACTTGAAGTGCTCTTTTTCCTTTTGACTGATTTTTAAGTTGTTTTGTGTAGAAAAGTGAGAATTTCCTGGTGCCCAAGGTGACCCACTGTGGGTCAAACAAAACAAGTTAATGATTAAAAAGCAGGGACTGGCACATGTGGGATTTGTGGAGCTCCTGCTGCTGCTCCGTTCTTGTCCTGTGCCGGTGTTTTTGCCCTCTCCGTTCCTCGCAATCCTTCCATTTGTGTTATCATCATTTGCTTTTCGCGTGCACGATATCTCATATACTTGTGAGCTCGTGCAGGCACCCCTTTTAACCACTGATACGGACTTGGACATATTTAAAGTGACCAAACTGTAGATTAATTATTCAGTATAATGAATCGTGGTCTTTGCAGCAGCCCGAAGTATCATCTTGAAATTAATAAATCAAAGCAAAACAGATGAAATGAATGTAAAATGCACACTGGTTCATGTTTTCTTGATGATTGTTGCCCTTGAACAGAAGTCAAACATTTGAATAAAAATAACCCTCTTCTATAAAGAAAATAAAGGCCAGATGCACATCCAGTGACAGGGCGTTCAAAGGAAAGTCAGATTTACACAATAAATGTTAATGATAAACCAAAAACAAACAGACCACAAAGTACACAAACACTGCACTGCCTGCTATGGAACAAAGTTTTGCTGTATAGCTACTCTGACAATAAAGTCTTATCTCCCGAAGGCCAGATTTACATCAATGGTTTATTCATCAGAGGGTCACTATCATTAAAGTAAAGGCTTCAGATCATCAGCTAGCAGGTAATAATAGATCAGCACGCTTTTATTCTGACTGTATGGTGGCAGAGCATGACAAACTGGTCTTACATAGTCCTGATACTCCCAAAATGTTCTTTCACTCAACCTCAATCTTTCCATCAGGCTGCAGATTAATAAATGCTATCTACCTGCTATCTTGCTAGCAAATACAGAGGCTAGCATCATGTGAACTTTAAGTGCTGCCAATGATCCTGATGACCCTTTTGATGGATTCTCTAAGGGCGTTTTCACACCTACAGTTAATTTACTGTGGTCCGAATCAGAAAAGAAAAAACTCCAAGTGAGCAAAAACACATCACTACAAACCTCGTGATTTCGGACAGTTAGTTAGCTCATTGGTCGGAAGTACAACAAAAGCAAAAACAGGAAGAAAGCAGTGTGGCCTGGTGGATAACGCAGAGAATTCTCATTAATTTTACAGCCAGTTGCAAACCCATAGTGACCGTGCATGTACATTTATGTACTCAGGACTTTTTTATTACCTCAGAAGTTAGCATGCTAGCTTCTATGCAAAGACGATATACCAAGTTCTCACTGAGAGATTTCTAAAATCTGCTAATACTTTAGACTTGAATAAAAGACAGAAAACTGAACAGCAGCAACTTTGGAGGGTTTTTGAGGTTGGGCTAGGTGCCATTTAATTGTGTGGTACTTGGTGGCTAGCTACAGAGCTAGTTAGGATAATATAAACACATTAGCACAGGGGTAGGGAATGTTAGTCCTCGAGAGCTGGTGTCCTGCAGGTTTTAGATCTCACCCTGGGTCACCACACCTGACTCAAATGATTAGGTCATAACCAGGCTTCTGGAGAACTTCAAGAGATGTTGAGGAGCTAATTTAGCCATTTAAATCAGCTGTGTTGGATCAAGGACACATCTAAAAGCTGCAGGACACCGGCTCTCGAGGCCTGTAGTTCCTTACCCCTGCATTTAGCAGAATGAAGATGGAGGATGAACATTAAATTTGTTCCCCTCAGTAAAAGTCAATTTGAAGGTCCCTGACAGCCAGCCACAAATTAAATCACATGGCAGGAAAAAGACGCCAAAAACTGAGCCAACTTCAATCAAAAGAACGGTCGAGATGATCCATCCACAACATGAGGTTAGTCATCAATATGCTACTGCGTGGTCTGGATGACTCACTATGAAAAATTCCAGATCCTAAGCTTCGTATATCCACTCAAAATCTTGATTCACATCGCGAGCCGGGCTGTAGTTACATGGTGGGGTTTAAAACCATGACCTTAAAGATGTGCTGCGCATGAACAGGTAAAGTTGAAAAACAGAAAGGCAGAGAAAAACCACAGATTATTTTTAGAGTCTTGTTTATATTAAATAAAACACGATAAAAGCCTCAAGTAACGCAGTAGGAGCCTGGACACAGAAGCACGGTTGACACCTCATCACTTAACAAGTAGGCGGTACCCTGCCACGTCCCAGAATGCAAAGGTGTTTAAATTATACTTGTACGCCTCAGTCCACAGCTTAGTGCAACTCCCGTGTTCACACCTGCACATATAAACCACACAGAGGGGGAAGAAAGAACCTGAATTCGATTTAAACGGACTGAACTTCAAAGGTGTGAAAACACCCAAAGAAAGTGAAAATTTTCACTGAACCTACACAGACTAAATTCCACTGTTGACTATAACATGACTAACACAATTCTAAGAAACCTAAATCAATGGTTTTTTTTAAAATGTACTGATTTCACAATCGGTGGATGTCGGATATGCAGGTCGTCTATGACTCAGCAGCCCTACATTCACTGCCTCGTACAGTACGCTGAAGGCTTCTCATGTTGGTTTAAGCCTTTTCCCCTTCTTATTCTGGTCATTTTAGTGCTGCACCTCTTTGTTCTGTTATCTTATTGGCCTTTTAGTGATTTCTCTGCTCGTACACTTCAACACGTCCACGTAAAAGAGACACATTACCTGTGCCAGCTATTTTCTACACTGTAATGTAAACACCAGCACTGAGTTGTTCTCATGTTTGTGTCCTGATCCTGCAGCACAAAGCAAACTAGACCTGGGGCGAATGGTATTTGCATGCACTTTAAATGTCTGGGTTTGTGTAATAAGCTGCCAGTGGGTGGAGTCAGCCACTAAAGGCAAGCAAATGGGCTAATACAAACCACTGAGTGTAAATCACCAGCCAAGGCGTGGTGACTCGATCCTGCCTTACTCCACTAGTCTCCACGCTAATTTTTAGGGACATAATTTTACTCAGCAAAGAAAATACTTTGAAAAGTTAAATGAGCTTTTAGGGGTGGAGCTCACACACCTGAACATTTTGCACCTTGCTGCAATCAATGGCTTTCTTTATCAACAAATCTGTGGAATAATTTGGACAAAACTGCAAGTTGAAGGAATCTTGAAAGTGACTTAAGAGTCAACAACAACAAATCACCAAATGGTTCTGAGAAACATTTTTGGTTGTCTAGGGGGAAGAAAAATCCCTTGCTTTCCTTTATTTGTGACTTTCATGATGGTTTTATGGTCTCACTTGTGAGGTTTGGTCATATTGAATCATTTATAGTCACTTTTAAAGTAAGAAAATGCTCATCGGAAAGCTACTTGTCAGTCACACGCCATTAACCAATGAGCGTGCAGTGCTGATGAGTTTCACATTCAGACCCGTCCAGTTGTCGCCAAGATGGCGACAAGATGGCGACAACTGGAGGCTTTCCAAGGAAACTTCCATAACCACTGGATGATGTCACAGCGGGCCCCATCCATCTTTTATACTCTCTATAATAATCTAAACGCCATCACTGACATATAACAGCTGTACACGAGGTCACAGACCCAGAAACAAAGTCTCCATTGACCCTGGGTTCACTGAGCCAGCGTGTTAGATGTGCAAACACAGCCCAAGGCCATGTACATGAGTGAGTGTGTGTGTGGGCACCACATCGACACCACTCCTCTTGCAACCTCCTCCTGCTCCTCTACCTGTCTGCTCCAACTCAACAAAGCTCAATAACAACAGTTTTCAACACTCTCATTCAGTTCACCTGAACATGACCAAAGGGCTCAGGGTGTTATGGAAATTTTTAGCCTGGCTTACATCCACCGAAGCATGCTTTAAATTTGAATTACAAACACTGTAGTTAAACTTCTTACACCCACATGCCAGGAAAAGACAGAGAAGAATAATAACTATTTTTATTATTATAATTATTATAAAGGTTTTTCATAAATGGTAAGGGCTACATTGGGAAAATAGCTTATAAAAAAAATTATATGACATACCTATATTTCCATTAGTTGTTTTAGCGCAGTAGGTTAAAGAGTCCTACGTGCAGCAGGTGCACTCACACCTCCACTGTCACTGTAAAAAATGCCTCAAATTGTAGCTATGCTAATCAAAATACTCTAAAACCATGTGTGTGTTTTAAACATTAAAGTTTGTTTTGCTGTGGCACAGCACGACTGTAACACACTTACATTTTATTTTATCTGTGCCTGTGTTCTGTCTGCTGTGGACACTTGCGCCATATGGCTGACATCACAGCACCGGTCCACCTGTCGACGGTGAACAACCGTCAAACAGCACTTTAATAACATCTCAGCAACACTTTTCAAATTCAGCTTTTTCAAACTCACTGTAAGCAGCAAACGAAGATTAGCAATAAAACTAACACTGTTTCAACCTACCTGTCTTGGTGAGCGAAGGTGTGGCACTTTGCCCCAGGTAATCAAAAATGCACGGATGTCATTTATCTAGCTTCTCTTCCGGTCCTTTTTTTTTTTTTAAAGTCACTGAGTTAAAGTTAAAAACTCAGGTAAGAAAATTAAGAGTCCGGACGACATGGTGAGCCACAGCTGCTTTCCTTAGTTTGGTTTGTTGTGTTGAGTCGCTGAAGAGTTTCCCCCTCGGTGACTCCTCAGTCCCATGTCTCCGGTGCGGGCAGGAGCGCGCTGATGGGGAGTTACTCCGGGAAACTAGTGGACCAAAGCGGAGCTACTTCCTGTTACACCCTTCACAGTAAAAGCTACAAAGCACCCTTCTTCTTTGCTAACTTGATTTTAATTTTATTTAACTTATTATAATAAAAAGACATAAAAGAGCTGCAACTATCTGCATATATAATGTTGAGTGATTGTATCCCACCTCATTAATTTACGTCCAGCTTCTTATAGCGTCTTTTTTTAAAAAAAACCTTTTTATCAGCTTTATTTTTATAGTTAATTCGGCTTCTTATATTTTGAAGTTTTTACCTTAGAGAGGTGTATATTGTATTTTATTTTATTGAGGTGTTAAATCTTGTAAAACCTATTTTCTTATTGGTAATTTTAGAATATTTGTCATAATTGATGGATTACAAGAAAATGACATGAGATTTCCTAACATTTCGATTAAAAAAAAGTATTGTTATATTTTTTTTAATATATCTATAAATTGGCATAGTGATTTCTTTCAGTGTCTTTTTTTAGCATTAATTTCCCTCCCTTGTTTTTGATTTAAATATCTATTTGCATGCCTGCCTTTGCATTTTTTACACACTCTGACGTCAGTTTTTGAACATGCCCGTAAAAGCAGTATTTGACCCCTGAAACAGTGTATCAAGATCAAAACTTTTAAAATTAGAACACATAAATAAATTTTAGTAATGATATATACACTATATACATGTATAATGTTTTGTGGATTGCGAATCTGTTGCCAAATAACATATTTTCAAAATTGGAAATACATTTTCTTCTATTTTCCTTCTTCTTAATCCTCTCTTTCTTATCATTACAAGAATTATTTGCTTTAAGAGATCACAATCATGAACATATTGTAGTGATGAAGGCTATGCACTTCTGTTAAAAAGCACAGCATCACTGTAATTCAGATTAGTACCAGATAAAAGTCACCTCTAACAGGCATATTGATATCTGGCACAGTGGCTTAAGTTTGTATGAAGCTTTAATGAAGTGGGTCTAATCCGTGGGTGAAGGAATTAAAACTGAGTGGAATGAACGTCATTTACGTTTAATGTGACTTCCTGTCTTGACCACCTAACCCACGTCCAGCTTGACAAGCCACCACCTGACCACAGTTGATCATCTGACTTGGAAGTGATTAGAGTTGAGACTCCCTCTCCCCTTAAAGCAGCCTGGCATCCATCCAGAAAAGAAAGAAAAAGGAAGAAGTGCACTTCCTGGATGAGTTTGGCTTAAAAGTAACTCTCACATTACTTATTATTGTGCAAATGAATGAAATCTTAACTTTTTTTAGAGGAAATCTCAGGAAAATAACAACAAGAATGTATATGTGTGTTGGTCTGGATCCTTAAGCGACACTCTTATTAAATATTGATTTATTAGCAGGATGGACGAGCAACTTTTTACGGGACAAATTACTTTCCTAATAATGACATGCAACTAAAAAAAAAAGTTTGAGTGTTTACAGATGCACAGAGTAAGTTCATCCTTGAAGGGATCAAAAAAAATTTTTTTTAAACTTCATTGGAGCTGTGTTACAAAAGACAGTAATGTAATAACAGGAAGAAAGTGTCTTTTGGGTGTTCTCCTTTAATTGTGGAACAAGTGTGTGTGTGTGTGTGTGTGTGTGTGTGTGTGTGTGTGTGTGTGTGTGTGTGTGTGTGTGTGTGTGTGTGTGTGTGTTTGGAAAAGAAAAACTTAAACTACAGTGGAGGCATTTTTCCACTCTGGCAGCTTTTGACAGGATGACATCTAACATTCCGGTAAAGAGACAAAACATGACAACAATGTTACGCATTGGATGCAAAGTAGTCCCCTCCTAGACATGTTCAAAGATACAGCCTGTGGTGCCGCATAAATACTTTCAGTCTGTTTTCACTCCACTGCTTCCTTCTTGTTTTCTATGTTTAACTTTCATTCTTGAGCAGAATGAAGGTTTCATGCAGACGAAGGATGGACGGACACTTTAAGTCGCTGAAAAAATACAAGTCGATAGTTTAAAGAATTTGGGGACATGAGTTCATTCATTATGTTGTATGGATCAGATGTATCTGCTAAATATGAAGCTGAACCGTAAAGAACTTCTTGTCATGTTTACACCTTTTTATTTCTTTACAAATTGATGCAGGCCGATTAATATCATTGCTGTGCTTATTCCGTGTTGTTTTTTTGTCACAGGGTTCTGGGAGATTCTCTTTGAGAAGGATCTACTCAATGGACACTTTGATTGATACCCTTGTTCAACTGCTTGTTAATGCAAATGTCTAATCAGGCAAACACGTAGCAATAAGTCAGTGCTTTTAGGCATCTACACATGGTCAAGATGACGTGCTGAAGTTTAAACCGAGCATCACAATGAGTGATTTAAGTTGCTTTATTAGTGCAAGTGTTCCAAAAACTGGTGATCTTCTGGCATTTTCCCACCCAACCATCTCTGTTTATAGAGAATGAGGGGCGGTTCTCTGGGAGAAAATACCTTGTTGATGTCAGAGGTCAGAGCAGAACGGCCAGACTGCTTTGAGCTGATAGGAATGAGACGGTCGAATAACCACTCCTATGCAGAAGAGCATCTGTGAATGCACAACATGTTGAACTCTGAAGCTGATTGGTTACAAAAAGCAGAAGACCACATGCTGCTCCTGTTAGCTAGGGAGAGAAAACTTGAAGCTACAGTTTGCACAGATTCAGCAAAATTGGACAACAGAAGTTTAGAAAAATGTCGCCTGGTCTGTTGAGTCTCAATTTCTGCTGCAACATCCGGGTAGAGTAAAGATTTGGCAACATGAAAGCATGAATCCATTCTGACTTGTATCAATGGTTCAGGCTGCTCGTGGTGTAAGGGTGTAGCCATGTTGTGATGGCTGCTGCTAAGTCAAAAAAGTCAAACTGGTTTCTTAAACAGGACAAAGAGTTCTCTGTACTTAAGTAACCTCCACAGTCACCAGATCCAACAGAGCATGTTTGTGCTGGGCTCGCTGTTTGCAGACGGGAAGACTGGCATTACAGATGATGCTATCATGTCAACGTGGACCAAAATCCCTGAACGTTTCCAGCATCTTGTTGAATCTATGCCACAAAGAATGAAGGTAGTCCAGAAGGAAAAAGGTTCTAACCGACTACTACCAAGGTGCACCTAAGACATGTATTTCTCTCAACTTTCAAATACTTTACGTAACATTTAAATGCCTATATTCTTACAGCAAGATTTTGTTTTAACCTAAAAAAATACTTATATTTCATTGCGTTTTGTTTCAACTCTATAGCAGCTAAGAAAATAGCTCATGCCACGCTTTTGAAACTGTTCCACCACCTTTAGTATCTGTGTAAAAAGCTACTAAATGTGGTCCGATGTTTTTCTCCCCTGCTGTTTCCAAGGTCAAGGATTCAGCTTTGGGCTTTCTAAAGGCAAACATTCATGGTTTCAGAAACCCCGACTTTGTGGTCTTGACCTTTTCTCCTGCCAAAACAACAACACTTATTAAAGCTTAGTCACTTCTGCAGTTTCAGAAAGCTTTGATCCCATGTCACACTGTTGAATATCCTCATTGTCGGGCGTGACGTGTCAGTCTGCAGAAACGTACATGGACTTTGACATGAACTGAGTCACGGCTAGACCAGTGTTTGCCTCCTAAATTTTGTCACTGATCCGATCGATATAAAGCAAGAAAACAGAAGAAAAATAAGAACAATTAGTAAATGAAGGTCGCTGTCCACCCCATATAATGTCTGACTTTCTCTTCTGTGATCACATCAACTCTCCCCTAAATGCTGCAGCGCACGGCAGACACTGTAATCTCTTTAACCTGTCACGAGCAAACAGCTCCTCGAACATCTCCCATTTCCAGCTGTTCACCTGGAATGGAAACAGAGGTGCAGACTCGGACAGGAGCGCCTTCCTCACACGTCTCTGCTCCCGGCGTGCTTCAGAGGAACTAGGTCAGGGCTTGTTGGTAGTTGTAACTGAGGTTTGGCGCTTCTGCAACGGGCTGATGAGAGGAGAGAATACGAGATAATGAGAGATGAGCGGTCGCGCTCCATTTATGGGATTCATCGTAACTCTCCTCGCAGATACAATATTTGCCCGCAACTGGCACAAGATTGATGTGATCTCCCTGTGCAAACACCCCGTATTTGGCGAAAAGCTTTTAGTTAGGCAAATACAAAGCGTCTTACAACCATAGGATTCAGGGTTTTTTTCTCTTTTCTTTTTAAGCAGAGTTTGTTTAAATTTCAGGTGCCCGTGGGGTTAAAGTGTTTAGTTGTGGCTGGTTTATCTGGTGTGCCACAGTGTACTTGTAGGGAGGGGGAGAGAGGAAGATATGGGTGAGTCACAGGCTTTCCCATCACAGGAAATACAGGTCACACTTGAAAAAATACAAGGATGACAAAAAGGACGGCTCAATGCTGCTGACAGTGAAGTGGCTATTTATAGGGCTGGGTAAATAAAAGGTAATGTACCTATTGTAGGACAAACATGCATGCACGCGCACACATCGGTGCACCATGTGACCTGCAGAGACCTCCCATTGAACAAACAAAGTGGTGTAATTACAGGCCTGTGTGGCTCTGCAGGTGGAATGTGCTAGCGATAGTCAAGCCCTTGTTGTCCTAATGACTGGAAGCAGCCCCAACAGCCAACAGACATGAGCTCACCGTCATTACAATAGGAGGCGTGGCCAAGCCTGTGACTGCTGTGGACCTGATGTTGCTGTGGAGACAGGACACACACACACACGGTCACACACACGGATCTGCTTAGAGTTAGACCACTGGGAAATTAAAATGGTAGCCCAAAGCAACAGGATTTTATTGGCTAATCACGGGTTGATCCTGGATGTGTTTACGGTGCAGGTTTGTGTGTCTCGGCGAGCGTGTGCAAGTGCAGGGCAGCGTACAGGTGCACCGCACACGCATCGCCTAATTACAATGACAACGTCAGCCGGCGTTGGAGAGATATTCGCCACGCTTGTCTGGCATTGGGCATCTTGTGCAGAAGAGCAATTACTGACCAATCAAATGATTTTACAGCTCGGTTCAGTGTGTGTGTGTGTGTTTAAGGCTGTCAGCTCTGTCAATGTTTTCTGGCTCTCCGGGGGGAAAAAAACAAACCTTCACGAATTTTCTGTTTCACAGCATGCTCTGCAACTTCATTTACACCTACCGGCACTTCAGGAATGAGCTGAGCAGAGAATCTCTCGACACACAAGAAGAACGCTTTCATTTCTAAAAGAAGACACTCGATGACAATGTGGTCCAGCAACCTCTAGTTGCAGAAAGCAAAAACGAAAGAAAAGGCCAGAGGCGGTGGCAGCGTGGAGGCAAAAAGTGAACCATTTTATTACATTAAAATTTTCATACAAACAATGCATACACACTAGGTTCATATTGCTTCAGACATAAGTTTCTTTTTCTCTTTGAATTTCCAGTTAAACAACTCTGTAACAAAATGTAAGTACAACATTTATGAAAATATAAATCTCTAAACAGGTAAGTCAGTCCTGACGATAAGAATACATAGAAACATTCATTACCAGTATGTCAACTATGAGTTGCAAACATGTAAGTTATTAAAAGTCATTCAAGTTACTTAACATACAATAATTTTTACTGGCTTCCATATGGACACATTCAAATATACTCTTAAACTGGCATTCCGATATATTTTATAAGAGGACTCTTTTTTTTTTTTTAAACTTCTTTAGCAAAGATAGCAAGTTTTTCTCTATCATAAACATAATCACAGTCGAACACTGAAACGATTTGGTAACAATATAATTACAGTACAAGCCTCAGAAACAACTGTCGACAAAAGTAAATCACAAACTATAATCGGGACTTTAAAAAAAGATATTCTTTCAAGTAATTTGCCAAAGTCTTGAGTCGGAGGGAAATAAAGTGTTTTAAAGCTTGGTGCTGCTACTTAGTTTGAAATTATCCAAGGGCCTTTATCTTAACTCTTCAAAACTGGTAAACATAGAATAAGATGGAATAGCCCTTTAAAAAGTATATGTCAAAGTGAAAGTGTGTGTTTTTTGTTTCTGTCATGCCTCGGTAAAGTTTGGACTCGCCACAGCTCAACACTGCTTGAGACAAATTCAATTACAGTCATGCTTTGAAAAGAGAAAAAAGAAAAGCCACCCATGGCACCTGCAAGGTACGAGCTCAAAGATGTTCCAATATTCCTTCAGACTGTCAGCTGATCTCAACATGTCATAATGTTATCAGGGTCCGATTTATCGGGCAAGGGTCAAAAAGATCAGAGAGAGACACGAATGTTTAAAGATGGCCGTGCTTCCCACCTCTCCAAAGAGCTGCAGCAGAAGCTGGAAATATGCTACGTGGACGAAAGTACTGAGCCAGCAACACGCTACAGCTGCGGGAGCTGCTCAGCCATGCAAACCCATGCGACGAAGCTCCCAGCACACAGTTTTTGTGCCAACGTTAATGCCAGAGGAGGTTTGGAGCTCAATCAACAACCGTGCTTTTTATTGTTAGGTAGTCTGCCACTTCGTGCCTGTGCTGCTGGGGTTCCCAAACTCCTCATTCCCACCCACACTTACAACTGATGGTGGAATATCTAGGAAGTTTTACAGATTTTTTGAAACAGTGGAATCCTACTACAGCACCACGCTCAAATTCAGTGAGCTCTTCAAGACTCAATCTTTCATAAATGTTTGTAAAGACAGACTGCTGAAAATTAAGAGCTGCTGTCCAATACTTGCGTGTGCTCTCTTAGGATGATCCAGAGCTGTTGCTCAAATTGGCACTCAAGACTGAGCCATAAAGTTGTGCAAACTTAGTAAAAGCAAAGTCACTAAACTTTGTAACTGCTGTTGCAGGTGATCACTGAAAATGGGCATAATTTGATGGATCAGCTGATTCTCTTCTGTCCATCCTATGTGCAAAATTCAATAAGTGGCTCCATAGTGTGGTACTTTACCCTTTTTTTAACAAGCGAAAGACCCCTAGTTTGATCCTGGGAGGAGACAGAAATGCCTCAGCGGTTGCCGGTATAAAAATCTGCCAAATCAAATATGTGGAACTACACGCTGGGACCCCGTTTGAATAAAGGAGTGGCTGAAAGTAGCCTTCAGTTAGGGTGTGCAATTGCATCTGCAAGATTCTTTGCAACCCACTATTGGCCAACTCTGTCTAATGCCACTGGTGCTCAGTCTGCTTTGTTAAGGTGTTGCTGCTCCCCTCCCAGCTTTCAACATATGGACGGGTTGGAAGGTCCGAGGCACCTTGGACCACATAAAAGTTACTGCAGACAGGATACAAATCCCATTTTGGCTGAAGTGGCCTCGACAGGATTAAAGTAATGGGTCTCACCCCACTGACTTAGATAAGGAGTTGGTCTTGTTAGCACTTGTTTTAAGGGCCCGGAGGTGTTAGCAAGATGGCTGCTGAGTGGTGAGATTTTCTTCTAGAATGACTTTAATAGAGCTCAGAAACAATTTAGAAATCACCTTCTGAAAAGTTGTGAAAAAAAACACAGCATGAAAACTAAAGTTGGTGAATGTGTAAGAAAAATGTAACGGTGTCAACGTGGCACGCAATTTGAAATAAAAGCAGGAAGTCCAACTTAAAAATGTACATTTAAAATGTAACTTCTGCTTTACATCTGTGCTGAAATATCCACCACATGATACATTTTCCCTCCACATTCAGAATCTTCAGTGTCTTGTCCAAAGTTTTTACACAGGGTGACAAACAATGTCAAGTACCGACCCATATTTAATACCACTGATTACCAAAGCTGTTCCACTATGACGTCAGCTGCTAAAACGACAGCATCGACATTTGTAATGATACCAGGCACATATGAAGAGACTAGCATTTCAAGTGAGCCCGCTGTAGCCTGCAAGTGCCCGAATAGCTTGTGTCTTTCTGTAGATAAATCTTAAGACAAACCTAGATCACTTTCAACAATTTATACGTCTCATATGAATAAATCTAATAATTTCTCACAAAAACCACTTATAAAGTGCTTCCACCTACAGCCTACACTTCTAAATATATTCACACGGCCGAGCTGTTTCAGAGAAACATTGGGCTAATCACTCTTTTCTTTAATACTGAAACACTTGAACAAACGCCACTAAGCCTAAAGCAAATACACTGGTTAAGGCGTGAATGTGCATGGTGCTATGCTACTTTTATGCTCAATAGTGGTGTTTCCCTTAAAAAAACGAACAGCAGACAAACTGATGGAACTGCAGGCAAATTCACATCCAATTTACGTAAACTGTTCCAAGAAATTTCTACAACTATCGTTACAGAGAGCAATGCCTTCCATCTCCCGCGTTGTTGACCAGTACACTGATCGCTCACATCTGGCGTCAATGCAAGTATTATGCAACGGTGCGTAGACTGTGTGTACAAATTCCCTGCATTTTCATAAATCTTGTAATCTGCACATAAAGAACATTTTAAATTCCAGGCACTCACTTTGATTGCATTAAGCACAACATAACTTTTTTGTTTAGTTTTTTTAAGGACAAATTGCAGCAGCCAAAAAGAGACATGTACATATGTTCATAGTTCTTCCATTTTGTACAGTACAGCCTGATATTAATACAAACATGAATATACTCTTTTACGAACAACAGTATGGCTTAATGTGCACAATATAAATAAAGATATGGTAGGATGATAGTGGCTGAGATCACTGGAATGGCTTTGTAAATGTTTGAACGAGACTTCTGAATCATAACTTTGTTCTTCAAATGCAAAAGGACACATAATGGCAAACTAATACTTCACACGATTTACATGTGTTTTCTTTTGAAAAAACAGTATTTTCTAACAGTCTTAATGCGTAAAACAAAGTGTGTCGTAAGTTGGAAGTAATTCATACATAACTTGAGTGCAGCGATAAAAACCGGTCGGCCCATTAACTACCCATAGGGCTGACATCTGCAGCTGAATCACGTGGCTGTAAACAAGAATCAACTGCGACCCCAGAGATTCTAAGCTTTGTCGCCTGTCTCCGCCCTCCCACCTTAGCTCCTCCCACTCCTCTGTTCTCCACCTGTCACTGCAGCAGTTCAGTCTTTTTCGTAGGTGTTGTCGACTCACCTTCTCCAGAGTCGGACACGTTGATGGGGCTGTCCCTGGAAAAGACCTCTGTTGACTCTCTCCAAATGCAGTCGGCAACAGTCTTAAAGGAATGATTGCTGCATTTGGGACGGACCTTCTGGGAGGCATTGTTGACAATCTGGCGGCTGTTGGAGGTGGCTATCTTTATCTTGAGGGCAGCATCCACACGATCCACTACTGTGTACGTGCCAATGCTGCCGTCCTCAAAGCCGATGATGATGTTTAGTGCTCGCTGGGAGAGAGACAGGAAGGTGGGGGTCTTGTAAAGCGAGCATGTGCCAATGCTCTTGCCATCGGCAAGGCGCATCACGATCAGGTTGGACACAACGCCCGCGTCGTCGTCTTCGTCACAGTTCCGGAAACATATGTATACAAGGTAACGCCCATCTCTTGATAACTTCTGACGCCAAATTATACCGGCGGCATGAACAAGCCTGAGCTTCCCACTGTGAAGGTCCAAGACATTAATATTCTCGTCACCTTTGGAGACAATCCCTAATTTTCCGTTGGGTGAGATTTGGAAGTCCTCTAGATTTTTGAGGAAATTGGCTGGCAACTGGACTCTCCTGCAAACGGACTCATCTGCAACGCTCCAGATGAAGACTGTCTCGGTGGACGTGATGAAGACTACACAGTCAGGGCAGTCGGGAATGAGTTTGAAGTTGACAATGGTAATGCCATCATCGCAGACAAACTTCTTTGATACGCTGCCTGACCACAGGCTGACAGCGAGAAGCTTGTTTTTTGACGTTCCCACAAGGAAAGTGTTCGCTGTGGTGATCAGTGCATTCTGGAGGGTAACTAAGATGTTGCAGACTTTGTGCCCCGTAGCAAGCCTCCACACTCTGGAGGCATTCTGCTCACAAAGGGACACCACAAACTGGTCATTGTGCGTAATTAACAATTGTGATATTCTCTGTCCATTGATGCGGAAGATGTTTTCTCCTGTGTTGGTTTGCCAGACATACTGACTGGACTTGTCATCCGAAGTCACCATGAGATCCCCTGAGGAGGTTAGGACACAGTTCTCTACTATGCCCTCGTGCTTAAAGACTGTCTCAATGAAGCCAGTGCTAAAGTTCCACTTGTGGACAGCTTCTGAGCCGTCCATGGTAAACACATAATCCTCTCTGCCAGACAGCTGCAAGGTCTGGATCTTCTTCCCTGTTTTGTCAATGTTGGACATGGCGGTGATGATATCAATGTCCCAAACAGACAGAACTCCACTGCTGGCAACCGAAAGGAGCAAGTTGTGGTGGATTGATTTGATGAGTTTCACGATAGCCCCTGAGATCTCAATCAGGCTAGCCATGCACTGTCCACTGTCTCTCCTCCAGACAAAGATAGAGGAGGTATTTTCCATGGAGGCCACAATGCTTTGGCCATTCTTGGAGAGTACAGCGGCAACAAAGCGTTCACTACGTTTGGCTTTAAACTTTTCTACCATCTTCCATACTTTTGTGTCCAGCACCTCTATACTTCGAGCCTTGCAAATGAGAATGGAACGTTGGTCTTCTGCTAACTCAATGCCCACTACTTCGGTCTCATCCCCTCTACAATCATAATCCTCCATCAGCTTCGGGTTAGTGACCTCTTTGGTGTTCCACACGGACAAACTGCCTTCATTGTCAATCATCACCATTTGGCTGAGAGTGTCGAGTACAAGAATGGACTTGACAAACCCTCCAGAAAACTCAGACGTCACAGTGGCCAACTTGTCACCATTTCCAAGATGAAAGATGGAGACCGTGTTGAGGTACTGGCCACAGAAGGCATACATTCCATCTGGCGAGCACTGGACACAAGTCACCTCATACCAGCAGTGGAACTGGTACAAAGGCCAACCATAGAGGAGGTCAATGACGTTCACATCTTTACTAGCCTCAAGCCATGCCAAAGCATGATGGGTAGATAAAGTAAAACCGTTAATGAAAGCAACGCCACCAGTGATGCCAGCATGCTTGGAGCCCTTGATTTCAACCTCAGATAAAAGGCAGGACTTGTGATTATCATAGATGAGCAGTGTGTTTTTAGTTGTGGCCACAACCAGATACTTCTCATCAGAGGTTAACCTGATTCCCAGCACAACAGATCTGGCTGTGTCGATCTGCCGTAGAAGTTGCCTGCTCTCTACATCCCAGGTGCTGACAGATCCATCTTCCAGTGCTACGAGGACTATGTTTGGGGCTAGAGTGGGCAGGATCTCCACAATCTGCATGTAGCTGGAGCAAAGAGGAAGCCTCTCTGGACTGTAAGTAACATCCATAGAGGAGTGGAGAGGCACAATAGAGCAGTACTTTGGGCCATCTTTGTCACACTCCAGAAGGAGGTGTCTGAGTTTAGGCAGGGAGGTGACAACTGGCAGAAGTCTTTGCTGCAGCTCTGCAGACAGCGACGCCGGATTCTTCAGCACTTTTACTTTGATGCTACGGAGAGTTGTGGCTAAAAACTTCAGCTCTTTCTCTTGGGTGTAACTGTAAGCTAGGTCAATGTCTGTTAGAGCCTTTTCAAACTGGCCAATCTTGATCATTGTGTAGAGCCAGCTGAAGTTCATTATGACACCAAACATGAGGTCATCTGTACGCCCACTCCTGGTAAGGTGGTACACCAGCTCTGTCATTTTTCTGTGGTTGACAAAGAAAATGTCAGGCTCCAAAAGGTTGCACTGGAACACCCAAGGTTGTTCAGGAGTCTGTCTGTCATAGGAGTACTTATCAGAAGATGTCTTTTCATGGGACTGCTGATGGTGAGGGTTTTTGTGATGAGAAATGTTCAAGGAAGTGAAATGGTTGTTATCATAGGTAAAGATCTTCTTTCTGCCCCCTGACCATGCCCCTAGAAAATACTCAGCTAAGAGGCTATGCATCTGATGCACGTCCTCCTCATTGCTAAGGTACAGCTTCTGGGCAATAAGGTGCAGGTGCCTGTTGGCCCAGACCATCAAAGTGACGTTCCGTACCTGACGTTCCACCAGATACCCCTCAAGCTCCTCTCTGAGCTTCGCAATCAAGTCATAGGCGATTCTCAATGGGTTTTTGAGGTAAGTTGCCACAATGACATCACCAAGAACTATGTTATCAAGGGACAGGATATCTTCCAGCTCAACTTCAGTTAGCCCAGCCTTGGCCATGGTGATATACCCTAGTGCTCTGAAGACAAATCGTTGGCCTAACTTGTTTTCCACAGAGTAGAACAACTGCTCTATGCTTTCGTGCACCGTCGAACAGAGCGACTTATCGTCCACATCTTTATGTGACCTCCAGTGAACTACTTCCCTGTAGATGAGGTTAACAAACATTGGCAAAGTACACTTGGCAAGTGCCTCATTGACATAGATCTGCTGGCCTGAGGTGACCTTTCTCTTCACCCCCAGCAGTTGCTGCTTTAATGTCTGACTGCAGACTTTGCGGTCTCTCTGGATTAATTCAACGTAATACCCCTCATCATGGATGAGGTGGCGAAGCTTCTGCAGGATGCCGTGTTTATTGGGCAATGTTGACACCACAATGCGGACCGTCCGAGGGAGGTGTATGGGGAGCCACCACAGCTTGCGAGCTTCATCAGCTTCAGAGAGCTGCTCCAGGGCATCTAGGACAATGACCAAGGGCCTGTGGAATGACGGTTCCCCTAAGAGGTTGATCAGGAGTTCCTTCATCTCCTGAATCTTGTTAGGCAAAAAGTGAATCAGGCAGCGGTAGTTTAATGCAATCTGTTCACAGATGCTCTGGAGGAGGGTTCGTAGGTCTGTGGAGAGCTGGCTGGAGCCGATATAACGAACAATGACCACTGGGTCGCTTTCAGGGCCCATCTCTTTCTGCAGCCACGTGTAGGCCTGAAAAACAGCATTGAGAGATTATTACTATGGATAAATCCAACATGGAAACCATTTTTAATCATTTTCTAGTTACTGGACATGTGTAATGTGTAACACTCCGTTAAAATATTCTGTAAATGAGAACTACTCTAGTTTTGAAGCTATAGTGATCTTATAATTTCAGTCATGAATTCATTAAATGGCCCAGAAGAGATTTCATTTGACATTAAAAATGTTAACTGACATATTCAGGGCAACACGAAGACACTCCACATTTGACTTTCAGTGAGTTTGAGAGAGAGGGAGAGAAAAAGACAGACACACACAGACAGATTCGGTCTACTGCGTATTTAAAATGTTATGTTTTACATGTGTTTGCATCTCCATTCCTCATTCTGCGGGTAAGGAATGTGAGCAGACGCTGAATTTATAAAACTGTAAATATCAAAGACCAAACATATGTGTAGAAAAATCATTTAACATTTTTCCTCAAACAGTGTCTGGCACCTTTATTTAACTCAGCAGGCAGAAGATAACAGCCTTTATTCTCAGGCAGGTTTACATTAGAGCACGGCTTTTGTTTCTAAGACCTTCTGTTTGAATAGTATACTGTCAAATACAAAGTCTCAGTTTCCTGTGCTCAAAGATAAATATTTTTTAAAGTTACTGCATGACGCTAACTGTACTTCAGCACATTATAATGATAGACATCCTCACAACAGGCTGTCTTTGTGCACAATCGGTTTATTTTAGCAACGCTGCGTTCAAGGTGTCCAGGCTTTTATTACCAACATAGAAGTAAAAAAAAAAAAAAATGAATTTGAAGGACTTGAAATGCAATAAAACAGCAAACTCATAACACTGTAGAAAATGTTTAAAAGCTTTGCTTCTGCAAACCTGGAACACCAGGCTGGTGCTGGGTGTTTATATGGTAATGTAAAGAGCCTACAATAATACAGAGAAATTATAAATAATCACATAACTCCCTACGAGCAAGCACTTGTTGACAGGGAGAAGAAAAAACTCCCTTTTAACAGGAAGAAACTTCCAGCAGAACCAGGATCAAGGGGAGGTGACATTCTGCTGCAAATGGTATTAACTGTGCACGCTTCTCACTCACAGCTGTAATCACATGACTGACTTACATCAATGAAAGACGACAGTTAACAGTAACACAGAAGTTGTTCAGCAGAGCAAACAGTATGGCACACAAAATAAAGGATTTCTAACACTAGGAACTGCACATTTACAAACGTCAGTGAGCCAGGCAACACAGCAGTGTGTTAGCAGCTGTGAGGAGCTATGTTCACACAGATGCAGGATGAACAAAAGAGAGCAGCAGCACACACACACGCACATAGAGCACCTGGGCACCAGGTGAGACAATGACAATGTGTTTCTCAAGGCTAACAGGCGTTTTTCGTGATAGCAAAATAATCCGTTCTGTGAACTTATAAAAAAAAGAGTCCGTTTCTTATTGTTTTGGCTGTGTAGATTTTTCCAACTGCAAACCTATATAAAGGGCGACGTCATTGTTATAGTCTTCGTTGGTGTTTGTTTCACATGTTACGTTTCAGTAAGAGAATAACAACCCTGTCCCAAATGAAAACGTGTCAGCAAATTCCTGAAGGGAGCATTTCTGAAACTATCAAAAAAAGAAAAAGAGGGAGTATCCAGGAGAGAAAATGAATCTATGTCATAACTTAATGTAACCAGAAACCTCTTTTAACCCATAACCTTCGACACTGCTCAGTCGTCCTGGCGTGCACTGACCCTGCGTGTAGTTACATGTCCCGGGAAGTGCATGTCAGGTTACGTGGAAGGTTACGGCGTAGGGTTAAAAGGGGTTTCCAGTTCCATGTCCAACTGGAATGAGTCTAAATCGGCTGTTACAGGTTTGAAACGTGACACTGATGACGAGGTGCCTTAAGCCTGCATTCTTCTTAATGGTCACCAGGGGGCGAGAGCTGAAGAAGAAAGACTGTAAAGAAGTCTATGGGAAAGCGGCTAATCCAATCTTTGATTATCCAGGATATGCTCATTGGCTAACAAGGTGATTGATAAGTGATTAGCCAATGAGCACGCTGTTACACTGTCATATCCACGTCTGGCTTTTAAAATACCAATCAGACAGCGGGGAAAATGTTGATCTCGAGGCTTCAAAACAGGACTTCTGAAACCACTGAGCGTAGCTACATCCATCTTAATTACAACCAACTAATATAGCACATACATAAAATGCAACATAACCGCAACAGAAACACCACAGAACTATAAAACGCACATTTGTTTTGAAAGTGACTTGATTATAAATGTGCATAACTTTAATTAACCCGATCCTTAAGTACACTAAATGCCGACGATTATCACGAGCCGCAAACTCAGCAGCCTCTAAAGACTAATTTCTGCATAGCCAGTAATCTCTAACTGTGCCAAAGCAGCCATTCCACTCTTAGGAACCCATTACCTATTGCTGTGTATTACGCTATTAAAGTCTCCTTAACGGCTAGTTTAATTTATCATCCGATATATTTATCTTAATTCTGCATTTCTGTGTGGTTTGGGTGATGATATGAAAATCTGTTTTATTTCCTCGCACATCTGTTATCATCATAAAACACGACCGAGGCCTAAAGCTACTCTGAGAACTGAGGTATTTAAGCTCCAAATAAAAAATCCAGTCTTTGTCCTTTCATTCTTTTCAGCTACTTCCTTAAAGTGTGCAAAGAAAATCAGTATTACTAGAATAAAACAGTCCAAACTCTAACACCAGTGTAGGACATTTTGACTGGGACTGGCTAAATACTACATTACACATCAAAGACATAGTTAAATAGATATGCAGTGCACCTCATCTTCAGATGGAAATGAAGATTGTGTGCTGGCTGTCCGGGTCTTCTCCATCACAGATGCTTCACAGAGAAGCAGGGTAATAAAATATGCTATTTAGAGGAAATAGCTGACGGTTATTAAATAATCATTTGTAGCGTTTACATTTCCGTTAAATTGTTTCGTAATAAAAATGCTCTTCTCTCCACAAACACACCACAGTGTGGAGGAACACAGATCTATATTTTCCAGCAGACCCAGCTTTGCCTAAGCTTGGATTCAAATGAAACAAACCCAACAGGCCCAGTGTGAGTCGTGCACACCGGCCTCGAGTGGCTGCAAGCTTCTACACCTTATTAAGCTCCTTGAATCTAACAGTGTCCCTTTCTCATCAACCCCAGGCCCGCCGAACAGTTCAAATACATTTATTTTCTTACTAATTTGCTGAAAGTGACTGGAGACTAATACACGGGTTAATGCTGAAGTTCAAACTGAGCATTGTTGTTGGTACCAGAGATGCTGGTGTGAGTATTCCATAAACTGCCGATCTGCTGGGATTTTTCCACTAACCGTCTCTAGAGTTTAGAGAGAAAGATCTCTGTGCGAAAACGCCTTGTTGACATCAAAGATCATCAGGGAAAGATCAGACTGCTTTAAGCTGATAGGAAGGCAACAATAAGTCAAATAACCACTTGTTGCAGCTAAGATATGCAGAAAAACACCTGCGAATCCCTGAAGCAGATGAGCTGTGGCAGCAGAAAACCACACTGAGTGCCTCTCCTATCAGCTAAGAACAGGAAACTGAGGATAACGTTTGAAAAAAGATTCACCAAAACAAAATAGAAGATTGTAAAAATGTTGCCTGATCTCATGAGTCTCGATTTCTGCCGCAGCTTTCAGATGTTGGGTCAGAATTTGGTGTAAACAACGTGAAAGCAGTTCAGGCTTGCTGTGGTGTGATTGTGTATGACCACAGTGAACCATCTTCTGATGGCAACACAATCATCTCAAACTGGTGTCCTGAACACGACAACGAGTTCACTGTACTCGGACGGCGTCCACAGTCACCAGATCGTAGAAAACAGATAAGCAGTCCATACCATAGATCGTTTTAATGTTGCTGTTTAAACTGCAGCGTCTTCTTACACCCTCCCACTCATCCTTTTACTTTGAAGTTTAAAACTTTTCCTGTCATCTCCCGGAAATCTTTACCGCTGAACTTTAGGCTTTCATCATCATTTTGTTGCACCTTGTAACATTTTTATACCACCTCTATAGCTCCGCTTTTGGGCAAATACTTGAATGGTGCTTAAAATAAATGTGAGATTTATTACAAAGGTTGGACAGGAGGGGTGGATGTGTGGGTGTCTGCTGTGTGATCTTGGCTACAGTGTGATCTTAATGTAGCCGGGCGGCCAGATGGCACACAAAAGCCGGAGAGTGAACAGAGAGTGAGGTGCGTGTGCACAAAGAGAAGTCCACACACACACATTGGCTTCCACTGAACAATAAATGTACCCATTGCAACTGTTTCAATAAGCAAACTTTCCAGAAGTTCCACACAGATGTAGGCAAACGTGTACACACGCAGTTGCATGGCTTCGTGGGAAATTAGAAGCATGTGCATGGTGATGGACTGCCTCTTGGCAGACACACAGATGGTCAAGCAAGCGTTTGATGAGAAGAGATGAACAGTCGCACGCTCCCTCATGCTCTGTTGTACAAAGATGGACACATGCTTGGATCAGACAGACGAGCGCGAACGCACAGCGAGAGCCAAAATGAGAGGAAAACTGAGACGTGGGTGGCACAAAAAGACGAAGTTACCGCCTGCATGCCTCACCTGTTTTGCCACCTCGGACAGCAGCAGCGTCTTTCCGGTGCAGGGTCCCCCGTACACCACTAGAGGGCTTGTCCTGCTCCCCTTAGATGGCATCAGATACTCCTGCACGTAATCCAGAGACTCGGTCTTGTACTCGTAGAGGGCCGCGTAGGACTTACACAGGGACAGGTGCTGCAGGATCTCGTCGTACAGCGGGTCAGACTCCGTGTCAAAGTTCTGCTGGACCGTGGCCTGGATGATGTCCACCATGTCCTCGTAGAACTGCTTGCACAGACCTTCTACATAGTGGCTTTCCACTTCTTGGGAGTAGCCTAACTTCATGTCGCAGTGGGTGACAGAAGAATAGACGCGGAGATTGGAGGCGGCCACGACCGTGGGGATGAACTCATCCCGCACCTTCAGGAGGCGTTCGTAGGCCTCCTGGTTGCGCATGACCCGATCGCTGCTGACCACGATGTCCATGTAGCGAGCCATCTCAGGGAGTTTGGCGAAGCGGTCAAAGTTGGAGATCTTGCGAATGTAGCAGACACATTTCCTGAGAAAGGCAGGCGTTTGTTTCCCAAGGGCAAAGTCTAATTCATCCTCCAAGGCTGAAAGAAGAAAAAAGACATTTTTTAATTGATCATATTCGAGTAGCACACAAAACCCACGAGCAACCTGCAAAGGTAAAAATTCATGACATGACACGAGCAGAACGGAACAGGTTTAAGGAGCTTTTAGCCTCCCATTATATTTCTCTTGAATCTTATTCACAAGAAGGTTTGTAAAAGTCTTACAATGCAGCTTTACTGAACTGTATCACAGGCTCGCCCACAAAGAGCCCACTGACTGAAACTCTGCTTTCAGCTGAGCTCACAGGGCAGTCTGCTAATGACGGAGGGGAAGAGACAAAGAGTGAAAGGAATGCTGGGAGTTCTGGGAGACGGCACAACTTCCTCCACAGACTCTTCAATTAATGTGCATAAAAACTAGAAGCGTCCTTGTTATCTAAAATGATAAAACTCTAAGCGACACTCCTTAATTAGCTCGTATTATTCCCGATTTCCACAATTTAAACGACTAAACTGTGCCTGGTTGATAAGACTGTCATTAAAGTGTCATTAGTAGTGTGTTGTTTGCACTGTGACAGCATCAGAAAAGAAAAGCAGATGGACCGCCTTTTATAGAGGTGACTTTTAATGCAGAGAGAGTCAGAAAATTAGATGCAACTTCAGCAAGTTGTAATGATTTTAATTTCTTATTTTATTCATTTTAAACATGCATCGGAAATATGGCTGCCCTGAGAGTTCATTTAGATTCATATTCTATTACTCTCATTGTATACTTGCAATGACACATTGTTCTGCAGTCACACTAGAAAAACACCATGGTTGGAGACTGCAGCTGCAACTTTGTGCACTTAACTCGCAATCCTTGCCTTTGAAATAACTGCTTCTGAGACGGGGACCAGGTCTGCACCAATTGCAGTCAGTTGCTGTCTTCGAAGCAACTTTGATGCATCAAAGTGGCAATAAATAAGAAACAATCAGAAGCCAGTCTCTAGTATTCAGTCGGTTTGTGATTGAACGCAGTCGCGTTATCAACTGTGTGAAATCTGCTTGTGATGAATGAAATGCAAAAATCTGTTGCCATCTACTTACAACCAGGGCAAGTGCCACCACATACATCTCCATTTAGACACACCCCTGCTGCTATGGGGCACAGACAACACAGAAAACAGACTCGCAACAATAATAATAATAATAAATAATAATAAAAAGTTGTGAAAGGCAACCATCAGCTTCTTTCTGATTAAAAAAAGAAGGGTTGTCTGACACTGCGACACGCTGCTTGGATAAATAACTCAGAAGAGAGGCGAATATGTGATCGATCAATCACTGTCGTCCGCTGAGGTGACTCTGATAGATCCTGATTGCATCTCATCTCTTGTTATCAATTTAGTTACAAGGTGACAGGCTCACTTATTAAATATACGGCCTTTGCCGTGTGATTTTCTGTTCCCCACAAAGGTTAATGTTGTTTTTATTCCAGCCAGTTGCAACCTTGGCATACAAGTGTTCTTTAATTGGGTATTTTATGTTGTGCGCATAAAACAACTTTTTAATTTATTTATTAGGAATAAACTCACCGTGTGTTTTATTTACTGTAGCAATCGAGGCTGCGACCAACAAACTTTTTTCATTATTGAACAATTGTAAGGAGAAATTAGCTGGCTTTTATTGTAACATCATTGTAACAACCCCAAGCCGACTTTTTAAAACTTGAAAACATCCAGCGAGGTATCACAGAAGAAACAAATCAATTTTTTAAAATCTAAAATTCCAATAATTTTCAAAAACCAAATGAAAAGCCAGAAACATAAAAGTGAGCAGCAGTCCAGCAGACAAAGACGTGTTCCTATTTGAAAAGAAGGTATCGAGAAAAGTATGACATGAAAAGAAAAAGCAGACGTGAAATTTACCAGAGCAAAGGAATTTCTTGGCCTGAGCGCTCTTCATGGTCCCTTTCTCTTGCAGCTGCAGCACCGCCGTTCGGAAGATCCTCTTGATCTCCTCTGACACGTTCCTCCAGGCCTTGTCGTTCTTGGTCTTGACTACGCTGCTTGACTCCATCTAAGCAGAAGAGGGGGCAGAGAGAGGACAGTCTGACTGCACAGCATGGACTCTTACCATGTACGGAGCGAGTGCTGTCACTCGCTTCTGTGCAAGAAGACGTGTGCGGCGACACAGGAAACATTCAAGTGTTTCATATGAAACAAGCTCATCATAAAGCTGACTTTAGCTCCTCTCCCTTTAGGTTCATTTTATTCTGATTGGTTGCCACATGCAAACAGAAGGTTTGAAGAAAAGGGGGTGGGGCTTCTTTGCTCATAAAGATGAACATATTAGAGCTATTCCTCTAACTGAGAGTCACTCAAAAACTGTCTACAAAGAAGCATGGATGTTCTGAAGAGATTACTTGGACTTATTATATATGCCTCACTAGTACATGATTAGACCCTGTTTTGCCTTCAGAACTGCTTTAATTCTTCATGGCACAGATTCAACGAGGTCCTGGAAACATTCCTCAGAGATTTCTGTCCATACTGACATGACAGGATCACGCAGCTCCCATTCCACAACATCCCAAAGATGCTCTACTGGACTGAGATCTGATCACTGTGGAGATCATCTGAGTACAGTGAACTCATTGTCATGCTCAAACAACCAGTGTGAGACATTCTGAGCTTTGTGACATGGTGTTATCAGAAGATGGGTTCACTTTGGTCATAAAGGTTTGGACATGGTCAGAAGTCAAAGGAGCTTGCAAAGAAAAGCGTCTGGACTTCTTTAAGTTGCTTGAAGACGTTTCACCTCTCATCCGAGAAGCTTCTTCAGTTCTAAGGTCAAATGGTGGGGAGTCCCCGATTTAAACCTAGTGGGAGTAACCCCCCACAGAGGGACAAAAGGACCCCCTGATGATCCTCTAATCGCCTGGGCCAAGGTGTGAAACTGGGTGTGGGTCCCAATCAGCCAGGGTTTCGGGTGAGCTCATTGTGAAACCTGGCCCCACCTTATCATGCGAATTCCTGAGATCAGATGGCTCAGGATGTGAGTGGGCGTTAAGGCGTCTGGGGAGGGAACTCAAAGGTTTATATCTGGGACTCTCCACCATTTGACCTTAGAACTGAAGAAGCTTCTCGGATGAGAGGTGAAACGTCTTCAAGCAACTTAAAGAAGTCCAGACGCTTTTCTTTGCAAGCTCCTTTGACTACGATGACCTGGATGACTGAGAACCTTCACAGACAGACATGGTCAGAAACAATACCTGGCTGTAGGCTGTGCTGTTTAAACGTTGCTCAGACTTTCAGATTTTTCCATCGCCATGTTCAAAGTACCTAAAATGATCTTTCTTCCTCATTCTGATGCTCAGGTTGAAGTTTTTGACCCTACAAATATCTGTGTTAAAAAATGTGCGACGAAGTGTACCTAAAAAAAATGGCCGGTGTGTTTATGTATGACATCGAGTAAGGAAACGCAAAACGACTGGTTCTCTTTAATGCTTAAATCTTGAATTTTCTCTGTGATTATTTTTATCATCAAAGTCTTTCACAGCACTTTTTTTTTTACTTCAGCGAAGCTCAAGAGAACATCAAGATGGTGTACTTAAGAAAACTGAGGCGTACTACTTCTTGAAAGTTAAAGGCAGACCTTGGACGTTTTATTTAAAATAAATGTTGCTAACAGATTCTTTAAGTGGCTTTTCAGGCTGATTTGCAAGGATGTGAAACATTTAAAAAGACAAAGTTCACTCATCGACCTCAAAGAACAGCTGCTCTTCTTTTTCCTGCACGCTGAATTTAATTCATTCCACACAAAAATCAAGGACACGAACAGCGGGAGCCTCCTGTTAGTGTGACTGAGTGCGATTGAAGCTCTGGACTCACAGAGTTCTGGTAGTTCTTGAGCATTTGGGCTTTGGGTTTGAGGTAGTATGCGGGTGGCACCGAGTTTTCATCCCTGCAGTACCACTCTTCCAGGATGTGTGTGTCCAGCCCCGCCTCCACCGCTGCATCCAAGATCATCTCAAACTCCGCCGATTCCACCTCCCCCGGCACTCGGATGCTGCCGTACTTTTCTCCCACCAGACCCTGATGGAAAGAAAAAGGAGAAGGAGAGAAAGGAAGAGGGCGAGGTGAGAAGGAGAGGCGGGAAATGCGTCTCGTCGCGACAGTTTCGGGGGCTCTATTTTTTGGATCAGTGGCGCGGGGTGAATGGCGAAGTCAATGATGCGCACAGTGCGACTTATTTAAAGCAATTTCAGAGCCACGGGCGCACACGCGGTGCGGTGGGCACATCAAGCAGCCACTTTGTGACGGCAGGGATGTAACTGCTGCCGCAATCCCCACTCCCGTGCGCACCGTGCTGAGCGATGACAGCTTTATGGAGGATGGAAATTGCTTTACGCGACAGTTACAGTAAGGAAATGATGCGCCTCTTTTCCCCACACAGAAATATTTATTCGGTGAGGGTTCAGAAATAATGCTCACCAAAAGTTAATCACTATCACACAAATATCACAACATACAGCGCTGTGAAAGAGAAACCTTTAGTTTACAGAAGGAGACACAAGCTTTCCACCAGTTATTTATTTTATTAGTTACTGTTTGTTTAACCCTTCATACATGAGCCAGAAACACTCAAGACATTAAAAAAAGCAGGTAAAGAACCATGAAAATGTCCTAATACTGTTTCACCTGTTCTGCTGACTTCTATACACTTATGTTCCCTAACTCAGGTCCGTGAGTCGTTTGGTACCGGGCCGCGAGAGTTGAGGTTCAGGTGTGAAATGTATAGTTTTCAGGTTTTTTATCGTTTTTCAGCGTTATTTTGTTATCGTTTTTATCGTTTACTCGGTTTTCCTGGGTCTTCTCACGTGTGTTATGAATAAATTTTCTTTTTTTCAGTACCGGTACTGGTTTTATTTTGTTGTATTTATCTGAGACACCTTAAAGGCCGGTCCATGAAAATATTGTCGGGCATAAACCGGTCCGTGGCGCAAAAAGGTTGGAGACCGCTGCCCTAACAAGTCTGTCTCTTGTCCGGTCTTCCTCGCCTCACCCCCAACCAGTCGCAGCAGATGGGCCTGGTTCAGTCAGAGGTTTCTTCTGGTTAAAGGGGAGGTTTTCCTTCCCACTGTTGCCAAGCGTTTGCTCACAGGTGGCTGCCTGATTTTTGGGCTTTCTCTGTGTTATTGTAGGATCTTTAACTTATGTTTTGAGACCTCTGCTGTTGCAATTTGGCACTATTTTAATAAAACTTTTTTGAATTTATGAATGGATCCAAACGAGGTTAAAAAGGTAAATGGACTGCTTCTTATTTAGTGCCTTCTTACTATACATGAGCACCCAAAGCGATTAATACATCATGCCTTATTAACAAGCATTTTTTTTTGCACAAGGAGCGATTTGGGCTTCGGTTTCTTGCCTATGGGTACTTTAGTATACAGACTAGAGCAAATCGTCAACCTTCTGATGAGTAGATGAGTTGCTTTACCTCCTGAGCATCGGTCAAGGCAGTGACTTTGAGTTGGCTACTCAACAATCAGAAGCCTTGTGTGTGTGTGTGTTCAGATGCTTGTTAATGCGCATATGAGCTAATTACATGGCAGCAACTTGATGTTTTCAGCTGCTATATTGATGCTATATGCTAACCTGTCAGGTTGACTGATGATTACACCATGAGGTGGATAAGCAGTATACGCTTTTACCCACAGAGCTCAGAAACTTTTTTTCGTGACAACTCAATCAAATTTTTGTCTTTTTACTCAAACAAAAAGACTTTTTTTTACTTGTTATGCCAACCAAGCACTAGCAACATGTTACTAATGAAGTGGCCGGCAGGTATGCATTATTTTCTCTTCATGCTGTATGCAGAGGTGCAGACAGGCAACCAGTGGGATTGATCTGTATTGCAGTGGGTGGGCAGTACACAATGAATACCGTTGCAGTATTTTTAATATTTCCTAAACCTATGCTAACACGATGACATGAGAAAAATACACTTCAAATTATTTTGGTGCCTGGTAGCCAGTATTGTACGTGTCCACAGGCAGGTTTCTGCACGCAAGCATGAAAACGAAAGTGCTCCGACTCTCCTGCAGGCACAAACACAGACCTGTCTGCATCCTGCTTTCAAACTGAAACCAACCCGGTGGCTAACATGCAAACATTCTTATATATTATGGAAATATATACACCTGAATGTATGTCATTTGAAGAGGGAAATAAGGCATGAAGCTGCCATATTACACAGGACTATTTTTCAGGAGTTTGCAGAGGCATCTGATTTAGGCTTCAGCTTCATGCAAAAAAGCAGCTGCCAACTCGGCCCTTGTTGCTCGAAACTCAGTGTATAAGGCATGTTGAGGTAGATGTTTTTATTATAATACCTGTTCTGATTTTTCCTGAATCTTGCTTCTGACATGTGCTTTCAATACAGTAACAATTAAAATGACTTAAAAAGGGAACATTTTCAGAGGTTAGCGCTGTTGCCTTACAGCAGGGAATGGTCTGGGTTTAAATCCACCATCTGGCTGGACTGCGTTTGTGTGGTTTTACCACCTTAAGTATTCAGGTTTCCTTTCAGAATCCAAAGAGATGCAGTTAATGAGAACAAGTTATTCTAAATTCCCCGTATATCTGAATGGTTGTCTGTCTCTTTGTCTCTATCTTCTAGTCCTGTCACAGGCTGTACCCCATCTCCTGCTGTCTCCATGCAGCTGGAATAGGCTCCAGCCCACCTGTAACCATGAGGGTGATCAAAGTCAAGCATATATACATATATAGATATTAGGGGTGCAACGATACACAAAATTCACGGTTCGGTTCGATACTTTGGTGTCACGGTTCGATATTTTTTCGATACAAAAAAAATGTTCATGCCTTTTTAATTTGTCATTTATTAAAATTATAAATATATATTTTAACTCAAAAGTACAGTTTTTAAATTTAACCCTAACCCTTGTGCGCGTTTTTTATTATTTATTATATATATATACTGCTACTTTTACACACGGACTCACATAAGCTCAGCGATTCTCTGCGCGATCAACCTCTCACATGTTTAAGCTTGCTGCGGGAGATTTCACTTGTCATGTTTGCATAGTAAGCTAACGATTAATAAGACGATGTCAGAGGAATTGGTGCACAAATTATCATCACTCACAGATCAGTGCTGTCATTGCAAAGTGAAAGCAAAAAAACAAGCGCAAATTCAAACGCGATTTCAATATGTCACATATTGACAGTGGCTCACCGATGCCAATGACATAATTACCCAGCTACATTTCTGAAAGAATGCAAAAGCATTGACATATATTTTTCCTACAATAGCCCGACGGGCAGGGAAGAGATAGATTTTGGTAGCCCGACTGGAAAGATCGCTAGCTCCGGGACGTCGGGCTAGCGATTTTGCAAGCCCTGTATCTGATTGAGGAATCACTCATCTTTGGAAAAGAGAGTTTATTACAGAGAAATGTCTCTTTCCAAAATAAAAGCTATACTATCCGCTTCTTCTGGGCTATATTCTCAGCAGCATAAGGAGAATCATGTGCTAACAGCTGTCTAAATGACTCGGCTAAAGTTAGTAGCATGCTTGTTGTTTTTGTCTTTGCACTAGGATGATGTCGGCGTAAATGTGCAGTCATATTCGTTGTGTTCCCACTAGTGCTTTCAGGTTAATCTCGTTGAAATGACCTTAACGCCACAACACGGCAAATCTCCGTTAACGAGCTACCGCCGATCGCCCCGTGCATGGGGCTAGACGGCCAACACGTTAACGAGCTAACTGCGCTAACACACTAGTTCACACCAATGTAATTAAGAATTGCATGGCACATCCAACATACTGTTTTACTTTAGTCCATGACTCGCTTACCTTCAGGGTCATACGTCACATGAAAACCAAAATAATTCCAAACGCCAGATCTGAATGAGGGTGGGGGAGGTCCATCTTGCAAGGAGAGCTTAACTTCTGTCTCGCTAGCTTGCCCTGCGCTCTTCCTCCTGACTATGCTGTCTGTGTTGAGCGCTCAGTGGATCTGAGCTCGACAGTGCAGCCTAGGCGGAGTAGTCGAACGCAGATTCACTGAGCGCTCAACACAGACAGCATCGTCAGAAGGAAAGTTGATAAAATAAATTACAAATTTTGTATTGTTCGATACATATGCGTACCGAACCGAAAGCACTGTATCGAACGGTTCAATATCGATACGAATATCGTTGCACCCCTAATAGATATATATATATATATATATTCAAATAAAGCAGAGTGCACCCTTAAACATAAGCGACAATCTCAAAAAACAGATTTGTTCTGCTGGTGCACAAAAACATTTGAATGACAAGTGGCTGTAAAATGCACAGACATGGTCCAAATTTTCTAATTCCCAGTAATAAGCAGTATTAGGGAAAATAAGCAGATTTGCTTTTCATATAGAGCAGACGGGGCTGTTTTGAAGGAAAGGAACTGAATGCACTAATTAAAGGGAAGTGGAAGTTAGGATTGTGAAATTGAATTTGTGTGCTATAAGTAAAGGTTATTATCATCACCATCATATGCCAAGCCAATACCCACAATCTCATCCACAATCTTCTAAGTCAGATGCAAGAACACTGCAAAGAGTGGACGAATAATTAGGCAGCATCGAATCAAATCACAGCCTCTTCATCCCGCTATTATCTCGAACTCCGCGTGGCATATCTGCCAAGAGTTCCAGTGAGCCGTCGAGCTTCCCGTCAGCTTTGGAGTGACAGCACATTCAATACCACTAGAAATCATCTGGGCCATTTTCTGGCGCCTTTCTCGCTGCTCTCTATCAGCCTCATCTGAGGACAATGAGAGCAAAAATAAATAAGATACTAGAAGACCTCCTTTGTAAAACCAGCTGATCTTTACTCCACGTGTCATGACACAAACCGTGCGAGCTACAAGCCAAATGACGGCGAGCTCCGATGAGCAGGAAAGCCACGCGACAGTACGCCCCCCTCTTCAATGACGATTCAAAGCCGTTCCACGCTGGACTTCTTGTTCTCTTGGCAGTCGCAGTGGGAGAAGATGCAGAGAACGAACAGATGACGGCATGTGTCCGTAGGACGGCCTACCGTCGCCTGAGTGAGATTCATTTACATTCAACCAGTTTTGTGTCCATGTAGCGAGCGTTCGTTTGAACGTACAAGATGGTTGTGTCAGTTGCTTCGGAGGAGGAGGTGTGCCGTGTTTGAGTGCAACAGCATATTAAAGATGGTGCTCTGGCAACAAAAAGCAAAGCTAAGGGCTTTTATGAAACAACAGGCTTAGCGCTACTGTGACTTTATTTCCAATAAAGCAAGAAGCCCATTAAAACAAGAATGCCAATGTGAGAGCAAAATAAGTGCCAGGCAAATTTAAAAGACAGACACAATACAAGCAAGAAATGTCAGGAGAAGGCTGGGATTCCCCCTGTGCGCGACTCCCCGCCTGCTCTTCCTGCCAAAATAAAGAGTTTCACAGAAAAGTAGGGCAGGCTGCTCGCTATCTTCAGTTGTGTCATGAGCTGGATCCAAGCCCAAAATGTTTCAAGTAACGAATGAACTGTTTGGCTCAGAGTGCTCCAAATAAGAGAGAATGAAGAAAACCATGTGGTTTCTTGTCTTTTTTAACATTTGCACTCCAAAAACAAAGACAAAAATATCGCATTTCCTTTTGTTACTTAAACCAACAAACAACCTGAAACCTCACTGAGATCAATGTGATAACACAGGTTTTGTGTTCTGTACAAGCAGCAACATCTGAGACTGAGCTACTGGGACAGCATGAAGATACATGTGCAGGAAGTAAGTGTGCAAACCTTCAGCCACCAAACTGGATCTGTGCTCTGGTGTTGGTGCCTTTTGGAAAGATTTTCACTGCCCTTTGACCTCTTCGTTAGGAACACTGGGTTGGACCCAAGTTCAGAGCTGTTTTGATTCTTTATGGTTCAACGAGGTGTTCCAAACGTCCCAGATTCCAGGTTCATGTTGACATGTGTTTCTTATCCTGATCGAAGCAGCGATCGGAAAGGATGGACATGGTTAGCAACGGTATTTAGGTGTTTAAATGATGCTCTGCTGATACTAAGGGGCCCAAAGGGTGCCAATAAATCCCCCCAACACACACACCATTACACCACAACACCTGTTGTTTACACCAAATTCTGATCCTAAAATTTGAATGTCGCAACACAAATCAAGACTCATCAGATCAAACAATGTCCTGTGAGCCCACCAAAGCTGAGGCCTTAGCGTCCTGTTTTTTAGCTGACAGCAGTCGCACTCGGAGCGGTCTTCTGCTTTAAGGTTCAATGTTTGTCCAGAGACGCGCTTCTGCATTTAGGTTACTCTTTCTTTCCTGTCAGTATGAAGCATTCTGGTCACTTTCAGACCTTTTTCTTTAAACCATAGAGATGGTCGTGAGGGACAATTTCAGCAGATCAGGAGTTTATGAAATACTCAGACTAACAACCATGCCACATTCTGATGCTCAGTTTGAACTGCAGCAGGTCGTCTTGACCATGTCTACATGTCGAAATGCACTGAGATGTTATGTGATTGGTTCATTAGGTATTTATTCCAATGAGCAGTTGAACAGGTGTACCTAATAAGGTGCCTAAAGTTTTTCCTTTTTCTCAGGAGAAAGTGTCCAGTGGGCTTGTACAGAACTAAAACAACACTCAAACCAACTGATGATCACGTTTTCCTTTTTAAAGTGATCTTGTTGGGGTCCCTTGAAGATTTTATAAATGTAACTCTATGTGTCTGACTGACATAAGCTGTGAGAATCTGTGAGAATTTGTTTTTCTCGTGCAGTGAGTCTATTTGCTTTAATAACTGGACAATCTAATTAAATCTGGAGGTTAAATTTGTATTTCAGCATTTGTATTTTCAAACATATTTTAAAAACTGGATAGCACTGCCTATTCTTGTATATCAGATTGAGTTTAAAGTAGCCTGGCTCTATTGTAGCAGCAAGTACAACAGAGTAGAATACAGTGGATGTGCTCTAATGAACTATAATAATAATAATAATAATAATAATAATTGATCTTAGAATGAATGGCCATTGGTCTTTGTAGTTAAGCTAGCTGATGGCTTTCTTCAGAGCCAAAAGAAACACAGATGTTCTTCCACTCCTCCAAACTCTATATTGAACTCACCTCTTGCTACAGCACCATACACGCTGCTCAGGCACATGGAGAAAGCCACAGAGTTCAGCAGTTATCCACATTGGGGACACTCAGGTGGGCAGTGACCATTTTGATCCAGCCATTTTTTTACGTTATGTAAGATCAACCTATTTCAGAATCAATGTTTAGGTGCAGCTTAGATCTTCCAGGAACCTGTGAACACTGAAATGCCCTGCAGGTCAACTCATCTGCCTACCTCAGATGACCTTCTGTGACTCACGGCACTGCAGTGATGTGTCGGAGAGGATGGAGGCACTGGGCTGAGCTATAGTAATACTGAGTGTGTGTGTGTGCGTGCATGTGTGTGTGAGAGAGAGAGGTAGAGAGAGGAGAGAACAGTCACTCTCCAAGTTGCTGACAAAGTCTCTGTCAGCTTGCATCCCAGTGATGTAGGGCGAATGGAGTAGCTGTGTGCATGCACGTGTGTGTGTGTGTGTGTGTGTAGAGATGGGGATTAAGATAAAACCATCTGATGCTTCCTATCAAAATTACAAAATCAGGTGTTCAGATGCCTACACAGACACAGACACTCACACCAATCCACCCGTCTGTCACTTCTGTCACCTACTTAGCTTACTGAAGTCAAACTGTAAATGAAGAAACAAATAAATTGCAAATATTGTCCGGGTGGCTTTAACACCCGTGTCTTAGCCGGAGAGCAGATACGCAATGGTGGATTACTGCCTGGAAGCTGACAACTTCCTTCTTGTGTGTGTGAGTGTGTCACTCCATATGCTAGTCTTTTGAGAGAAGTTACTTCTTAATACACTTTAGGTTGTGCAGAAAACACATGAAGCCAAAGTGGCAATAGCAAAGCACACAGTGGCCAAATGGCAGTGCCAACTCTGCCTCCCTCCCGCTTTCTCTACTCTGTTTTTTTTAATCCTTGAAAGGGGGGGGGTGATGGTAAGGGGCTATATACTCTGACTAAGTGCACTTTATCTGATGAGCCAGCTGAGAGAGGCAGCAAAGATTTTGTGCACAGCTACAGTATGAATTAGCAAATCAATCACTCACACGGTCAATTAATCAATGAAACACACAGTCAACTGTTCGGGTATTTGCTGCATAAGCTTTTGCACAGCAGAGGGAAATATGGCTCTGAACAGAAGCAGATGATGAGAGAAAAAAACGTTTTTTTCTGACACTGAGAGCTGTGTTACATCTCACTATGTGCAAACTGGAGCCTATCAGCATGTAGTATGTGCCAATCGTCATGGTAATTTTGCAAGAAATTAGTTTTTCACCATCATTTTGACTTCACTAGAACAGAATGGTTAAAAAACTGTTCAAATCTGAACTGATTTGTGTATTCTTTATCCATGTCATACTGTTTCTTGGTGCAGTCACGTTCTCCTCTGATTCATCTACTGTCCATTTACTTCTTCTGACTGGCTGTCCTAAATAGATAGAATAAACCAGCCTTTAGAGCTTATACATGACGCCAATGCAGAAGTGCAAAAACAGCATATTTTCTAGGATCTACTTGAGACTGGCTCCAAAAGGACTCCTGTGTTACAGCATGAAAAAGCATGTTTGGGGCCTAAAATTAGTTTTGGCTTCCTGGAGTGGGGTGAAAAATTTTTTTTATAGCCCATCGATCCATTACTGAGTGACTGATAGGTCTTCTAACACAGGCAGCTGAGACTCATCCACGACTTGGATTGGACTTCTTCAATGTGATTATGCTGTTTGTTATATTTGGAGCACAATTAACGTATTATCTAACGAATGTTATGATGTTGCATCCACCCAACATGTTTGTGCTTTATATGGGGGAGTGAAATTCTTGGATTTTTATTAGTTGCTTAGCACTAATCTGATATGTATCTCTGTGCATTGCACATATGCAGTTTATAAATCCAGTTTGATAACCCAGCTAAACAGCACCAGCTGATTAGGGCACTCAACTCTCTCATCCATGTACGGTAACTTGTGGCTTTAAAAAAAGCAATACTGCTAAAAGCGAAACTTTTAAATGCAGATTTCAAAGTACATGTATGATACGCTAGTATATAATATGAAATATGGTAAGTGAATCCAAATGCATAAGTGCCTTGAACCTGCCTTTTTTTAAATTCACTTAATTCACACCCCTGCAGTACCTTTGCAGCCCACCAGGGGCCCGGGCCCACACTTTGGGTTTCACTGGTCTGGGGAAACGGCCTGCTGACTCTGTGAACACTTCCTGCAGAGTTTATGATCCATTTTGTGAATTTGGGTCATTCTGAGTGTCAGAAAGGAGGGTTGTCCAGGATTTGCTCATTGGCTAATGATTTGATTAACAAGTCATTAGCGAATGAGTGGGTGGGTTCAAATTCAGATGCACCCCCTCACTTGTTACAATTTTGATATGCCAAGAAGAAAAAACTAATCTTATCTAATGAGGCTTCAAAAATATGACTTCATTAATGGCCTGGTGACAGCCTATCCGGTCGTTAAGTCTGACGTCACTAGCCGTGTCTGGGTCTAAACTCCGCTGCAGGTCCATATATCAAACGATCACTATGGCATTCCTGAGAGTTGAAAAACTGTCTAAAGTCTTTCATCTTTAATAAAATGATCAGCGTTCTGCTCTACCAGGTGTAACAATTGAGTTTAACATCCAGCCATCCATGAAAACGGAATTTATGACATTTAACGGAGTTAGAAGTTAGCAGGAAGTTAGCTCGCTAGCTTCTATCTAAATACAATATAGCATGTCCTGACTGCGGGGTTTTGGAAACAAATTAAAACGTACAGCTCTGTTATCACTTCCAGCATAAATGAAGACAGAAAACTAAACAGCAGTGATGTTTGTAGGGTTACTGAAGTTTGGCTAGCTGGTATATAATGATGTGCTACGTGACCGCTAGCGACACAGCTATGTTAGCATAATATAAACAAGCTAACTTTTTTTCCCACTCGATAAAAGTTAACGTGAGTGTTGTCGGTGGTCAGGAACAAATGTAATTGCATGGCAGGATGCTGTAAAAGGACCAAACTTCAGCCAGGAGAACAACTGAGATAATCCATCCACAATACGAGGTTAGTCATTCATATACTGCTGCATGGGCTGGGCTGTACATCCTAAGGTTTTAAAAACTGAGCTTAAATAAATGATTAGCGGTAATAAAAGCAGAGGGAGGTCAACAGTGATCACTGACTGTTTTAGGAGCTTTTTGAGATTAAATAGAAGAAAATACATAACATTAAACATGTTAACAACACAAAAGCCATATTAAACGCAGACTACTTTAGGCCCGGAAGTAGGATTCGTCACGTCATCACTTAACGACCGGATAGTATGAGCAACAGGAGGGCGGAGCTTCTTTGCAACCTGTGTGTCTCTGTGTATTTAGGGTATTTACTTCCTTTGACATCAAACAGGCAACGAGTGAAGAAAACTGCCTCAAACTCAGCATCTAAAGCTGTCTGAAGGCTGAGCTTTGCACATGGGAGGTCTTCTTTAAATGAACACTGGAACAATATTTCACTCCCACATGTTTTCCTGCTGCTTTAAGAAGCCCCTAAAATATATCCTAATTACTCCTGCATGAGTAATGCATTGTATAAAAAAAACTGCAGCACCCATTTGAAATTCATGAGCCTTTCTGTGGCATGATTTTTTTTTAAGATTTGCAGCTGAGTGGGAACAAATGCGTTCAGGAGAGTAAGAAAATATATCCAGATGGACTAAAATAACAGTAGATGATCTGGATTTTGAGTTGAAGGTTAAGATAAAGAAATAAAAGGTCAAGAAATGTTCCCACCACTTGAAAAGCATTTGATTTTCTGAAGCTGTGAGGAGCAGCTTATCAGTGCAGTCAAGAGCTGGGTAGGTTTAATACCAGTATGCATCCTGACCCTCAGTACAAACACTCTGTGGCCAAAACTTGCTTAGAATAAGCGCGTCGGATGGATTTGCATAAACACTTCACACTGTCCAAGAAGCTACGCTTGAATCGGAGCAATCTTTCCACAAGCATGAAGACATAATTTCCAGTATCATTGAAGAAAAGAGGTCTGGGATATCGTATTAGCGCTTACATCATGTTAACTGAATGGAGGAGAAGCAGTGGGAAACAAACACGAGCTACAGTATCCTCAACTATCCTCTTACATCCAGTAAAGCTGGGGAAGCAGAGCCGGAACAGTTTGCTGATACGTTTCCTTGAGGCGATCAAGTTTTAGTTTAGTTTAGTTTTTTTGTAACGGGGGGAAATCTGAGACCACTGGAGAGCGAAGGACAAGAAAAGAAAAAGGAAAAGGAAAAGGAAAAAAAAAAAAGTCATGGCTCATTGTCATGCTTAATCTCCGGGTCAGTGACACCATCACCATGCCAACCCCTACCATCGCCATGGAGACCAGCTTTATTGCATCGACAGGTTAGAGAAAAGCCCCTCGTAGCCAGGTGTGTGTGTGTCTGTTTCACAGCCCCGCACTGGCACCTGTCTTGTGTTGAGTTGTGCATTTTGAGTGACGCTCGCTGCATGTGGCTGTTACTCATAAAGAAAGACTGACACATCCAATAACAAAGCTGGTTATATAACAGTCGAGCCTGTCTTATGAAGTGAGGCGACTCCAAATCTAGATGGTCGCACATTCTCGCCGTGCCTCTGGTGTTTCTCTCGCTAACACTTGCAGCGCTGTGAAAAACGTATTTGTCACACTGACATGTTTCAGATCATCAAACACATTGTAAATACAAAATGCAGTTTTTAAAATCATGTCTTCATTTTTTAAAAGAAAAAGAGATCCAAGCGTACCTGGCCATGTGTGGAAGTAACTGCCCGCCCTTGTTAAATCATGAATTAACTGTGATTAGCTGCATTTTTTTGACACACACAGGCCTGATTACAGCAAACCTGCTGAATCACCTCAACAAAGCCTGTGTGATGACGTGAAGCAGGCTGAAAGATCCCAAAAAGCAACATCACGCCACGATCTGAAGAAGCAGCTGAGAAACAAAGTCACTGACATCTATCAGTCTGTGTTATAAACAGGTGATGCTTGTGTGTGACAGGTGATGCAGCTTTGCTGACGTTACTTAAAGCTGATGGTGGGAGGGGCTAAGATGATAGAAAGGCAGGAAATGAGGAGGCATGTCATCCTAATTAAAAACAGCCTGCATGTGTGTGCTGCAGCTGGGACACCTGCACCTCATCATTGAAAGCTGTGATGCCAGACCGAAGCTCTCAGCCCACCTTCATTTTGCTTCTTAAATGGAAATCAAACTACTGTTATGAAAGAGAAGAATTCCTGTAGAAGGAAAGCTCACACTGCCGTAGTAGTTTCTCTTTGTTTTCTTTATTTGCTTTGCAAATTATTTTATATAAGCAACATCATTGTTAGTTTGCTGAATTTTGATGTGTTTTGTTTTGTGTGAGTGTTCTCCAGTTCTTTACTTTTCTTATAGTAGGACAAGATTTTTTTTTATTAACAAATGTATTTATTTTCCAATTTTATTTTGCTAATTTACTGTCACTGAGACTTCTATTCAATTCAAACAGTTGCCTCAAGGTACTTTTATTTCAACATTATGCACTCCACACTGTATATAAATGCCACTTGTTTTGCACATATTCAACTCTGTATATTTTATATATTTTATTATTATTATTATTATTATTATTATTATTATTATTATTATATTTTTTTTTTATTTTTTTTATTTTTTACTATTTAATTTGTAAAAATGTGTATACACACACACACACACACACACACACACACACACACACACACACACACACATGTAGGAAAATATTTAGTATACACATCCAGAAATGCATACACTATTATATATTGTACATATATTTATTAGTTTCAGGTTGGCCATTCTTGTATTTTGCTCGTTTGTGTTGTTATGTTTGCACATCTCTGTTGCTTGTGGGGCTTGCACACAAGAATTTCACTCGCATGTGCTGTGCCAGTGTGCCTGCACATGTGATGTGACAATAAAAGTGATTTGATTTGATTTGATTTATAATATATAATAAAGACCCTACAATAATACAGAGAAAACGTCAACAATGAGACGACCTTCTTTGAGCAAGCGCTTTGGTACGGAGCCCCACAAGGGACATGGGAGAAATAAAAATGAACATGAACTTTTGCAAGATAGTTTTAAGATTACTCTTTCTTACTCTAAGTAGCTGCCGCCATTGTTGGAAACTGAAATTGGCTGGGCCGCGCTATGAATTATGGGATAGGTTGGAGAACAAAGGATACACCCAACCCATCCATCAAATTCGGGGTTAATGACGGACGCATTTGGAGTGGCCTTCGAATTGGAACAGCCTTTGTCGCCTGGCTGTGACGTAATCGACCTTCAAATGCGACCTGCGAAGGAGCAGCCTATTTTGCGAGATCTCGCAAAAGTAGCTCAGGAACTCGCAAAACTTTAGCGAGATCTCACAGAAGTTCATCTTTATTTTTTTTCTCTCCAATGTCCCTTGCGGGGCTCCGTACTTTGGCGATAGTGGGATCCTTTTAACAGGAAGAAACCTCCAGCAGAGCCAGGCTCAGGGAGGTTGGTTGGGGTTGTTCTATTTGGTTAACAATTAACTTGTAACTCCCACGTCCAACCATTTCAGTATTACTGTAGGGTCTTCACCTTACAATGTAAAATACCTTGAGCCAATTATTCTTGTGTTTCACTACAGCACTAAAATTGAACTAAGCTGAAACTTGACTGCAGAACTCTGTAAGGTTGTGGCTTGATCTGCTGAAAACTTCACATATTGCCCAACCATGATCTATAACTTATATCATGCTCTTATTGGATGCTAGCAACAGAAACGTGTTAAACTTATGTAGCTCGAGAGAGGAACGGCTCGAGGCATCTGCACAGGAAACAATTCACTCATCCCTTTATTGCTGATGGTTCCCAGCTCTGATCGCCTTTACTGTGTTTACCAAGGTGTTACATGTCAATCAAAGGTCTCATCTGTAATCACTTCAACTTTGCCAAGAAGGTGAGAGGATTGTCTGATTATCGAATGCACACGAGCTTGCAGGTAACTTTAGAGAAGAGAGAAGTAAGAGAACAAACGTGGATCTTTACCTTATAGTATAAAGCACCTTGAGGCAACCGTTGCTGTGATTTGAATGTGAACATGTGGCCATCTCAGTAGCACAATATTGCAGTAGTTTAGTTAGTGCATGCAATGGTGTCGTGGTTACTGCATTCACTGGGCACAGATCAGTCAGGAATGGCTTTAAAGCTGCCAAACAAACCATGCAGCGCTACCCGCTGTGGCGACCCCTTGTGGCAAGAGAGAAAATGAACGTTTTTGTTTCAGTTATTAGAAGCGAGATATGTTAGACAAGGTGTCAAAGCTGTGAGTTAGAATCTGAGTACAGCACAGCATGGAAGCATATGTAGAGAGCCATGTACGTACCAAACAAAGTGTAAAAGGTTTCCTGTTGTTTCACAGATCCTCTGTAGCAGCAAGAAACACACCTACACTACACGTCAATCCTTTCCCTCTGTTCCCTCTGTAGTGTCTGCATGCAGGAAAAAAAGTAGCTTTTCATAGTTTATTCCTTCATCTCTTTCCTTTCTTCTGGCCATCCCTCCTCTCTGGTCGATGCACTGGGCTCTGTGACAGTCATTGTGGGCTGCATACCCGGCAGACCTGTCTGTCTTTGAAGTCTCCTCTTACTGCCACGTGTTTGTGTATGTGTGTTAGCTGGGGTGACACTTGGACAGCCCCTGAGAAGGTCTGAAGATAACTGTGTCTGGAAACCACGAGAGACTGCAGCTGAGTTTGCAAGGATGTAAAATACAAAAACAAATAAGATAAATAAACGTAAAGGATGCAAAATGAGAAAACTGAATCCTCACACAGCCTCACATCCTTAAAACCTACGACCTACCTTGTTGTTGAAACAACAAGATCTTAAATTCTGTTGACATGCTCCCCATCCTCACATATATATCTAGGTCTACCGCCCTGTAAAAATAAACGGGACTCCAGAGACAGCTCAGACAACCCAGAACTGTCATAAATGAGGATCCAAGTCCCAGATCAAAGGGCCCGCCGCCGCCACTTTGAGCTCCCCAGTCCTGGAAACGGGGCCGCCATCCCGCCCGAACGGCCTGCGTGGCGACGACAGGGAGCCGCGCTGCAGGGAGCGCAGCAGCTGGCTTTGACAAGTCTGAATGGGACTTAATCCTGTGGAGGTGTTGCGGACTCCTCGGCATAAATACATTCACCACGGGGAGCGCAGGACTAGAATATTCTATTAAAGATTTAAGCAGCCAGATGGGGGAGGATGTGTGCATGCTTGTGTACGGGTGTGTGGAACAGTCTCGATCACCCAAAGTTAGAAAACACCCGAGGTGATTCTCAGTCTCCCTCAGGTCACTGTGCTCTGTTTGCAACGTCCTGTGAGGGTGTTTGTTTGTACGCTGGAAAGTAGGATAGAAGAAGAAAGGTGGATTGGAGACAGCACAAAGGGGTGTGTGTGTGTGTGTGTGTGTGTGTGTGTGTGTGTACCTGTGTCTACTTTCCCTGAGTGTGCAGTGTGGTGTTGCTCGGAGGTCAGTTGGGGTTAAATTGGTGAAATTGCAGCAGGGACAGAGAGCGGAGAGGCGACAGGAATGAATGAAATCAGTGCGGCGTGTTCAACACTACGACAAACACCGGGCAGCGGCACAAAGAGGAGGTTGTGCCACTTCCTTTTAAATCGCATGTGATCATTTTAGGCCAGTTTAGCCTGCTTGGGCTGACGCTATATCACAGAAACATTGGGAAATGCTGCGACAGAGTGCCGGGAGAAAAGATGTCGCAAGAAGTGCACTTCCATAGAAATCTTTGAGCTTGCAAACTGTTGCATATCCACTCAAAACGCTTACAATGGTTATAGCACTCATGCTTCAAGGCTGATGTGCACTTAGTGGACTTTTGAGGAACTGCAACCCTTAACTGCAAAGGCTTCATTTTACAGCTCCAAACAAAAGCTTGACTCTGGTTTCTCACTTACTTACTCAGCTGAGGTCGGTTTACGTTCAAGAAAACTGATGAGTTAGGAGTCTCGATGCCATATTAAGAACTATTAAATATACTGTATCCGTCCAGCGAATGAAATTTCCCCATGCGGCATTAGGTGTCTTGTTTTAATCGGCTGGAGGAAGTGCTCGAAATAAGTAGCCTCACTCCACTGGATATGAGGTACGATGAATCTGAGATGTAGTGAAATGTGTTTGTGACAGACGGCGATGACAACAGCTGAATTAGAATAGCAGTAGGCAGCAGTGCGTGGACGATAGGAGAAGAAGGAAATACAAAAGTCATTCCGAGGATGGGGATTATTCCCTCTAGAGACCAGCGCTCCTGCTACACGCATAATGCATTATGTCTCCCTGTGATCTCTCACCTCAATTTCAACCTCTAGAAATGGATCTGTTCCATTTGAATAATTCACCATCAATTTCTCTTCCTGTCGTTTTCCTCGGTGCAGTCCTGTCTCCATCCTTTCCTCCTTGGGCCTGGTTTTTTTTTCCTTTTTATGTGCCCTAAAATTATCTAAAAAAAGATCACTGAACTGTCAAGCGTAAAGATGTATCACACCATTCTCTCTCCTTCCAGAGGTCTTCACATCTTTAAGCGCATCTTTAAGTTTGCATTGAGCTTCCAGCGCTAATACAATCGCCATTTGTAGGAAATACTGTCATATCATTCATGCTGACAGGCGACAGAGCATTTTTGTTACTTTGGTGAGGTAGTTTTATTTTTGTTACTGTTCGAATGCTATTCTCTGAAAGGAGGATGGCCCCTTTAACAACTGTACACGCTGAAAAACAGAAAAAAGGCGGCCCATGTATTGTCGTATTGTCCGCTGTCAAACAGAATAAACACACATTGATTGCACACACACTCCACACAAAAGCTGCACAAAAGGATTTCGAAGGTTCGTCAAAGTCTTTGTTTCAGCACAAAGACAGGTCTAAAAGTAAAATGCGATTTCACTCAAAGGAACGTGAGCCCAAAAACAGCCCAGTTTTAATCCCACATCAGAGGCAAGTAACGAAACGAATAACAGTCGCAGAAGGAAACGCTTTCTTCACAGAATTTTTTGTACTTATCGTGTAAACACAAAGTCAACAGATCATTAAAAAGGATAACCTACGCAGTGCACGATACTCACGACAAAGCACGGTCCAGCCGAGGTCTTCAGACATTCCTCCAGGAGTTTCATTCTGAGTCGCTGCAGCTCTGGACTGTCCCACTCCTCTGGATCGACCCCCCAGTACAGGTCCACCACCTGAACACGCAAACAAGCAATTCTCAGTTTTAATAAGAACAAAGACAAATTAGAGACATGCAGAATCATTATTGTTCTGGAAATTGTGCCTTGCAGCAGCTTAATACTTTATAATTCATTACCAGTTTAGGCAAAATATATTATTATTCCCATCTGCACTCATTTAAATTCGGTGCTACTTTTGGAGCTACAGTTACTGTAGCATGGCTCATGACTCAATAGCTTGTAGAACCACCTTCAGCAGCAATGATTTTATCAGTGTGTCACATGGTTGTGGAGGATTTTTAGCCCACTTTACAGCGCTGCTGCCTCAGTTCATTGAAGTTGCATTTCAGTCACGCTGAGGTCTGGACTTTGACAGCAGTTTGATTCTTTTCTTTTTCAGCCATTCTGTTGCAGATTTGCTGTTGTGCTTGGGCTCGTTGTCCTGTTGCATGACCCAGTTTCAGCTCTAGCTGTGGGACAGATGACCTCACATTTGACTCTAGAAAACACTGGTGTACAGAGGAGTATATGGTCAATTCAATGACTGCATAGTACCGAGTTCCTGTGGCTGCAGAACAAGCCCACTCCTCCACCACTGTGCTGACAGTTGGTATACCATGTTTATTCTGTAATGCTGTTCCTGGCTTTCGACAAATATGGCGCCGTGCATTACGGCCAAACGTCCTCACTTTAGTCTCGTCCGTTCTAAAGGACGTCGTTTCAGACGTCTTGTTGCTTGTTTAGATGCAAATGTGCAAACCTAAAATGTGCTGCCAAGTTCTTCTTGGGGTGTTTTCACACCTGCAGAGTTTAGTCAGTTTGAATCAAAGTCAGGTTTGATTTCCCTTTGTGAACACAGTAATTACACCTGGGTGTGGACCAAAACAATCACACAAAGACTCTGTAGAGGGGGTGGTAGTGGCCCGGTACCGAGCTCTAGAGCAGTCTGTTTATGGTGTGAATTTGATTTGAGCCAACTACCAGGTGTATGCTGAAAATTTAAGCTAAACACCTACCGTACACAGGTATGCTTCACTTTCTGGGATGCACCAGAGTACTATAGATGTGCAGAGTATACAAATCGTCAGTACGGGCCAGCAACTAACCATAAAATTAATGTAAATTCTCCCTGTATTCTGTCACCCACAAACAAAAGAAACTAAACCAAAGCTACAACTTTACAAACGCATCAACATCACGAGTTCGACCAATGTAAACCAACTACAGGTGTGAAGACCATCCGACTGCCAAAATGTATGCTTTAATAAAGGTGCTCACAATTACTGATGATCAGTTAAGTGTATTTCTTAATTCCTATGGAAGCAGTAAGGGTGTAGTTTTTATAGAAAACCTTTCAGAAGAGAGCAGGACACAACAGCAACACTTATGATGCCACATCAAACAGAGTGGGTTGCAAAGCAGCTTGCAGTGGTAAACGAGCCATCAGCTGAGGCGGGCTGGCATTAAGCTCAGTCATCATTATCTAACATCCTATAGCTTACTTAAACTAATCTCATAATCAGTCTCCATAAGAAAAGAATAAATAATTCACTGAAGCGTTCTCCTTTTCTTTTAAAAAAATAAAACTATGGATTTCGTGCTGTAGCTGGAGAATATTTGCAGATCCCAGAAAACTCTGTTTGGCAATAATTTAAAAACTTACAGAATGGCCAGTTTCTGTGGACACACTGAAGCATAATAAGCTTAGCCGTATAAAACAGAGGAAATCATTTAACCAAAGTAGTAATGTATTCACGGAAAATTAAGGAAAACTGATGCCAAGTTTTGTCATTTCACAAAAGGGACCACGTATAATTAAACAAAGCAAAACGTCTCAAAAGGGGATCAGCGGGCTTAAAGTCTGCAAATCAGTTGAAGCAAAGCCAGTACTTTCTTTAAACACACACATACACACACCTGCTTGCTGTCAATGAAACCCACTACACCAGTCACACACACACTCATCCTCCCTCAACACATTTGTCACAAGTTTTGGCAGTTGAGACAAATCCAACTATAAACACGCCGCAGGGAGGATTTCTCAGTAGATGAGGGAAGGCTGAGGGAACGCCTGTAAAGATGTGAGTGTGTGTCTCCACCACGATGCTGCTGGTTCAGGGCTCACCAACTACCATCTTCCTGAAATCAGCCCGCTGGATTGGGCCTGACTTGTGAAGGCTCAAGAATAATGGATGGATGGATGGCTACACATGATGGCCTTTTACTACTTGGAGCTCACGTTTCAGCAGCCTTATTGTATGAGCATCATCCCATGATTCATCCCTCTTCTGCTGCTCGTAACTAGCTGTTTTTCCAGACTGACTGCATGCTTGCTGAGCGTAAGAGGCAAAAAGGAGGTTTTTCAGAGGGTTGAGATGAAGCCAAAGTGATACAGCATCGCTGCTGTCTTCCTTCATGCTCTGCTGCTCACCACACTTGCTAGTTCAAATGAGTTTAGCCTGGCACAATGACTGACACATCCGCAGCTTGGCAGAGAACAGCAGTGACTGGCAGGCCTATATAACTGGACAGCAAAGAAATTGAGAGTGTGGGACAGTCTGGGAGATATTCGCTTCTCCCATTATTGGTAAGAGCAGCAGGAGGGCTGGAACTACGCCTCAGCTCATCTGCTTGATTGTTGTGCACCTGTGAGCAGCTGTATTACTGTGAAAGGCGACAGCTGTCAACAGCATATTTATTTCTTCCACAGCCTCAGGCAGGCAAATATTATCATTGGAAAACAAGCCAGTTGCTCTAACCACTCAAGTTTAAGATGCTATAACCAGAGAATATCTTCTTTTTTTGTTTTAGCTAGATGGTAAATAAACAGACTGTACATGAAAGACGGAAACTGCTTCCCATGTTGAAGCTAGTAGCCTTGAATATGCTTTCTATGTAATGGCCAGCAGGGGGAACATCTTCTGGTTAAAAAGAGAAACGTTTGCAAAGAAGTCTATAAACTCCAATGCTCTATTTTGTAAGTGATGGTCTTATTTAAATTAACAGACATAATAAAGGGGGTTTAAAAGTTAGCTAGTTTCCCCCTATGATTGTGCAGTGTTTGTTTAATTTGTAAGAGCTGCAAGAGTAACATCCCAGGGAAACCGAGTTAACGATAAAAACCCTGAAAACCATAAATTTCACACCCGAGCTTCAACTCTCGCAGCCAAACGACTCCGGGGTTTTGGGACCACCGGTATAAAACAAGGATGTAGATTCTGGGTTGGAAATCTGAAGCCAACAAGGAAGTACCTTAAACCTGCATTATATCAGAGACCACCAGACTGCGATTGAGACCCAACCCTCTTCATCACAATACAATTCCTTAAAAAACGCTAACCACGAATGTCCAAGTCCATCTTTTAAAAACAGTTTATGACAAAAAGACAAATTAATTTGGCACCGCTTGCATAAACATAAATAACTGTGGCTTTCGTTAGAGAAAGACCCTTTACCTTTTCCTCAACTACCAGAAGACTATAAGTTGAAAAAAGAAAAAAAACTGGAAAAAAAACCCCTATCCCACTCGTTAGTGGGAACACATGATTAGCATCCGTCGAGTTGGCCTGTAGTGTAAAACTCATCATTTGGCATCATCAGTCACTGCGTATCAGCGCCACTAATCTACTTCCCATGGCCGTGTGCGGGGGACGGCAATCGTCCGCGTGTTGACAAAGACCGGAGGGAAGAGGAATGAAGTGAGATGAGCGCCCCTGATTACGATAGGTTCCTACTGGGCTTCAGCAGGTGATTGGGGAGGATGCACTGTAATTAAAAGCTAAATGACGACATTAGTCATATCTGTTCACTGCGTGCATGTGCGTGGGGGAGGATATACTGATTAAATTTGCCCCGTCACCTGCCGCGCTTCACCGGAGTACAGAGGGATGGGGAGAAACAACAAAAACAGTCAGGGGGAATGTCGATCCAAAACAGGCAAGGACACGTAAATGAAGTTAAGAGGGAAAGCAGTTGGCTGGGGGAATAGTTACGAAGGCTTATTGGGTTAGATGAAGAAAGCTTCCAGTGGGACTGGATTTGGCTGGAACCGTTTCACAGTTTTCTTGTGTCTTTTCGCCCTCCTTCTCGCTTTTTCTTTTATGCCAACTTTGTCTTTGCCGTTCCTCTCTCTGATAGCTTTCCCTCTCCCCACGCTTTCCCTAAACTAGAGTGGTGGGGGTGCCGTTGCTTACGTAAGAGATGGAGCAGCTTCTGCTAAGCAGCTTTCTAATGCCCTTGGAAGGCGTTTGCCCGTGGCGGGTCAAGAGCAGGAGAAGCCTTTTTTTATCCTGTTTTTTAATGTATTGAATGTCGGACTATTAGACTTTGGGATTATGCAGGAAAAGCAGGAAAAAAAGGGCCTGTAATCAAAAAACCCCACCAACAGAAGCACTCTCAGGCTAAAAAAAAAACAAGGGTAAAAATAGATACAGTTCTAACATGAATATATGTTAAGCTCTGTGCTGCAGGCAGTTTTATTAAGAATATGTAGTAAATCTCTAAGAATGTTTGATGAATACCGGCCCATTTTGGAAAGCTCAGGTTTAGCACCCAATGCATACCCAAATATACATTTCTTGCAGTGATTTAAACACAAAGTGGCCACCTAAGGGGCGATGGGGTTAAGCAGAGATTTTGACTTTTATGTTAGCTCTCTTAATGCCGTGGTTACTTTCTTATTTTAGCAATGATAAGAGGTTAAACTCTCGACTCTAAAGGCTAAAGCTGTCAATAATGAAGGCAGAGAGAAGATGACTTTGAGGAAAACCTGTCAAGCACTGACACACCGGGGTAATTTGGGCACAGTGTTTCAGATGTTGCAGCTCAGCCACCGAGAGCTGTCAAAAGTGTGAGGTAATAAGATCAGCAGCAGAAGAGGGAGTGGGCTTTTAGCAAAAATGGCTGGGGAAGATGTATATTTTATGGCAGAGGGTTCTGCACGGTGCACTCCGAGGATGCCAGTTTCCTCAAACAAAATCACATTTCTTCTTATTAAGAGGCTGTCGAACTCTGCGCTGGGACCAGCGTTCCTAATGCGAGATGAGGTTTGTTTGCTTAATGGCGTCCACAACAGATGGAAGTGCTTGAGAGCTAAATGAGAGCGGGCGCAGCTTGGGAAGCTCCTCAAACCAATAAGCAAAACCCAAAAGAAGGCCTGTTGACCAACGTGGGTGTACTGTGGAGTCGTAAACAAAGGATCCATTTATGCCAGCTGGCCTGCGCGCGCTGCTGTGAATGAGAATAAGTCTGCTTCTTGTAAGCTAAATACCTCCGTGCCTGAAGGCGGGGGGAGAGGAGAAGCAACGGATGTGACAGGATGAAACGCAGGAGGAACAGGATGAAAGCCAGGAGCTGGGTTGCAAAGCTGCTTGCAGAGGTGCAGCAATTGTGGGCCAGCCGAATGCACCGATGTGCCTCAGTTTCTAAAACTTGTCTGAAAGTGTGCAGTTGCCTCTTCTGGGAGGTTCAAACTTGAACCACAAAGCAAAATATCTGAAATTAAATTATTATTCCTGCAGCTAATCTCGCCTTTGGGATTCCTCAGTCTTTATCCTTTTGATTGTGGAGTCAGGATACCTGGCTTGGGAACTAGTATGCTATGAGTGAGGACAAAGAATATGCTTCTTTTTTAGACGTCCCATGGCCCAATCAATGTGGAAATGTCTGCAGACGGCAAAGAAACAGTTATGCAAAACATAAGCAGTTTGAGATGAATTAAAGTGTTTCAGAGACTGTATATCCCGGGGCATACAAGCTGTTTTGCATTTTAACCACTCATAAACCTGACAGCACAGACTCGGCAAGTGTAAACACACCGCTTGCGCTTGTGGGAACCAGTTGCTCTGAGTCTATTCATTTCTCTAATCGAGGAAACATTGCCCAAAGAACATCATCTGGCTAACATCGCTCTTTTAATTTATTTATTTTTTGCGCCTCTTAGTTAGGCTGGCCACCGGCTATAAGAAGGTTGAGGTGAGCTCAAACCTCCCGACGGTTAAGAGTGCAGGAGATTAAGCGTAGGTGTTGCTGGATGGCATTTGGAAAGCAAATGTGAGCAGCTTATATTTAGTGATTCGTGTAAATATGCAACGTCTTAATCATCATCACGCAAATATTAGAATAAGGTCTGTGCTTTTGTGATTACAGCCCACCCTCACTTATTTTTCTGTCCATCAAATTTCCCACAAACGCTCTCCTCTGAAGCATCTGACAGCAGCGAACATACAACCGTCGTGGCGGAGGTAGGGGTCCTGTGTTTGTGGAGTGAATAGTTCTCTATGTGACTGGAGCTGTGTTTTATATTTGATTCTGATTATCTTTGTTGGTTGTCGTATCGGTCCTGTGGGGGCTGTTTGTTGGTATGCTGACATGTTTCCGTTAGAGATGAAAGAGATGTGAACGGAGATGGCGGCCTGCTGCCCACGTGTGAAGGCACAAAATCTGGAAATATTGGCATCCAGGTAAACAGACGGAGAGTGATAAATAAACCAGAAGTCCTGCTATACTTATAGGCTTTTTGAAATGCTTTTTATTACCAGAGTTTCGGTGGGAAGACACGGAAGGAACGTGATTAAATGTCTCCCGGGAAATCGCTTCTGTCCAATTTTACCTGCGTTTTCCCGCAAACTCGTGCACGGAAACGGATTAAAAAAAAACTTTTAAGCGTGTGACATATTTCGAGAGCACTACATCTTTTCCGAAGAAGCCAAATTGACAGCCCCACCCCTCGTTTTAGCATAATAGAATGCATGAATAGGCTTTTTAATCATCGCGGAACGTCGTCTCACCCCTCATCTCGTCTCTCGTCGTGCCGCTTGTGTTGGGAGATGTAAAAGCCGTCAGAGTGACAGCCGCTGAGCAGATTTGCGCAGCTGTGGCCAGAAAACTTTTATTGGAATTGCACTGGGTGTGTGTGTGTGTGTGTGTGTGTGTGTGTGTGTGTGTGTGTGAGAGACGGCCAGTAAGTTTGGCAACCACATTATTAACAGAACCGCTTCCACTGGCCTCGAGATTCAGTTTGACTTCAGTCTGTGGGAGGAAGCGATTGTATTGTTACATGATTTATGAGACTAACAAATGCAAGATGGGTTGGAAGTAAGCGGGCTGGGTATTTTAGAGCAGCACGAGATGAGAAATTGACAATAAAAACTGGACTAAGGACCAAATCTATAGGCTAATCAATGTGGTAGGAACCGGTCGATAACGGCGAGGAGGACTCTCGCTTATGACCCCCGACAATAACACTGTGGTGTTTTTCCTTTTTCTTAAAAGGCCTTTGTGGAGATTTTGTGAGCCTCTAACATCAGATCCCCACTGAACCAATCCGAACTAAAGCAGAACACCGTAACCTTATGGAGGCAGGCTTGGACTGCTCAGCATTAATTTTGATTTAGGCGTGTCTAATAAGCTGAAAAGCCATCAATGCTGGTTTGATCACCAGAAAAGCTTATTATTGTCAAGTGCTGCAAATGACCCGTCTTTTAAAATCAACTCTCTTAATATGTTAGAGTACTAAGTATATAGAAGTATATTTGTTAGCAGCAGACAACATATAAGCATGAGCAGCTTCACAAAAACTCACAAAAATATAAAACAAGGGACATTAGAACTCTATTAAGATGCAAGTTACCAATATATTTATTATCCATCTATTTTGCTGGTGGACAGTATAAAGGATGGGTGTAGCACTGTGATGTCATCCATTGGTTTGGGAGTGAAAAGTGTCCTCATATGGATGAAAGGGTGGAAAAGTAATTTATCAGCTAGTTTGGTTAAAAAGCTGCATTTATAAACTGCATGAATGCAAAGCTAAGGCTAGGTCCACACGAACACAGGTGTTTTTGTATAAACAGAGATTTTCCGTTTTAGCTTTTTTTTTTTAAATTTAAAAATGTGCACTTTTGAAAAAATATCTCCGTCCACATGTAAAGGCTAAAAATGAAATGTTGGCCAATCAGAAGTCTAGAAGCCTGGGATGGAAAGAGTAAACAGGGTTTTGTACCCTCACAAAACCTTAAGTAGTTCTGGAAAGTGTTTGTTTTTCTGGAAAGACAGATAATTTTGTGTTACTTTTCAAGTGCCTTCATGATTTCAAATGTTATTAACTGAAGACAGTATTTTAGTTTGGAATGAACAAAATGCACACAGCATACATAAATTGAATTTTCAAAAAAAGTCAATTTTGTTAGAAACCGACGTCGGGATTTGGGTTGTGAGAGCTTCTGTGTTGAATGTTGAAGCCACGTCCGAAGTTCACTCTGACGCCTCTGTCTTTCTAAATGGAGGGACAGTGACGCGTAAGTGTGTAAAAACTGCTGATTAACCGCCATTGCAGAAATTTAACCCCTGTAAACAATAACATCGCGTGTAGCATGACATAAAAAAAACGGCGTGAGTAATTCTCCGTTTTCCTCGTCCATACCTAAACGCAAAAGGTTTTCGAAAATCTCCACCCTGCAAGGAGTCTTTAAAAATCTCCGTGACCCAAAACGCCGTTTACGTGTGGACGGAGCCAGCCTCAAGTGGCCATTAAAGGAACTGCAGTTTTTGCTACTTCTTTGTTCTTTGCGTGCAAGCACAAGTCGTGCTCTGTTGTCACTCCGGCAGGTCATGCATCTCTCAATTTTTGTAACCTTGCTTGTTTGCTACTGTAGCTATTTTTTTTAAATAGACAAGCTTGAGGCAAGACTGTGAACGAGTCCACCTGTACAGGCATTTATACGATGCCCATATGGCACCGAACTCCTGGTGGAAGATCTGCAACGGTGATGGGAAAGATTTGAAAACGGACCAAAATGTCGTAACAGTGACTATAAAGGGACGCGGCTGCGTGATGATGTCACATTGGTGCAAAAGCAACAAATGTGTTGAGCATAAATGGACCACAACCCTGGCAATTTATGTAAAAAAAGTGATCACACACACATACACATGGGAGATGAAAGAGAGAGAGAGAGCAGGAAACATTGGGAATAAAAATGGTTAAAAAGGGATCATGGCACCTCATCCCCCCGCTGCTGTTGAGCGTTGACTGAATGAGGACGCGGCCCTCGGCCCCTGGGCTGGATTTTCGTGCCCTATTCGCCCCCGCATCTCCTCAAATCCATCCTCCATCAGGTTCTGGATAGAAACTGAGTCAACTGCTGAGGGACCTGGGAGAATTGGGTTTCGCCAACCTGGCATAGTACATGTGTGTCAGTGTGTGCCAGCGGAGAAACGAGGCGCGTGTGAAAGGGGAGGCGGGATTATGCATAAATTACAAATCAAAGCAAAAGAAAAGAGAAATGGAAAAAATGTCTTCGTCCTACAAAATCCTGTGTGTGGAAATCATGTATGGTTTCACACGTGAAAGACGTCCTCGCCACAACATCGTATCAACTAGGAAAAATCATGATCAGGCTCCAGTTTTATCCAAGGTGTTCTCACATGGTGTGGGTGAAGTTGAGGTGTGGGGGGTTTGGTTGAGGAGGAGGATGAGCAGCGTAAGTGAGTCATAGTATTAACTCCCAGGCCTTCTGCTTAATCACTTCGGCTCATGCTGCATCACAGCGAGCTGAATCACCAGACAGACACGTGGCCACGGGTACCGGAGCCAAAACGTCTCTGCAACACTTTGCTTCTTTTATCTTGTAATTCTCCGTCACGTCCAGTCATCTCAGAGATGCTTGTAATACTGGAAACTTGTGTAATTCATGTAAGGTTACTCAGCTCGCCGTAGGGTTAATTATACTGTATATTCAATGTAGGTTTTTCTCCCAATACTGTGCTGTGTACTTTGCTACAACAGTGTAATGAATTTGTCTGCGGTTGAGCACATATAATACAGAATTTGGGAGAAAAAGTGCTCCGATGAATTCAATAATCACAGAAGACTGTGAGCTAAATAACAGCTGATGTTTAAAACATACAAATTTCCTAAAGGCAAGGAGTCTTCATTCCATGTTTGGAAGAGGCTTGCTTCTAAATTAGCAGTCACGTATCGCAGCTGTGAGCCGTGTCTATGGTTCACTACAAACTGTGACATGGTCAAATGCCGTCTTTGCAAATAAATCAAATCAAGTTAAACAAATGTAGTGTAAATCAAGTAAATGCTGTAGTGCCATTTTTAGAGCATTTCAACTTGCTGTACATCACTACAACCTTTATATCTCAAATTGTATTAATGTGTATATAATAAGTCCATTGTAAATAAACAACTTAAAAAGACAATAAACCATAAAAATAATAAAAATCGGGGGTTTTTTTTTAGTTGACATGCATCCAACAGTTTTAGCTAACAAGCTAATATGCAACTAGCATGTTTTGCTAACAATGAAATGTTTTTTATCAATACTTGTAGCTAACATTTTTAATTACTGGCCATTTTAATAAATAGTTCCCAATGTTGTATTCATACTGTTAGCTAGTTGTTTTACCTGTCAGAATATTTAGCTAAAGTTTTCACTTTATCTATACTGTAAGACAAAAATACAAACAAACCTTATCAACAGCTTACATGCTACTAGCTAACAATTTTGAACATTAATCCCGCTTTAAGCTTGCTATTTCAGCTACTTCAATCATGTATGCGTTCCTCTTTACACCATATTACTTTCTTTTAGTTAAAATTCATGTGCAAACTTGTTCAGGGCCCCTGAATTCTTTATGTACTGTGGTCCATTCTGCTGCTCCCTTATTTCCCAAGGGTTCGCCACAGTGGATGGATCCACATATTTGATTTGGCACAGATTTCACACCAGATGCCCTCCCTGACGCATCCATCCCATTTATCCAGGCTCGGGACCGGCACCAGGAGTACACCAGCTTGCAAACCCCTGAGGCTGGGATTGTGCCTTCTCTTTCCCATGCAAGGCGAATGTTTTAACCGTTACACCATGGAGCCACTGAATTCTTAATGTACTATGGGTTTTTAATCGTAGGCCACATTTACTATCCATTTCTCTGGGGTGGTCATTTTAAGTTTTATGATTAGAAATGATAAAATTTAAAACAAATGATAATTCATTATGGAGCCACATGGTAGTTTGCTTCCATAACCCCACTGACAATGAGAACATTAAAAGAGGATCTGGAAGTACCACAGTCACTGAAATATGAACGATACCCAAGTGTCTGAGCAACTCTTATGCATACAGGGGGAGATAACCTGAACACATATGTACCAAGATTTTCAGATGGTTTGTGCTTGGAGCTGTTTTGATCCAAACATTCCTGGCGTGAAATGAGAATTAGCTACCGAAACCCCGTTGATTACCGTTCTCTAAAACAATTCATGGGTCATAAGCCCCCTCATCGGAAACAAATCTCCACAAATCCTTCCAGGAACAATCTGAGGCAGCCCACCTGGATTTGTTAAGCAAACAAAACTCTGATAGGGATCTTTCTGTGAACACTGATGCTAATTTGCAATGCAAATGATCTCGATCAGTGGACACCGCAGGGAGAATGCAGCCGTCCTCTGACAACAACAAAGGGAAAGCCCTTGCATCATGCTGCCTTATCCATAGCTAGATTTGTGCCAGCCTTCACCGATGGAAACCTTATCTCTGCTGGCCTTCTGTCCGCTTAAAGGGACGGGCGCCTCTGCTAGCAGCTCCGGGGTTCCCTCCGGGCACCTTATAGCTGTGTAAGCTATGATGTAAATATGAAAGCACTAATGCTCTGGAAGTCACAAGAATCTGCAGCTGTTAGAAGGTGAAACGTAAAAAGAATAAATCAACGTTAGAAAGAAAGAGAAAGGAGAAAGCAGCCATTTACCTGGAATTCAATTCCATAATTCTCCCTGCAGAAGTCTCGTAGTTTGGGATAGACGTGCTCCTTCAGCGCGTTCCTCTCCGCCTCTGTGTCTAAAAATAGAAAAATGGATAAAATATTAAGAGGTGCACATTAAACCGTTTTTACTCGCAATCTAATGAGCTCCACGCCTGCGAAACGCCAGTGAAAATAATAATTTATTGTTGGGGATTTTTCCAGAAAACCATCACTTATTTCTCAAATGCATCCAAAAAAATTAGCCATTAATAATTACTATAATCTGCTTAATAACAATTCATATTTCTGCAAATCTGCCTCCACGCTGCCACAGTTTAGAATAGGGATACGTATTTAACGTTAATTGAATCTGGCTGTTACTTTTCTTATTCAACAAGTCGTCCTGCGAGCTGAGGGTCATGTATGTTTTTAAATTCCCTCTTTTATTCATCCAGAAGTTCAGAATCCCTAACAAGGAACAATTTTGCAATCACGTTATCTGCTTCTGTTTGATGCCAACCAAGGGTCACCAAGGTCACAAGTTTTGCGACTGTCCTTTACACAGCTGACAAAATGCTTTCACAGACGTAAGGATTCAGCAGCTTTCAAAGTACTCAAAAATCTACATATTAGGTGTCGCTTTAGCAATTTAGCATCTGAGTCTGAAAATTGAAGCTAATCCATTTAAGATCCTTAAACCCGACACGTAACATATTGCGCTATGTGACAAATTTTCGGGATGTTACGCTTTCAGCCATCCAAACGTTGGGAAAAAGGAGGAAACATGAGAACCGTTTGGACTCAATCTGCACGTGTACATGTATTTTACTTTAATTGCTTTGGAAAACACTACCTAACACCTTTCAGGTCATGGTTAGGGTTAGGGCTGGAATACACGGCACGCGTATCATAGGGACGCGGTTACCTTTCGCCTTCCCATGGGACGCCTCGGGACGTGACAAATTGTCGGCATGTTACGCGTCGGGAATGAGAACGCTCTGCTAAATCGCCGCTTTTTCCTACGGCCAGCAGGGGGCGACTGCTCTGCTTACACAAACAAGTCAGTCAATATAAGTCTGACAAAAAAGAGTTTTCATTTGATGTTTGAGCTGAGTAAACATTTTCCTTCATATTTTGAAGTCTTTACTCAAACATGATGTTCATGCTATGTTCACATTTAGAGGAAACAGTAAGTTTTCTCGGGGGCGTGGTCACCTAGTCAACAACAAGCAGCTAATGTACACGGGTTCATCGTATCCTTAAAATCAGCCAGATTCCCTCCTGAGCTTATGTCCATCTTTTATATACAGTCTATGCAACACGCATATGCAGGGCTTAACAAATTTATTAGACCAGCTGTCATAATCTCTCATAAACTAAGAAAAAAACCAAACGTCTTTAAATTGATAAGAAGAATTGTTCTTTAGCATTAAAGACATCATTTAATTTACAGAGCTTGTGCATACTGCTGGATTAATCATTACAGAAACAAAAGATGATTTCAGTTATTTCCAGTACTGTTAATTTCAGGCAGCTGTGGTATAAACCTCACACTGGGACTGATAGTTTCACCTGTCAGCTCAAATTCAGCCAGTGTGTCAATGTGTATGTAACTCTCAAATGTGTACCTCACCTTTCTTTTGTTTTTACACTTATAAAAACATGATTAGCTAGAAGAGCCGGCAGTGTTCACACTCTTGAAGAATGTGGGATTATCCAGAATTACACAGGCAGTGATCATATTGGACAGTCAGTGTCACAGAGCGAGTGCCCAACGGCTTGTTTTTGTGTCCCACTTTCTTTCCTCCTCTCCCCTCTTTTTCACTATCTACCAAATGGTTACTGTAATTCATTTGGACAGTCCCGGCCTCTTTCTCCCTCTCTTTATCTGAAGGGTGTGGACGGATAGTTAAAAACAGAATATGCCCAACAGAGAGGCCCTGTGTGACCGAGTAGCCGGCTCGAACACGCGCGCACATGCGGGCACGCGCGCACACATGGCGGGTAAACAGCCCTTCAGCTGCTAACTGTGTCATATGCAGCACGAGTAGAGGAGCCCACAAATTTAGTCTGACGTATCTATCTCTCATCTATCTTTAGTAAGGCTTCGGGCCGTGACCGTACATGTATCTGCCCACAGCTAACCCAGCAAAATGTCAGCTCGAAAAACCGAACGGCTGTAATCGTATGCAAATTAAATAAATGGCAGTTGCTGCATCAAAGGAGCGCTCATCTCATTCCATCAGCGATATGTTTGACAACAATAAACGTGTAATAGTTTACACTGACACGGATTGGGGGGGTCACAGCAGAGGGAAAACAGCAGAATTTGAGGATTTTGGCCTGTCGTGTGCTCGGGACGACGCAGAAGTCCAATCCAAATCTGCATCTCGCTCGACCTGACAGACTAAACTGTGTTGTTGTTTGTTTTTGTGCTGATTAACAGTGAGATGCCTTCCTCTCCCCCTCCTCCTCTCTTTCTTTCTTTTTATTTATTTTTTTTGTGGGATGATGATGAGTTATGGCAGCCTGATGTATGTGTGTGTCTGCGCTCCCACGTGCAAAGGGACAAAGACTAGATCCTTCACTCGCCCGCGTTCTCGCTCCGTGTGTGCTTGTGTGTGTCCCTCCCTACAATTTTCCAATCTGCTCATTTCAATAGCACCGACCAATCTATCTTTCCTTTCACATATGTCCTGTCAACTTGCTTTATTTTCCTTTCTAGCTTCCCTTTCTCCCCTCTCCTCCTCCCTCTCCCTTGTCCTTTTGGGTAACGAATGGGCAGTCAGTTGAACAGAGAAAAGCAGCCAAATGTCCCCGACGCTTTCCCTGCTCTTTTTTTATCATTTGTTTCATCCTGACTTATTTTAAGCATTTAAAAAAAAAAAAAGAAAATAACAGGAATATCCATCAGAAGTCCAAAATGATGGCGTCAGATTGCTTGTTTTGTCCAAACAACCGTCAAACGCCCAACTGGCTTGATTGAAAAATGATACAAAAGCCACACTTTGGAAAGCTGCAACGCTCGGTATTAAAATCTCCACATTTCCCTCTATAGTTGGTTATGCTTGACATTGCTTCTGCTGGTCACTCTGGCAGAGTGATTGCTCTGACAAAGCAATCACTCTGCTCTCATCAAGCTTCACTCCAGAGGCACTCGGTATACACAACTGCTTTGGGGATCTTTGATTAAAAGAGAGAGAGCGTTGTCCACAAGACGGGTGTCTCAGCAAACAGTAGAGTGGCGGGACAGAGCGGTCATCCTCACTGTGTGTGTCTGTGTGTGCGTTTCTGATGTGATTTAAGGGTTTAAGGGCCAGGTTTAATCTGTCGCTCAGATTTCTGCCGGATACCACAGAGGTCAGTGGAATTTAATATATTCAGGAGAAACTCAGACTCACTGCTGCTCTGGAGGATCTACAATGCATCAGTGCTTCCATTCACCTCCACTGTACTGGAGCAGAGAAAGAAAGTCTGACAGACACAGTCCAGACAATTACGGTCCTTTTTTGTCATCTTTGGTTCTGCAGGCTGACCTAATACGCTCATTTCCAGCTCCATTTGTATATATTTTTAAACTACACTAGAGTAGTTTTTAAAAAGTAGTGATATTAAGTATCCTTTGTTTGGAGATGCTGCCAGGTGAAAGCCTCTTCTCTCTAAAGAGAGCATGGCAGCATGGCTTAGCTTTGCAAAGTTGCATCTCAACAAAGCTCAAGACTTGTGGAACAATGTCCTTTAGACAGATGAGACCACAGTGGAAATGTTTAACCCTAATGCACAGGGCTATGTTTGGTGAAAACAAGGTACAGCATATCAGCACAAAGACCTCGTACCAACTGTGAAGCACGGTGGTGGAGGGGTCATGATTTGCGCTTGTTTTACCTCCATGGGCTTTGAGTCGACCATGAATTTGTCTGATTACCAAAGTACTCCAGAGTCTTCTGCCATCTTTGCAGCAGGTAAAGTTTGTCCAAAACTGGGTCATACAGCAGGACAATGACCCAAAGCACAGTTGCAAGCTGCTGCTATGCTCCAATCAAAGTCCTCAAGACAACTGAAATGCTTAACCACAAACTTCAATGGTCTGAAGAACACAGTAAAGAAGAGTGAGCTAGAATTCCCCTGTAATGGTGAAAGAGGCTGATTAAAGTCATACAGAACTCTTAATTCAAACTATTGCCGCTAAAGCACAAGACTTGTGGAACAACGGGCGATCGTGGCTCAAGAGTTGGCAGTTCGTCTTGTAATCGGAAGGTTGCCGGTTTGAGCCCCAGCTCCAACAGTCTCGGTCGTTGTGTCCTTGGGTAAGACACTTCACCCGTTGCCTACTGGTGGCGGTCAGAGGGCCCGTTGGCGCCAGTGTCCGGCAGCCTCGCCTCTGTCAGTGCGCCCCAGGACAGCTGTGGCTACAATGTAGCTTGCCATCACCAGTGTGTGAATGTGTGAGTGAATGGGTGGATGACTGGATGTAGTGTAAAGCGCTTTGGGGTCCATAGGGACTAAGTAAAGCGCTATACAAATACAGGCCATTTAGGGGGTTTTACAAGTAACCGAATCTTATAATGTAAATAAATAATGACATGGCACGAAACAGAACGGTGACCTAACCAGGGCGTACCCAGCACCCCCGTGACCCTGAGGGGTTAAGCGGAAGAAGATGGATGGATCTGTTAAGGATCACGTGTTTTTATTATTATCTTCTAATATGTAAAACCTTAGAATTTTATGGGGTTTACATTTTCACAAAGCAATTCAAAAACGCCCTCTCGGTCATATGCATACATGAACAAGATGGGGATTCATAACAATCATGCACATCTGCACATATCTTCACTTTAATTCTTCTTTAACAAAATAAAGTCTGCGTAGAATATCATCATACCGCATTAAGGTCACTGATTGGGCTGATCAGTATCTGTTCTCTGATGACATCATGAGTTTCTGAAAAGTCAATTTATGACGTTTTTAGTTGGACAGTTTAGTTCGACTGTATGTTGTGAATAATGACCAAAAGTTGGAGTCAGATAAAAACTGAAGAACAGATGTTTTCTAGGATGATACTGTGGATTGTCTATTTGGACGTAATGAAACGAACACAGACGAGAGACACAACAAACTGCGGTTTAGGGTTTACACTTAGACTTCGACTGGATGGTGATGCACTGGGCTAAAACATGAAAGCATTTCTGTGGAAAAGTAAACGCATAGTCAGTGAGCAAATCAATACCGAGTGACCTGGAAGATACTGAAGGCAAATTGTGGCTGTGTAAATCGGCCATCCATAAAGGCCAGATGTTCCTGCATTTCCTGAGCACAAGGAGACCGAATCGGGATGTAGGAAAACCCGCCAGAGGTTACCGCGGCCCCTCCACTCGCGCTTGATGACGCGCATCCAGGGAAAACAGCAAAGTACAGTAATGGATGGTACCTCGGTATTGCATGTAACCGTGACTAGAGGACTCCCCACGGTCTCTCTGCCAGCAACTTAATTTGCATTTGATTTAACATCCACAACAGTGACCGCACGCACAACCGGTCTACCAAACATGAAAATGTTCATTTTGTAACATCTGTGCTTGCAGCTGTTCACTCAAAAGCCACTCATGTGGGGCAGTTAGGGCTTGACATGTTCGCATTCGTGCCTTAAATGCACAACCTTTTACAGCTATGTTGCAGCGAGCCGCAACGAGCGGAGAATTTCAACATCTCACAGGCTCTCCTCCCTGTAGAAGATGGCAGTAACCATGGACACGGCATGCTACCTTGTAATTCATGGAAGTTTCAGACTAATATCTTGCCTCCTCACTGAGACTCACTCAGCTCTCTGGTTAACCCCTTAAGCCCCAGGGCTGAAAAATACCCAGAAATTCAGCCCCAAAGACTGAAAAGCTGTCGAAATTACCAACACTGGGCTCAGATCAGCCGGCCCAGAGTTCCATTCGCATGTGAATTACAGCGCAAATAAACACCTTTTATACCAATGAGTCACAAATTTCTAATGTTAGTGCACCTGTTTCAGTCTCATCTGAAAAATTACCAAAAAATTTTAGACAACAAAAATGAAGCACAACAAATGCTCCAAACATTTTAGTCACAGTAATTTCAAGTGGAAACCCTCTGTGACCCTCTAAAAATAGAGCCAGGTTGCATTATTATGCATTTTATCCATGGCGGACGGGGTAAGGTTTCCTGAGTTATCGTGGCGCTCCACATGTTAGTAGGTGGAGATGACTTCCTGGATGTTTTTTCTTGTTTCGTAACATCAGCAGATGTGGAGGATGTCGACGCTCCTTTTATATAATGTGCAATCAGACGCCTATTGGGCTCGTATTACATTTGCTTTGGATTTTTAAAGTACTGTTTATTCAGACTCATTTATTCTGGCTTACAGTGTTTACATCTACTTTATACCAACATTTTCTAATCTTAGCATTCATTTGAATCCTGAAAGTATCCGTTTTAGGCGACTTGCATGCAGTATGACCTTTGTGAAGACAACTGCAGTATATTTACTGAGTGCTTGAAGGAACTATAGAGGAAGACCAACAGCTAGGTTTGCTATTCTATGCAGAGTGTAAGCTTTGTATGTGCAGCTGGACCATGACCTCATGGACTGACGATGGTCACAGGATCGCCAGCAGCTTCCCAATCAAGGTGATGTTTTTCTATCAGTTCCATTAAAGCTATATTAAAATAATTATAAGAGTCATATTAAAAGCAATCTACCTCGTGTCAGTATCTCTGCATAAAACTCCAAATAAAACCAGAGAAATCAGAGAAAGAGTGTCTCCATCTCTTCATTTGACTTTCAGTTAGAACTTAATGTAACCGTGTGCGTGCAGAGACACTGGTTTATCTCCTCTCATCAACTGTTTTTCTACCAGGTGTTTGTATTTGTTGGTGAAAGACTCGGCTGTGTCTGAGGAGAGAGGGGTCAAGCATCTCTGTGTTGAGTCATCTTAAGCTGCAGGCTCCACTCCTGGTGACCGAACAGGTCAGCAGAACTATAGGCTTACAGAAAAAAACAAGTATAAAGGAGCAAAAAGGCAAATATTATGTCTATATGATATCCCGCCATTGATCATTACTAATTTTGGCACGCTAAATTGTTCAACCGTGTCTGTGAATGAGGCTCATCATCATGGAACAAATTAAACTCCCAGGTGTGCGCCTCCTCTTGCTCCTGCTGTGTGGAGAGTCTGCTTTATGGAGGGTGCGCAGTGCCAATTAAACCCTCCCCGGACCTGCCCCAGTGTGTCAGTTATTGGCAGTCTAACACGGGATGATAGGACAACGTAACTACGGAAACGATCCAGTTCAGAGTCATGGTGGTTGGGCCGTGGGAGGGGGTTACACCCTGGACAGGTCGCCAATCTGTTACAGGACTAACAGAGAGACAGACGCTCATATTCACACCTGCTGTACATTTAGACTCACCAATTAAAATAACCCATAAACGATTTATTACTGTAAATGAACTTAAGGTAAAGTAGATGCTAAATAAGTGTTGGAGCTGCAGGCTTTTCTCCACGTTTCCATTTCTGCTTTGTAGTTTATGTATGTGACTCCAGCCCCCTTTGCATGCATGGATGCTACTGTGACAGCTATCCTGAGGATGAACGCTGGCTGCAGGTGATTAATCATTTCAGGATCGTCTGTCATGTTGCTGAACTTTAACACTGCTGTCAGCCACATAAACCTGGAAACCAAGCACACTATATAGACAAAAGGTACTGTGTTACCTACACTTTACACCAAAGGGAGGTCATGGAAACCTGCGCCATGCTCCGCTGACATCCCGAAATATGTACAAAAGCGGCCGTGATACAGCTTCAACTCCTGGATCGAACCATGAAATTCTCCCTGCTGCTGCCTTCTCCTGATTACTGGATGAACCCAGAATCTCAGTTTTTTCCTTTGCTTGCTTAGAAACATCAGGACCTGCTCATCATCACTTGATGTCGACTCTGTTTTTGGCCCCTGCATGTTTTTTTCAGGAGGAATTTTTTGCAAAATCATAAAATTCGAAATTGAAAAATGTAGAATTTTTTTTCACAATGTATTTGATGCCTTGAATTCAAATGTTACAGAACTGAGTCTTTACACACGGCAGCATGGAACTGTCCAAAGTCTGATCAGCCACCTCATTCAAGTCGCAGCAGTATTTAAGGTTGACTGTGAGGTTGATGAGGTAGTGGGACGTGATCCATCCTGATTTTGCGAGTCGAGTCAGACTTCAATCAAAAAAAAAAAAAAAAGTGTAACAAAGCACCAACATTTACGGTTTTCAACTGTATTCACAAATACAAATTACTGTAAAAGATGTTCCCGTCTTTTAAAGTGTCTTTTTTCCTTTCCTCCTTTTACTTTGATCAGTTTGGAAAGTTGCCTTTCTCTACTTAGTCCATCAGTAAGTTTAAATAACTGGAAGTCAATCTGACTCAGAAACCATTAGCAAATTTAAAATATCTCTCAAGACGCACAAAAAAACATTTACTGGGGCGTGCTAGTTTCAATATGAGATTGAAAAGCGCCCCGTCTCTGTCTCTGAAGTGCAGTTTATGTGCGCATTCACACACAAAGACAACGATTGGCTTATCTGCTGGACCAGACGGAGTGAGTCCCCTTGTCCTCAAGGCCTGTGCCCCCCAGCTGTGTGGAGTCTTTCATAAACTGTTTATGCTGAGTCTGAGTCTGCAGAGGGTCCCGGTGATGTGGAAGACATCATGCCTCGTCCCTGTACCAAAGACGCCTCGTCCCAGTGGCCCCCAGGATTACAGGCCCGTGGCACTGACCTCCCACATCATGAAGACCCTGGAAAGGCTCATCCTGGACCAGCTGCGACCCATAGTAAGACCACATCTGGATCCCCTTCAGTTCGCTTATCAGCCTCGTCTCGGAACAGAGGACGCCATCATCTACCTGCTCAATCGTGTCTACACCCATCTGGACCAGCCGGCGAGCACTGTGAGGGTCATGTTTTTTGACTTTTCCAGTGCTTTCAACACCATCAGGCCGACCCTCCTGGGTGATAAGTTAGCAGCGATGCAGGTGGATGCTTCTCTGGTGTCCTGGATTGTTGATTACCTGACAGGAAGACCACAATATGTACGTCTCCCACAGTGTGTGTCTGACAAGGTGATTAGCAACACAGGGGCACCACAGGGGACTGTCCTCTCCCCCTTCCTCTTCACCCTCTACACCACAGACTTCAGCCACTGCACAGAGACCTGCCATCTTCAGAAGTTTTCTGATGACTCTGCGGTGGTTGGATGCATCAGCAGGGATGATGAGACAGAGTACCGGGCTGTGGTCGACTCCTTTGTCACGTGGTGTGAGCAGAATCATCTGCAGCTCAACGTGGCAAAGACCAAGGAACTGATCGTGGACTTCAGGAAGACCAGGAAACACTTGACCCCTGTTTCAATCCAGGGGGTCAGTGTTGACATTGTGGAGGACTATAAATACCTTGGAGTACACATTGACAATAAACTGGACTGGGCTAAAAACACCACAGCACTTTACAGGAAGGGCCAGAGTCGTCTCTATTTTTTGAGGCGACTGAGGTCCTTCAACATCTGCCAGAAAATGCTGAGGATTTTCTATGAGTCTGTGGTGGCCAGTGCGATCCTCTATGCTGTTGCATGCTGGGGGAGCAGGCTGAGGGTCGCAGATGCCAACAGACTTAATAAACTGATCCGTAAGGCCAGCAATGTTGTGGGGATGGAGCTGGACTCCCTCAAGGTGGTGTCGGAGAGGCGGATGCTGTCCAAGATAAAGACAATGTTGGATAACACCTCCCACCCACTCCATGACATGTTGGTCAGTCACAGGAGCTCGTTCAGTGAGAGACTGAGATTACCGAAAAGCACCACTGAACGACACAGGAAATCATTCCTGCCTGTGGCCATCTCCCTGTACAACGCATCCACTTAACACACTGTTTGCTGCTACAGCTACACATGTTTCTTTTCCAAATATTTATTTATGAGTGACTTATGTATGTATGTATGTGTATATATATGTATATATTGTACTATTCTTAGTTAGCGTATTGTCTGTCTTGTCTTAATGTTGGTTTAAAATGGAGCACTGTAACAAAAAATAATTTCCCCCAGGGATCAATAAAGTATTCTGATTCTGATTCTGATTCTGATTTAATATAAACCGATTACAAGTCGCATCTGTTTTCCAGGAATTATGGGAGCACGTTGCTTCCTTTCATCGCTGTCACTCCTGACAAAATATTTTACAGTGCGTTCCATGAAATGGCTCCAACACCCAGGGAGTTAGACGGGTATGACAGGGCAGCTGCAGAATTTGTCAGAACAACGTTCCCGGAGGGAGGTTGCCGAACTGCTCCGCAGCACTCTGGAAAATTCAGAGAAGAGGTCACTGAAAGCTGCTGCCAAACTAGTCGGTGTGAGCTTCCTTTCTACCCTCAGGAGGAAAGCAGACGCCACAAGAGGGTAAAAACCGCCTCGGCGGCACGTGTCATAAACTCGCCGCATAATGGGGTTGGGCTCGTCCCGAAACTCCGGCACTTGCCGGGCCCAGGAGGAGCAGTTCACTGAACAAAAGCCACGCTCTCCGCCTGCCATCTCCCTGCAGCTCCTGCCTGCCGATCCCTCCCTCCCACTCTCTCTCTTTTGTTTTCTTTCACCAGACACAATCCCAAAAAATTAGGAGAGAATTAGGGATGAATTTTTTTAAAGGAAATCTGCGCTCAGAAGCCACAAAACAAGCTGAAAAGAAAGTTAAATAGAGCCAGCTGGAACACTGGGAATAATTGCAAGGTGAAATGTAATATAATTAGTGGTCTCTGTGGTGACATGCTGTAGCCTTGATGGCGGTGCGTTGGAGGTTTAGGTGATTTCATGCATCGTATCCCTAAAGGCCCGGTGCCTTTTATCAACTTTAAACAGCTTAGGTGATGTGATAGCTTGCATACAAATACCTCACTATAGTGCGTACCCAGTAACAGAGCCCCTGGGGTGACTAGAGCAAGGTAATGGAGTTGTATTGATACGTTCATATGAATCGAGACACACAAAGATGGGCCGGTAAGACGGGCCAAAGATTTCTCTTTGGTTTGTTGCCGCCGTCTGACTACTGGCAAGAACAGATAGTGGGGGTTTTAATTGATCGGCTGTACCCACACACACAGATCCACCTGAGCCAAGATTCATTAAAATCCACAGGAGGAGGGATTTCTTTGCTGTACACTGTGGCAAGGACGCGAATGCCTCTATAGAGTCTGTATCGCCGCACTGGCGAGTAAACTTTCTGCAGTGATCTTGTGCTCTTTTTTTAAATTACTGCTCAAATTGAGTGTCGTGCCCCTTTTTAGGCGATGTAAACAAACACAGCAGAGGTCCGCGAGGGCGAACGCACCGGAGACCGTGCTCTGCGGTCATCTGTGGCTTTCTGATTAAGGTGCATCAGGGTCATTGTATTCAGCAGAGCCTACACCGTAACACACGTTGCAAGCGTGTGTGTCTGTGTATATATATATAAGTCAAAGCAGAGATCCCCGGATCATCAGGCGCAATAAAACCAAGCAGTTACACTTTTACGACAGCGAGGTGATCACTTCCAACAGCGCTGTTCCCCTTTCTAGTGTCTGACGTTACAAATAGTAAATCTATTGGGTTATATGCAGCATATATTTCGCCAACTGTTACCAAGGGAAAGATTGAGTGAGTCCACCTGACCATCAACTCCTGCATGTGGAAGCAGAGCTCATCTTCCCATATCTGAATGCAGCTCAGACAAAGGGCTGCAAACTTGACCTTTGTCTGAGTTTCCAGCCTCAATCCCGACTTGCTTTTTCACTACATGATGAGTTGTGGAAAAATGACGTAAAAGTGTGATGTCGATGTGCAATAATGCACAACAGCTGTCTGAATGCACGTACAGTTGTGTGAAGTGCAGTAAATAAATGCATGGATAGCCCCCTCTAGTGAACATGCAGAAAGAAGCTCTGCAGTCAGGCTGTGGGCTGACCTGGGTGACATCCACTAATAACAGCCTTTCTTTTATGCTTTCCTTGCATGCAGCGCCTGCAGACATAAACAAGAAAGTTTAAAAGTATGGGAAAGTACCTGAGAACAGTGCGAGCGTGTTATGTAAGTGATAATGTGGCTAATTGCCTGACCTCTGACCAAAGAAACCAAAAGAAACGCACAGAACTGCTGTTTTATTTGACCGAGGTGAGGCTGAGGGAGAATCGGCTGTGCCTCTGCACCTCTACGGCTTCATTAGTAGAAGCTGGATACCAGGCATCTCAAAACAGCAGCTCATAATTAGCTGTCTTCGTGCCTCGGGCTGAGATGCGGGTCTTTCCATTAGTGCGATCGGTGTGAAAAGAACTCCTCGGAACGTCCCCCTCGTCCTTATTTTCAATCCACGTGTAGACTGGAGCGTTAAATTCGTGCTGAGGCGGTACGGTTTAAACATCTGACTCAGCTACAGGTGGCTAAACAATGCCAGACTTTTCAGCGGTGAGAGGCCATTACAGTGCAATAATCCAGGGTCAGCTCATTCAGGTTTTTCTGGGGTCCAGAGCAATTTTGCTCAGTGAGGGAAGGCAAATGACAGTGACGTATCGACAAAGGCAAACTCTCTTTTTAAATCCTTGGCGTGCCCTGCTTCTCTCCTCCTCCTCCACTCTCCCTCCATCCCTTTCTCTCGTAGCCTACTCTACTTCCCTTGCCTTGTTTACTCCAGTTTTGCAGAGCCTATTTTTACCCCCTTACCCAAAGGGCATATTCAAATACAGAGCTGCAACTGGGTGTCTCCCTCACGACCCGACTGTCTTGCACTCTGCTAGGTTGAAAGCAGTCTGCTCTATATTGCATCAGTGACATACACAATTTCACTTGAGTCAAAGTTGTCACATGGTCTAATGTAACCTCATCTGAGACGTCGCCAGCCGCTAAAGTAAGCCGGTCTTTAAATGTCGCAGCTTGTGGCTCAATCTGAGAGTCCTGACCCGTCTTTCCAAAGGAGACCTGAATCAATAGTGGATCACAGGACCCCGAGCTTCAAAGCGGCGGAGCTGCACGAGCCTCTTGCTGCACTTTTGAGACGCTGTCTTGAAATGAGCGTGGCTGATTTCACCCAGAAATTCTTTTTAAGCCAGAGTACGGCTCCAGACATGAAGAATATGGTGAAATACTCGAGAGCATTGTGTCACTGTGAGGGTGCACGGGCTTCAAAAGAGGGAGAGGTAGAGGAGGAGGAGGAAGGAGTGGTGGGTAGGAAGGCAGAGAGGGGGGGGGGGTGTCACGCTGACACTCTTACCGTCGGGGTTGGCACAGATGAAGACCCGGACGCTGCGGCCGGTGGGGACGTGGTGCGGCGGCAGGGCGTTGATGTTGCCGCTGATGGCCGCCCTGCGCAGCGCAGACTCCCGCGGGCAGGGCTGCCTGCTCCCCACTCCCGACGGCCACATAGGAGGCGACTTCCAGCGTGGCTGTACACACGCACAGAAAGGAGGGAGGGAGGAGGGCATGTTAGCACGGCCAGGGACCCACAGGCAGGCACATGGAAAACACATGCATGTTTGCGCGCAGATTCACCTGATCCATCCACACACACGCACGCATGCAGGGAGCGTTAATTATGGCAAAGGCATGGAGCTGTGTCTAATAGCTGTTTGCTATTATTTTATTATTATAATTTGCTACTAAGTTTGACCACCTTTACAGGCACTGGTATGGCATGAACCCTAATTAGTCTTAAGGTGGTTAAGCTTACTTAAAATACTCTAAAATCTATTTATAAAACATGATCTAGTAGTCTACCTTGTCATAGTCATAACGTCCATGCTTCACACACACCAATCAAGTTAGGATGGATCTGTCAAATCTTCTCCAAACACAGGTATGAGACTGAATATGTTTGTTATTGCATTCGTGTAGTAGGGGTATAATAATAGGATATTACGCACAGACTACTACCGTCATGGTGCATGCGTAATTTGTATACATGTCCTTGGACGCATTCATGAATTTTCATGCCACTGTGGGACAAACAGACAAACAAGAACGAGACGATACAAAACTCGTATGGACGAACAAGGCAAGCATCAGTCGTGTTCCCACCCCAGAGACGATGCTTGTGAAAGGCGAATAACCGCTAACAATGGTTATTCCGCCGGGAGCAGATGTGAAGTCGCCGGTTTTCCGGAGTTGGTCTATCCTGAAATCTTTGTTTCAAAGACGGAAAACCTCAAAAAGAAAAAAAATAGACAACAAAAAGGCGGGAGGGGAAAAAAAGTTGGGTAGTCCACTACTGATCACTACATCAAATCCTCTTAAGAATCAGACAACTACAACCACTTAGGGGCACCGCATCCACAGAGAGTACTTGACTACTAGTGATGCTGGAGACAGGCACAACAACAGGATACTTCTTGTTGCTCACATTCATTCGCTTCATTTCGTGGCTTCCGAAAATATCCAAGCGTCGAGGGCGGTAAAGGCAAGATAAAAACGCCCATCAGAGTTGCCGTGACTGAGAGACGACGTGGGGAGACGGTAAAACGGACGCCGTGTGCCGGAGTGCTCCCTTTGGCATCCTGCTGTCTCTGCGAGCCGACCGAGCTCTGAGAGGCACAGGGAGCGCGTAGCCGGACAAAATAAGAGCGCGGCTACCGGTGGATATTTTCAAAATAAAGCTACAGCTTTTGATCATGTCGCTTTTCAAGGGTCTACCAAGAAGTTTAGACTTCGTTAAACCTAGGGATATAATTATTTCCCATATCGTATGTTTGTTAAGCAAAGAAATATGCACAGCCTTCAGCTCAGTACTCACCTAACCTTCGTTCAGTGAAGTTGCGCTTTTATGTTGAAAGTGACAACTTCAATTCCGGTAGTGCCCCAGCTTTTAACGTCTGACTTGACGGCGGTGACAGACGAGAGAAGCTCTGCTGGATGCTCTTTTTCCACTGTCTCCCTCCACTCCAGTGGACGGACTGGTGCTCCCTCAGTCTCTATTAAGATTGCAGTGGACCGCGAAGTCAGCAGTGTGCTGCCGTAAATGACGTTACAACTCTTTAAAACAGTCACGACGCAAATAAAGTAACGAGCAGCGACGTTACATTTACCCAGAAGCCCTTAGTGGTAGTCTTTTATTTTTTTTTTTAACCCAGTAGACGTCAAGTAAAGTTTAAGTGCCTATTTAAATTAATTCTATTGTAACATCTCGTCATTGTATTTTGACTTTTTTTTCCACCATATCTTATAACTTAGCCCAACTTTATGGCCTTAAATGAACCTTTTAATTAAATGCTATATTACTTTTTTTTTTTTTTTTTTTGGAGTAACAGGTACCTGAAAGCCCCCTTTTCCCAAACATGGGGCAGGCAGCAGCCAGAGGAGAAGGAGAAAGAGGAGGAGTGGTTTGAATTAATTGCTTTATCGATAAATGTACCTCTGCTCTGCAGCCTCTGGTTATTCGTGCTGGAAGTTTAAGTGCATTGGATTTGTACTAAACGGAATTGATTACTGTGCTGTTCTTGTGAGGTGGGTGGATTGGGGGGTGGGGGGGAGACGCTGAACCATATATTTTTCTCTCCCTTCTCAGTCTCGGTGTTGAAGCATTTCTCTGAACCTATATGATGAACAGTATGTCTGTTGCTCTGAGCTGCACAAATGCTTTTGAATTATGGACCCACACAAGAAGAAAAAAGGCCTGCGGATGTATAATATCCATGGCTACATTTTTATATAGGAGTTTAAGCATATTACTAACCTTTAAGATGTCTACATGGATCCACATCATAAGTAATGGAAACAAAGAAAAGATTAAATCTTTTAGCAGCCAGTTATACAGACAAATTCACAATGAGATTAAAAAACAAAACAGCTCCTTTACCTTATGCTTGGCTGATTCCTAAGCCTAGGCAGAGCAAGTTACAATGAATGCAAACACCAAATTAAATACATTATCCTCATACATTAAATAATCAGCTTCTATGTGACTTACTTACAGCTGCAGGTCTCGAGGATGATTCAGGCTCTGACGGCTCGTGCCGACCCATTTAAGGCAGCCTGCAGGGCATCCAGCTCACACCAGAACAAAACAGACTCCGGAAAAGCACAAGTGGAGCACCGGAGACCGGAGCCTTGTTCCCAACAGCGGTGTGACCTTTCTTTACTTGGTTGTTCCGCTTCCTCTTATCAGTCAGTTAATCATGAGCACCACAGTCTTTCCAAAAGACTTCACACAGCTGGTTGGGCGAAATGTGATGTGGCAGGCCAAAAAAAGGGTTTCTGCACATGCACAGAAGTTAAGCGCCACTTGGAAGCAGCTCTAAGAGTGAAAAACAACAGCATAATGTGCGGTATGTTCCAGGGCTGCTGTCCAGCTCTGTCTCCTTAAATCATTTAGTATCGCTCCCTGGTTTGGTGCCCCTGAGAGTGAGCAAACACCTTTGGGTGTGTTTGAGCATGTTAGTGCATTCATGCGCAGACACAGTAACAGTAAGTCGCTGGGTTTGTAGCCATGTGCTTCTCCTCGTGTTCCCGCTCCTCAAACCTTGGACCACTCTGAGCGAATGTGAGTCACCGTTGTGACGAGATGCGATGTGTCACCTGGGAGACACACGCAGGTGAACAAGACAGACACTAGCTGTTCACTTGGCGCAGGTCCAATGATGTGAAAACTGTTTCTGTGATTTTCCCTTGACAAGTCCTTGAATCCCCCAGTCTGCTTCTGGGAAAGCATTCTCATGTTACCATGCACTGTGACCCCACCTCATTTCGTTGCTTAGTGTTCATTTCCATAAAGTGTTGAATGAATTTGTATGAGCAGAGATATTGCCTGTGTGATCGCAGTTCACTTTAAACTAACGCTTTCATGAAAGCCTCCCTTCTGCCACCCCTTGCAGAATTTGCATAGAAAGAAAGCTAATTTCTGTCATTTTATTTACATGTTCAGGTGTTTCTGTAGTGTATAAATAATGGGGTAATTTTCTGACTTCCTCACTTCGATTTCAAGCTTGTCGAAGGAACAGATGCGGCTTAACAATTTATTTATGCAAAGCAGATTAACTTTGGCACCTTCCGAATCACTGGGTTTATTCATGAGTGAAAAAATCTCCACAATCGATAAACAAGAGCTTCTATTCCAGCTTTGATTGTGATGCATTAAATGATTTGGCCTCTCTGAGCATTAGATTTTTTTTCTGTGGAGGATCTGTCCACCAGCCTTTATATTCAGACATGCAATGGGTCTTTTCACGTGATAAAAATGAGGCAGATTCGCAGGATGTAGCTGAATGAAAATGCAACAGTGCTGGCTTAGAGCGGCTCAGTCATAATCCCGCTTTTAGCCAAGACGGGATCCCAATCACAGCTCGACAGTGAAGAAAATATAATCTGATCAAACATTATTCAGCTTTAAATATTGTTCAGCTTTAAAGTTACTGTGCAACTGTGTAATAAAAATGTGTGCTCACGACTTTGGCCTTGAGAGCGATAAGAAGCGATCGCCTCATCCTGCAGGTGGAAGATATCTGCAAGCGAAGAGGCTAGAACACCCAAGGCCGATTTCCTTTTATGGAGTTGTTTTTCTGCTAATGCAGCACTTTCCTCACAACCCCCTCCTGTAAGTTTTAGAGAATATATACCCATCCTCACAGCAAATATTAGGAATCTTCTGATGTGAGCTGTATTGAGAGGTTGTCTCTGTCTCAATAAAAGTTCACTGATTCCCCATCTGCTGCAGGTGTCCGGTTGTCTTCATTCTCCGCCAGCCTGGTTAAGTCAATTCCTCCTTAACATCTAAAAGAACCTATTTAATGAAGGAAGACGGTTCACTTTGTGTTTAATATTATTCTATTGCTGTTGTTGTTTTTTTTATATCCTTCAATTGGCGTCACGAACAGGATCCGCTCCAGGCCAAACTGGAACGGATGGGAGGACATCGGCAGTGGTCTGAGTGAACGGAGTTTGGACAAAAGCTGTGTGCACACAAAAACAAGGTAAGCAGACCTTTTATTTCTGCTATATTGAACATTATAAAAATACTTAGTGTCCAAACTCCTAGTAATTCATAACCAAAATTGTCTGGCTTACTTAAGGCTTGTTGAGAATCAGACAAGTGAATAAGAGATAAGTGAATAAGAAATAAGTGAATAAGTGAATAAAGATAAGAGTGAACTGAGGTCTGACCACGGTTGCAGCCGACGGGTTGCTCTCCGGTGTCGGATAAATACCTCAGTGCAGGTCTGGGACCTTGAAAGGGTTTATTAGTAACGCCTTTCTAAACAGATTAAAAGGTTAAAGGCCTTGAGAATATTTTTTAGTAATATTCTCTAAACTACAGAAGGGTTAGGAAGGCCCAGAGGACTTTATTAGAAAAGATCCTCTAAAACTTAAAAAGGAGAAGTACTGGTTGGAGTCCAAAGGAGGGGTCCCTTTGATCAATAGGAGAAAACGGATCTCTTCTTAAAACCCCGATGATTTTAGTGTTTTAAATGTTTTGATGTTCTGTTTGATATTGGACACACATAAATACACGCTGAATGCTTGCTGTGGAACACTGGGCAGGACAGTTTGGTTCTCCGTTGTTCACAGATTACACAATTAAAGGAACTAGGTTCCTCTTTTGGTCAAAATAATACACCACACATAGAATTTTTTTTTTACACATTTATTACATACATAAGGAGGGTAATGAGTGACTGCAGGTAATGTATGAAGTGTGAATGAGACGTGTGAACAAGGTGACAACCAACTAGCACCCCTATCAGGAAGCTCTAGGCAAGGTTACCCGCCAGACTCCGGTTTGGTAGAAGCTTGGTAACACCTGAAGGGATATTTCAGTGCTGACTCACCTTTAAAGCAGCGCCCCAGCTGTTAGTGCCTAACAGAGGCAGAAACCCAGCTGGCCCAAATTCTCCTTTAAAATCAATAAATAGAACATAAATTACCGGTGTGTGTAAATAAGTTGTATAAATCTGTTAGATCTGAAACTCCTGCTAAAAAACTTCCTCTCTACAACTCTTTTCTCTTCTCTCCCTCTTTCTCTCAGTTGGGATTCTGTGTGTGTATGTGTGCTGGAGAAATAAAAAAAAGGAAAAGGGTCTCTCTCTCTGTCTCTGTGAGAGGAAAAAGGTGGGGGCCGAGTGAGCCCGCGGGGCCGAGCGGGTCCGCGGGAGCGAGCGTGTATGCTGTATGAGGAAGAAGGGAGTGAGAGGGAGCGAGTGAAAAGAGTAATCGAGTATTTGGTGATTTTTTTATTATTTCAGAGGCACTGGGTAAGAGTTTTGACTTTAGCTGTGAGAGTTGTGAAAAGAGCAGGTTTTTCTTTTGTTGTAGACTGTGAGTAATCGGTGTTTTTCTGCCTATTGTGCTGCGTGGCAGACACAGAAGTGTAGAAATGTTTGTGGTTTATCTTTGTTTGACGTTTTATATAGAGTTGGTTGATTCAGGGTGATTTCTCCCGTTTAAGGGAGGAGTTGCATTGTGGTTATGTTAAAGCTTTGCTGTAGGGGTATGTGTGTGATTTTGTGCTGGCTTCGCATGTTTAAATGGATGCATAGAAGTTTGTCAGTGAGAAATTGTTATGGTGGGGTTTTAAAGTTAGTAAAGAGTCAAACAACGCCCACTGTTTTAAAAAAGGCCCAAAACATCATAAAAGACACCTCACATCCTGGCCACTCCCTGTTCGAACTGTTGCCCTAAGGCAGACGGTACAGGGCAATCAGAGCAAGGACTAATAGACTCAAACACAGCTGTTATCCAACTGCAATAACACATCTGAATACTACAAAAATGTCCACCATGCCACTCTTGTGTTAATCTATGCACGGTCTGAAGCATGACGGTGGGAATACTTAGTATTTTAAGTATTCTATCTATTTTATTGATTGAATTTTATTGTTTTTTATATTTGATATTACTAGGGATGATGCAATGATCGGGGACCATTCTTAATGTCGTCGGTCTCATGACAATGACAATAAAGTTTTTGATTTTGATTCTGATTCTGAAATACACCCTCCTCAAGAGTTCAATGATTTAGGCAGTTATGTTTATACAAATACTAAATGTATGTTTAGTGTCTTCATACAGGTGTTTTTTCTTAACCTGGAAGCCTGAGTACGGCAGCAGAAGACAGGCCAAGCTTTGGCTAAAATTCACGGCTGGACACCAGAGTTGTCCTCACCCCTCCCGGTAAAACAAAAAAGAGAGAATGTAGTTTGAGGCGGGTTTTTCTCGCTGAACTGCTCTGGGTGCTGTGTCCCTGAATCTCACCAGTGTTAACCTCTGGCGGAAGACATGGAGAAAAGGAAAAGATGTTCCTGGTAAATCACTGAAACAAATAAAACCACACACAACCAGAGAAAGATATGAGAAGGGTGAGGAACAGACACATGTGCGTGTTAGAGAAATGCCTCGTTTGAGAAAAAGTTAAAGTAACCCATATACAGACGCACCCATACATGCAATGAAGAAACAGCTTACATACATGTGCACGTACATGCAAGGTTAAAGTAGCGACACTTAACATACACCTGTTTTTAAATGATATAGTTTATACATTACTGACAATTAAACGCTTTGGGTTGCAGGACAACAACGTAACGTCAAAAGACAAAGACACTGGTCTGAGGATTAAGTGAGGACACGACAAATTTAGTGGTTAAAAGGGTCGACTTGGGACATGTTTTTGTTGATCGTTTAAGACAAATGACTACTGAATGATAGGAAATTCCTTTTTAGGTTTCTAAACAGGATCTTAAGAATTTTAACACGTGCCTGTGTTGTCCTGTCAACTTGAGGGGTTATGAGTTGATTATATGGTGAAAAACAAAAAAAAAAAAAAAACAAAAACAAAAAAGGGGGGAGACGAGATCTCGTTGTTTCTCCCCTCTCGGGATAACACAGCCAACACAGCACAGCCAACACAACATCATTTTCCTGTTCGCCTGTTTTGTTTTGTTTTTGTTATTTTTCATTTTATTTTGTTTTATATTTACTGATTTTTGTTTGTGAATCTTTTCTTTAAGCAGATCTGCACATCGGAAATTACAAGCATTACACGTCGGCGAGAAAATTGTTGTAAGTGAGTTTCTCCGCATTGAAATGGGTTCTGGAGGAAACACTTGTGGGGACAATTAGAAACGAGAGTCCCTGTTTAAAAAAGGATTCAGCGAGGTAATCCAAACTCAAGTTCTTGTTTCTTTTTGAGATGACGTCATTTTGCTGAGTGTGGAAACTAGATGCGACGACAGGTTTCACTATCAGCAAAGAACGGATGAATGGATGAAAGACTGGGAATAAAAACAAACGGACTGACTGGTAAAAGATGACAAGACTTGACCATGACTCAAGGTTAACCACCTCCACCTAGATAGGATAAAAGGGTGGATGAATTTATGTGGGTTTCTTTTACAGGAGTAGAAGGATGACAAAATATTCGAGGATGAGTGAACCTGTAAATGCCATTTTTGTGTCTTGTGTTGCTTACAGAGGTGACTGCGCAGCGTTACCATTTACATTTTCTTCCCTACAGGGTTACAGTTTTAATGTTTTTCTATTACAGGATTTCTGGGCGGATGTGTGAAGAAACGGTGTTTATGGGTTAGGAGTTGGGGATGCTATTACACTGTATTCTGGTGAGAGTGTTGGGGGAGACACACCCTGTCTTGAAAACTGTGATTCTTTTACAGGAAATGTTTTATAGCACCTATGGAATGAGGATGCCGGACTACGGTCAATGTGCTGCTAATGTTTGCTTTGCTTTGGTGAGAGGGGTGCAGTAGAAAACAGACAAGTGACATGAAAACAAGTAATAATAACAACTAACAAATTTGGGGACAGTTTGACCTAGAGCCCACTAACTGGCCATTAGGGGCTCTCTCTCGCTCTCTCTCTCTCTCTCTCTCTCTCTCTCTCTCTCTCTCTCTCTCTCTCTCTCTCTCTCTCTCTTGGAATAACATTGCCCAAAGGGTGAATAAAGCAAATTGTGGCAATAATAGTGATTTAATGATTGGAGAAACCTGAACATGATACTTGTCTGTTGAGCTGAATCGTTTATTACTCTTATGATTTTCCGGTGGGACTATGAAGATTTTTTGGTACAGATTGCAGGTTGTTGCTCTTTAACTCCTAGAACACGCCCTTGGCGAGGTGGGGGGAACTGGACCACCTTTCTCTGCCCCATCATCCTCTATTGGAAGACATCCAAGCTAAGTAAACATGTCTTGGCCCTTTCCCCCTGAAATGACAGGCAGGCAAAGATGTTGCATCTTTATTTGCTTCCTGGCCCTGGGTCTCATTCCCATTGGCATAATCCTGATCGTGAGGGTGACGAACATTATCGTCTTTCTCTTGTTTAAATGCTTCTAGACTGGTTGTTTCTCTGTGGTGTTTTGTATTAGGTTTGTTATTAATTGTTTCCCTCACCCACTTCCTCTTGAAGGATATATCTGGTTGAACTGTGTCTGGTCGGGTTGTGAGGGTTAAGCGATGTTCTCAGGGTCTCCGGACTTAAGCCTGAGCGAATGTGTACTCCCACCACTGGATATAAATTGTTTTTTTCCACACCCCTTCCTCACGTTTTACCATATTCACTTTTGAATGTCCTTAGCAGTTACCGTTCTGGGTTTATTTTACGATTGATTTATTCTTTCACATTTTCACGTTTATATCTCTCATTATTATAGTATACTCTGCACTCTCCACATTTTTATCATTACTTATGCTTTTTGGTTGCTAGGTTACAGGAACTGTTAATTTTGTGTCACTACCCTGGTTGCACTGACTCGTGTATCCTTCTGTGCAGGACAGCTGTTACTGCTTTCGTCGGGAACCGAGACTGCTTGCAGCCGACCCCTGGGCAGGGTGGTGCCTGGACTCTTTTCTCCTCATCTGCAATGACAGATAAAGACAAATGATAAGACCCGAGGAGTTTTTCGAGCCAGGCTTCGACACGTCTCTGTGTTCCTTTGAATGTTACTTATTTTTGTGTGTTGACCCATTTAAGATGGGTCAAAAGGGGGATTTGAAGAAAATATAATCTGATCAAACATTATTCAGCTTTAAATATTGTTCAGCTTTAAAGTTACTGTGCAACTGTGTAATAAAAATGTGTGCTCACGACTTTGGCCTTGAGAGCGATAAGAAGCGATCGCCTCATCCTGCAGGTGGAAGATATCTGCAAGCGAAGAGGCTAGAACACCCAAGGCCGATTTCCTTTTATGGAGTTGTTTTTCTGCTAATGCAGCACTTTCCTCACAACCCCCTCCTGTAAGTTTTAGAGAATATATACCCATCCTCACAGCAAATATTAGGAATCTTCTGATGTGAGCTGTATTGAGAGGTTGTCTCTGTCTCAATAAAAGTTCACTGATTCCCCATCTGCTGCAGGTGTCCGGTTGTCTTCATTCTCCGCCAGCCTGGTTAAGTCAATTCCTCCTTAACATCTAAAAGAACCTATTTAATGAAGGAAGACGGTTCACTTTGTGTTTAATATTATTCTATTGCTGTTGTTGTTTTTTTTATATCCTTCAACAGCAACGTCCCTCACTGTTCTACTATTTAACCTGAAAAACACTGCGGTGACAGGCAACCCCCAGCCCCCCAACCCTCATCAATATATGGGATCAGTAAATCGCTGGGAGTTTTAAAAAGTTGACCTTTTTCAGTTGTAACTAGTTCAAATACCAAGAAAAACACTGATCTCTATCATGGTACTGAATAAAAGACGTCTGCAATAATCCAGAAAGATAGCACATAAAGATAAAGCAGGGAGTTTGCTCCAGGGCTTTGCATCAGACTGGCTTTCTTAGATGTAGTTAACATTTCTTATACAATATATTTTAACTCAAACCATGTAGTTTTTCCCCCCTAAACCTAAGCAAGGTGTAACTGAAAACTACAAATAACATTAGAGAAAAGATGCTTTCTGCCCTATAGCCTTTCTGGTGCTAGCATTAGCTAACGACATGGTGAGCATTTAAGCTGTTTAACAAATTATATATACTATAAGCACTTTATTATTTTAAATGACAAATGTATCACTAATAGATGCATTATCTTGAGTAATTGCTCGACTTCATTTTTTAGAAATCTCAGAAAAAATATAAGTATATAAACAGTCTGTGTATATATGAGAAGTTTTAAAGCTAGCAGATTTAAAAGTATGACAGAAAGGTGCTTTGACCTTAGGGTCAGTGTGGTAACAAGGTTGCAATTATGTGGCTAATGTGCTAATACTTGGATAGTTTATAGATATGTTTTGCTTTTGCTAGTTTAGCATGCTAATGCTCGCTAATTATCGGTGGTGCATAGGGATTTAAAAAGTTTAATGCCCCGTCACAGTGTTATCTCTGCTGTCAAGAGCATGTCAAATGCTAAAGGTGGAAGTCACTTTCTGATTTTATTGCTGTTCATACTATAGATTAGATATTTCGAAATTCAGGGCTAAAAAGCTTAGAGGGAGAAAAGATGTATCTCTGGTGGGGATAAAAACACTATAGCAGAGGTGGGACAAGTAATCCACAGAGGGTGGGATCCCCACCAAGTACTCTATTACTGAAGATGCTAAAACCCCGGCAACTCAGTTATCTCAGTTTATTCTGCAAAGATTAGCAGCCAGATTTTTTTGGAGCCAAACTAGTGAATCTTGAAGACTTGTAGCCAAATTCAAACAGACTTTTGCACAACATGTACATATCTCCTCCTACTCCTCCTGATAACTTCCCTTGGAGTGTGAATCCTCCACCACAATAAGCATCAGCCAAGGCACTGTAGTTATATTTGGTCACTGGGAGGGTGAGCTGCAATTTGGCTATGTTTGCAAAACCTCAATGCCAAACTACAGTTATTCATCCGTATTTATAGCCATATCAACTGAGCCACCTTTCATCGCTCACCAATTAGCAGGTGTTTGTGCTCCTGCTTTGACCTTTGGTATCATTTGGACCTATTTTTGTTTTTTTTTAATTTCTTTTAAGTGGGTGTGACTGAAGGTGTAATGACTGAAATGGAGTCTTAAACACACAAACACACCGTACACGACACATAGATGCATATGCTTGCTTCCGTTGCATAATGCTCATGCTCACAGGAATACAGTGCTTGCAGATATGGACACATAGATTCACAAATGTGTGTATATCCGTGCACAGACGTGCATAAGCAGGAATACCCACACAGAGGAAAGGTTCAGCAGCCATGTTTAGCTGCGGAGCCTTTAGATGGAAATTAACACTTTAGAATTAGATGAAGACAGATCAACATGGAAATTAGCTTCCTCCTGTTTTGCAGCGAAAGCTTGGCTATGATTTGATTGCTTTAAAACATTCCTCTTTACTCAGTCTGCTGTTCATGAGCTCACCAGTATTACAATTGCACAGCACTGGATATGACTGCAAGTGCATAAATACGCATATACAGACTGAGATGTATTGGTTGGAGAACATTTTATTCTGGTCTCTTAATGGGTGCACTTAAATGTGCAAACTTAAATCCACTAATAAACATATTCTTGTTCATAAAAAGATCGGATGCGTAATGTTATTATTTCAAATTGTAATTCATTGGAAAATCCTAGTTTATATTTGCTTGTGGCTTTACACTATATCATCTAAGGTTAGTGAAAGATACACCTCACCTTTGTGAGCTGATTAGGCTTCTTTTCACAGGAGGAAGAGCAGAGGTCTAAATGATCAAGATGCGCCGTTGTCAGGAGGTCCGAACTTCTTGTGAAGTGTACTGACATGCCTCTAAACTGGGATTAGTTGGAACAGAGCCTCTGTTTATGTCAGAGTATCTCCTGTGAAAAGACCAGTGATCACTGCCTGCTGCAGTCATTCAGACCCAATTATGTGCATGATATTGACGCTGCTCTGCTCCAAGTTTTGCAACTTTTTAGTCTCATATTTCTATGTGCGTGATACTACATCTGCACTCGTCGCCTGAATCACAAAGAAAGTTCATATTTGCCTGGAATTTTTAACTAATTAACTGTTTCCTGTGTGTCCTTGTGCACTTTACTGGAAAACAAATGATTTGCCAGCAAGTCTATAGCTTCAAATAGATGCAGCAAATTATGCAATCAATCTTGTGTTCAGCACATGCTGAGACGGCTCTGGCACTGGAAGCTGCACTCGGTCCTGCTGCGGAGATGCCAAAACAAGTCATTGGCATTCACAATCTTGTATTTTTCTAAGATACAACATTTTTGTGCATTGCAGTGATTTGCTCGCTTTGAATGGAGGTTTTATTGACGCAGAATCAACAACAGTAGAGCAGACTGGCCCCAGAACCTGTGCTGGTTGAGTGAGTATGGGTCGTGCGATGGTTTCCTCTTTAGATCAGACCTCACGGAGATGTTTTTTTATTTTCTTTGCTTCCTGAAATTACTGAATAGAGGAGTTTGGAGTGAAACCTGTGAGGAGGTGGCAAAAACAAAGTGTGTGAGGGAACCACTGGGCAATCTAGCTTGAGTAATGTTAAATGAAGTTGCTGTTTCTCTCTCCACAATTTAAACTGTCAGGCTGCCAAGCGCAGGGACGGCTGTAATGGCTACATATCGGCTAATGCGGAAAGAACACAGCCCTCTGCTCTGTCTGTCATTAAGCCGCTTTCTTTAACTAACAGCGGGTGGGGGGCAAATAAAAGACCATAAAAAAAACCCTTGAAACTGCAAATGGGAGATCAATCCACTAAACAGATGATTCTCAGGTTTCCCGTCATGCACAACAGAAACAATACTTGCATGTTGCATGTTTGCATTATTTATGTGCCAAGCAGGAGCAGAAACACAGCTGCTTTAACATGTCAGATCCAATAAGGGATCAGACTTGCATGCATTTGCTTTAGGAGATGCAGTCAAGCAGGAGGTATGCATTGTGTGCAAAAATGGCGGCAGCATCGAGTAACATGAAAGGATGTTCCCCCAACAATAAATAAATTAGACCAATAAGAAGAAGCACATGTGGGTGAAATTAACAGGGAGACAGTGACAGATAAAAAGTGACAGATCAAACAGCGATCCATAATACAGAGAGATCCTTACAGCTTTTGTTGTGATCGGCGAGCGAACACATTGTGCCACATGCCTCATGATTTCAAAGAAATAAGCTTATGGAAGCAGATTCCCTGACGCTCCCGTCGTCCTGCTGATAGAAAAGAAAAAGAGTAAACAGCCTGTCAAACTTGAGAAGAGGAAACAATAGCTGGAGTAATAACAGCGACTCTTCCGCGCTTTGTTCGGCATGCTTGGTGAAGGCGTGACAGCAGCATGGACGTAACCTATTGTCACATTAATCTAAGGATGATGGGTAGCCTGCGACCTCTGCTTCCTTGTCACATGGGATTAATATGATGTCACGACAGGAAATATGAACCTCCATCCGGTGGTAATTAGTTGTGTCAGCTGCTTCCTGAAGAACTACTTCAGAAAGAAAAGTGTTGGGACTGTTGCAGATTTGTCAGGTGCACATCCATGATGCAAGTCTCCTGTTCCACCACATCCGAAAGGTGCTTTACTGGATTGACTGGTTGTGTTCAAGAAACCAGTGTGAGATGATTTGAGGTTTCCTAGTTATTCTTCAGGAATCAGCTGATACAAGGCAGGATGGATCCTTGCTTTCAAGTTTACACCAAATTCTGACGTTACCATCCTCATATCACACGGCACTCGAGACTCATCAGACCAGACAACATCTTTGCAGTCTTCTAGTGTCCGATTTTGGTCAGCCTGTTTGAATTGTAGCCTCAGTAGACGTATCTAGTGTGGTCTTCTGCTGCTCCAAGGTTAGACCTGCTGTATGTTCAGGCTGCAACAAGTGGTGATTCAAGTTATCGTTGCCTTTCAGCTCAAAGCAGTTTGACCGTTGTCCTCTGGCCTTTGCTTCAGCAGCTTGTCTCGACCATATCTAATTGCCTAAATGCATTGAGTTGCTGCCATGTGATTGGCTGATTTGGTATTTGTGTTAATGAACAGTTGAACCTAATAATGTGGCTGATTATTGAATATGGTGGCATTTCTGTATACCCAATAAAACCTACAAATTTAACATTAATGCTCCAGCAGTATATCCTCATGGATATCTAGCTGCTGAAATGCTGATATCCACCTGATAGTTCATAGGTCATATATTTCCAATTTAAACATGTTTATTTTTTCTATGTGAAGAGAGGTGTCGTGTATCTGGAAATGAAACCGATGAGTGCGTAAAGCCAAAGCAATTAGATGAAAGATGCTAAAATGTCTCATAACTCTCTTTTCTACTTAACAAAGTCAACAGTGTTTGTTTCCTTGATATTATTGATATTTACCAGTGCAGCTGATCATGTGGGAAAACCTGGAGCATCTTTCAGTGGTGCCTGGTGGCTGATTCATTCAGACTGACATCATGCGTAGTGCACTGTGGTGCAATTAAGGTTAAAGATGTACAGTTTCTCTCTTACATCAGTGCGTTAAATTGGTAGAAATAAAATGCTACTGTTTTCTTAGAAGTCAGAGTAAGTTGTTTAAATTGTGACATCTGTGGGTGTATTTCTGCTACGATGAGTCTCCACCGTATGCGTGTCTTGGTGCCGACAGAGAGAGGATAACCCTCCCCCGCTTGAACCTATTCTGTGTATGCGCTTTGAAACTGTGTGTGCGCACAGGTGAACGTTCCACCGAAAAACAAGAAAAATAAAGACAAATTTGAGTCTATTGTTTGAAATCCCTCATCGTTTCTCATCTAGCAGCGAAACCGTTTCGTCTTTCAAGTCAAAGCAGTGTTTACAGCTGCAGCGTGGTTTTCTTTGAGTTTAAATAATAATGGTGTTAAAGACAGCCTCTGTGAAACCTGTTACATGCACATACATTTAAAATTTCTATTATTACACCTGAGTGTTTAAGCAGAAGAGTTCATTATGGTTGACAGAGATGCTGCTGTGTGAACGAGATCATGAGAGGGCTGCAAGAGGCGATCGGCTCATATGAATTCATCTCATGGTCGTCCCCCACCCTGGTTCAATAAATGAGCTCACATGTGCGATGGTGCTCTCTGTCTCATATGATTTTATCCCTATTCATGTCGCAGCTTTGCTGTCCGCTGGGTGGAAGAGCCCGACAAAACCTGCAGGGATTCAATTGAGTGTCAGAGGTCGCGGTAACGGAAATAACAATGTGCATCGATTCCAGCTGCAGACAATCAACGAGCTTCACACCACTTCCCTGCAAATTAAACAAAACATTTGAATTGCTGCCATTTACTTCTAATCTTTCTCTGATAATGTAATAAAATAGTAATAAGACAAATCTAATTTAAATTTGTCACATTTAATTCAATTCAGTACAGCCATATTTTGCATCTATATCAAAATATTCTCGAGGTGGTTTGCATTGTAAGATAAAGACACCACGATATTAGGGGGAAAACATCAGCAATCAGATGATCTACTTTAATAAGCAACGTCTTGGCAGTTGGGGGCGGGGTGTAAAAACTCCCTTTTAATCAGCTGTGGATGACAAAAAAGAGCACTGGTTAAGTAAGGTTTGGTTTGGGTAAAAACACAACAGTATCCTGGTTTTAAAACACTTCATGAAATAAAAATGAGAACAGGCCAGCTTTTATTACCTGCATTCTTTGCAATGCCCACCAGGGCGCGACTCCTCTGGCTGCTAAACCAAGCTGGATTTTATTGTTGATGGTCAATGGTAATATCATTGTCCCCTATGGGAATTTGCAGCATGTCCACCCAGCAAACAACACATAGTTTGTTCAGCACTTTAACACGTAACATGCTAACTGAGTTCTGTAGAGTCTGAGATGTACCTCATGATTTTCTCTGTGCACTGCAGTGTCAGACCTTGGGGTAAATTTGCTGGGATGTTCACTACACACTTGAATGCTCCAGACCTGCAAACTAACAGAACTGCTTTAACACAGGTGCTCACGCCCGCTGATAATCAAGTGAATACTGTAAGGTATACTGTTGATTACTTGTGTACAATAGTTTGGCCCATTACCCATCGTGGATTTTGTTCTTTTTTTGAAGTCAAAGTAACCTTACAATCCCAGATGAAATTTCAGACAAGTTTCATGGTATGTGCTTGCATGTTTCAAACATCCTTTTACTTTTTTCATGCATAAAAATACTTTTCTACTAAGGTGAGGCTCTGTACGTATGACATATGCAGCAGATTTCTCTGCGAGCACGTGGAGCTTCAAACTCAGGTGTGTGCATTCAGGTAGACAAAGCCTTCCGTGTGTCTGGTAATCACTCACTTTATCCAGTGAGGGGAAAAACAGTAAGCAGAGAATTCCGATGACCGGCAGGGATACGCTGATTAAAAAATGAATACGAGTAAGTAAATGGGCTTTGATGTCGCTGCTCTTCAAAGATAGTCTTGCCTCTAGGGTGCGCGACCCTCCACTGTAACTCAGCTCTGCTCAAAAATGACAGGAAGTCTTCGCCATATTTTCTTTCCTGTTTTCTTCTTCTGTTCTTTTTACCAACATAAATCTTTGAAACATTTTTTTCTTCTTCTCAGTGTGTGTGTGTGTATGTACAGCAGCTTGAGTGGGACTGAAAGAAATGCATGTGAAAAATGTCGGAGAGGATTGGGATCTGATCCCCTGCCCTCCCCAGCTGATCCTGGCTGGTTCTGTACCATTCTGTAATGATTACAACCTTCTCCCTGGTTAAACTTGAAACCTTAGCAATAGAAGAGCTTAAAGTGCAAATTTAGTCTGAACCTTCTTGCAGTGTAACAAAGTTTGAGTCATTTTTATTCAGTTTTCTTGTTGTTGTTGCGTGTAGATGCAGTTTGCGTTGGGATCTGGGTGATCTCGAACAAATCGCTCAGCCATTTCCCCTCAGTGAACGTTAAAGTGACTCACAAATGGCAGATCTCTTGATTAATAATCCAACTGCCTGTCGTGTTGCAGATGATGTGTGAGCGGTGCAGAATAATGCATGCCATCCTGTGATTGTAAATGATCAAAAGCTCCTTCTTTTTTTTCCTGATGGGTGCAGTGCAGTGACAAGTTTCCTTCCTGAAACTCTAAAAATTCCCTACAGTGGAGGCGTGAGGGCTTTGATATTCCGCTCTTCAAGAACTGCTGAATAATGGACGTATGCTTTCACGGAGCTCATGGGCCGATATTTTCACACGCAGTTTCACTTTTGTGGCTCTGGGGCTTCTTTGTTTTCCAGTGGTGTCATCTGAATGACAGGTAAGGAAGACTTTGCATCTTCTAAAATATTTAAGTGCACTTTAACATGGAATATTTTAAAACCTGACACACTCTTTAAAGAAGTTGTGTAGCAAAGGCAGCACATCCTGCAAGAAGTGGCCTGACTGGCTCTAGATCTGGGAGCAAAGTTTGATTTTCACAGAGGTTCCAGCTTGGGAATTCCCTCTTTAATAATCTGCTAACACAGCTGACATATCAGTTAAAAAGCCTCTAATTAAAGTCCCTATATCAGGATCCACTCATTCATTGCTGTCAAAGAGCACTACTCAGATGAGACGTCTTTTTTCAAGTGAGACTTTGCCTCTGCAAGTCTATTAACAGGACTCACCTGTCTTTTGTAGCTTGGGCCTCGAAATAGTGCAGCTCCACTGCTGCACGGCGTAGATGTAAACATCTTTCTGGCTGTCAGACAGAGTGGGCTAATTGTTAGGGAGAAACAGATGGTGCACCAAAGCTCCGACAAAAAGGAGAAAATTGTTAAACCTGAGAAAAATGCTTTATTTTTCTGTTTGAGCTGCCATTAAAGTGGAAGGAAAACAGCGAGCAAGCCTAGTGAAGCGGCTTCAGTCGGAGAGATGTTTGAAAGGGCCGTTTGGCTCATCGGGAGGCATTTTTGGAGTGAAATAGATTGAGTGCGAGATGAAATAAAGGCATCACTGCAAAAAAGGAAGAAGATAGGGAAGTAGGGTGGGAGGCGGGGCAGATTGGTGTGGGAGGCAGCGCCACGAATGCCTGTTTCTGCCTTTGCGCTTCCTTCATTCATGTCGGGACCACTGAGGCAGAATGCTAAGCTAATGAGCTCCCGCAGGAGAGCGCCAGTTTGGCACACTGACAGACTACCCTGTATCCCGGCTTAGCTTTAGCTTAGCTCGGCAAACATCACAGCTGCACAGGCCCTCAGACCCTCCTCAGTTCTGAGTTACACATAAAGATGCCTCTGTTTCATATATACACATATATATGCTTGCATGTTTATTCCTATCTCTGGTAGCAGTTGCCCAAAAGAAAAACACAGGTACATCTCTCACAAATTTAATTGTCTTTCTAATCTAATTTTGCTTTTCTGCTCGGTCGTCTGCCAAAGTATTAATCACGCTTAGCACACCTGGCTGTGTGCGCTCAGACAGACGCAGGCAAACATGCTCCCAGTCACACACTGAGCTGTGCCAAAGACCAGAATTAATTGTAATTTGCTTCCAAAGACCAGCGACAACCACGTGGAAGCATATTCATCTGAGAGCGCCGGCTGCTTGAAGAAAATTCTTCAACCTGTAGCAAACCCTTATTGCTTTAAACCACCTCGGTCATTTTCTGCTAACAGGTGATCAGGTTTTGTTATTGGCTGACTTACTGCATCTATATTATCAACTGAATGCTGTCCAGGAGCTAATGCCCATCAGGGTGCACTTGTCCTTTACTTTTATTTACTTTTGGTTTCCTGAGAGATTTTTGTACCCAGCGGCTGTGAAGCTGAGTCCGATGGGGAACAAATCTTAATGCTGATGGTGTCATTTTTCTGTGTGCACTACTCCATGATTGTTAGTTATTCCCACGGCTCTGGTGCCGGCCTGCCTTTCTCTGTGTCTCTAGCTGTTCCTTTAATAGACAGTAAAAATAATGATTTTAACTACATGTAATGTAAGCCACTGATTTGTGGCCTTCCCCTGCTGATCCTGGCTTGTTCTGTTCATCGGATTTTCTCCGCTGTCGTTAGCAAACGACGGGTCAGTCACAAGTTGCGAGCCGATAAGGAGATCCTGGCAAATCCTGCTGTAAAATGGACTTCATGTTTTATTCAAGGTGGCCTGAAATGCACGTCTGACAAAAGTGCTTACTGAGTTCAGGTCTGAGGGTTGTTTTCCAATAGTTCCACTGGCACTTTGCACCCACCAGGTATCGCCCCCTGATGGCCATTAAAAAGAATGCAGCTTTACGAAGTTACTGTCACGTCATTATTTTTCAGACGTGAAAGCTACGTAGATTTTTTTCCCACTGTTGATGTCCCCCCTGTTGATTCTCATTCACAGTATCTGAATGAGTGCATTAAAAATGATAGGTTATGTTTTATGTATCGCACCGTGCCGCAATCAGCTGCAGCTGGCCACGACATAGCAAATGCAACTCTGGGACAGACATTTTTGGGCCCTGACTGCCACGTTGTACTCATCTCACATTCTTTCTGTCTGTCTCGCTCTCTCTTAGTGCAGTGCAGCATATAACCTCAGCATATAGCAATGATCAGCATTATCAACATCATCCTTCCAGTTTTTGATGTCAGCACTCTGGACAACACCTGCAGCCAGAGGTTGGGAAATAGAAACATTTATCTAAGCTTTTGCTACGAGCACGATCTTTTTCATTTAGACTACCAAAAGCCCCAAAAATGATTCGGCTTTGCTCAAGTAACATAAACACAGCTGTAGAGAGACGCCCATTAAGCACAGGTCACCACAGACCGACTGGATGGGTCACCGTATAACAAGTACACTCATAAACATTTGTGCATTTGTATATACCACATGCACATATAAATTGCAGTATGAGTGCATATTTTCAACATCTATGGCTACGTTCACACTGCAGGCGAAAGCGCATCAAATCCGATTTTTTTGACCCTATGCATCCATATCCGATCATGGTATGACAGTGTGAACGGCACAAATCCGATATTTTCGAATCCGATCTGGGTCACTTTCATATGTGGTACTGAATCCGATTCATATCTGATGTTTTAGAAAGCGACTGTTTTAGAAAGCGACTGCGACGGTCATGTCGCATTAAATCCATCTTTTACGTCACTGACACAAGACAGACGCCAATTATCAGCGCCAGAGAAGACATCGCGAACGCTTCCTGGCCATCCAGTGTAGATGTCAGTGAAACTGTTGGGAAGACAACGTTGGAGAAACGTGAACATTTTATTTGTACTGTATAATCTGCAGATTCTGACAGAAATCTGCAACTATCCTTTGAAGCACTGCTCCTCTCCAAAACAGCAATAAGGATAATTATTAGGTTATCTGCATTATTATGTAAATAACAAAATAACTTAAAGCAAAAATTGGGAAACGTGAAGTCCGAAGTCTTTATATTAAGGCCATCAGTCAAAGAATATTGTTTGCTCTGGGTCTAAACAGAGTGCGTTGTGTGTGACGTCTTCTTTTGCGCATGCGGGCCGCTTTGAGCGTTCACACTAGAGCACGTTTGCTGTCGCATTTTATTTGTAGTGTGAACAAGCAGACAAAAAAATTGGATTTGATCAAAAAATCGGAATTTAGCTTTAAGACCTGCAGTGTGAACGTAGCCTAATAATCAGGGTTTTTTTGTTTTGTTTTGTTTTTTACAGAAAAACAAACTAAACTACTCATCCTTCATCTTTTGAGCTTTTCCTTCAGAAAAGTCATCGACATGTCGACTTTGCTGCAGCACTGCTCAAATGCAAAGGGACTTGAAACATTTTAACATACTTAATTTACTTTCAATTAAATGTAGTGCAAATATGCTGTGATAATTTGATAATTGTGTTGACTGGGCCCCTTGTCCTAGATTAACAGTCATGCATCTTTTTTATTTTATTTTAAGTTTATTTCGCAACCTAACAAACTTGTTTAAATAAATTCTAGTTTAAAATATAATAAAATTGATTATTATCTCAAATAATAAATGCGTGGACGGTCATATTTTTGCTTTTGGATGTCATGGAAATCCTGGATTTTACACATTCACATTCCCAGATTGACCTCTGCTCAGTCACGCTGCTAACTCGTGTTGTTTTAGCCAGTAACTCAGATAAGGTAATATTTTTTACTCAATGTTTTGTTATAAATCAGGACTTTGTAGTTTAATCTGTAGGGAGATAATTGAGAGAGAGGAGTATGCCCTTGCCTTTGGTTTGGGTGATACACCGCTGCTCTGATTAGACAGCAGAGAAGACCATGGAGGAGCGTCTGGAGACACAAGGCTGACGTATGGAGGAGAAGCACGCTGGATCTCAGGGCTGCTCTCAAACGTAGCAAATGAACATGGATTCCACGGGGATGTGGCTGCGTATATGTGTGTGTGCCTGAAAGTGTGTGCGTGTCCAGAAGAGAGTGAGATGAAAGTGAAATCTACTTATAAAGCTGTCAACATGATAGAGTGTGTTTATGCATTTGTATAAGCAGAGAAGGCATACACTATAAAGATGTTTACAGAGAATTTGTGGATACTCAACATTAATTTTGAATTTTTATTTGCTCTGTGTGCGTGTAGGTGCGTGTGTTTGCACAAAGTGCATTTGTGTAAATCTCAAGGTCTGAGGCGGAGCGCCGAGCTTGCGTCTGCCAGCGTCGTGCAGCAGTTTGAGGAGTCGTCGTTGTTTTGCCGGAGAGTCATTTGGATTGAATTGATAAGAAGGCCACTAGCTGCCGCTTCAGCAGGTTGCCATGCCGACGTGTCTTCCACGGAGAAAGAAATGGTGCCTCAGGTAGCTCTCCTAAGAGAAGCCGTCGTGTGCATGTGTATGGGCTCAAAATGTGGTCATAAATATTTTGTACTTGTAAATCAGGATTTGTGTGTGTGTAAAAAAGATTTGTGTGTGGACTTAGCCAAAAAAAACCCTGCAAGTTACAAGTACGAATTTTGACCCTATTTTTCTTCCTTTCATCTGATTGGTCAATGTCCCGTCAATCACAAATGTAACAATCCAATCAGAGAACAGATGGGTTTGGCTGTCGGAGGGGCGCTTTTTTTCAACTGCAGGTCTTTGAAGGGAATAAATGCCCTTTTACATACCAACCCAGCGTTTTCCTTCATCACCACGAAGGAAAACAGTCTGTGGTCGTCCGAGTTTGGTGATTTTTGTGTCACAGGACTACGTGTTTAATACAGGGACTTCCACAGCCTTTTCAACAGCGCTGCGGACCGCGGGGTGGGGGCAGTGTTTTGGAAATGACAGTCTTCATTACAAAGCTTTCTTCGTTATGAATTAGCATAGATGTTTTTATTGAACATTTGAAGAACTAGCAAAAAAACCAGAAACTCTTGTAGTTCACATAAAGTCAGAGATAGAAAAGACAAGGAGCAGGTGCATCTAGTACAGGCAGAGCTGCTGCAAAAACCCACAGAGCCCAGCAGCCAGCGCAACAAATTCTGGATCCTTTGCTTTTAGTTAGCAGTTAGCATTAGCAGCACATCCTGCGTCCCATGTGAAAGGACTTTTATGCTGCGCACTGTGACTCACAGCAATGGTCCTGGGTCAGCCCTGACTTTGTGTTAAACTAATCCTAAAATAATAATGGTATTTCTAACCACTGATATACCACAACTTTACCCTTTCAACAGCTGCTGAATGTTAGGGGACCTAACTGCTATCGGATATTTATATAGAGATCCTCCAGCTTCAAACTGTATTACCCTTCAAGGACCTGCAGTTCAAAAAAAGCGCCCCTCCGACAGCCAAACCCATCTGTTCTCTGATTGGATTGTTACATTTGTGATTGACATGACATTGACCAATCAGCTGAAAGGAAGAAAAATAGGGTCAAAATTCGTACTTGTAACTTGCAGGGGTTTTTTTTTGGCTAAGTCCACACACAAATCTTTTTTACGCACACAAATCCTGATTTACAAGTACAAAACCGATTTACAAGTACAAAATATTTATGACCAGAGAGTTTCATGTGCTGCTCCGTGTGCGTCGGATCCCTGAAATGTTTGCGATCGATTTTAAACCAATGCTCTCGTCTGTTTATTTCATTGACATCACAAGTGACATAAAAATAAACTCCCCGGCACCCCGTGTGTGCTTTTACACATTTCTGCGTGCAACAGCATGCACGCATCTACACCCGATCACCTTTTAAGGTGTTTTGGAACATCTGGACCTGCCACTCAAACCATCTCCTAAGCGCAGGTAACATCTGCACATGCCACTTGCCATCCCATTGGCCCAAAGCACATCTGTCTGTAGTAATGCGCCGTATGATTGGCAGGAGGTGTGAGGGGAGGGAGGTCAGGAGTTGCATTTAAACAAAAAAAGATGGCTGTAGTAGAATTTTAAAGGTCAGATGCGCTTTGTGACTGGAATGTAGGAAATGTAGAAATGTAGGAAAGTTGCGTGGGAGGAAATGAATAACCAACAAGTTGTAGCCCTTGAGCAATGCAAAGGCCGTCGCTTTTACATGGAAGCTTTAGGCTGCTGGTGAGTGCAGGGTGGAAATAATGAGGAACATTGTATTCAGTCATAACCTTGGAGGAGAGCGGCTGGATAAAAGCATTTGGTTTTTTTTTTCTTTTTTTTTGCATTTGAAAGCCACGGATACAGATATGAGGAACCAGAAGGTCAAACTACATGGTATCCTTGCTGCATCATACTGAGAATGAAAACACCTCTAACCGTGGGGGTCAGAGTGCTGCTGCATCAAGCTTTTCTTTGTAATTAAAAAGGTTTTCAACATTAGTCAATCATGGTGTTGGAATGAAGTGTTTTTATTTAATTGAGCTACTTTTGCATCTTTTTGGTCCTTCACCCTTTTCCCCGTCTGTCCTCTGCTCTGCTGTCTGTCCCTCTCTGACTGTATATATTAATCTACATGAGCGTTTAAATCCATCATGTCATTTTCACCCGCAGTCCCTCGCAGGTTTATGGCAGAGACATACTGAACATACAGTATATACAAAAAAACACATAAAACGTATAAAAGTTAGACATTTATTTGCATGTCACTGAGTGAAATAAGTATTGGAAACCAAAGCAAAACATGAGTTAGCACTGAATGAAGAAACCCCTGTTGGTCAGCACAGTGGTCGGATGTTTTTGTGGTGGTGGAGAGGTTTGAATGGGAGGAACAGGTGTGCTTTTTACACGTAACAATCTGAGATCAGGAGTATTTGTAACTGACTGATTGTAATGGCCCAGCCTGTGGCAGCCAGAGTTCTCTCTGGGTTGTAGAGAATCAAATATTTACTTCACTTAATGATGTTCAAAACAGTTTAGAACTTTTATGTGAAGTTTTTCTAGATTTTTGGTTAATAATTTGTCTCTCTCAAATAAAATCGCACTACCATAAAAATTAGAGACTGTTCACTTTGTAAGTGACCAAACTTACAAATTCAGCAGGGGATCAAATAATTATTTCCCCCACTGGAGTCAGCAGCTCACAGATGCATGTTGGCCTGGCCATGTGGGCCTTTTAAAATCCGGCAATAAAATCTTCAAATTGATTCTAAAACTAACAGGAAGCCAGCGAAAGGCTGCAAGGACTGATGTTAAAAGCCTCGTGGTTGTCATGGTCCCTGTGCCTCACCAGCTGATTCTGTATTAGGCAACATGTTTTCTCTCTCTCTCTCTCCTGCCGGGGCGATGCTCATTATGGGCTCCCGCCCCTGGCCCACGCACCTGCTGCCGATCGGGATAATCACAAGGCCGATTTAAGACAGCAGCACTGTGTCACTCGTCGCTGGATCGTTGAGTTATCAGCGTCAGTCGCTCAGTAGATTGTAAATAAGGATCTGTGAGTTCGTTCCGTCTGTTCGCCTCTAACTATAATCTCTGTGTACAGATCTATCCCGGACCTTTCCCTGCCTGCCTGTCATCCCGTGGACGAGTGAGTGGATGGTGTTTCCCCAGTGTGGGGAGTGAAGAGAGAGAGCCTTTGGAGGACGTCAGATTCCCGTCTTTTCCCTCACATACCCTGGAACCCTGGACCCCCCTCCCCTCCCTCCAGCACTTTGTAAATAGCATCACCTGGTGTTGTTGTGTAAATAAAATCTGTAAATCCTGTAAGGAGTCCCGGTCTGCGCCTGAGTCCGTTAACTGAAACCTGACAGAACGATCCAGCCATCATGGACTCAGCAGGTCGGGACCCAGCCGCTCAGGACCCTGTCGCTCAGGCACTCATCGCTCAGGGAGCTGCTCTGGCTCGACATGAGCAAATGCTCGAGCAGCTCCACCACGAAATGGCGGCGCTTACGCAGGCGGTCACTCGCTTAACACCTCTGGAGAGTGATCCCCGGCCGGCGGCTCCCGCCCCCCAGGAGCCTGCGCCTGCCGCTGCGAGCACACCTCCGGCACCTCTGCCACCCTCGGACGGACCCCTGCCCACGCCGGAACCTTTTACAGGTGAGTCGGACAAGTGTGCTGGTTTTCTGGCTCAATGTACTCTTGTGTTCCGTGAGCAGCGGCGCTTCCATAACAACGACGGTGCCAAAATAACCTTTTTTGTCCAGTTGCTGCGGGACCGGGCTTTAAAGTGGGCTCAGGTCGTGCTTAGCTCGGATCCCGGGATTGCCTATGCTGATTTCCTGTCTAAATTCCAGACTGTGTTCAATAAAGGCTCAGGCGCTGAAGTCGCCGCGCTTCGTCTGCTGAACTACAAACAAGGGAAGCGGAGCATGTCTGACTATTCTATTGATTTTTGGATTTTGGCTGAAGAGACAGGCTGGGGCCCGGAGGCCTTACGGAGTGCACTGCTCAATAATGTTCGTGAAGAGGTGAAAGATGAACTCATTATGCGAGATCTCCCCGACTCTCTTACCGAGTTAATGGCTTTATGTATCAAGGTGGATGACCGGCTGCGAGCTCGTCGTCTGCCGCGGCACTACAATTCCCAGGAGGCCACGGGGCAGTGGAGGGCTGGCTCCACCTCGGAGCCCAGCTCTTCCCGGCAGGCAGAGAGCGCAGACGGAGGAGAGCAACCCATGCAGATTGGAGGCTCGCATCTCTCCGCCGCGGAACGCCAGCGCCGTATCTCTGCCGGTGAGTGCCTCTATTGCGGCCACAAGGGACATGTGGTCGCCTCTTGCCCATCTCGAGCAAAAGTTCGCGCCCACCAGTGACGGTAGGAGTGCTGGTGGGCGGTCTCAGCCAAGACAAATCTCCTCCACGGTTAATGCTGTCTGCCCAGCTCACGGTCAACACCAAAGGTCATGTTCTCTCCGTTTTGATAGATTCAGGGGCGGAACAGAATTTTATTGACTCTGAGTTAGCAGACCGCCTTCAGCTAGGGCAGGAACCTCTTCCCCACACTTTGCATGTCACTGCTTTGTCCGGCCAGCGCCTACCTGACATTACTCACGTCACTGAGCCCGTTATTCTTACTCTGTCTGGCAACCATACTGAGGAAATATGTTTTTTTGTGTTTAAGGCCACTCGGACGCCGCTCGTTCTCGGGCACCCCTGGCTTCGTCAACACAACCCGTGCATTAATTGGCTTACGGGACGCATTACGGGGTGGGGAGAGGAATGCCATATGACCTGCCTTAAATCCGCCTCACCGCCTCACACACCAGCCTCCCTCGCCAAGTCGACCGCGCCCTCCGATTTGTCCGGAGTGCCCCCTGTTTATCATGATCTCGCCGAAGTGTTTCGCAAGGACCGGGCCCAGTCGTTGCCTCCTCACCGACCGTACGATTGCGCTATCGACTTACTCCCTGGCGCGCCATTGCCTACTAGCCGTCTCTACAGCATCTCTCTACCGGAGCGAGAGGCTATGGAGTCATACATCTCAGAGTCCCTCGCCGCCGGCTTGATCCGCGCATCCTCATCGCCCATAGCAGCAGGGTTTTTCTTCGTCGAGAAAAAAGACAAGTCTCTCCGCCCGTGCATCGACTACCGTGGATTAAATAACATAACCATCAAAAACAAATATCCACTCCCACTTCTGACCTCTGCTTTTGAGCTGCTCCAGGGGGCGACAGTTTTCAGCAAATTGGACTTGAGGAGCGCATATCACTTAGTTCGGATCCGAGAGGGCGACGAGTGGAAGACCGCCTTCAATACTCACCTTGGACACTTTGAATACTTGGTTATGCCGTTCGGCCTCTCTAATGCTCCTGCAGTTTTTCAAGCACTCGTTAATGATGTTTTGAGGGATTTCATCAACAGGTTCGTCTTCGTCTACCTCGACGACATCCTGATCTTCTCCAAATCACTGTCAGAGCATGAGACCCACGTCAGACAGGTCCTGCAACGCCTGCTGGAAAATCGGTTGTTCGTAAAAGGTGAGAAATGTGTCTTCCACGTGTCCACAGTTGCCTTCTTAGGCTACGTCATCGAGCAGGGAGACCTACGTCCCGACCCAGCTAAGGTGAAAGCCGTGGTGGAGTGGCCTGAACCCCCCAACCGACGGCAGCTGCAGCGGTTCCTCGGCTTCGCTAACTTCTATAGGAGGTTCATCCGGGACTATAGCAAGGTAGCTCTGCCTTTAACACAATTGACCTCTCCCAGGGTTCCTTTTCAGTGGAACGATGCTGCCCAATCAGCCTTCCTGGAGCTGAAAGAGCGATTCGCCTCAGCACCCATTCTGGTCCAGCCCGACCTAACCCTGCAGTTTGTGGTGGAGGTGGACGCATCCGACACGGGAGTAGGAGCGGTCCTCTCGCAACAGAGGGATGGTAAGCTCCACCCGTGTGCCTTTTTCTCCCGTCGTCTCACCCCCGCAGAACGCAACTACGACATTGGCGATCGGGAACTTCTTGCCATCAAGCTCGGCTTGGAGGAGTGGAGGCACTGGCTGGAGGGCACTGCCCAACCGTTCATCGTTTGGACAGACCATAGGAATCTGGCATATCTGCAAACCGCAAAGAGGCTTAACGCCAGACAAGCAAGGTGGGCTCTGTTTTTTACGCGGTTCCACTTTTCAATCACTTACTGCTCCCATCCTCCCGGCCACCTGTGTGGTGGGGGCTGTCTCCTGGGAAATCGAGTCGGCCATTCGCGAGGCTCAGAGAGCCGAACCGGATCCAGGAGGCGGCCCTGCGGGGCGCCTGTTCGTTCCCCAACCTGTCAGGTCTCAGGTATTACAGTGGGCACACACAGCCCGTTTCTCCTGTCACCCAGGAATACACCGCACAATTACTTTCCTGCAGCGCTACTTTTGGTGGCCCACCCTGAGCCGGGACGCCAAAGAATACGTCTCCGCGTGTACAACCTGCGCTCGAAACAAGACCCCAAACCAGCCACCCTCGGGTCCGCTTCATCCCTTACCCACGCCTACCAGACCATGGTCCCATGTTTCTCTGGATTTTGTGACCGGCCTCCCGCCATCTGCAGGTAATACGGTCATACTCACGATCATTGACCGCTTTTCTAAGGCGGCTCACTTTGTTGCTCTGCCCAAGCTGCCTACAGCATTGGAGACTGCTCGCCTGCTCACCACCCATGTCTTTCGCCTGCACGGCATTCCAGATGACATCGTGTCTGACCGGGGTCCTCAATTCACGTCCCGTGTGTGGAGGGAGTTCTGCACCTCATTGGGATCTAAGGTCAGTCTCTCCTCTGGTTATCATCCGCAGAGCAATGGCCAGTCCGAACGGGCGAACCAGGAGTTGGAGGCGGCCCTGCGCTGCGTCGTCTCTTCCAACCAGGCCGTCTGGAGCGAGGAACTGCCCTGGATCGAGTACGCCCACAACAGCATGACCTCCTCCGCCACGGGCCGGTCCCCTTTCGAAGCTTCTCTGGGGTTCCAGCCACCTCTTTTTCCCTCCATCGAAGGCGAACACTCTGTGCCATCCGTCCGGGCGCATCTGCGTAGGTGTCGTCGGGTGTGGAAGGCCACCCGGGCTGCGTTGTTACGCACCAAGGACCGCAACAAACGCTTCGCTGACCGCCGCCGGTCCTCCGCTCCCGCCTATACTGTTGGGCAGAAGGTATGGCTTTCCACACGCTTCGTTCCCATCCGGGCGGAATCCAGGAAGCTCTCTCCTGCCTATATCGGCCCGTTCGAGATCTCGGCTTTGGTTAACCCTGTGTCTGTTAAGCTCAAGCTGCCTCGCAACATGAAGATACACGATGTTTTCCATGTGTCTCAGGTTAAACCTCTCCAGTCCAGTCCTCTGTGCCCGCCTTCCAGGCCCCCTCCTCCCCCCCGGCTCGTGGACGGTCTGCCGGCTTACTCGATCACCCGTATCATGGATTCTCGGCGGCGGGGGCGTGGCTTCCAGTACCTGGTGGATTGGGAGGGCTATGGCTTGGAGGAGCGGTCCTGGGTCCCTCGGGCGGCCATCCTGGACCGGCGCATGCTGCGGGCGTTCCATCGTCTGCATCCGGATAAGCCTGGTGGGTCGCCGGGGGGCTCCCGTTGAGGGGGGGGGGTACTGTCATGGTCCCTGTGCCTCACCAGCTGATTCTGTATTAGGCAACATGTTTTCTCTCTCTCTCTCTCCTGCCGGGGCGATGCTCATTATGGGCTCCCGCCCCTGGCCCACGCACCTGCTGCCGATCGGGATAATCACAAGGCCGATTTAAGACAGCAGCACTGTGTCACTCGTCGCTGGATCGTTGAGTTATCAGCGTCAGTCGCTCAGTAGATTGTAAATAAGGATCTGTGAGTTCGTTCCGTCTGTTCGCCTCTAACTATAATCTCTGTGTACAGATCTATCCCGGACCTTTCCCTGCCTGCCTGTCATCCCGTGGACGAGTGAGTGGATGGTGTTTCCCCAGTGTGGGGAGTGAAGAGAGAGAGCCTTTGGAGGACGTCAGATTCCCGTCTTTTCCCTCACATACCCCGGAACCCTGGACCCCCCTCCCCTCCCTCCAGCACTTTGTAAATAGCATCACCTGGTGTTGTTGTGTAAATAAAATCTGTAAATCCTGTAAGGAGTCCCGGTCTGCGCCTGAGTCCGTTAACTGAAACCTGACAGTGGTGGCATTTTGAGTTAATTGTAGCCTGTGTGTGTTACGATGACTGATGACTGTACGGTGTACAGGCTACAATAGTCAAGTATGGAAAGAATGAAAGCACAAGTGACCTTTTCTAAGTGAGAATGAGGCAGGAATGAGTGGATTTTAGATCGCTGTCTAAGCTGAATGAAAAAGTCCTTCGTAGCTTTAGACTGCATAAGCTTTTGAAACCCAACCTAAAGCAAAGATCAATATTGTTGTTACTGCTGGGTGAGAAGTGTGTAACAACAGTTATTTCAGGTTTACAGTCAGATATTCAGTTCCTAACTCCAGTAGATGAGACCTGATGTGTGAGACAAACATGGCAGGTTGACTAAGTCTAGGCTTGAATTGTGTTTTTATATTTATTCTCTACTACTTCCTCTCTCACCTTTAAACCATCCTGTTTGAGGATGCAGCTGAAGGAACAAAACTTTAGCTGTTCTAATTTAATATAACAATTATAATTCATCAGATTCCCGCGTGTCTTAATGATAGATGAGAAGTTTGTTCATTTGTCCAGCTGGCATGTTTCCCTTCTTGCTTGTGTGGCTTCAAATAGGTGTTTTCCACTCTTACTGACCAAAACACTTCAGCATGCACATTCTGTATATACATATACTCACACACACAGTGCAGATTTATCCACAGCAGGGGTTATTTTCATCTACTCTTACATGTTTTTAAACCTCTTTACTAATATTAAAGAAACCGCTCTGCTGTTGGGACATTTATCCAGTCAAAGGAGCTTGGAAAGTTCCCTTGAAGACGTTTCACCTGTAATCCGAGAAGCTTCTTCAGTTCTAAGAGCAATTGTTGGCAAGTCCCAGATTTTAAGCCCTATGGGAGTGTCCCCTCAAGAGGGTCATGGACCCCCTATTGATCCTCTACCTAATCACGCGAGCCAAGGTGTGAAAATTGGTGTGGGTCACAATCAGCCAAGGTTTCGGGTGAGCTCAGCTAGCCTCACTCTATCATGTGATTGACCAGCCAGAGAGGCTAGGTGCCAGGCCACGCCAGGCTCTACCACCAGCTAACGAGGCTAGCTGCCAGGTCACGCCGGGTATCAACACTAGCCAGCAAGGCTAGCTGCCAGACCATGCTGAGCTCCACCAACAGCCAGAGAGACTAGCTGCCAGACCACGCCGGCTTCGTGCATTTAGCTCACTCTGATGCCATTTAACCTGAATACTAATGTTAGGGTAACTGAATCCAGACAAGATAGTGTTAAAGTTACTTCATAGTGCAGGTCCCAAATTTGAACACAAGTAATTTAAACCAAAGCGTCAAAACTTTGGACACCTGTGCATCACCTTGCATGCACGTTTGTCAGATTAATATAATACACTGGAACACGTTTTGTGAGCAGACGAGCAGACACTAACAAGTCAGATACAGATGGAGTTTTCAACCACTCTGAACTAACATGGCTAACTTCTTTAACTCATTCACTGCCATTGACGTCTATAGACGTCAATGGCAGTCAACGTAAGTTTTTCAATTGACGTCTATAGACGTCAATTACGTTTTTCAATGGGAGGGGCTAGAATACAACCTCGGGCAGCTTGTCAGTGAACATCAGACTGCTTGAAATGTATTTTTCACAAAAAGCTCGTTTTCTCCCTTTTTTTGGTCAAAACAGGCATTTTTGGTGGAACCCACCTCTCTTCTACAGCTGATTACTAAAGAATGGAAAATGGTAGAAACAAGCTTCTTTTTTTGGATGGAAGAAGAGAGTCTGTTCTTCATTTTGGTAGGTTCAGCGTTTATATGATCATAACACACAGTTTTCTGTGGCTCTTCAAAAATGAGTAAAAATGCTCAAAAACCGTGGCAGTGAATGAGTTAATTAATTACCCAGCATCTGCTCAGGCTTCTTGTTCTTAAGACTGTTCCTCACTGTTTTTTGTTTTTTTTTAAACAACCTCAAATCCACGTTCATCATTAAAAACTACATATGCTGTGTGAAAACAGAGCGGCTAAGGAGGAGCAGCTGATAGAGACGGCAATTATTCCTGATTTCATAATTCAACATCATCATATTTCAGGATGGCTTTTGTCTGCGTTTGAATCCTTTCACCAGCACATGTGTGTGCACATGAACACACACGCACACGTCTTTCTGTCTCCATGGTCCCTCCTTCCTAATTTTGTCTTTCATGCTCTAGCAACTTCTGGAGCGCCCTCAAATTAATCAGTGTTTTAACTGACGCTCGTTAAATATTCAAATTTGATAGCAAGTTTCCTAACACATCTTCAGCTGGCCACTTTCTTCTTGGCTACGAGCGGTGCAGCTGCATCTCACTATACATTTGGTAATGCAGTTTAACACACACACACACACACACACACACACACACACACACACACGCACACACAGCTATTTATCACGCATCACAGTGTGTGTTATTAGATTAACGGTGAACCTTAAAAGATTTTCATGAGGTCAACTCAGATGCTGTCACACATTTCAGTTATTTTTTCAAAATACAGTCACGGTAAAAAGAAAGTATTCACTCTGTCGATGCAGATTTTATATAAGAAGACGTGAAAATTTAACTTAAAATTTTAAAATCAGATGAGCTACAACACTGTGTCATTATTTATTTAACAAAACATCAGCCAAAAATGCAGAAGCAGTTTGTCAAATTATACGCCCCGTGATTCAGCTTGTTGAGCTATCTTAAGCAGCAATAACTTGAAGTCATCATTTTCTGTGTGATTTTATCAGTATCTCACCTTATTGTGGGGAAAGTTTGGCCCACTGTCTGTTTATTCACAGCTCTCTTAAGGTCCTACTGGTAACCCTGGTAACTCTGCTCTGTGTGCCAAGTGTCAAGTCATAATATTCACTGCTATCACAGGTTTGGCATTAACTGATCGGTTTGATTTCAATATCAGTAGGTCAGCCACAGAGCAGTGCTTTGATGAGAGGACTCTAGTTTTGCTTTTGCACAGCAGATCTACATTTACATTTACACACAAGCGCTGTGATGGCTTCACGCTATTCCAGTAATTGACAGCTCGGTGGTGCAGACAGTGGTATGAGCAGCTACTGTCACACTCTCTGTGCCTCAGATGGAGAGACAGTGAGTTGGATGAAGTTTTGACAGTCACTGGAAGCCCTTTCAAATCCCTCAGAGAGAGTTGCTGTGTGGGTACCTGTGCTGTAGCTGAGCAGCTCTCCCAGGAGGGGCTGTGTTTGTGTGTCTGTGCATAATCTCGGCCATCCTGTTTACTGCTCGTCAGCCCTAAATGTCTTTTTAACTCTGAATACACTGTTGGCAGGCCCATGGGGTTCATTTACTGTAACTCATGTGCTGTCAGTTTTCCATCAGTGCTAATCAGGCATGCTAATTCTGATGCTAACAGTACAGTATGTGTGCAAACAGATTCAAACAATCTGTGTTAACCTTTATTAACACTTGGGACAGCAGCTCATATGTAATGTAGACCAATCTGGTGGTTCTTCCTTGAATCAGGGCATGCATACATACACAGAATGATGCTATATAAAGCCCAGGACCACCCATGTGTCTTTTTTTTTAATCCAATTCCTTTTACATTAAGTGTTTTCTAGTTGTAAAAACAGTAAAAAGACAGACAGCTTGATCGAAATAGTGACACTGAGACAACTCAGTTGCAAAACTAGTGAAAACACAGTTAAAAAAAGATGAGGATGGAAAAAATGTGAGTGGGCTCCACCTGTTTGGGAGGTTGCCCCTCTAGTGCAGTTGCTGAAATTGATTAACCCCCTAATTTAACTCTAATTAAAAAATGTTTTTTGTCTGTTTCACCTCAGTTTGCTTGTCTTTGTCAACCACGTTGCCATTTTCTTTCATGTGTTTTCTCTTTCAGCTACAAAGATGGACAGAAATGCTACCCTCTTGTGTTGACTTTTTTGTTTTGAAGAGCAATCTCACATATTGCACCTTTATTTTTCCTTTTTTCTACTTTGCTCTTGTCTTGTGAGACATCGAGTGAGATATTTATCTTTAGAGTCCAGAAGATCCATGTTTGATCCCTGTAGATGTCAACTCATGCCACTGTACAACATGTTGAGCTTAAACAGCATCGGCTTCATTTTGGCTGCATTTACCGTCAGGGACACAGAGTATTAGCAGGTGCACATCAGCCCAAACAGAAATGCTATTTTTCAACAATGCTCCATGTGACACACGTGCTACAGAAGAACACAAACCTAACACATCCCGGATGAAAGATAGCATCTCCTGCACGAATGAGGAGGTATGCCTCTTCACCGATCACAGGCTCAGCTGCACAGAAACCTCCAGAAATGGCAGAGACGCTGAGTTGTTGTTTTAGAAGTTTCTATGGACGTCATTCTCCGCATTCAGTCGTTTGACAGTGTTGTGGGGGAGACCGCCTGTCAAATAAACCATGACCGCTGCAGCCTGTCACGAGCCCTCCCCCCTTTTCCTGTTAAATGTTGTGCCATGTTGAAAACCCTGTCACTCTGACACTAATACACACACACACAGTGGAGTGAAAGTGCAGGCTCTGCTAACAGCAGTCTGCCTCTTCTGATTGATGGGACAAACAGAAAATTGCGGTGGTTACAGACCATGATTACGTCATGATGTCTGAGCGATAATAAAAAGCCTGGAATAAAATCTAACATTTTAAAGATGTATTTGCACTTATAAATTTGGTGCTACATAAATAAAATTGAATGAAATTGGATTATAAATAGAAACTGTAGCTAATAAACTAAAATTAGAAAGCGATCTGTGTCGTGCTGTCAGACTGATACATTTGCTTCGTGGTTAGAAATCCACTTTGTGGGAAAAAATAGGACAAAAATAAAAACAGCCTCTTCCTTGAGACTCACATGAGCTCATGGCTGCTGCTAAATGAAGATCTGTAAGCTCCTAAAAATAGCCTTCTAAGTGTGTGTGTGTGTGTGTGTGTGTGTGTGTGTGCAGTGGGGTTTCCGGTATCTGATAAAAGGCAGTACATGTAGCTCAGGACCTGGAAAGTAGGTCTGTGGAGTGAGCAAACACTAGTGCACATGACAGTGTTTGTGCAAACTGTACAAGATAGTACTCATTTGTTTAGAACAGGGAAATTAATTAATACAAATCTTACACATTAATGAATATAAATATAAAATAAATGCATTTAGGAACCAATCAGTATTAATCTTAATGTGACATCTTTGGTATAATTTCATTGAATATTCTTGTAATGGAATTATAATCAGTTTTATTGGCCAGGTGTGTGCATGAGCATTTCTCTTTGCTCTCAATGTAAACAGAATAGACGATGAAAACATGTAACATTTACCTGTGTGCAGTGGTGCAGAGTGAAAAGATGTTCCCATAAATTATGGAATAAATGAGAGATTGATAAGCGGTTACTACACTGATCGGTCATGATATTATGACCGCTGACAGGTAAAGTGAATAACACTGATTATCATTGCTGGAGCATGTGAATATTTTGTTTTAGAAGCAGGAAAAAGGGGGATGCATAAGGGTTTGAGCCAGTTTGAAGAGGACCAATTTGTGATGGCTAGACGACTGGGTCAGTTCACGTCCAAAACTGCGGCTCTTTTGGGGTGTTCCTGGTTTGCAGTGGTCAGTATCTATCAAAAATGGTCCAAGGAAGGAAGGAAGGAACTGTGGTGGAGCAGTGAACCCACATGGCTGAAAGTGTCAACAATGGACACATGAGTATCAGAAATGGACCATGGAGCAATGGAAGGAAGTGTCCTGGTCTGATGAGTCACGTTTTCCTCATGGATTGCTGCCTGTAGCTGCATCACTTACCTGAGGAACACCTGGCACCACGATGCATTATAGTAGGGAGGCAAACAGACAGTGGGAAATTGCTGGGAAACCTTGGGTCCCGTCATACATATGAACATTACTTTGACCCCACCTAAGCACTAGGGGTGCAACGATACACAAAATTCACGGTTCGGTTCGATACTTTGGTGTGACGGTTCGATATTTTTTCGATACAAAAAATGTTCATGCCTTTTTAATTTATCATTTATTAAAATTATAAATGTATATTTTAACTCAAAAGTACAGTTTTTAAATTTAATGTTGCTGAAACAAAAAAATAAAAAAAATAAATGTGATGGAGGAATCACTCATCTTTGGAAAAGAGAGTTTATTACAGAGAAATGGCTCTTCCCAAAATAAAAGCTATACTATCTGCTTCTTCTGGGCTATATTCTCAGCAGCATATTAAACATATCAGGTCCCCATAAGGAGAATCACGTGCTAACAGCTGTCTAAATGACTCAGGTAAAGTTTGTAGCATGCGTGCTTGTTGTTTTTGTCTGCTTCCACTTGTCTTTGCACTAGGATGATGTCGGCGTAAATGTGCAGTCATATTCATTGTGTTCACACTAGTGCTGTCAGCGTTAATCTCGTTAAAATGACAATGCCATAACGCGGAAAATCTCCGTTAACAAGTTACCGCGAATCGCCCCGTGCGTGGGGCTGGACGGCATCAACACGTTAACAAGCTGACTGCGCTAATGCACTAGTTCCCACAAATTGAGCATTGCGTGGCACATCTGACATACTGTTTTACTTTTGTCCATGACGTGCTTACCTTCAGGGTCATACTTCACATGAAAACCAAGATAGTTCCAAACGCCAGATCTGAATGAGGGTGGGAGAGGTTCAATTTCAGGTAGCGTTGAGGCAGTTGCCATGTTGCAACGAGCTTAACTTCTGTCTTGCTAGCTTGTGATGCACTCAGTGGATCTGCACTCGACAGTGCAGCCTAGGCGGAGTAGTTGAACGCAGATTCACTGAGCGCTCAACACAGACAGCATCGTCAGAAGAAAAGTTGATAAAATAAATTAAAAATTTTGTATTGTTCGATACATATGTGTACCGAACCGAAAGCACTGTATCGAACGGTTCAATATCAATACGAGTATCGTTGCACCCCTACTAAGCACCGTTGCAGACCATGTACATCCTTTCATGGAAACAGTTCTTCCTGATGACAGTGGCCTCTTTCAGCAGGATAATGGTCCCTGCCACAAAACAGGAATGGTGGAAGAGCGCAACAATGAGTATGAGGTGTTGACTTGCCCCACCTCACAGGCTTGATGGAACTGTTGCTAACAGCTTGGTGACAGATACCACAGACCACACACCTTCAGGGATCCCGTGGAGTCCATGCCTTGATGGGTCAGGGCTGCAAAAGGGGGACCAACACAATATCAGGCAGGTGGTCATGATGTTGACTGGGGTAAATACAGGGAGTGCAGAATTATTAGGCAAGTTGTATTTTTGAGGAATAATTTTATTATTGAACAACAACCATGTTCTCAATGAACCCAAAAAACTCATTAATATCAAAGATGAATGTTTTTGGAAGTAGTTTTTAGTTTGTTTTTAGTTTTAGCTATTTTAGGGGGATATCTGTGTGTGCAGGTGACTATTACTGTGCATAATTATTAGGCAACTTAACAAAAAACAAATATATACCCATTTCAATTATTTATTTTTACCAGTGAAACCAATATAACATCTCCACATTCACAAATATACATTTCTGACATTCAAAAACAAAACAAAAACAAATCAGCGACCAATATAGCCACCTTTCTTTGCAAGGACACTCAAAAGCCTGCCATCCATGGATTCTGTCCATGTTTTGATCTGTTCACCATCAACATTGCGTGCAGCAGCAACCACAGCCTCCCAGACACTGTTCAGAGAGGTGTACTGTTTTCCCTCCTTGTAAATCTCACATTTGATGATGGACCACAGGTTCTCAATGGGGTTCAGATCAGGTGAACAAGGAGGCCATGTCATTAGTTTTTCTTCTTTTATACCCTTTCTTGCCAGCCAGGCTGTGGAGTACTTGGACGCGTGTGATGGAGCATTGTCCTGCATGAAAATCACGTTTTTCTTGAAGGATGCAGACTTCTTCCTGTACCACTGCTTGAAGAAGGTGTCTTCCAGAAACTGGCAGTAGGACTGGGAGTTGAGCTTGACTCCATCCTCAACCCGAAAAGGCCCCACAAGCTCATGTTTGATGATACCAGCACAAACCAGTACTCCACCTCCACCTTGCTGGCGTCTGAGTCGGACTGGAGCTCTCTGCCCTTTACCAATCCAGCCACGGGCCCATCCATCTGGCCCATCAAGACTCACTCTCATTTCATCAGTCCATAAAACCTTAGAAAAATCAGTCTTGAGATATTTCTTGGCCCAGTCTTGACGTTTCAGCTTGTGTGTCTTGTTCAGTGGTGGTCGTCTTTCAGCCTTTCTTACCTTGGCCATGTCTCTGAGTATTGCACACCTTGTGCTTTTGGGCACTCCAGTGATGTTGCAGCTCTGAAATATGGCCAAACTGGTGGCAAGTGGCATCTTGGCAGCTGCACGCTTGACTTTTCTCAGTTCATGGGCAGTTATTTTGCGCCTTGGTTTTTCCACACGCTTCTTGCGACCCTGTTGACTATTTTGAATGAAACGCTTGATTGTTCGATGATCACGCTTCAGAAGCTTTGCAATTTTGAGACTGCTGCATCCCTCTGCAAGATATCTCACTATTTTTGACTTTTCTGAGCCTGTCAAGTCCTTCTTTTGACCCATTTTGCCAAAGGAAAGGACGTTGCCTAATAATTATGCACACCTGATATAGGGTGTTGATGTCATTAGACCACACCCCTTCTCATTACAGAGATGCACATCACCTAATATGCTTAATTTCACCATGTTTAACTCCGGACCCAACCTGGCCAAAGGAGATCCTGAGAGAGAACAAAGGACGCGACCCTAAGCGACGGCCTCGAGGTAAAAGAGCCGGCATCAGGAACAGGCTACGGGCTCGTGCACACCGCGCACCCATGCCCAGTATCCTGCTAGCCAATGTTCAATCCATCGAGAACAAGCTTGATGACCTCAGAGCCAGAATCAAGTTCCAGAGAGACATTCGGGACTGCAACCTCCTCTGCTTCACCGAGACTTGGCTGAACCCAGCGATACCAGACCACGCCGTGCAGCCGACGGGGTTCTTTTCGGTTTACCGCATGGACAGGACAATGGAGTCGGGGAAGAAAAGAGGTGGTGGAGTGTGTTTGATGGTGAACAACAGATGGTGCGACAGCACAAACATCTCCCCACTCACACGCTCTTGCTCGCCCAATCTGGAGCTTTTGATCGTTAAGTGTCGCCCTTTCTATCTCCCTCGGGAATTCACTGCGGTCATTGCCTGCACTGTTTAGATTCCGCCTCACGCGGACTCGGACACTGCCTTATGTGAGCTACATGAGGCTCTCACACATCAACAAACACTTCACCGAGATGCCGCACTCATTGTTATGGGAGATTTTAACAGAGTGAATCTCAAACGGACATTTCACAACCTTCACCAGCACATCAACTGCCCCACCCGGGGCACGAGGACATTAGACCACTGCTACACCCCGTTCAAGAACTGTTACAAGGCTCAACCCCTGCCGGCATTTGGAAAATCGGACCATTCCGCCATCTTCCTCATACCTGCTTACAAACAAAGGCTAAAGCAGCAACCACCAATCAGGAGGGAGGTCGCTCGCTGGACGGACCAATCGGTGGCCGCGCTGCAGGACGCACTGGATGACGCAGACTGGGACATGTTTCGGCGCAGCTCTGATGACATCAACATGTTTACGGAAGCGGTTGTGGGATTTATCGGGAAACTAGCGGACGACACAGCAGAAAGAACTATCATCCGAACGTTTCCCAACCAGAAGCCGTGGGTGGATAAAAACATCCGCGACGCTCTGAGATCACGCACCGCTGCCTACAATGAAGGGCTTGTCTCCGGTAATATGGACCTATACAAGGCTGCGTCCTACAACGTGCGCAGCGCGGTCCGAAAGGCAAAGCGGAGCTACGGGGAAAAACTAGAGTCACAGCTACGACAGTGCGACTCTAGGAGCCTGTGGAAAGGACTGCGGACTATAACGGACTATAAACGACCAGCTTCTTCAATGATGAATGCCGATGCTTCACTGGCTGATGAGCTGAACACGTTTTATGCTCGCTTCGACGCCGCAGCAATTAAAACAACAAACGGCTGCGCGCGCTCGGAGTGCACCAGTGAAGAAAATGCATTTGTCATCACAGAGCATGCCGTGAGGAACACCTTCAGGAGGGTGAACACCAGGAAGGCAGCAGGACCAGATGCAATCCCTGGCCGGGTCCTTAGAGCTTGCGCTGATCAACTAGCACCGGTGTTCACGGAGATCTTCAACCTCTCCCTGGCCCAAGCTGTGGTTCCCACGTGCTTCAAACGGTCCATTATTGTCCCTGTTCCAAAGAAACAACAGCCCGCTTGCCACAATGACTACCGTCCAGTAGCACTGACTTCAATTGTGATGAAGTGTTTTGAAAGACTGATGAGAGATCACATCACTTCTTCACTTCCTCCCACCATCGACTCACTTCAGTTTGCTTACCGGACTAATCGTTCCACAGACGATGCCATATCTCACCTGCTCCACACATCCCTGAGTCACCTGGACACTGGCAGAGGGAATTATGTTAGGATGCTGTTCGTGGACTACAGTTCAGCATTCAACACAATAATTCCCTCTAAGCTTTTCACCAAGTTGACCGATCTAGGACTCAGCTCATCACTGTGTCAGTGGATCCTCAACTTCCTCACAGACAGACCCCAATCAGTGAGGGTGGGAAAACAAGTCTCCCCCTCCATCTCACTCAGCACTGGAGTGCCTCAGGGCTGTGTTTTAAGCCCCCTGCTGTACTCACTGTACACTTATGACTGTGTAGCCACATCCGACACCACCTCCATTGTCAAGTTTGCTGACGACACTGCTGTTGTGGGCCTGATCTCCGACAACATCGAGACGGCCTACCTGGAGGAGATTAGGAACCTGGAGACCTGGTGCCAGGAGAATAACCTCCTCCTAAACGTCAGCAAGACTAAGGAGCTGATCGTGGACTTCACTACAAAGCAGGCGAGGAATTACAAACCCCTCATCATCAGTGGCACGCCAGTGGAGAGAGTGGACAGTTTCCGATACCTGGGTGTCCACATCACTCAGGACCTGTCATGGTCCTGTCACATCAACACCCTGGTTAAGAAAGCCCGTCAGCGTCTCTTCTTCCTCAGAAGACTTAGAGACTTCCATCTGCCACTGAAGGTGCTCAAGAACTTCTACTCCTGCACCATCGAGAGCGTCCTGACGTCAAACATCTGCACCTGGTTTGGGAACAGCACCAAGCAGGATAGACGAGATCTGCAAAGAGTGGTGCGCTCGGCAGAACGCATCATTCAATCAGAGCTCCCTGACCTGCTGTCCATCTACACCAAGCGGTGCAAGTCCAAAGCTAGGAAGATTATGATGGACCTCTCCCATCCCAACAATGGACTCTTCTCACTGTTGAGGTCTGGGAAGCGCTTCCGCTCCCTTAAGGCCAAAACAGAGAGAATGAAGAGGAGCTTCTTCCCCCAGGCTATTCGGGGCCTGAACCAGGTGTAGGACTGGACTCTCCCAAACACGTCACTATAAGACTGGACTCTCACACACGTCACCACACGCACCACCACACATTTCCTATAGTCCTATAATTCCTATAATTTATAATCCTTATCTTTATAATCTCTTCTGCTCACATTCTTTACTGTAAATTCCTAAGTTAATTTGTAAATTTTTGTAGTAAATTGTAAATATTGTAGAACTTTTCTTCTGTCATTTAATGGTCGGGCATTGTACAGCTACAAGCATTTCACCCCCATGTCATACTGTGTATGGTTGTGTGTGTGTGTGACAAATAAAATTTGAATTTGAATTTGAATTTAATTGGTAGTAGGCTTTCGAGCCTGTACAACTTGGAGTAAGACAACATGCATGAAGAGGATGATGTGGACAAAATACTCATTTGCCTAATAATTCTGCACTCCCTGTACTCCTGTATTCTGCACATACTACATGTAAGAGTATTCAGGGTTCTCTGGTTCACAGCAGGCATAGTTGATGTTTTAGTAGAGACAGTATGCAAATGATCTAAGTGTTCATCAGTGTGACGACCATAGGATTATGGTCATGGTTGCTATGGGCTACAGAAATATTAAAAGTGAAAATATTTTTAGTTTTCAGTCAGGTTGTACTGTCACAATGTTTGCAACTAAATGTCACTGGAGCTCTGGAGATTATGCCTTTCATTTTTTTTTAAGCAATCTAATCCACTGTTGAGACATTTTCACTCTTCCGGCGTTGACTCATGTGGAGTTATCGTCTGGAGATTATGAATATCTTCTATTTCAGTCCGGGTCGCAGTGGAGGTCTGTGAATGCTGTCCCTAGAGTGATGCTGTAAGTATGGCTAATAAAAACACAGCACACCATTATTTATATGTGACAAGATTCACGGTCCCCCTGAACAGTAATCCTGAGTCCAGCAGTGCTGCAATTATGGCCTTTCAGGTTCATAAATTCTGACCTTTAATTGTTGTTTCCCCACTGGACTGATTCCTAATCCCCAAACAAGTCAAAATGAAACCCACTGCTTTTTATGTTTTTGTAACACCAACACTAGATTGAAGTCAGCTAACAGGTTAGATCCAGTTTTATAAAACTAATTGTGAAAAAAGAAGTAGATGCAGTTTTGCTTTAAATTGTCACCAGCTCTGCAATCAGCCATCCAAAAGTCATCCAGTCCTGTGGTGGAGTTATATTCAAGGGCTCTGGGAGAATCAATGACAACAGACTTTGCATGAGAAGTGCACACGAGTACGCACACAGTCACATATGACCACTGTGTGTCTCATGGATAATATCTGGATGCATGCCCTTTATTTCCCAGAGGTATTTTTCTGCAATTTGTCTTCCTGACCGGCACACCCGAACCAATTAAATCTTTTCCCCCGTGGCCTTTCAGAGAAGAGTGCCCTGACAATAAATATGCCCTTGTCATCTCTGGGGTAAAACCATCAGATGGTGTGGAAACGGCAGGTTCAGGGTGACCGTGTAGCGTCTTGGGATTGTGTGTAAAATAAAAATAAAAGAGAGGTGTTAAAACTGTGTGCGTACCTTTGTTTATTTCAGTTATTGGATTCCTGTCTTTTGGTAGTACCCCGTTTTTTATTTTGGGGGCAAAAAACGGAAACATAACGAAACAAGAGAAATGAAAAGACATGCACATAACATAAAGAATGTTTTCTTTCCCCCTTTTTTATTGATCTTGAGGATTATTAAGCACATTTTTGCCACTGTCAGGGGACTGTGCAGTGTTAACCCGCTGCACCACAGCACTGTCTTCTAATGATCGCCAAGCCTACTACAAATAGCACCAGGCTGTCCTGATATTGATTGGTATTGATGTTTACTTGGAATGGATTGCACCTATTGTGCATGAGAGTCGGAGAAAGACACTGGTCGGTGTGCGCTGTCGGTGTCTTTTTCCCTGAAAAGCAAAACTGTGAATTGTTGCATTTCAAAGACTCTGTGGCTAAAAGAAAAGACGTTTGTGCTGAAATAATGATTTATGTGGTGTGTTAACCAGAGTGTCAAAGCCTCTCGTGCTTTACACAAGCTTGTAAGACACAGGAGGACAAGGACAGATCAGGCAGGTTAAATGTCAAAGAATCAAAACCACAAGTGCTCCAGTAGATCTCAACTTCTCATAGTTAGCCCAGCGATACTGTTCATTTACAACAATAGCTGCCTCAAAGTACTTTATATTGTAAGGTAAAGATCCTACAATATTAGTGAGCATTCAAGTGCTTTTTTCTATACCTTAACACGGACACAATATTAAACAAACAAAAAAAGGAAAACAACAATCAGATGACCCCCTGTGAGGAAGCGCTTGGCAACAGTGGGAAGGAAAAACTCCCTTTTAACAGGAAGAAGCCTGCAGCAGAACCAGGACAAAATACACACTGTGAAAGACAAAGGCAGAGATTAGTCATTAATAAAGATTAAATGCAATAGTGGTATATCACAATAAGGAAAGCGAAAGGAGGTAAGTGGAAAAGTTTAAAGCCTAATCTTGAAAGCAGACAGGGTGTCTGTTTCCTGAAAACAAACCGGGAGGTGAAGGCTCTGCCTCCCATTCTACTTTTAGAAACTCGAAGAATCACAAGTAAGCCAGCAGTCTGAGAGCAAAGAGGTCTTTTGGGGTATATGGTACAATACTACTGTACATCTCAGTGTAGACGAGTGATGAATGCACAGACCGTTTTATTGCAGAGAGTGGATGGTGAAAACTTGTGGACCAGTAAAACTGCCATGCACCCAGTGAAACACAAAAGCCACACTCACAGAGAGAGGAAAGATGGATAACAAGTAGAAAAGATAGATCAACACAGGAGGCAACGATGCCAAGAGCCTGCAAGTGCCTCTGCAGCACATTGTGACAGAACGGCAGTTTTTGACGCCCCGGAGTGAGATCGCATTGGAGCTGCAGCTCCAGAAGTAGTCAGCAAAAGTGTGCGAGTCAGTTTAGTTCTTCTTACAACCTGATATCTTCTTCATTACTAATTTTATAATATCTGTGAAGAATCAGGTGACACTGATAATATGATTTCCCCATCTGCTCTAATGGAAGCAAACCTGTACCGCGATGGCTATTACACCGTACAAACCAAGCTGAAAATTACTGGGAGGCAATCATGTCCGACATGGTGCCGAACGATACGCGTGACAATAAAAAGCCTAATAATGCACAGGATCTCAATGACCATCACATAATTACATCACGTTACACGCTGCATGTTACAGAGTCGTAACGTTGATTTCGTTCTCGCTTCGTCCAGCCAAACGGGGAAGAAGGAAACTGCGAGACTTTTCACACCAGACAGCGATATTCTCAGTCTCATCTAAAATTTAGCCCGAGCTGCGTTAGGGCTTTCACCTCTAATGTTTCCCGCTGCCGTTGGACGGAGTCATTTTGAAAGTCTTGAGGCTGACAGCTGTGGCCTTTGCAGGGCAGGAAAATCAACCACCAGCACTCACAGTTTCTCTAAAGTGTGCCCGTTTTAGATTGTTTTCTTCTTTATCAGTGCTGGATTTATTTATTTGTTTTTTTTTTTATCACAGTAATTTTTCTTTGTTTGATTTCAGCTCTACACAGGACAGAGTCGACCTTTTTTTTTAATTAGTAAATTTAGATCTTTAGTCACAAATAATAAGAAAACACCCCCAAACACCCCAGTATGTTACATTTATTTATGACAAGCAAACATGGATAAAATACAGTATATGTGCAAAACAAGTATAAATACAAATATACTAGGTACATCTGTTGAACTGGTCAGTAATGTAAATATCTAATTAGCCAATCACATGGCAGCAAGCTGATGAAAATCAAGCTGAATATTTGAGTGCAGTCCATTTGAGTATGAACTGAAAAAGAGGAAATATCCAGTCTGGGAGGAAATGCCTTGTTGAGGAAACAGCCAGACTGCTTCAAGTTTACAATCGCTCTTTACTACAAAGGTATTTTCCTGGCACCCCTTGGATCCATTCATCCATCTCATGCTAATCTCTGAATGCACAATATCAAAAGCCTTTAAACAGATGCAGCAGCAGAAGACCACACTGGATGACATTCCTGTCAGTTAAGAACAGGAAACTGAGGATACAGCTCATAATTACATCTAGTATCTAGTCTAATGAGTCTCGATCTCTGCTCCAGCGTTCAGGTGGTAGGGTCAGAATTTGATGTAGACAAAATGAAAGCTTGATCTCCCCTCACCTCCAACCCTTTGTGCCACATGGCTGCCCGTCCCTGTGCTGGTGTTGCTGGAGATTTCTTCCTGTTAAAAGAGGATTTTTCCTTCCCGCTGTCGCCAAAGAGCTTGCTCAGTTTGGGGGTTTTCTCTGAATTATTGTAGGGTTATGTTAAAGCCCCTTGAGGAAACTGTTAGTGTGATCTTTCACTATATAAATGTAGGATAAAGCACAGATCAAACTGCCTTGTATAAACAGTTCAGGCTGGTGGTGTAATGGTGTGCGGGACATTTTCTTGGCACACTTTTGGCTTCTTAGTACAAACTGAGCATCATTTAAACACCACAGTCTAAATGAGTGTTGTTGCTGACCATGTCCTTCCCTTTCTAACCGCAGTGTACCCACCTTGTGATGGCTTGGTTTCTTGAACATGACAATAATCCACCAAACAGGTCGGTGGATGATGCAGTGAACATGGGGCTGCATTACATCCTGCAACACCTTGACCGCCCGGGAACTTATGCCAGGGTCCTGTTTGTGGACTTTAGTTCGGCTTTTAACACCATTGTGCCTGAACATCTCTCCTCCAAACTCTCCCAGCTCAGCGTGTCACCAGCTACCTGTCAGTGGATCACCAGCTTCCTGACAGACAGAAAGCAACAAGTGAGGCTGGGGGAGATCACCTCTGAAACCCGGTCCCTCAGTATTGGTGCCCCTCAAGGATGTGTCCTCTCACCACTACTGTTCTCCCTCTACACTAACGACTGCACCTCCAAGAACTCGGCTGTCAAACTCCTAAAGTTTGCAGATGACACCACTGTCATTGGCCTCATTCAAGATGGTGATGAGTCTGCATACCGGCAGGAAGTTGAGCGGCTGGTACTCTGGTGCAGTCAGCACAATCTGGAGCTGAACACTCTTAAGACTGTAGAGATGACAGTGGACTTCAGGAGACATCCCTCAACTCTGCTCCCCCTCACCATATCAGACAGCCCTGTGTCAACTGTGAAGACCTTCAAGTTCCTGGGTACAACCATCTCCCAGGACCTGAAGTGGGAGACCAACATCAACTCCATCCTCAAAAAGACCCAGCAGAGGATGTACTTCCTGAGACAACTGGGGAAGTACAGTCTCCCACAGGAGCTGCTGATCCAGTTCTACACTGCGGTCATTGAGTCTGTCCTGTGCTCCTCCATCACAGTCTGGTATGGAGCAGCCACTAAACAGGACAGGAGCAGACTGCAGCGGACTGTACGGGCAGCAGAAAGGATCATCGGCACGCCCCTGCCCTCCATCCAGGACCTGTACCTCTCAAGAACCAGGAAACGGGCAGGGAAAATCATCGCAGACCCCTCACACCCTGGACACAGACTTTTTGATCTGCTGCCCTCTGGCAGACGGTACAGAAGCCTGCAGACCAGGACCACCCGACACAGGAACAGTTTCTTTCCCCTCGCCATCTCCCTTCTTAACAGTTGACCTGTCACACTGCTCCCACTGCCAGACTGCAGCTGCACCTTATGTACATTCTGTAGTATTCATTCCACCTCATTCATTTCTGTATTTTATGTATATAAGTTTAGATTCGTTATTTATAGTTGGTTTACATAGCTTTGTGTATGTATGTGTAATGTGTATATATAGACACTTGTGTGTGTGAGATTTACATTGCTGTGCTTGAGAGCCACCATCTACCGGAACCAAATTCCCTGTATGTGTCTGCACATATACTTGGCCAATAAACACGATTCTGATTCTGATTCTGATTCTGATAAGTTCACTAGCCTCCACAGTCACCTGATCTCAGACCGATAGAGCGCCTTTGGGATGTGGTGGAACAGCAAATTTACACCACTGTGTGATTTAAAGCATTTACTGTGTAATCCTGTCATGTCAACATGGACCAACATCTCTGAGGATTGTTTCCAGCACCTTGTTGAATCTGTGCCATTAAGACTTAAAGCAGCTCTGAAGGCAAAAAAAAGGGGTCCAACCCAGTAATAGCAGGGTGTACCTAACAAAATGGCAGCTCATAACAACCCCGCAATCATGCTGATGTTGCTCCCACCCCACCCAAACTCTACTGCACAACCCTCCATCCACCACCTTCTTTTAACTCACCTTGTTTTTAGACACTTTAAACAAACAACGCTCTCTGGTTGGTTTTCAACCTTTACAGAGTGATACTAGATGTTTTACCTCTTAATGCTAATGCTAAGTTAAGCATCTCCTGGCTGTAGCTACGAATAAAGAGAGATATTAAGCTTCTCATCATCATATTTCCCAGAATGCTAACTAATCCTAAGAAAGTGACACGGATCCTAACAGGCTTAGGCATGATTAATATGGCAGAGATTCCTAATAGTGCCATTAAAGCACAAGAGTGTTTCTGTTTGTTTTATTTTTAATGGTACACAACATTTAGTCCAATCACACAATATCACTACATGGGCATAGAGCATAATGGATACTGCATACTGCAAGGATTAAAGATTGACAGTGTGAGATAGAGGCACACTGCTACACCACAATGAAAGGTGGATGTGCCAAAACTGCATGTGCGTGCGTGTATCTGGCTCCAGCTCAATTTAAGTCGAGGGACTCCCCTAGGTAATCAACAGTTTATAAAAATCTCCTCCTGTCCCCTCTGGACCCTCACCTATACACTAATTCCAATACAGAGATGGATCCCTGTTCTCCCAAAATGAACCTTTCTGGACACAATGGCATGAAGGCACAATAAACACACAACTCCTTCACGCATAGACTCACACACACACACATATCTCTGCGCTCCGACATGCTCGCACTCTGTCAGCAGCGGGCAAGTGTCCAGCTGTGAGGCTCCCTGCAAATTGCCAGTGATTACAGCGGTTTTGCAAAAATTCAGTGGAGGGAAAAGCGGGAGAGGAGGGAAAAGAAAAGGGGCAGACGGGTGAAAAAAAGGAAGGCAATCAATAAATTCTGAGCAGCGCGTCAAAGACTTTGACTTTCTAATCCATTTCTCTTCATCCGTCTGTGGTTTGTGTTTTGATGAGGCAGGGCTCTGTTGTGCATGGGCAGAATCAAAGGTGTTTGTTGATGGATGAAATTTCTGAGCTGTCTTTTCATGTCTTTGGGGCCTGTGAATATTCTAGATGGGAGAGAATATAGGAGAATCCGATCGATAATCATTTAAACCTCAGATTTTATTTCTCACAGAAGAATGGCTTGTCAAGGTTGTGTGCTGCGGTTACACGGGGAAATGTTATGTCGATTAGCATAAAAATGGTGAACGTAATGGTTATACTTTCACTTTTCCTGACAAGAAATTTTGATTGTAACCTGCCGAATGGTGGACAGATGGTGCTTTTCATTAGCTTTGCTAGCTTGTTTACTTCCCCTATACAAGGAGCAGCATCTGGAGCTAAAAAATGGAGCCAATACAGAAGTTGTGAAAACTGCAGTTCCTCTAGCTGCCACTTGAGGCAGGCTCAGGAGGGAGTCGATCCCTGTGGTCAATTTCATGTTAAAATCTCAAACTTTACAGCATTAACACTAAAACTGACCTGTCCTGTAGCAATGAAGTCATTTTAATAAGATGAGATTGTTAGGATGAACTGAACATACTAATAAACAGAATCAATAAAGTTATTTGTTGGACTCTGAGGGCCCATCACGGATTCCCATCGGTGACAGGTATTAGACAGAACCCCCTGGAGTCTAGAGGGTGGTGGTGATGCAGATGAAGGCTTAGCTGGAACTATGAGTAACATGAGCGAGGCGGAGATGGGAAGAGGAGTCTGCATGGGAGAATGACAGGTAAGCAGTCAGAGCTGAAGAACCTGGAATCGAGGCTGATTGGTCGGAAGATTGCGGGCAGACAGATGATTGGACCACACCAGTGATGTCAGCAATGAGCTTGATAGTGTTGGAAAGTTGAAGATATAGACTAGCCACCAAACACCCGGGAGTAGATAGATGTGTGATTACATATGTTGCTTACTGAACTTATGTATAAGCTTCATTTCGGGGATCAATAAAGTATACATCATCATTATTATTATTATTATTATTATCCTAAGTTTTTATCTTTTATCAATTTTTTCCTTATAAGTAAAATTTGACCAAATTAGTATTTTAGATTAAGGTTTTGAGGTTTATTAGCGTTACAAATGACTTTATTTCTTTAAACATCATAAAGTGAAATGATATATTCGACGTTGCTAAAAAACAAACACTATACGTCTGTAATTTGTCATTTAAATACCGTAAAATAAGTTAAAAATTTAAAAAGTTGAAAAAGTTAAAAATGAATTTTAGATGGTGCCATTTAAAAGAGTTACAAGAGTTGGCTCTGCTTTATGTTATTGCAACCTTCACATCAAATTTTTGTAAATAATTGCGTCACCAAGCAACCCGACCTGCCCGGGTTTTTGTTTTACATGAATTTCCATTGGGTCAAAACAATGTCCTGGACGGTTACAGGTGTAAGTGCAGCGGATTTTCATTTTTTTTTTTTTATGCCAAACACCCCAGAGTTTAATATTTGATGAAGATGGTAAGTTAGTGGCAGGCAGGATGTGGGCCCAAATGGAGATACCCAAGTCCAAATTAATAGGAGGATGGAAGGTGCAAGGAAGTCCAAATACTAGGACTCTTAGGGGAAAACCTAGAAACAAGAGGGATAACATGACAAAAGACAAAAGGAGACACATCGGGTAATGAGGGGAGGACTAACAGGTGGGAAGACAGCTAATCTGGTAAACAAGACAAATGATGTAAAACCCAACACATGTCAGAGAAAAAAAATCCCCAAAATTAAACAAGACACAAGTGATAGGGAACAAAAGGACAAACACTAAGACAAGACTCAGGGAACAGTAAGGGACCTATCAAACTCGTCATCTGAATCTAAACTGGGAACTACAGGCACAGATAACAAGAAACTCACGAGCATGTGGAATAATAACGAGGTAATATCGAAGTTTTTTTGTGCAGGCCATGCACCTCTGTGTGATTAGCTTCATAATTTTAAATGCTGGCTTACTCCAGCAACCACTCTCCAACCAGCCAGAGAACAATAGGTGGTCTTCAGGGAGATGGTAACTGGTCTCTAAGCCCATGTGACTGGGGCCTTAGTTACCAGTGGAGCCTAGCTGTGTCCCATTTTCCAATCTCAAGGCTTTTACACACGGAGCCCATTGCAAAAATATTGAAAAGGATTGTGAACTTGTCATGTAACGTATATACACATCGAAAGCATTATGATTTTGCAAATGATTCATCCTCAAAAATGCACTTCGATAAAACGGAGTCGACTTCAAGTGATGATGAGCTGGTCCTGATGTTTCAAAGAAGAAAAGGAAGAAAAAGGATTCATCCATTTCTCAGGAGAAGGTAGCAACAGGGAGAATTTAATGGTTTGATCCAGGAGTTGAAGCTGTAAAACGGCTGCTTTCGTACAGATTTCAGGTGAACTCTTGCTGGTAGAGTTGGGACTGTATCTGAAGAGGCTGAGAAATCATTCCAGAGAGCCAACTGATCACCATCTAGCTGGGTCTCCACTACCTTCATGCCATTGTGTATGCAACAGAGGTGCACGTCTTGAGTTAAAAGCACAATTGTTGCCAAATGCAGTGATCTGATTGGTCAGATGTGTTTATTCTAATCTGAAAAAAGGAAGCTTCATCCTGAAGCTACTTAAGAAGAAGGCTGAGTCCAAAAATATTTTTAATTCACAAAATAATCACACGAATTTTACACCTCTGATGTGTAAAGACCTTTAGTAGTTTACACAGTCGCTAAACAAGTTAAAGATCTTTACGAGAGACCAAACCTGTGCAGCTGCCCGCTCTGACGGCTCCTCGTGAAGAAGGAACCAGGCGAAAATTGGTCATACTGAGCTAATCAGCAACCGGCTCCAGCTGTACAGTTCCTGGGAGTAAAGTCATAATGGTGTTAATCTGCATCGATTAACAAAAAAACCCTCTTTTCACTAAAAAGTCTAAATACAAAAAGAAATACGAGGCTTCATAAAAGTTTTCTGTGGGAAACGACGAGGCTGAGCAGGCAAAGGTGGAAGATGTGGGGATATAAAAGTTTTTAATCAAAGTCAGATCCCATTTTCATTTCAATTTACACCTTTCCGAGGCAAGTGGAGCACAGCGGACGCCTGAAGGAACCTCCTCTCTCCTTATTCCTCTTGTCTCTTGATCTCACATAACTCCACTCCTTCAGTCACTCATAAAAGAGCCTCATAGAAACGCAGAATCAGAGAATACAAAAAACGCTTTGAATATAGGAAGACTCCTACAGCTCACCTCCACATGCTCTCACATCCATTTGGCAACTCACAGCTGGCCTTTTTGCGGCACGTTGCCATTTACGCTAAAGCGGGAGAAAAGACAGTTAAAACAAAACTCAAAGGCCATCAATTTACTTTTTTTCTTTTTCTGCTACAGTAGGTCCTTATTTATGCCACAGTCTGCATTTCTCTTGTATTTATGCCCGCTTTCCCTCCGTCTCTTCGTCCTTGTCACATTCCTTATCTGTCATTTCTAATCTCTCGCTCACTGCCCACACCCACCCCGCTGTGCACACGAATCGCATGATTTAACCAGTTTCTCCTGAGCCGTACTGTCCTCTGCCTCCCCACCTCTCTGTCCTCGCTTTATTTCTGTTTTGCGCCAGAAGCGAAGATAGACTCGGTGGTTAAAAGCTCCAGCTCTGTCAGACCTTTTGCTTCTTTCTTTTCCCTGTATGCGTGTGCTCCCCGGAGCCCAGACCTGAGGCAGGGTGGGGCTGAGCTGTCTGTATCTGGGTATTGATCTCACACAGACACACACACATGAAAAACACATACTATGAGCAATGCTTTGCTGATGGGAGGCTGGCTGACCCGAGATCAGATCAGACACTGATTCAGCCTCCTTCGGAGATGAACACACCTTTGATTTTCTGCGTGTGTCTCTGATTGTGTGTGCGTTTGTTTGCTGTGATGTACGCATGGGTCAGAGGAATCGAGGCGGATAATGATGGCTGCTGGCTTCGTGTCACAAAAAAAAGTGAGCTCAAACACGCAGGGCGCCAGTCGTGGACGAATATCAATCCACAGACTATAGCAGCCTATAGTAACAGCGGACATAGCAGGCAAGTCTAGACGCGCCACATGGTCAATAAATTGCCTCGTGCAGTCTCTGTTTATTGAAAGTGTTTCAAGCGGGTGTAAAGCTTAATAACAGTTTTTCCATTCAAGGTGACATTTGGTAATTTATGATTTGGTTCAATAGCGCTCTCACATCTGCGTGGCGCGCAGCTGGAGCCCAGTTTAACGTGAACACCCGGCCATGCTCTGTCAAAGCAAAAAAGAAAAATACACCTTTCTCTGCAAAGCTCTCTAATTATTGTGTTGTTCCCCATTTAATTTGTACACAAACAGAAATGCGAGAGCGGTCTCATGAAAATTAATCTTCATTTTCTACCCTTGGTCCCCATTTTCTCGGCATTAGCCGTTTAATGATTTATTTTGTGTAAATTAGCTCTGTGTAACAGCATTCATTGTAGGCGAAAGCCAGTGCAGTTTCTGTGCTGGAATCAAATTACCTACATATTAAGGAGCGGTTCACAGTAAATCGTGTAGTGTGTAATTCACGGCTCTTTTTTTTTTGGTCTGTAATTCGCTCTTAATGGCATCAAGCTGAGAACACGCTGCAGCTGAGGGGACGTGGCACTTCATATGATGTAAGCCGGGCAATGATAAGCCCCAAAAACATTTAACATTGATCATCCGACCTAAAATAAAAGTGTACATGTAAAGACTCGCCGGCTGCCGCCCGCAAGGCAGAGGTCAGAACTCTGCCTGCCGCTATCCTAGGCCCAAGTGTGCGTCAGGTATCTCGCTCGATACTTCTCTTCCCGTCTCCCAGCTGTGAATCTCCAGCACGCTGCAGAATATTCCTTAATCCCCGTTGCCTCTCTGCAGCCCACTTGCCAGGGCCTCCAAGCCTGTTGCTGCTGCCAGTTGAGCTCCGCTCGAGAACGTCCTCCCACCTCTCTGTCGCCGCCGCTGCGGTCTCTGTCCTGCCAGGCCCCCTTATTGGCCTCTGTGACCTCCCACGTGTGTGCAATTAGTGATCAGGAGGGGGTGGAGTCTCTCCGGGATAAGTTAATATATAGAGATCGACAGACCACGTGACTTTCGCGCATTGCATTGTGGGTACGAGTGGCAGCAAAATCAAAACACTGCATCAAGCACTAGCATTTCCAGGACCGGTAATCATTAATTCTGCGGTTTTAATCCCTACTTGCATTTTATTTGCAAAATGTATGTATATGTACAAATCGACGGAAAACACGGCAGGTCCGTACAAAGACAGACATGACGAAAAGGCAAAAAAAAAAAAAAAGGTACGAGGAAAAAAAATCAAAGGAGTGAAAGGGTCAGACCCACACGAGCATATAGGGTGGAGTAAGGACGTTAGCGCGCTGCCCAACTTTCATCATGGACATATTTATTATTATATGGTCCTAAGTGTTAGTGCATACACTCACAAAATGTTTAGTAACTTCAGATCCCTGCAACAAGCCCAGGTCCAGTTTACGTTGGTGTATCTATTTTCTGATTTGGACTATTTCATTTTACAGCTGTCGTTAAAATTGTTTCTTTATCTCCAACACAATCTATTTGTCGTTTCAGGTTGTAGTATTACACAACATTTTCAGATCCAATAGAAATAAAATAAGTGTTTCATAATTCATTCAATTTATTGTTTTTATTCATAACTGGCATTGTTTCATTTTATTATAGAATCTTACAAGAAAGAGGCAAAATTGTATTTCATTATGTTTTAGTAGCTGCTTTGGTGAAAAACAAATCAACACTGACAACCCCCCCCCCCCCCCCCCCCCAAAAAAAAACAAAAAAACATTGCAAAACAACATACTGGAAAACAGTTATTCATCACTTGATTGCTTCAATACAACACTTGAGCACATATACGCAGGACTTTTCGTGGCTGTTTTGATATCGCTCTCTCTCTTAACTGATCAAATCTCGCTGTGGTAGCAGCTTTGAACTCGGTATGACCCAGGTTGATAGAGGGTGCCCAGTGTGGATCGCATTCCAGCATTTTGTAGGCTGGTTTTCTTACAAAACACAACAAACATTAGCCCGCAAAGCCACAGTGAACAAAGCAGCATAGCGCAACGAATTCAGTTCAAATCAATATAAGATTTATTTGATAAATTACGTTTTAACTACAACAAAAGACTTACCTTTGTGGAAATGCTTGGAGCAGACTAACAGCTGGAGTGTTCTGGAACGTTATATTTGGTATTCGAATAGCTGCAATCCAGGCCATCCGTCGCCTCTTCGTGAGTTCGGAAACATGACTTGAACAATTTTTCTTCCATGAAGGAATCCGATAAAAACCGATCTCTTTACCCATCGGCTTCCCATGGCTGTCATGCGATCGGCTGTGGCAGTTAATAATACAACAGCTTCTTGCCATTCTTTGTGTCTCTGTTTATCTCTGTGCAACTGTTGTCCTGTAATAGCCCGTGCGCGCTAGTACCACTTGCCACTTGTACATACAATCCTTTGCGGTTTTACCCCAGAAATGACGTCACATTTTCAATTGCTATACAATAAAACATGCAGTAAAACCATAAGAATAAAACACTGTACATTATTAAAAGATGAAACTAATAAAACACAGCAACACATGCAAATAAAAACTTGTCCACCCCGAGACATAAACACTCATTGGCCTTTCAGGTACAAAAAGTTTGTGACGTGGCCACTCCCGGCCATTGAAGGCAGGATAGATCCATACTTTCATGGAAGAATATCACAGGAGAAATCAGACCACCAGGTCACGTTTCTCCAATCTTTTATTCTCCAGTGTCGTTGAGCTTGTGCAAAACTGTAGCCTCAGTTTCCTGTTGTTAGCTGACAGAAACAGAACAGAATAGAACAGCCCTTTACTGACATTGTACATTTACAAAGGAATTATGGAAAGCATTGGCACTCAGTGTGGTTTGCTGCTGTTGTAGGTTCTGCTTCAAGGTTCAATGTACATTCAGAGATGCTCTTCTACATATGTTGGTTGTAAGCGCAGACTGCTGCACGTTGGTACTGTAGAAGGTCGTTATCTAAATCCTGCCCAGTTTTATTCTAATGTTTGCCTCTTATGAGGATCAGAATTTATAAAATGGGGTTGTTGGGGTTGCAGGAGGTAGAGCGGGGTCGTCTGCTATCTGGCAGGTTTTTGATCCGTGACTTCTCTGGTCTGTATGCCATAGTACCCTTGGGTAAGATACTGAACCCTGAGTTTGTTTATCGGAGTGTGAATGTTAGATGGAAAGCATTTTGTGACATGTATGCTTAGGTAGAGTAGAAAAGAATAGAAAAAAAAAACACCATATAAAAACCAGAACCACTAAAGTGGACGCCATGTTGTAATCAGTGAAGCTTGCAACTAGTGATTGAAGCCATTAGCTAATCAGGAAGTACATAGAAAAAGGGGGCCAAGGAATGTTAAATGTGACTACTTTTCAAATTGGAGGATTTTGTTCCCTGCTGGTCATGGAAAAGAATTCCGGTTTTAGGTACTTCTTCCTCCATTTCATTTTTCCCATCTTGAAGTCACGGCCATGTCTGTAGAGGCATCTTGCAGATGATGTTAGCTAGCGTTAGCTGATAACTTAGCAGCCTCTTGTAAAAATATTATCTCTTCTAACTCCAATAAATGAAAAATAAAACAAACAAACAAAACACTGATGAGCAGAAACTAAAGCCTTTAAATCTAAAGTTCACAGATTGGTGGGTGACATAATGGCTACATCCAGTTGTCCAACGTCCAACTCGTCAGCTAGGTAGCAGAGTCGAACATCGTGCTATTGCTATGCTAATGGTAGGATGAGGAAATGAACGTTACTAGTTGATTCTGGCCACACTGTAAAAGCATCCGTCTGATTTCTGGTGATAGAACATAAAACACAAGTCATAATCTAAACTTTTTGGTGCCATATATTTTTCATATGTGGTTGGGAACCTTGGCTGTGTTTGGGCTGCAATTTTGCAACACTGTGCTAACATTAGCGTCTTATGGAAGACCAGTGAGGATTGTAGCCACAAGTTTTGTTTCCCTGTGAGCACAAAATAATTATCTTGATCTCAACATAAGCCTTGAAAAAATAACATTTGTTTGATTATAAAAAAAAATTATATGTATATATATTTGTGCTAAATATGTACTCTCTAGTTCATCATGTTTACATCATGAAATAAGCTGAGTGTTTGTCCATGATTATAAAGTAATCTCTCTGGGATTTCAAGAAGACAAGCTTTTTATGCCCATGTTGTGAGCATTTCCCCACTCCTTGCAGGATTTCTTTCTTCCATCTGAAGACAGTTTTATCATCTAATTATGTTCTCTTCACCATCTGCGAATGCTAATCTGCACTGGTTGCTTTGGGTCTTCCCTGCTTCTTTTCCTTCCCTTCTTGGCCTGTCTTAACCTCGGACCATGCTCTCCGCCACACATTTTCCCGCTCCACTTGCAAAGCCATCATAAACAACCCTCAACTGCTAATTATGCGCTGACAACAGTGCGCTATAAAGCAGCGGCTGGCTAATGAATTCCAGCAGATTCAGAATGTGTGTGTGAGTTTGGAGGAGAGAGTAGGGTGGTATGAATGGAAATAGCACTCTTGTTTTTGCTTAAGTCTCCAAGAATTTTTTGTATTTTCATTCATTGTGCTGCCCCCCATATGGAGAATGGCAGGAGGACTGAACGATCATTGCACACACTGTGTGCAGGCATTAGTGTCTGCAAATATGAGAATGAGCAAACGGCATGGATACAGCAGTCAATGAAATAGAGATTCTTACCCAGAGAGTCCATTTTAAAAGGTGATCATTTAACATCAATGTCCATTTACCCAGACTACAGAAATGTTTCACACCTGTATAAAACTAGCAGCTCAGGTTGTGAAGCTGTACAGTACAGTGCTGCACTATCAAACCCGCTGATGATGCTATGATGTGATCAAATGTAAATAAAAGTGCTGTGTTGCGATTTGGTGAGACCTGCAGTGATGTATGGTTTGGAAACAGTGGCTCTGACAGAAAGACAGCAGGCAGAGCTGGAGATGCTCAGATTTTCATTGACAGTGACCAAAAAGACATGAGTACATCAGAGGGATGGCTCAGGCAGAGCGGTTTGGAGAATAAGTTAGAGAGACAAGGCTGGGATGGTTTGGACATGTGAAGATGAGAGAAAGAGGACATATTGGACAAAGGATGTTGAAGATGGAGCTGCCAAGGAGGAGGAGGAGAGGAAGATCTCAGAGGAGGTTTGTCAGTGTAGTGAAGGAGGACATGAGGGGAAGGAGAGTTGGTGTGACAGAGAAGGATGGTGGAGATGAAGGTAGATGAGCCACTGTAGCAGACCATAAAGGGGTAGTCAAAAGAAGAAGAAGAAGAGAGAAGTCTGACATAAGCTGGCGTCTCTCTTTAGAGGATGGTACAGAAGAAGAAGAAGAAGAACAGAGGACATAAATATAACACCAACATTAATTTAGGAAATTACAGGCGAGCTTAAAGTCTAAATATTCTCCCTGTTAGTGCTTTTATTAACCTAATTACTTCGAGTGAATGATTGTGGGGGATGCAGTGATCTGTGGTCTAAAAATAGCTCGGGACAGGGCACCACTCTTTCCAGTGCCCTTGATTAGCATCTTAGCGTAGCATGGGAACATGCTCACAGTCGCTAATCAGCTTTAAACACATTTGTCATTAGCTGTGCACATCTGTAGCCCTAAACAGAAGTATTGAACACACAGAAGTGTTTACTGGATGATGACAGTGGAAGAAACCTTAAGATCACCTTCCTCTTATTATTAATCATCCTAAAAATAATAATGCTGGTCCACTGCTCCTCCAGAGCAAAACATCCCCAACCTCATCCAGAATCACCCTGAGGGGCGTGAAGGGATGAAAAGTCATTCGATCAGCCCGTATAAGCAGCATTCATGATCTGGGGACAGTGAGTGATTGCACAGAAAATAATGACGATGCACTTAGAGTTATGCCAATTTTCTTTAAGTTAATTTAGTGAGAATAGTAAGAAACTCCTTCACATGCCTCCTCAGCGTTTTTGGCTCCATCTAATCCACTGTGGTGACATCCGTGATGCTTTCCAGCAGACCACCGCTTTGGCCTGATGCGTATTGTATCGTGCAAAAAGAGGGTGGATGGGTATTGTGTGTCTATGCTAATGGCAGGGAGGCCATAAAAATAGCAGCTAAAGTGCAAAGCCTGTCTCGTACAATGATTTATTCACATTAGATTCAACTGCATATGCAGGAGCCATATGGGCGCTCGCTCCGTGTTTACGCCAGGCGCTTTTACACAGCTACTGTATTAATGTGTTTTCCCCAGGCAGCACGGGAGCGCTTTAGGACGGTATTCATCAAAAGTGCACTGGAGCCCCGTTGTGAGTCAAACTGCCCGTTGTTGTGTTTTGGCAGCTGAATGATTTTCACAAAGGGCACTCTTTCCTTTCAATTGTCTGGACGTGTCCACGACAATCGAATTGCTTCCAGGTTGCACATCTTTTTTTTCCCCTCTCCCTGTAAACGAGCTACAGTCCGCTGACATTTCAGCAAATGTCACTGATTAGATGTAGCGATGTTTTGTCAGTGCAACACCAATATTTTTAAAGCGCTGCCTTTTCAAATACCGCTGATTTACATCTTAAAAGCTGAGAACAGTCCTTAAGAAGTGCAACTGTTTAAACCCTGAAGCTTTGCCTTTGCTCTCTTTGTCTCCGTCTCCCTTTTCTACTTTTTTTTTGTCTGTGTGTTTTGGATTTTACTTCGAAACTGTCTCCCTCTTGCGCTGTTACTCTTTTGTCTTCATTAACTGATCCTTCTTTCTTTAATTTGCTCAACTTTTTCCCCCCTCAACTCTCTGACCAACCATTGCCTCCATCTCTCTCCCTCTCGTTCTCTCGCTTTTCTTTCCTCCCTGTCTCTCCAGCTCCTGACATGAGTGAAGAGGCCCGCTGAGATAAAACACAATGTCAGAGCATGCCTCAGCTCTCTTCGCTGAGTGGGAAAATTGACTGGGATTGTCTGTGGCAGTCCCCACTCGCAGCAGTCTGTGGCCCGTGATCCTTAAAGTGCTGCGCTAATTAGTTTTCTCTGTCCCTGCCTTCGTCCTAACACACACACATATATTCCCTCTCTGCACACACACACACACACACACACACACACACACACACACACACACACACACACACACACACACACACACACACACACCAAAATAATCTTTTCTTTTGTGCTGCGTTGATTCTTTGCCTATCTATTATGTAACATTGTACGGAAAGCACAGACTTATCTGCTCAGGGGTTTTTGTTGCGTGACGCACGAGCGGCACATGAACGTAGCAGTAGGGGAAGAGGCTAGCACGGCTGAACGGCTAAAGTCAAGATTCGGTGGATACAGTATTCCTTAAATGACTCTTTAGAAGAGGCAAACATTAAATTAGCAGCAAAGCAACAAAAATCTCACAAAAAATATGTTGTGATGTATTTTGACCAGTCGCCTGCAGCTGAGTTAGCTAACCCCAATCTGTTTAGTTTTGCTTTTGGTCCCAGATACCAGAGACAGTCCTACAGGCTGGTTGTGAGGTTAAAAGAATGACTGATTGCTGATTGGTTGTCAAGGGTTGCTGGGTGTTTCGTTGTGAAATTGCTTGCATATGCTACACCAAACACTTACTTGGGATTGCTATGGTTGCTAGCAGATTGTCACGGTTGACCACACACGGACATTGCTACAAATACTTCATCCTGCACATTTCAAAAGGTGCAAAATTTACTTTGAATATTTTTGTTGGATTTTTCACTATTGCTTTTGTGTTTGCAGACAAATTACGGCAATCTACAAGAAACCAAAGCAATTGCAAGGAGGTTTTCAATGCAGCACAGTATGCCTCTTTGCAACCAATTTCACTACCAGCAACTTCAGGAACTATTCACCCAGCTGTCAGGGAATGAGGCCTTAATGGCTCACTGCTGAGTGAAACCTCTGTTGCTGAGTGACAGGTTTAAAGGTTTCTTGTTCCCATCTTCACCTGGTCTCCATCAGTGTTACCAGTTTGGTCAAATGGGTATGTTTTTAATTTAAAGGAACACTGTTAACACTGTTAACACTGCTAACACGGCTTTGTCTGCAAAAAGCATGGTTATAATGAAATTCACAGTTTAAAATATCCAAGAAAGCAAGACAAAAAAAAAACCATCAGCAAAATGAGTCTGGGCTCTGAAGCGGCTCCCTAAATGAATAGCATTGTTAATGTGCTTGCATTGTGAGCTTTTAGTTGGAAGCAGCTTTGTTAGCAAATAGGCGACGCAGAGCTTCACTGAAATCATCAGCTGTTATGGAAACGGAAATGTGCTGTTTCAGGGCCTCCATCAGCTTTTCAGTGACAGCTTCAGCCTCACTTTTGACACTCTGAGCGAGCTGCCACTCACAGGCTGCAAAGCAAACATTGGAGGCAGAAACGCAGTTTGCTGCTGCAGCTGTTGGCACGGTCAGAACTGACTCAGTGGGGTGTAGCGACCTATGAGACACCTGTGGAAACCATCTCAGCTGCCCAACAGTACTCTAAATCCATGCTGGCAGGGATAGATGAAGATTGCAGTTTGCATTGTTTAGCCTGTATCTACCTTTCAGCACTGATGGTGCCTTTCCACATGGAAAAGCTGACAGTTATAGGCACTGCTGCCAACTGAGATGCATGAACTGAGGTTTTAATGGCAATCAGGCTCAAACTCAAAATCCAGCCAATATTTAAACGTCAACTTCTTGAAAAAAAATTTCCAGCAGCCAGAGGCTTAAAAGTGATATTCATTATAAAACTCTTTGGGCCCTTTGACACCAAGCATCAGGTAACCCTCAAGTGTTGGCACTGAAAAGGTGCTTAGATTCTCAAAGGGAAACAGTGGCAAAGCAGATGTTATCAGGACAGAAGTGTTGTTCTCACTGTGTGGCTTCAACTCACCAGAGCAGATCTGATCACTGAGGAGGAGGCAAAGATGCAAAGAGCACTGAATAAGCTTGAGAGACATAATCACACTATTTGCAAACAGCAGTAAACACAAGCAACTAATGAATATTACATCGATAACACACTGTGCCAAAACAGGTACTGTATGCTTGAGAAATTACCGGTATAACATTGATACAAAGCAATCTAGCATAGCCTTGTTAGAGCTGATTCACTTGCATTGAAATTCAAGTGTTTGGGATCGATATAAGAATAATGTCTGGAGCTTATTATGGGGCTATAGTAGTTCTTACATTCCATGCAGGGTACAAACCCTGTTTTCCAAGGAAAGAAGAACTCTCCAGATACACGTAAGGTGATTTTTTCCCCCAAAGTTTAACTTGAATGTGTTGTTGATTGATCCTACTGTTGAACTTTCGTGGATGAAAGTGCTGAGAGAGAATCCACGAAGATAGCACCAGTTATACCCAGTTGTGAGTCGGGAGGTTATATAATATTTAACTGCTCCCTAAAACCCTCCAGATCAGCGGTCCCCAATCCCTGGGCGACGGACCGGTACCGATCCATGAGTCGTTTGGTACCGGGCCGGGAGAGTTGAGGTTCGGGTGTGAAATTTATTGTTTTTAGGGTTTTTATTGTTAACTTGGTTTCCCTGGGTTGTTTCCCGTTTTTTACTTGTGTGTCTTATTTTGAAAGAAATATTTACACGTTACCATAGCGACCAGAGAGCATTATGGGGCAGAGAGGAGGATGTTACTCTCAATGTTGTTGGAGGACACTGCTAATAAAGTTACACAGTTACACAGTGAAATCGCATTTATTATTATATTTACAAAATACCACAGTTTTTGTCTTGGTCGTATCATTTTATTTTGTTGCATTTATCCGCGACACCTTAAAGGCCGGTCCGTGAAAATATTGTCTGACATTAAACCCATCTGTGGCGTAAAAAAAGTTTGGGACCGCTGCTCCAGATCCATCGTATGTTAGTCAGTGGTATCATTTGCACCTGTTGGAGGTCATTTCAGGTGTTTACTTCAAATCTGACAGCAGTTTAAGTCATTACCTGCCCGATTGGCTTCATTATACAGTCACCTGTCATCACCACAAGTTAGCAGGCATCTCAACACCTTGGGGAATTTATTTAGAGTAATCATCTATTTAATGCTGCACGTGTCATGATTGGCTGCACTTTGTGGGTAGAGGCAGTTTAAGTGATAAACAATCGCCTTCTTTGAAAAGATGGAATTCCCATATTTGATTTTAAAGCATTCTTAACTCCTCACTGTTGGCTAATGGTAAATATTTACATGGTAACTTTATTTTACAATCCTTCAGCCAGGAAGACCACGGAGAGCCGGCATACATTTAGGAATTAAAGACAGGCATTTCATACTTTGTATATCATGCTGAAAGCCACTCCTCAGCGCACCAATTTGAGAAGTAAAAACATTTAAAAAAAACAAACTTGGTTATTAATAAGAAGCAAATACAGTCCGGAGTGAGGTAACAGAATGGGCCATACTGCAATTAGCCACTGTTAACTTCTGTACACATGCTGCTCTGTCCTTTGAAAGCATTTTCCTCCTGTAATCACATCCAAACCTCTAAAGAGCAGGCTGACACATTTTCCTGACACCCCCTCTTTGCTGCACACACACACATGCACACACACTTGCTGCTTCGCCGAAGCACTCTGCGTGAACAGGCAGATTGCTGCGAGAACTAATGAATTGTGCTGTCAGGGAAGTAACAGATTTATTTACATCTAGAAATGGATATCTCTTCCTCCCAATCCCGGAGAGCTGGGCCGGTAGAGCTTTACGCCATAGGGGTCCTAATGGATCAGGGAAAAGTAATGAGAGAAAAAAATGGAGAAGTATCCAGGAAACAGCATGGGGCCCGGATAGCGTGCTGTTACACTGCAACGCTGAAAATTTGAGTGGAAATAAAGTAGCCGGAAGGTGGGGAGAAATAAGTTGAAGGGTATTAGTTGGAAAATCCACTTTAAGAAGTGTCATGCTGCAGACACACAAGTTTAGGCGCACACTCGAGTGTCTCGGAGGAAGGTGGAAAGCACACATGTATCTGATCTATTCTATTTAATGGTACAGAAGAAACCTGCAGACACACACACACACACACACACACACACACACACACACACACACACACACAGCAGATTATAGAAGACTTCAAAAACAGGGAAAAGAAAGTGAGACAGCAAGGATGCAAACACACTGTTCCACAGAAACGCCACATCTCATGTAACACGCAAGCCAAGACAGAAAACGGGTAAAACTGAAGCACCAGTCGGAGCAGGGATAATCTGTTTCCTGCTCTCTCTCTCTGGAAATCGCAATTCATTTTTTGATCTCCTTCTTAAAATCCCCATCTCACTCCCGTCTTCTGTCTCATGGTGTTTAGCTGTTTGTGTGCAGTGTATGGTGTGTATTTTATGTTATTTATCTGTCTGGTCTTGCTGTTGTAGCAGTGTGGAACCCTGCTGTACCTGTTCAGCTCACTGCCGGATTTGACAGCGTATGCAATTTTCACTTTAAAAAAAAGAAAAAAAAAAGAAGCCTGTTTGTTTTGCTTTTAATCTGCGGAAGGTGCAGCTCGCTGCTAATCAGGGTGCAGCGTAGTCTGGTGTAAAATTAAACCCTTACAACACAGTGAGGAGTGTGTTTGAGAGAGCGGGAAACGATGAGCCTCTGGCAGTGTGCGAGCGTGTTCTTGGATGTTATCAGTCATGTCGGCTGCCGGCCACAGATGAGGTCATTAAGCCCTTTAGCAAGGCAGATTTCTTCCCTCCTGTCCGATGCTGTTATTAAATCTCCTTGGATGCTTGCATGCTGTGGTCAGATGTGCTTGCGCAAGCATGTGACTCTGGGTGTGCTGTTTGTGTGTGAACTGTGTTAAAGTGTGCTCATTCACTCGTGCATGCGTGTTTGTGTCAGCGTGATTGTGTGTCTGGGGAATCCCTCTCTTTGCATTCTGGCTGTATGTGTGTGTGCGTGTGTGATGCAAGGACTTTGTCTAGTTACATTTTGGTGAAGCGGCCCGGGGATTCAGAGCAGCCAATCCTGTCGTGCCGTGGCGCTTTGTGCCTGTGTGTGCGAGCATGTGTGGGTGGGTGTTGCGTTTGTGTAAACCAGCATGGAGTCTTGCATTGTTTGCAAATGCCATAAAACACTTAGTAGGCATCCATAGAGAAAACAAATTAGCATAGATTATTTACTGCTAGCTGTGGAGTTTGCATTCATAATTTGTTGTATTTGCAGCAATTTATTGGATTTGTCTGAAAAGCTGTGTGAGGGATCATTCTGAGTGCCGCTCTGTGTGCGTCTGTGCGTGCTGTAATGTCACTATGGACGGGTAAATATAACAGCGATCATTTCACCTTCAACATTTGATTTGTATACTTGATGAAATTGTGCATTCATGCAGAGGTGAAATGACATCGCAAAAAAACGGTGTGCTATTAAAAGTTGTTATTCTGTTTGCTGTTTGTTGAACGGGTCAAATTTCCAGAGAGAAAATTCCACAGCGGAAAATCCAAAATACTAAGATGTGCCAGTGGGGTTTGCCCACGATACAGGATAGCTAACGTTTGCAATTCCAGCTGAAAAAAATGAGTAGAAGAAGGTGTTACATGTTATTTTTAGTTAAAAACAAATACTGTAGCAACATGAATAAGGTAGAAATTCAATAATACAAAAAATTTGGCTATAGAGGTTTTTTTTATGTGACGTCATGTGCACGTTTCTTGAGAGTTGTGCGTTTTGTTGGACGTGATACAACCACCGGTTACGATAGAAATAGTGCATGTGTTGGCGAGTGGTTGCTGGTGTTAAATGTTGCTAGGTGAAATAAACGTGTTTATTTTTTTCCATAAAGCTAGCTTTTGAACATGGGAGTCTCTGGCTCAACTTTGAGAAACAGCCTAAAGTGACCATTTAGGTCACTGTTTTACGCACTTGTGTGTTTTAGTGCCAATTGAGTTGGTCTTCCAGCCAAGATGGGAAGTCTGAATTTCCATCTTCCCATTTTAAATGGAACACACTGATGCACACTTGTGGTAGTTTCTATGAGTTCAGTTGATTTTATTGGCTTAAAAAGAGAGCTTTCTTTTTCTTTTTGCTTGTCAGAAACTAACTTTTGAATAAAGTGTACTGGTTACTCAGCTCAAAGAATTAGCTTTAGCATGCTATTGTTAATATTAGCTTTTAGCGCTTCCGTTGGAATAATTTGCTACTGTGAGAACTCCTCGTGTTATTAAGCATTTAGTGCTTCCAGTGTTGTTTTGAATAAAGTGTACTGGTTACTCAGCTCAAAGAACTAGCTTTAGCATGCTACTGTTAATATTAGCTTTTAGCGCTTCCGTTGGAATAATTTGCTACTGTGAGAACTCCTCGTGTTATTAAGCATTTAGTGCTTCCAGTGTTGTTTTGAATAAAGTGTACTGGTTACTCAGCTCAAAGAACTAGCTTTAGCATGCTACTGTTAATATTAGCTTTTAGCGCTTCCGTTGGAATTATTTGCTACTGTGAGAACTCCTCGTGTTATTAAGCATTTAGTGTTGTGAAGATGGATTCATTTCACTTGTATCAGGCGAAACAAAAAAGTAAAATGTGAATCATTGAGACAATCAGCAGCCTATTCACACCCTCCCAGTCCTGACAAGCGGTCCAATCAGGAACAATAAGGGAAAACTTCAGTGTAGGTGTACCAGCTGTGCAGAGGCTTTAAATAAGAGGCATTATGTAAGCCAAGAACTATTTAGAGTTGGGCTGGATTTTCTTTTCTAGCTACAGCATGAACTTGTTATTTATTGTGCCGCAGTTTTTCCACTCCGAAGAGCTGTAAACAATACTTTAATAAGGCTTCATACAATGTCACAAACAGTGTCTCATTACAGCTTGCTGTTGGGAGAAGGAAACCAAAAAAATGCTGGCGAGATTGAACAAACTTGGGTGGAAAGTATCACCACGAAATAAAGTGTTTTCCCCCCCCTTTGGATTCGTTTGACGAAAATCATTTTAAAGCGAGCATCTTTTCATCCTCATTAAATGGATATATCTAAATTAAATGCTGCTTGTTGTTATTACAAGATTTTGCAAGTTTAAGCAGCTGCTAATGCTGCATACTTCATTTTTAAAGAGCATGTATAAAGCTGGCATGTGTGTCCATTACAGTTCCAGCAATCGTTTGTACTTCGTTTCGAGGTACAGCTGCTGACTCTTTGTCCGTGTATAAGAAAGCTGCGCTTACGTTTGATGGCATTGTGAAGACACTTAGGCATGACTAACTTGCAGTAGGGGATGGGAGAATTAAAGATGAATTACCTCCTCAATAAGCACTAAGTGCTGTATCTACCAGAGCTGTCAGGATTAAATGAATGAATTCCAATGACTAGGCAGCAACGTAGGCAAGGGAGGGAAGGAAATGAAAGGAGGGGGGAGAAAAATGGAAGACCTGCTGATAAGAGAATAAGAATGAGATGAGGGGAGAGTGTCTAGAAAGTGACAGAAAACAGCATAAAATTCATCCTAAAAGCAAACGCTCTTTCGCTACATGTAAATATATCACCTCGTCTCCTTTCTCTGCGCTCTCATGTTCCTAGCTTTCATCTTTTTGCACCTTTCACGCTCCGGCCCTCCTCCCTTCCCTCGGCTCATTGCTTCCATCAGCGCGTCGCTTTGCTCTCATTTGCTCTCTACAACTTGTTTAGGAGAGTAGCAGTGCGTGTGTGAGTGTGTATTTGCTAAAATAATGTACGGTGGGGATATGACATTTCGCTGGGTTCCATTCTCCCTGATTTTTTCAGGCTCTCTTAGTCCAAATGCTCCATTTATTTGAGCGAGGCGCAAGAATAGCCAGACATCAAAGAGTCTATAATAACTGGGGGTATAAAAGAAAGGCAGAAAGAGAGGGAACGTGGAGACAAGGAAAGAGATTTGTGTGTTCAAGTTGACAGGAAGGAAGGAAGAATGGGATTTTTAGGATGCAACCCAGAAATCATAATGAATTCCAATCCACAATTTTACAAGATGACTGCAAAAGATATATATGTATGTGAACGAACGGGCGCAGTTTGTAGAGATGGATTTGTTTGACTGCATCATGTGTCGCATCCTGTAACTGGAAAAATATTTAGTGAAGATTAACATTTCATTGCAGTGTGGCAGTGTCCTGACAGAGGCACACGAGGAAAAAACACCAACTCCAAATGAGACCGTAATCCTTTGACACGCGGAGCCGGGGAGAGAGAAATGCATTAATGCTCGGAGAAGAGGAAAAGAAGGGGCGACAAAACTGTGGCTGGTGCCGGCGCGGCTCATTAACTGTGTGGCCTGTGTGTGTGTTTGTGCATTGGCGAGATTTCTCCTGGACCACACACCGTAATTGGATTTACCGTAACGCGTGGAACCACATGTGTGCTCATGTTTAAAGCAAAATATGTGCACACATTCAAATGCATGCGCGGTGGATGTTTTCTCACGTACAAATAAAGCATCTGAAATGCCTGACTAATGAGGTGTTTGTATTTCAGATGTGTGTGCGTGTGGAATCGGACTGGTCATTGTAGAAATTCATTGCATTTTAGCTCTTTGTTGCTCTCCTACTTAGACTTGCTTTACATGCAAAGCGTTCCTCAGGCTTGCTCACTGTTTGGCATTAATCTGCCCCGTTGTTGTCAGCTGTTTACCAGCAGATGCTGACAATGGTGCGGGTTCAGCACCAAGGCCAGCTACTACCAGAAGGAGGTGAAAGACAGAGCGGGGGGGGGGGGGGATGCAATAGGCAACAGCTCAATAGTATTTCAACATCAGAGTGAGTCAAAATCAAAAAGCAAAGACGTTAACGTGTCACTCACAATGAAAAGTGAGTGCCGGGATTCTCTGATGGCGTTTTCACACAAAACGGGCTTAGTATGTGTGTGATTCACAAAATGCTGAAGGACTGCAGATCAAAAGAAGTATTGAGGACTGTGGATTAGAGATGTGCAGGACTTGACGGTGAAATATTGCTGGACTTGTAAGATGACACCATAAATACTATTTGGTTAAACTAAATGCTAACATTACATTGATCTACAAGACCATTTAAAACTCTTTGCGCTAACATTTCATGAAGCCATCTGCCGTTGGCTGACATGTGGATGTTTAGTACAGGGACTTACAGGACTCAGTGCAGGACTGTGAAAACTTAAGTAAACACCATGATGTTGTTGAACCACCTTTAGCAGCAATATCTTAAAGTAATTGTTTTCTATATTACTTTGTCAGTATCTCATATTATGGTGGAGGAATTTTCCCCCACTCTTCTTTATAACGCTGCTTCAGTTCATTGAGGTTCGCAGATATCCATTTGTACACATCTCTCTTAAGGCTCCACTTCAATCAGGTTGAGGTCCAGGCCCTGACTGAAACCTTGCAACACCTTTATTTGAGAGATTTCCTGCTGTGCTTGAGATCATGGTCCTGTTGCATGACATCATTTTGGGCCAAGCTTAACTCTGGAATATTTCCATACAAAGAGGAGTTCATGGGAAGTGACTACAAGGTTCCGAAGTCCTGTGGCTGCAAAAGAAGCCCAAGTCATCACCCCTCCACCACCGTGCTTCAGTTGGTATGAAGTTTTTGTTTTTCTCCAAACGTGGTGCTGTGCATCATGGCCAAACATCTAATTTTAGTCTCGTCTTTCCAAAGGTCCTTTTGTTTTTTCTTCTGAATACACTATCATGAACTTTTACCATTTAACGTGCTAACTGCAGCCTGTAGAGTCTGAGATGTAGCTCTTGGGTTTTTGCAGTTTTTCTCAGGATAGCACGGTCGGATTTTGGGGTGAATTTGCTGGAACATTCCAGTCCTGAGTAGATCAGACCATTTACACACACCTAAATGCTCTAGATTAGCAAACTGCCAAAACCTCCCTTTTTCACATGACTGTAGGTAAGCTGGATGGATGGGTAAGGCTGTATAAAGTGTAATCTACAGGACAAAACTGATGCTATAGAGCTACATTTGTAGCACAGACTCGGGCGTCTTAGGCTGGGTTCATAGCATATGACATTTGAGTTGGATAAGACACACACAGAGTGAGGTTAGCTGCTTATATGAAGACTACAGCGTCGCCCCGGCCTGCACATTAATCATTTACGATTTGAGTTATATCATCAAGAAGGAAGTGACAGGATCGAATCCTTGTCTGTGTAATGAATGTACACAAACACTGTTCCTGACTGGCAGATCAGATCCTCTGAATCACACCAAGAGGGCTTGTTTACTGATCTCCAGGCTCTTATTGGCCAGTGTCACAAACATTTTGTGAATGTTGCTGCATCATAGAAAGTCTTGAAGTGCCTCAAATATTATATCAGTTGCCATCAACAGTGATACACCGATGATCAAGCACACTAGCTTACCTTCTGTGTTAAAGACTCTCTGCTCTTGAAGAGTTTTTCCGTGAAAGACTCAGTGACACAGTACGGAGTAGGAATTCTGGGATTTGATAATTGCCTCTAATGACCCACACCTGTATACCTCGGCACAGCTGCTCCTAATCAGCAGTTGTCTTAACAGAGTGCAGAAAAAGGAGAAGGACGGACAAAGGTGAGCATCTGCTCAACCTCGCAAACTTATTCCTCTGCAGGATTATCCCTGGAGGACATACGAAGACCGCCAAGGTGACTACACTGGCAGCACAACTCCAGTTTTGGTTTCTGTACTCTCTTGCTCTGGTGCACTCAACTTCCAAGGCCTTTGTTTGCATGCTGACAGTAAAGCCCCAAAGGGTTACCGTTTATCCCCATACATGCTTTATCCTCCAGGGTTTGCCTACTCTGCCATGAGATACAAAATATTGATTGCAATCCCCAGTTTTGAATAGAGAAAAAACACAGATTAATGACCCTCCCTCCTGCAGTTTGTCTCCAGACCATAACAAAAGTCAGCCAATGTTAATAGAACTGAAAATTCAAAACTCCGACTCACAGTTCACACGTGAGGGATAAACTTTTTTGCAAACACTCCAGAAATTGCCCATGAATCTTACAATCTCGATTGTGGCATTTGATCTCAGTCTCAGTAAGCACTTTTTCCCGTAGCATTGCCGATCCATCACGTTGTCATGGATAAAGGCCTCATTGTGCAGATTCAGTGATAACAGGGAGCAGGTTTGATAATATCGAATTATATTTTCTGCACATATCTGACACCGTGTCCCGATTCTGTACTGCAGTACAAAGTGTATCTAAACTTCCTGGAATAGGCTCATGACTACACATAGCTGGAAGTCTTGATTACCACTATTTTTTTCCATTTAGAGTCATTTCTTTTCATTTTCTGCTTTATGTGAACACCTGGAAGAAATCACTTTCCTCTAAAACCAAACAAATCATTGGATTAAATTAACAGTGTGTGCCTAACAAGATAAATGGAGACAATGATGCATGCTGCCTCTTTTTATAGCTAAACTGAATCACAAACGGCTCGTTTTGAAATATATATTCAAACTTTAATGTGACTCAAAGAGCAACTTTTGCTCATTGAACCAGACCAGAATATAGAGTGCAGACTCCAAGGTTTTGGACAGTGATAGATTTTCTATTGATTGGCTTTGTCCTAGAGAACAATTGAATATAAGATTCAACACCGACAGTGGTTAAAGTGCTGAATTTCAGCTTTCTACATGTTCTTGCAGTAATTTAGGAGAATATTGTTCAGGTCCAGTGTAGGAATATCTATGGACGAGTCTAACTATAGACCCACGGCATGGCAATGAAGTTTGGACTGCTCTGAAAAGATATATATGGAACTTTTAAAAGAGCATTCGCCCCTTTTAAAATATTTTAACATAAGTACAAGCACACTTAAGCAAGTAGAACAGCCAGAGATCCAGACAGTGAGTCAAAGGCGGATCTACAGAGGGGCAAAGGGAGGCAACTGCCCCTACTGCTGCAGAGCCTTGCATCCCCAACTTTTATGTCCTTAAAATACTTGTAAAAACGAATCGTCTAAACCTACCAACCTAAAAACTGTCTTTGTTTTCTTAGAAGAGATAATGATACAATAAATAGTTATATTATATTATACATATAGGGGATGCCACCCTGCCTAGACCTTTTGCCCTTCCTTTGCCCCCCCATGTAACGTTCAAAAGGTTATATACGGGTTATATTTCTGTATAAAAGAAAGGTCTTGACACACCAAAGTCACTTTGGAGATGATAGATGAGCGGTCACAACCTGGTAGCCATCTTTAGAGCCACCAGGCAACAAGATCCTAATATTATGGCCATGCCGCAGTCTCCAACTGCTGTTTTCCCTGGTGAGACTGTAGTATAGTCAAATAATAATTGTAGTAAAATTTATTATAGAGACAAATTTAATCTTTCCTCCGAGGTAAAGGTTGCACAAGTGTTACCCTGACCAGCGAGAAGCAGTTATGAGCTGCTTGCATATATTGTTCTTCATCAGCTGCACCGCTTGCAGTTTTATTAAAGATTTTGACTGTACAGTGTGAGACTGGCGCAGCCAAAAACACGTCATTTCCAATTCTGTTTAGCTGTCAGACTTTTCGGGACCGTTGAAGAGGCTCTTGTCAAGATTATTTCCAATCATGACGAGGCATTTATTATCGGTGACCCCTTATCTGTCCCTCCCTGTCAGATAATGACAGTGCTAGAGAAAACAACGGGTTGACCTTCATCTAAACCCTCCACTGGGGAGAGTCTGACAGCCGTTATGTACGCATTTGCGGCTCTTCACGGTTGTACCGCTTGTGATGGACGTTGGTTGTAATGCGAGGGAAATCACAGTGTTTAAAGCAAACGTGGTGTTTTCCTTTCGGCTTTGTTACCTTTCTTTTATTCCCCGTCTCTTGTCAGCACCTGTTTTTTTTTTTTTTGGGGGGGGGGGGGGATGTTTTTCTGGTGACAGTTCTCAGAGTCACGCTTTAGATTAACTGCATTTATTCATTAACAAACTCAATATTTTAAGCTGCCCGGATTCCCATTATTCTTCTCCAGGTGACTGAACTCTGTCATGCATTAATTTAATTCCCTCATGTATGAAATAATATCCTGCCTAAGTCAGCCAAGCCATTAAGGCTAGTTTTGCTGCAGCCTGATAAGTGGATGTATGAGGAACAATGATTAAACGATCTCAGCAGCCTTCCTCCCACTCTCTCATTAGGGGCTTCCCCTCGTCCTTTCCAGCACAATCATGCCAAGGACCTTTTTCACTACAGCCTTAGATTGGGATTTTCTATTGATTGTCTTGAAGAATGAAAGGACACAGCTGTCCAAGAGCAGCTCGTCATTTAAGAATCAGCAGTATTGACGGCTACAAGGTTTGTAAGAGTGTCCTGATATTTAAAACCTGCTTTTATTCCCAGGCTTCCCTTTCAAATGAAAAGCTGAGGTTATATTTCTGCAACAAAACAAAATCAACAATGCTTTGAAATATTGACTATCACTGTGGCAGCCCCTTTTACTCATTTATACACACATATATAAATGAGAAGTGTGACCTTCAGAGAGATAAATGAACAAACACCTGCAGCTCTGATTCTTATTACAGACTGTGCAATGACTTAAAAAGTAGACAGAGCTGTTACTGCTAAGACTGCCAGTGTTTTGGAGTGTTACTTTGTACCTTTTGTGATCCTGAATAGACCACACATCTCGCAGATTCCCCTGATGAAAGAGAATAAAGTGCTACAGAAGTTTCTGAGACGCTGGGACTGCTTTCTGAATGACTAAATACTCTGTGTGCAGCTTTTAGTGACTGAAACTCCAGTTATTTGTTTAAAGCATAAACACTGTGTGTGCATTGCTCCATGACTAATACAATTACAGCCTCACTGCTGTTTTCCATTTCTATCTTTTCTTTGTATTTTGCAATGAATTGACAGTGAGGAGACATGAGGAGAGATGGGGAGTTGGGCTGATTAGAAGATGCACCAAAGATTTGAACCATGAACCTCTGCAGATATGTGCCTTGACTCCGATGCTACAAGGATGCTATGCATAGTATAGACAGTATACCTTTTTAAACTTTACAAAAAGGTATGTTTTATGGTTTTATTAGATGTTGCTCATGTGTCACCTTTACAAAAGATGTTTGTAGTGCCAAGTCAGAAAAACAAAACCAATGTGCCTTAAATCTGCATTCTATCCCACGGCCACCAGATGGCGATAGCTGTGGTTGCGAAAAGACTTCCAGTTCTATTGATGTCTATGAAGAAGCAGCTTTCTTGACTTTTGTAAACACTTTCCAGGAGAGTTCCTGGGTTCAGTCATTTCTTTCATGTTCTGTTTCATAAAAGATTAGACCTATGTTTTTTATCTTGTCATCTGGGATAGCATGTAACTGTAATCACATGCTATTAGCTAATATTGTTATTCTTTTATTTTCTTTTGCCAATGGTAATGGCAGCAGTGCTCATCACAAAGCTTCCAAAGGGACTTCAGAAATCAGCACGTGACATCTCAGTAGCTACATCCATCTTTTACACTATCTATGCTTTACTAAATGGGGCAAATTCGCATGTCAGGGCAATCCCCAATGACCAGCTGATAGGTGTGGTTAGTTTTACAGGTGATTTACAAAAGTTGCCATGTTTTCTAAACACAGGTGCAGTCAGGTGATTTCAATATCAAGCGAAAAACCTCAGCGTTGAATATCAGAGCAAATCAGTTTGTGCATTTGAGTTACTCATGACAAAAGAACTCCCAGAGATACATATGAGAAAGAATCAGTTGTAAGAATCTCTGAATTCCCACCTTGTATGTGCAATCTTGTTACTGCATTCGCTTTGAGAATACCGGCAGTATTTCTTTAAGGTTATCAATGGTGCTATCACTTTCATTTAGTTGTTCAGACTTGATTAGATATAGGCATTCAGAGCGTTGAGACAGGGTTAGGAAAATACTGGGTTTGGAGTTGGGAGGGATCCACCTCACTGTTGCCTTTCGATTATATGATAGGCTGGGTTTTTGTTTGCTCATTTATGCATCTGCTCGCTTCTTCCAGAAGCAAGCAAACGAGAATGATATCAGCATTTTAACTTCTTTCTTGATCTGTTTAAGCTCATTTAACCAATAAATGCTCAGTGAAAATTTGGTTTGTGTCTACATCATTTTCTAATCCTCCTCACTTCAGTGGAACATGAGAAAAAGTGAAAATGTGAAGGTGAATTCATAAGGACTGAGGAAACGAGAGCTTCAGTGCTCAGAGACCTTGAGTGCACAGCCACTAGGCTGCTTAATAATGGCATTTTTCACCAATTCCCTTGAACATGTCTGTGTTGCAATGTCTTCTTACCCTCACTAAACACATACCGGTCTCTCACTGATGGAATATGGTTTTCCAGAAAGCGCTACATGTCCTGAAGCCCCTCTGCCTCCCTGCAGATCAGTTATTAACCTTTACCACAATTAAAACGATCAATCTTAGACGACCAGAGGCAACGCAAACCCCAGGATGGGACACCATGTGAGCAGGCACTTTGGAAACCCCATTGATCCCCCCGCCTCCCCTTCTCTCTCTTGTTTTTTTAAGGGCCGTTTATTCCACCGACTCTGAGAATGATTTACATTATCTCCTCAATTAGCAAATGAGAATGAAATCTGCTGCATTTTCTTCCTCACCCATCTTGTCCCAGCCTTCCTCCCATGGGTTATCGTCCCTGTAGGGCTAGGCCGGTGTTTGCCCCTCCTCGCTTTGGGTTTTATTCATTTTGTTTTTAATTACTTTCGATTAGATTCTTGCCTATTATTGTTGTTTATATTCTGAGGATCAGCACCGTGGATTTTCCCTCGCTGAGATGCTCGTACATCACTGTCAAACCGGCAGCCATTTTATCTCTGGCTTCTGAGTGGAAAATAAATAATGAGTTGAGGCCTTTCCTGTCCGAGTGGGAGAAATTCACCCATCAATAACGCTTCTTCCATCGTCAGGTAATGAACTTCCCGTAGAGAGTAAATTTTTCACAGAATTTAAAACAAAAATAGCTGCAATCTTTTCAGATATCATGTTGAGCTTTAAAATACTTGTAAAAATGGCATTTATATAATTTTACAGGACTTTTTTGGGGTTGTTGAGGTAAAATTCAACCTTTTAAATCTCTCGCAGCAATCGACAAACCTTCACCTCATCAGTTTTGTTTTCTTTCTCGTTCTCTTTCAGCAGAATACAAATACACAGACCCAGAGGTGTGAGAACCGAGGCTGGACCGACTCACAAACTGAGCTACTAATAATTACTCTGATGTGACATTTGCTATTTTAGCTTTAAGCTTGGCCCTCGACCTGCAAAAGTCATACCCTTGTCTCGGCTAATTTAGTCTGAGGGCGGGTACCTGGATGCAAGTCATTTACCTTTTTCTTTTTTAGTGCTCATGTTACGATAGCCCTCTCATGCATGACTGCATATCGCCATCAAAGTGATTTGAGTGGACGGCTGAAAGAGTGTAAGAGGGAGAGAGAGCAGGTGCGAGGAAGCGGTGGGAGGACATGAGAGATATCAGCGTGAGGTTTGTGACACAGAGCATTACCTCGACCGGCATCAATCTCTGAACATTTCTTTCTTGGAAAAAAAATCTAAGTTCAAGACCCTTTTTCTTAAAGATCAGGTCTGTCTTTAAAAGACAATCTTCTCAAAACGTGAACCAAATGGTAGAAAAATCCATTTATCACTGCTTCCTCAGTCTGATAATCAATACAACTTTCATACTTGTCATTGCTCATTCTGCTGTCGCGCTCTTATATGTTGTCAAATGATGGCCAAGTGGTTCACAAAGATTGTGACGACCTCCTTTAGGAACACTGAACTAATTGTATGTCTTCATCAGACTCTCGCATTGTTATGGAGGAATTTCTGCCCGCTCTTCTATGGGGCCCATTGAGGTTTGTGGCCATTTTTTATGCACAGCTCTCTACCTGCAACACTTTTTGCTTGGGAGGATTGTCTTGTTGCATGACCCAGTTTTAGCCAAGCTTTAGCTATCAGACAGAAGGCCTCACTTCTGACTCTTGAATACTTTGATATACAGAGGAGTTCATGGTCAAGCAATGACTGCAAGGTGTCCATGGCCTGTGGCTGCAAAACAGTCATCACCCATCTACCACTGTGCTTCACAGCTGATCTGATGTGTTTGTGCTGATGTGCTGTTTGTATTCCTTCAAAAGCAGCGCTGCACATGACAATCAAACATCCCCACTTTGGTCTCATCTGTCCAAATGACATGAGCAACATTTCAGACTCTAAACCTCAGTGTGTTAAAAGTTACAGAACAATTATAAACAGACTGAAGTGTATGAGCATGGCATTGTTTTGAAAACTTGCATCTTTACAAACCAAAAGACTAATGGAAAAATAAGTTTTACTTGAGCGTTGCCTTCAACTTCAGGTGAAGTTGCTAGAAGATCCACTCCTGGGTAGATCATACCATTGTGTTAACACACACCCGAATGTTCCAGATCAGCAAAGTGACAAAACTTCTGCTTTTATAGAGGTGCTCACACTTGTTAACGATCAGTTATTCAAGTGCATTTGATTAGCAGCACCTGGCTGCTACTTACCTTTGTAAGTCCAATGGAAGCAGTAAGAGTCCTGTGAAAAACACTTATTTTCAGATGACTCTACATACACGTAAATCCACATTGTTGTTATCAAGATTATTTCCCTCGATGTATCATTATCAATTTATGAATCAAATACCAACTTCATGCTCAAATGCAACTAACCTGTGAACTTTTACCCTTGAATAATTCAACAGTTACAGGCATGTCTTTGTCAAATGTGACTCCCATGGCTCTCCGCTTGGCCTGATTGGTTGAGGAATGTCAGGAATAATGCATCTATGGTGAGCTTAGACATTTCCGAGTTGTCAAAAAGGATAACTGGACCTGCTCACTAATGAGCTGCTGGGCCCAGCCAGCAATATCTTTCCCCTCCGCTGGCTGATTGGATGTCTTCACTCGTCTGCAGCCTGGGCTCTTATTATGTTCAGGTATTTATAATAATAGCCCGGCAACCACAAAGAGATGTCAAGCTTGGGCCCTAGAGAACATTGGATAGCTTATTAGCGCTATGAGCATCAGCCAGGCAGAATTCAACAAGAAATCGAAGGCAGCAACGTCGGATGAGAATTACAAAGCACGTGACTGTCTGTCAACCACGTCTTCTCTTTGCATGAGCCGAGTTCGGCTTCATCGCTTGCTGTTAGATCTGCCAGCCGAGAATTGACTTTTAAGCATTCATGCAGGTAAGTATTGGCTTTTGTGTTTAGGTTTGAAAGAGGGTCAGAACTGATTATGCTAATTTTATATTCCATTGCAGATCTGTATTGTGACTGTCTTTCCCTTTGAAAAAACCTGCAAGAGCTCAGTGTGTTGGAAACAACACTATTGATCTGCCGGTTACATTTTCATTTGCTTTAAGCATTTGTTGTGTTGTATGATTTCAGTTTCCAGCGCTTATTCAGAGCGAAAAACACAAGGACTGAAGCAATCATGGCATAAAATTACAAGGAAATGGCAGCATGGCTCTGGGGCTGGAAACACCACTTTCTTGATTGATTTGCCATTTTGGTTCAGATGGAGGTATCTATGGGTTGATTGCTTTGAAATATTGTGCAGACATTTTTGGTTCCCAGAGGATGAATCATTGTGAATTTGCATTAGACAAAGGTTCATCTGTAGCTGAACAAGTCACTAGAAAGGAGAAATGGACACATTTGTGCTTTCATATGACTGGCTTCTATGTTTTGTTTTTTTTACTTGTTTATTCAAATAATACAAATATGCAAAAATGAATGTGCACTAATGTGATTCTGATAAAGGCAAAATAACCTTGTATACATCATCTGGTCTCTCTTTTGTCTTCTCTTTCCCATCACCAGGGGTTTCTTCCTTTCTTTCTGCTTGCTCATAAGAGGCCATCAGATTGTTAGGTTTACTCTGTGTTATTGCAGGGTCTATACCTTATAATAAAAAGAGCCTTGAGACTGTTGTTATGGTTTGGCACCATAATGGTCTCTAAATTTATGGCTCAGAGAAATCCAGCATGCTACAATGCTGCCGCTGTTCAACAAGCTTTTAATAATGGAAATACAGACACTCCTAAAGGACAAACAGAACCAAAAAGAGACGGGAGCCTTGGCTAAAGCAAACAAAAGAGGAAGAAGACCGTGAACCAACCACCCAATGGGCTGGATTCAGGCTTCTCCACTATTCTCTTTCTTCTCCTAGTCCTGGAAAATCAGACCAATAAAAACTAAAATCAAAAATAGCAGTGCTATGAAAACAACACTGATAAAAACATTAAAGCAATATGAGTTTAATTTGTATCATATTTTCCAGATGTGGCATTGTTTTGCAATTTATTGCTTTAAATTTATCGTGCAATTTAAAAACTGCAGTTTTTCAGGGGGTGGGAAATGACACCAATGATGTTGAGGTCGCAAAACACTCACAAAAACTCATGTATCAAATATGATAGGGTTACAGGTATCTTGTGTGCTGAAATATAACATTATGGAGGGTTAAAGCAAGCCTCAAAATGTGACGAAGTGAGGCCTTGAATGTACCGTGGAATACTATAAGTAAAAAGACAGCTTCATTAATAAAATATGTGTACTTTAATGTCTGTTGAAAACAACAACACCAGAGATGCATCACTTCAGAATTAGTACAGTGAAGCACTCCAGCCAATCTCAATGCCCAAGACCCGCACGGACAGAGATTGACAATCTTATAATGTTCTCAAGGTACAGTGACTACGTTTTTAAAGATTATTAAATAGAAAAAAAGGAATGTTGTACTTAAAAAGATCCACTGATGGTGTGTAATTATATCTTCCAACAAACTGATGTGTTCTCGTAAACTTAGAATTAATCCATTAAAATACATAGGAGTGGGCACAGTTTGTGGAAGTCCCACCATTTCAATACAGTGGCCAAAATGGACGTTGGCCTTCTTCGATGGGGTTTTATAGATGTGGTTACAGACCCACCACATACATATAAAATCTTTACTTTCAATTTAAAAATCACAAATAACTCTTTAAACCGATTTATGGCTATTTTCATCATCTTTCTCATTATGTCTTTCCTCCTCTGCACCAGTGCTATACAAAAACATGCATAAACATGTCTATTATTCCTGATATGGTTGTAACTACTTATTGTCAGCAGATTAGACATGCGACCCTCCTATCTCTGGACAACGATCTGGCTAAACAACATCAATTGCTGTTTATCAGTCAACATCATACCAGCTAATGTCAGGCTGAAGTATCCTAAAAATCTCACTTTTCCTCTGACAAATAGTTTGAATGTATCCTCATATCATACAAGAGCTTATTCACTAAGTGTCCAACATTGTTAGACTCAGACTTTCCTTTCAGATAAACTGTCACTAATGCTGGCTAACAGCAGCTAACCGCGGCTAACGGCTGCTAACAGTGGCTAACAGCTGCTAACAGCGGCTAACAGCAACAAAAACAGAGCGCTTACCAACAGGAACGTTCAGGATATCCTCAAGAACTCACCTCAGTATGACTGATAATGAACAGAAGTGAGCTCCACTGACTCATCGACTCATCACAAAGTTTTACAGCCTCCTCCAAAGCAAATACATGGTGGGCACATGCAGTATTGGCAGCTGAGGTAAACAGCAGACTGACAGCCTACACTCACTACAAATGAAGAGCGGTCACCGTAGCTCCGATTATGCATTTGAATTAGGAGAGGTAAGAAAACAGAACTCATTTGACTGCAGTCTGCACTCTACTGACATCTAATGGTGAGATTTCACTCACTGTACCTTTTAAACAAACTCAGGCATTTTAATATCTAAAAACAATTGCAATCACCAATAAACAAGTCCTTGTAAAACATAATAAAAATAGCATAATACACATATCTTTACAAAAACAAATCTCATCTCACAGTATTAGATGTTATCAGATCAACCATTTCTTCCCTAGGACCAGTTACCAGGCAACCAGTGGATATGTTGTGTCCCAAATAGATCTTACACACTAATTCTAAGGAGGTTTTCAGTAGTTAGTGTGGTCACACTGGAAACAAAAGACAAGAAAGTGTACTCCCAACGGCGTGTAATGACTACAACATTGTGTGTGTGTGTGTGTGTGTGTGTGTGTGTGTGTGTCCTTTCGCGCTGTTAAATGGATAATATTCTTCATTAATGCATAGCACAAGAGAACAGAGGAGCTGCTCTCAGCCAGAAAACAAATCATACTAATTGTTGATGTCGGTGGAAACAGTTCCAGGAAAACCAAAATAAATAAATGAACAAAAAAAATAAAATAAAAGCATTTTTGATCAAACATTTTGTTGTCTTTGCTTGCATTAATTGGCGCTTTGCAAAGTTCCAGTATTGCATTATTCATCAGCACAGAGTAATACGAAGATGAATTTATATTACCGCATGGAATAACTATGAAGTATTGAATTGTGGAATAATAGAAGGAGCTTAATCATTTTTATTCCTTTTAAGCGTGCACGCACAGAGTAGTGTAAGCATATTTCTCCACCTCACTGGGTCTCCGCCACCGCTGTCATCGTTCATGTCTGCTGTGCTCCAAGCTGCTGCTGAGTAGATATGTGTTGGTGACTCATGGATGCTGTCACGCATTGTCCTTTTTGTCCCCTCCTCTCTCCCCCAACATGTCTGGCAGGAATGAGCAGGACTATTCAACTCTGTAGATGTCACCAAGCGAATGACACACACACACACGGAAATCCAGCAGGGTGGTAGACTCCTCGGTCCTGATAGTGGCATATATTTATATAAATCACCTATATTTAATTTCATTTTTCTATATACTCAGATTTCAGCTTGTATTTGCTGAGCATAATGGAAAAACGAGAACTGGAATATGGGAAATTGCCAGGGCAATGAATTCCTAATATGAATGATGATTAAAAACGCATTGAGCTCAGTCCAATCACCAGTCTGCTGCTTTCTAATAACATGATATTATAAGACTATCATGAAGTTCTCATCTGCTTTGTTCACAGTTATTATCTCCGTTGAGAGTGCGAGAAGTAGCATCATGTTTGTAGCGGGAATATCCTAATTGTGTTTCAACAAGATTGATTTGATCTGCCCTTTAGTTCGTGACACAACATTTAAATGGAGCATTTAATCTCCCGTCTTTGTGCCCTCTCATTTGAGCATTTCGGCGCGCACACACACAGAGGTGCACACATGGTTGTGCTCACGTATGCACAAACCAGCCACACCAAGCTAAGAGAGAGGCAGCTGGAACTTGTTAATTGCGGGCGCTAAATTCAAACGCTGTCGTTATCTTGGTTGGCAGAGGCATAAATATTAATATATCATAAAGAGCCACAAAAAGCTCGCCCAGCCTCATTTGGATCCATATATATGCAGCTGTTAGTGTCTACTGGCGAGAAAGAGACCATCGGTTATTGAAGAAAGGGGTAGGGGGAGTTAGAGAAGGCTGTCATAGAAGGAGCCTTGGCAAAGATGGCAGGAAATGACTTGCTCTCGAAACGGAGCCACTGAAGGGAAGCGAGCAGTGAAGGAGAGGATGCTGGGAAATGGGAGCTAACAGTGTCATCCAGGGGCTCAAAAAACACAAAATCTAAATCGTGATTCAAACTGAAGTGGAGGCCTGCTGAAAAGAGAACGTGCAAAAACATCTGCTTTGCAAAAGTTTCCACTTGATCGATGCGCGTGCACTTCTGCCTTGCTTTACCTCCTCTGTAGAGATTCATATGGCTTCACACATAAACACACAGACACACACTTGACCCGTCCTTGGCACTCAGCTGTCCCGGGCGCACCAGACGGCAGAAGTGCTGTTGCACTGCACTGCTGTGCTTGCTGTTCCTCTATCTGCCCGGCCTGGTGCCCGCCTGCGACTGCTGAGCAGAGCGGAGATGGCAGGTGTTGAAAGAGTTCCACCTGAAGGCATTTTATCACTCCCGAACGCTGCCGCTCCCCAGCTGCTCGCCACGCTGCTTAATCAACGCAGACGCCACAAAGTTAAGAGAAAGATAGGCGCTTTGGGTAAAAACAATAGCTCTCGTCTGGATGCGTGCGAGAGGAAAAAGGGGAGGAGGGGTGCGAGGGAGTAAGGGGGGGTATTTGATGAAGGACAACACTGGTCCCGTCTCCAAATAAACACAAACATAATTAGCCATCAACAGGCTCATTAGTCGTACCGGACAATACAAACATGTTGGGAAAACCAGCACAAAACCAGGTGACTGGGGCAAAGCATGAACGGTTAGATTCGCTCCTAGAAAACGCTCAGGTTTTGAAAACACAACTGTAAGGTAACAGTGACTAATTAGCCTAGCTGCAGTCACTTTATGAGCTAATTGGTGGCGGGTGAGTGGGAGGACTGGATTACTTTCGCTGGCGTATGTCAGAGCGAAGCCCATTTCTTTGACATGTGAATAGGCTGTGGGAAATGGAGACAAATTATTCCAGCATTATTGATTGACTGACCAAATGAGATGGAAAAGCAGACAGAATGAAAAAGTGAGTGGGAGTTTGTAAAAAATAGGCAAGAGTGGAGGAGGTGGTACAGAGGAACGGGTGGAAGGTCAGAGAGTGTATCTAAAGGGCTATAAAAGTTCAGTTTTTAACTTAAAGTATTTGAACCATAAAGAAAAAGTTGGACTTGGTTTCATAATTCTAAAAACAAAACTGTGATTTGCTTGACTTAAATGAATAATAAAAACATGAAAACAACAAACTGTGATGACTGGAGTTAATTTATATGACGTTTGATTAAAAATACTTCATTGGCTTCCATAATTCAGATTAAATCAGAACATCAATAAATATTCATTTGTATCAGGGCAAATTAAGTTTTACAGTACTGCGCAAAAGTCTTCAGTAACCCTGCATCTCTTTTTAATATTTTTCCTTAGGATAAAGGGAACCAAGAGCAGCAATTTGTTGAAACGTGCAACCATGCAACAAGGTAAAAGCTCAGTTTGTACAGTTCTAACCAGCTTAAAAGTCAATATTTGGTATGACCAACTTTATTCTTTTCTTTTTTTTAATCTTTTTTTGTCGCCTGTCCCGTTTGCTTCTTTTGCCATCAGAATAATTGTCTAAAGGCCAACAAAGATGCCCAATGGATTTACTTTACCAAATGGACCATCCTGGCCTTGCCGTATTGGTCCATTTGATTGACTTTTGTTTTTATTGTTTATTTTATTTTATTTTCACTTGCTAAACACGGGATAGACATGATGGGGGCAAAGAAAGAGAGGTAGGGAAAGAAAAACAGTGGGGAAGAGGAACAGTGCTAAGGGGCACAAAACAAAAACAAAAACAAACAAACAAAAAATACATACATATATGTGTGTGTGTATATATATATATATATATATATATATATATATATATATATATATATATATATATATATATATATATATCAATCACCTGGATCACCTATTGAGAAAGAAAAAAGAGAAAACAAGCAAAAAAAGAGAGCAATATAATAAACAGCATCATCGCGATAATCTATGTGTATATAAACAGTAAATACTAAATATTGGATACTATTGTGCAGCACGTAGAAGCACCAGAAGTGAGCCGGTGCGTACCTGAGCGCCCAGCCCCGGACACCAAGAACCACCAATGCACCGATGTCTGAGGGCGTCTGCCACTGGCAGGGGGAGTGGTGGGGGAGATAGGCCTCCATACCTTGGAGGGCCTGAGATGTCCCCAGAGAGGTGGCGTCTGATACCCGACCTGACATATAGACACAGACATACAGGCACACACAGATGCTCACATATGCAATTACTCAACACTCACCCATCGTGGAGACAGACATAAGTAGACACTTTACACACACAATCACACTCCCCAAGCGTACTCTAAGCCCCGGGTCTAGGTACCCTTGCCCCTGGAGGGGGAAACTGCACCGGGCAAGCAGACTGCCCCGACTCCGCAGCAGCAGGGAGGCCCCACACTCCAGACCCCAATCGGACGGCCAACTCCTCCTCCCAGCCCCTCCGCCCCAATGGGTAACAGAGAACAGGGGTGTGTGAAGACTCCAAACCTCCCTCCGCCCGCTCATATGTAGTGTTGATGCATGTGTGTTCTAAGGTGCATTTAAAACCCAGGTAATGCTGCTAGCCAGAATTATCATCCGATTCTAGCTAGCATCATTTCTTAAATATGGTGCTAATTCTGGCTAGCTAAAAACAATGTTTAAAAGGAAATGAGCCATCTCGTGATGGCTTTGACTAAAACTCTGAACAAAACAGAATGGAACCCATCAGATAGACAAAGCTGAAAAATGAAGCCATCTCAGAAATGCTTTACATTTATTCACTTTAATGATGAGCTAGGAGCAAAAAAGACTTTTTTGAGGTCACAGAGAAAGATTTCCCCACAGATGTCTTTATAGCAAAACACTTTCAAAATGAGTTTATGAGCTCAATTGCTAATTTCAGGTCATGCTAAATACAACAAGAAGCTAATATCTGTTGGTTTTGTTCCTACAAGCCAGTCTTTAAGCTCCTTGATTCTGTTGGGTGATGCCAAACTTTCATGTTTCACACCACCATCCCAGAAACAAACTTAACAAGCTTAGCATCTAGGTGATGATGAAGGTAGACCATGTAACTGCTTTTACGTAGATATTCCCTGCTTGATCCAAAGACAACACCGAGACAAGGTAGAGGTGGATGAGTGGGCCAACAAACCTTCTCGCTTCGACATCTGCAAGTCTCTACTCTGGTGTTACTTCATCATCTATTGGCCGACTACATCTGGTTCAAAATGCTGCGGCAAGGCTTCTGACTGGCAAGCGGGAGCGAGAGCACATATCCCCTATACTTGCCTCGCTACACTGGCTGCCAGTAAGTTTTCGAATTGATTTTAAGGTCTTGACGCTTGTTTTTAAAACACTGCGTGGACTAGCTCCTATATATCTTTCTGATCTTTTAAATTGGTATACCCTGGCAAGATCTTTGAGGTCTGCAGACCAAATGCTTCTAGTTGTCCCTAGGTCTAGATTAAAACACAGAGGAGAAACTGTGCAATAAACTGCCTTTACATATCAGGACCTCTCCAACACTGGATACTTTTAAAACTCGTTTAAAGACCCATTTTTACTCTTTGGCTTTTAATTCTCTATGAGTCTGTCATTATTTTATTCTTATTATTTTCTTATCTTTTATTTTACTTTCCTCTTAAATAATATCTGATTATTTTATTGTACAGTACTTTGGTCAACAGTTGTTGTTTTTAAAAGTGCTATATAAATAAAATTGATTGATTGATTTCCTCTAACCGTGACTGTGTGTTACAGCCACGAAATAATCGAAACCACATCCGTGAGCTGATTTTCTGCCTTAACGTGTACAAACGTATACGTGTTGTAGCATTGGTGTACTGTATTACGCACTCTGTATTTGAATTTTCATTGTGCGCATCAGCATTTCTGATCAGGATCACACAAGATAACGCAGACTTTTCTTCATCCCTCATCCTTCTGATCTGCATGTGTAGGTACAGTAAATGCAGCATGTACTCACATATGAATTAAAGAACCCTGTTACTGCATGCAGAGTTGTTGTTTTTTTACTTTGAGGAACCTTTTAATGTGTTTTGCGCATTACTCTAATTGATTTCTTTGGCACACGGAGCCGTCTTGCTCTTCACAGCAAGACTTCTTTATCTTTTTCCCCTGTTTCTCTTTTCTCTTCACCGTGGTGATTTATTTGTCCCTGGGTTAGAGGCGTCACTGCCTTCAGAGTCGTATACACTCACAATCAGTCACAGTGAGGTCTAAGGCTCCCAGCTGTCTGCTGGGTTTTCTCTTAAGAAAGACCTTGTGAGGTTGTGCGACTGTATGTGTATATGTGTAAACAACAGAAGCAGATAGTTTGAATATAAGATACAGATAATGCGCGTGAACATTAACGCACACACGCTGGAGCCTCAGTGTGACTTGCTTTATTACTGAAGCTGTTTTTCTCTCCTTCCCTGTGCGGGCAGCTTGTTATGACTAATGCGTTTATTGCATCGCTTTGCTGCCAGGGTACCTACATCACACAATCCAAATGCATGCTGGGACACGGACCCAAGTTGCATGCGTGACAGCTAATTCCAAATGCTGGCACAACACGCATAAATTTAACATTAAAAAAAAAACATTTTGCAAAGCGTCCACATGGCACTTGTCTGTTAATTAGGTTTCTGTGTGTGTGCGTGCATGTGTGTGTGTTTTAACCCATTTCCCCAGCCATCAACTCAAAAGGAATGAGCAATGAAAGAGGTGGCGAGGGATTCTCTAACTGACAGGCTGTCTAATTCGCTCTGTCTTCATGTATAAGCACACCGCCGTCATCAGCGACGCACGCAGTGAACATGCAAAAACTAATTGCTCTAGACAGAATAGTGCTGGAATTCTGCTATAATAGCTTTAGAAAGCCTAATGAGTGTGGCCCTGTCATTGCTGGGCTCCTCTTTCTTTGTTCCCCTTTTCTTATTCTCAGAGTAGCATTCAGGGAAAATGACACACACACACACACACACACACAGACGCACACATACACACAAATCCGTGCGCGTAGATAAATGGGATCCAATAATCTGGGTGCCGCCGAAGCACAGGGTCCATTCTGTCGAGAGGTGTTTTGAAGCGCAAGAGACAGAGAAAATAGCTAATTTAAATTGCCAGTTGTGATTGGGTGCTATTGTGTGGGCTAGGTTAGCTAATGGGTGGCAGTGAAAAGGAAAGGCAGGAGGAAGGAAAAGAGTACGGGAGCAAAGCGGAGAGAGGCGGGGGAAAAACAGAAAAGCCTTGATGTGCAGAGCTTATTAGGGCAGTGCTGCTGAATTGGACTTGATCACTGGGGATTCTTTGGCAAATCCAATACATTAGAAGACGCCGGTGCTGAAATACTGCAATTGTGTTTTTTGCCCACAAATACACACTCATACATTTTAAATCACAGAGGATCTTCTCATGAGGATATTCTGTGCATACAGTTCTCTTACACATTAAACAGATATAATCGCTTCATGTTTGCTCAGTTAGAAGATTGCACGGCTTTCCCCTGAACTTATCACGTGTGCGGTACTTAGAGGAAATGCTGTCGAGGGATCCAACTGGGCTCTAAATTAGTCCTGCAGAGCTCCATTCTCCAGCTCAGCTTGCTGAACAGAGACAGTGTATATGTACAACTTTCATATGTCACACCAACTGTCATCACATGAAATTGTCTTTCCTCTTTCTGGTTTGTTCTGGGACAACCTCTATTTTTCAGACCTTGCTTGAATTAACAGTAATGTTTTATGATGTGCTGTTAAAAAGAAACCTTTTACTATTAATTTTCAGTCCAGTTCTCGTAGCTTTTATTTTGAGGATTTTCTTTTTCTTAAACCACCTAACACTGACCTATGAATCATACAGGCATAAAAAAGCTATACTTAAGGGACGACAACAGGGTTAGCTTAGCAAAGAACCAATTTTACAAAGAACGTTATTAGCAGTCTGATGCAAAACCATATTATTTGCTCTCATCTATTTAATTGAATCTACAAAATATGCCAATGATAACACAGTTTGACAGGCAGGAACCATTCATCACCCCATGATGAATGGTTTGAGGATACATTTCAGCCAGTGGTATTGGGGATCCTGTCAAAAATAAGAATTATGAACACAGAAAAGAGATGTGAAAATTTCATCAGTTTTTCCAACTCATAAACACAATTATTCCAACTATCATATTTAAGCTGATTTTAGTCCTAAAGGGTAGGAAAATAGTGAAATTTTTAAAGATTGAAAAAACACCTTTAACAAAAATACCAACTGTCAAAGCTGCTGTCATCTCTGAGACATGCACAAGTTTTCCTTTGGTACCAATCTGATCCACTGTTCACTGGTGCTGTGGGACACTGCAAGATTTTATTAGCAATCTGATAACAACTAAGTACAGGGACAGTATTGCTGATACCAATACAGATTCTGTTATTTTCTACTGATTAATGCAGCTTATGTAGGAGAGAGCAGTGTGTCATGAGTTATGAGATAAATCACCATCAATTTGCCAAAAAATCAAAACACATTTTAATGATTACTAAGTCAAAGGGATTTTTACTTTCCACGATAATAATCTACACAACAAAGCAGACTTTTCAGCTTTTTATAGATTTTGAAACTCTTTTTTAAAAAAGATTTAACACAATTTAGTGGGCTACATACCGAAGTTAGAGGTTAGAAACAAAGTATCGAGCCTATCACGGTAGTATCGACTCAAGCTGGGTAGATTGATTGATAGTTGGATCAATCTACCCAGCTCTGCTGTTCACTGCAAAGCTAAATGGCAGAAAGTTCTTGTTTGGACAAAGTGACAAAGCACAGAAAACCAAGGGGAGAAGGCTTTTAATGGCATACATCAAAAGGCTTCAAACCAAAAGGCTGTAATTTGTGTACCATGTGGACCATTAGGTTTAAGAGAAGAACATCTTGAGACAAAGTGCACCAGCTCACCAAATTAATCTGATAAGATACCCTATATAACAGAAGTACCGGGCCACCTACAAATGATATTGACAAGAGCTTCTTGGACAGGGAAACCCATGAGATGAAGTGCCACCTCAACAGGACAAGACTCTGCAGTCCAGCTGCATCTAAAGGACAAAAGTCACTCTTTGGAGGATGCCAATGTTCACATTTTGGACAGAGAGGACAGATGGTTTGAAAGAGGCCATCTATGTCCACTGTGAACACCCATCTTTGAACAGAGGCGGTGGTTTACGACACCAACTGTCTGCCATCTGTAATCCAGTTTTGAGATCCCTTCCCAGACACCTTAACGCCCACTTACATCTTGGGCCAGTTGACCTCAGTAAATCACATGATGGGGTGGGGCTAGGTTTCACAGTGGGTTCACCTGAAAAACCTTGGCTGATTGTGACCCACACCAATAGGGGAATCAATAGGGGGTCCATAACCCTGATTGGGGACACTCACATAGGGCTTAAAATCTGGGACTCTCCACCAGTCGCTCTTACAACTGAAGAAGCTTCTCGGATGAGGGTTGCTAACATGTAGAATATCTAGCAAGGAAGAAATTTCACAAACTGACTTGTTGCAGTGGTGGCATCCTGTTACAGCACCAAGCCCAAATTCAATGGGCTCTTTACAGCCCAATCTTTCCCAAATGTTTCTAAAAACCAGTCTGCATACCTAGGTGCTTGATTTTAAACACCTGTGGCCATGGAAGTGATTGGAACACCTGAATGTAATGATTTAGATGGGCGATTGAATACTTATTGCCATCTACTGTACCTGTGGGAATGGGACTAAGAAAGACCTGAATTCAAAGATTAAGAGGTGTGCCCGAAACCTTTGTCCATATAGAGAGTTTATGTCTGGAACCTCTACTTCAGCAATCGAATTAAAGCAAAAACAGCCTTCACAAATATCACAAAGTAGACACGTGCTAGCTGATGGAGAGGTTTTCACACCCTTTAGCGGCAGCACTTTGATGACTGTAATGAATCAATCAGCAGTTCGCTGCCGGTGAGGCTTCAAAGACAAATATAAACAGCTGCTGCAAAAATGATGGCCACCGGGAAGGCAACATGTTGGCGAGCAGGACAAGAGGAGAAGATCTCCTGTTCTTTCTTATTCTCTCCCATTTGCTTGTACTCCCTTTTATGTGTCCAACACAGCATCCTTTAATCATTTTGATTTCGAACACTGGCCCCTAATGGCTCCCAGAGGTATGTTACATCAGCGATCTTGACAAACTTCTCCTCACTGGGATGGTGACTGATACAGTTTTAATAGGAAATCCGTAGCCCATATCTCACATGTGGCGATGGAAAAATGATGAAAAGCTGCATCAGGGGAAACAATTAAGAGGATGAGAGAAACAAGCGTCTAATAGACAGAACAGGATGTGCGATGAGTAAGCTTAGCTAGTGGTTTTACGAGGTTTAGGCTCAATTGCTCTGAGGTGTGATTATAGGACTTTAAGCTGGAAGCTGTCTCATCTATTGTTCAACTCTCTGTCACTAGTCCACGTTTAGTAACTAATAAAGCAATTGTTTGATAAATCCCATCAAATCCTAACCAGAAAGTGTCTCCACATCTGAGAAAATCACAGCGGCTGCTGTCACACCTCCCTTGGAGTTGCTTACCGTCAGCGGAGCAGCTAAATGACACTTTTAGCTCACATCAATTAAAGTAAAGCTTTAAAAAATTTGAGCTCAAACTGATATCGACACTGCTTTATCACGGAAATAGTTTCTCTTCACTTGGTAATCCAGCTGTGAAATATAATAAATCACCTAATAACTGCCGAAATGGTTATTACGGAGCATACAAACTCTAACAAAAGGATTCCTTGATTGAAAACACACACGAGTTACAAGAAAAATCAAGCGCTTTGTATGAGGTGCCTCTAAAAGTCATCCGGCACACTGCAGGGTGCCGCCTTTGACACGTGCCAGTCTGACTTGTTTACACTTGTTAATTGCTTAAAAGCTCTTCTTCGCGACGCAGTGCAGCCATGATGGCATCAGCACACTGTGATTACATGGTCCTTGTTTGTGCTGCTGGAGAAAACACACAGTTCAGAGAGGGAACAAGGCAGTGCGAGGTAGCTAATTATGTCTGTTTGTGAATTCAAACCCCCCCCGTAGTGATCCAAAGGCATGCATGGAACAGACATACATGTACTGTTGGGACATCCATACTTTTATGTTAGGGCAAAAAACAGGTGGAAAATGGCTCTGATGAGCGATAATGTTGTTTTCTATATGTTTTACCGCAATTATATTATTAATTCATAGTATTTTCCTGGATAATGAAAGGAATTATTTAGAGTATTGATCTGATTAAAAAATCTAATGAACACAACAATATATTTTGGGATGAATCCATCACCTTGTGCTGGCCTGGCTTTTTAATATGCCTGTTTGCTCACATTCTCTGGGGGAAATACTTCTACTGTGAGCCTTGAGGCCCGACTGTCATCACAAATAGAGTCTGAAAAGGCCCCGTGGGCTTAGCTAAGTGTAATTTTCCCCAGATGATGCTCACACAGTGAAAAATGTCATTCACAATCCATTGGGGTAAGGTAATAATGTTTCATTGTTTCATTTTTTTATTTGATAATGGTATAAATGTAGCAGTGCTTGTTTTTCCTCTTTGTCTCTTCAGCCTGCTGCACTCTTCCAGCATCATCAAAATGGTGTTAAATAGGCATTTACTGCACGAAGCTGGATAATCGTGTGGGGATGCTACAATGAATGTCTGACAAGCTCAGTTTCAATTCGACTAATTCTGAAATGAATTGCTGCCCAGCAGTTTTCTTAATTACTTCTTGGAGGGTTTTCCAGCCAACTTAATGTTCTGCAATCATGCAACACGCAGCACATTGTCGTGGCTAATAGCACAATGCCTCATTGACTGTTTGTTAATCTGCTCATATGAGAATACACTGGCCAAGCAATTTGTTGAATAAAGTCAGAGATTAAGCTCCGCAAATGTATGTGAGGTTCTGACTGGGCTTTTGCATCCTCTGTGGTTATTATTGTCTTGTATTCATGCTAGTGGCTAAAAGTGAAATTAACTAAACAATGTGAGACAAAATGTTGTGTTGATGCGTTTTTTCATTACTTATTTACAGCTGGTACAGCTGAGCTTTTGTCAGTTTAACATTTCTTAATAAAATAAACTCACCTTTAGAGTATTATATAAATATATATGCACTGGACACTTCATTAGGTACACATGCTAGTGCTAGGATGGAGTGCATTTTTGCCTTTTGTGTCGCAGATTCAACAAGGTGCTGGAAACATTCATTGCACAGCTGCTGCAGATTTGTCAGCTGCACATCCTCCCGTTCCTCTACATCCCAAAGGAGCACTTTCGGATTAAGATCTGGTGACTGTGGAGGTCATTTGAGTAAAGTGAACTCATTGTCATGTTCAAGACGTTTGATTTGAGCTTTGTGACATGAAGTGTGAGCCGGCTGGAAGTAGCTATCAGAAGATTAAAGGATGCACATGGTCAGTAACAATACTCAGGTAGGATGTGGTTTTTATGAGTTGGTACTAAGAGGTCCAATGTTACAGGTCAATCTACATTTTTACTCTAACCTATGGGTGGTGACTGAAGGAATGACTATACAGGCCGGCTAAGCTCTCATGGGGTGAGAATGTCAGTCATTTGGACGGGGCTCAGAGTAGAGCCCCTATTCCTCCATATCAAAAGGAGCCAGCTGAGTTGATTAGGACATCTGACTAGGACTGAGGATGCCTACTGAGCAATGTTCCCTCTAATTTTTCATGTGTCTGAGTGAACACACAAACTCCCTGAGCGATCCCTTGGACCACTGTGAGCAACAGCAGACGTGTGCACTGTGGTCACGCCAGCATCGAATCCATCCAAGTTACATGGTTTATTAAAATAATCAAAGTACAGCATTTACATTTATGTTAGACTACTTTTAATTAACTGCTTTAGCCCACTTACAATGAGAATTTTAAAAAAAATCTTGTGTAGTATGTTAACACTATTGGAAGTAAAAATAACTTAAAGTCCAATTTTGAAAACACAACTCTGTGGTCTGGGAGAGAGTCCTGTAACTCTCTGTCTGCAAAATACAGCATGTAATGACCAATGTTGGGCAATTAATTATATAGTTACTTCTTCAAAAAAGTAACTGAGTTTTGCAAACAACAAAGTTTTTTTTGCAGCTGTTTAACCTAAAAATGCAGCCAAGGCATTTTTTTTTTTAAGATTTTAAGATTTCAAACTATTTACAGAACAATCAGCTGTTCTGCATCAAATTTGATGCCACACAAATTATTTGTGTCACTCCACTGGAATATTTCTAACATTTTGAGTTATTTTCCAGTGTTAGAAAATCAGCACTGCTCAGTGTTAGCCATTGTTAATCTTCAAAACTGACTAGGTTACTTTTAAACATATAACACTGTCAAAAGTGTTAATTTAACACTCAGCAGTGTTGTATTTAACACTCAGAGGTGTGGACCCATATAGACACTCTCTAGTGTTAATTTAACACTGGAGATTTTGCTGTGCATCATTGGCTGGACTATGGGATAAAGTGGCATCGTTCTAATCCCATACGGGAGCAGCCAGTCACTGACTAACACTGCAAAACAGAATTGTTAAAGTTTTAATTTTAATTTCAATTCAGGTTAGATTTTTTTGTGTGTGTGTGCGCAACGCAGATTTTCTGTGCGCAGAGACCATGCCAGCAGTGCGCAATTGTGCACGCGCGCAGCTTAGAGGGAACATTGCCCCTGAGTGAGGAGTTCTGGGCATGTCCTACTGAGGGGAGGCCCAGGAGTGAACCCAGGACTGAACTGAACCTTAATGAGCTGGAGGAGGTGGGCGAGGAGAGGGAGACCGGGGCTTCTCTGCTTATATGTATTGTATATCAATTATAGGTGTACAGACTGCACTGTAAGTGTAAAGCAAACCCACTTTCGCAGCATTTAAACATAATTTATTTTATGGGGACAGGCTCTGTATGGAAGGACATAAAGTCTGTGCCTCATCATCAAAATTATTGTAGCGCCTTAGGGTGTCATTAAAAATCCTAAATGATGTGCTAATCTGAGGGGCGCCGCCTGTGTAGCTGAGGATTGTCCACATTGAGATGCAAAGCTGGAATGGAAAGCGCCTGTTTGGCTCTCTGGTTGATGCTGGAAGTTTCCTGTTTGACACAGGATTAATAACAACAATATGGAGATTTATTAGCTCGCGTAAGCTCACGGTCTCCCTTGCTCTCCCTGTGTCTCTCGTCCTCCCTTTTTAGTCGTTTTAACATTCGACTAATTCTTGTGCAGTGTTCAGACTGAAGATAGGAAGAATGCTGTGGAGTGCACGGTGTAACCTTTTTGAAGTCATTATTTGCCTCAAGGTCCTTTGATGTTGTGGTGTCGAGCAAAAGCGGCCTCTTTTTGACCCGCACAGACAAAACAACAGAAACCTGTCAAACTTGTGAAACAAGCGTCTCTCTGGCAGTGAATGAAATCTCATTGAGATGCATCCTTGTGGACTAATTGTCATGATTCGGCCGTGTGGCAGGCAGGATGAGGACCCAAATTGCAAACTCACAGACACGGGGGATAAACTCAAAATGCAGCTTTATTGCTGACAGGTGATAAACAATAACGATGATACAAAAGCAATGCAAAACTACACTAAACTGGGAAAAGCTAAAGTAACATATACCGGAAGACACGGGGAGAACCACACACGGCATGAGGGAGAACGCGACGCCGAACAGAGGGAGACTCAGACAGAAATACACAGAGGGTAAACGAGGAAAGTGGGCACACACGGGGAACACAGGTGACACTGATAATCATAACGAGACAGGGCGGGGTGAACTGAACATGACATGTACAGGCACAGAGGTTCAGACAGGAGGAGAGAGAGCACGGGGAAAACACAGACATAACGGGCTGGGGAAACATGAAACAACCACAAAGGGAGACGAGGGCTCATAGATACACAGAGGGGCACACAGGGGGTAAAAGCCATGAAGGGAAAACACTTAGGGAACAACACAACAGGGCAACTCAGAAAACATGGCCTAAATAAGGAACGAAATATAAAAATACAAGGAACTAAGAATACTGGGCCCACATGGCCCAGGACCATGACATCACCCCCCCCTAAAGGGCTGGCTCCCGACAGCCCAAACCCGAAAAACAAAACAAAAACGGAAAACAACCCACCCAGGGCGGGAGGCGGGGGACCAGGACGGAGGGACCAGAACGGGAAACAAAACAAACAACAGAAAACACAGGAGCACATGACCATAGTCCAAATAAAGTTCAGGGGGCCGACCCAGAGCCCACAGGCACAAGAGTTCACGGGTCACACGGTCGGGGGGCCGACCAGGCGGGTGGCACAGGTGACAGAGCTGGTCCGGAGGCCGGCCGTGCGGAAGGCAGCGGCGGCGGCGAAGGAGACGACGGAGCAGTTCAGGGGGCCGGCCGCGCGGAAGGCAACGAAGGAGACGACGGAGCAGTTCAGGGGGCCGGCCGCGCGGAAGGCAGCGGCGGCTCTCCAGTGTTGGGTGCACTGGTCGAGGCCCGGTGGGCACAGGACCAGGCATGAAGCTGGAGCTCGACCAGGCGAAGCACAGGCTGGAGCTCGACCAGGCGAGGCACAGGCTGGAGCTCGACCAGGCGAAGCACAGGCTGGAGCTCGACCAGGCGAAGCACAGGCTGGACCAGACGAGGACGAAGACTCGGAGGCCGGACCAGACGAGGACGAAGACTCGGAGGCCGGACCAGACGAGGACGAAGACTCGGAGGCCGGACCAGACGAGGACGAAGACTCGGAGGCCGGACCAGACGAGGATGAAGACTCGGAGGCCGGACCAGACGAGGTTGCAGAGGCTGAGGCTGGACCAGGCGGAGCTGCAGAGGCTGAGGCTGGACCAGGCGGAGCTGCAGAGGCTGAGGCTGGACCAGGCGTAGCAGAAGCACAGGCAGAGGCTGGCCCAGGCGTAGCAGAAGCACAGGCAGATGCAGCCGGACCAGGCGACGACGAGGCGGTCGCAGGTGGCGGCTGGACAGGCTCCTCGGGCCCTCCAGCTGATGCGGCGTGAGGCTGAACGGGCCCCTCGGACCCTCCAGCGGAGACAGGAGGCTGAACGGGCCCCTCGGACCCTCCAGCTGACGAGGCGTGAGGCTGGACAGGCCCCTCGGACCCTCCAGCGGAGACAGGAGGCTGAACGGGCCCCTCGGACCCTCCAGCGGAGACAGGAGGCTGAACGGGCCCCTCGGACCCTCCAGCTGACGAGGCATGAGGCTGGACGGGCTCCTCGGGCCCTCCAGCGGAGACAGGAGGCTGAACGGGCCCCTCGGACCCTCCAGCGGAGACGGGCGGCTGAACGGGCCCCTCGGACCCTCCAGCGGAGACGGGCGGCTGAACGGGCCCCTCGGACCCTCCAGCTGACGTGGCAATAGGCCGGCTGCGTTCACATGACATCTTATAGGTATCAGTCCAGAAACAAACAGGTGTGAGATGTCTTGAGGCAGAGACCAGCCCAGTCACTGCAAGACTCATGTTAGTTGACATAATAGGTTCAGAAACAGAAAGCCCTGTGTCTACATTCCGCCCTTCAGACTCAATCAATGACATAACGTTATGGCACAGGTAAGCAGGGTCAGCCACAGGGAAAACAAGGATTACTATATTACCCACAAAAACATGACTTAAACCTCCAGGGGGAAGTCCCTGGGCGAACATGAGATATTCAGATATGGATCTGGGTGATGAGAATTGACCAGTCTGATAGCGGTAAGTGGTACATTGACTTGGGACCACGCTAGAGGTGGACTGTAACTCAAGGGTGTTATGTAGAGTGTATGGTGAAATGGGTACGGATAATGCTGTGCTAGCGACCATAGCCGAGACGGGTGACATTTCCGGCTGTGTGCTGGTGTTAACATTAACCTTGGGACTCAAAACCCTGCCCGATAATGTGCTCACAGAAACCTCGGAGAACTGTGTCAAAGTAACTCCGTGAGGGGACGCTACATGGTCATTAATAGTGGAATTGTATCCCCTGGTCTCAGACTCAATCCTCTGAGTAGAGGCGGCAGGGATGGAGGTAAACAGTCCAAAAACACCCTGCTCACGACTGTGGGGAAAACAGAATTTAGGTGGGGACATTTCGCAGTTCGTGTTACCCTGATTAGAATCCCTGTTGTCACCTTTAAGTCCCAACATGAGGTCATGACCAGCATTCTTATTTTTAAGTTCATTGGACACAGGAGCAGCAGGCAAAACATGATCACACCTCGTCTCACCCTCCGTTCTTAGATGCTCTGCGACATGACCCTCCTCTAAAAAGTCCTCACTCGCTGTGAAAGCACAAGTGTCTACTTTAAGCACCTCGTAGGTGAGCAGAGCAGACTCAGGAAGGGAGGCGTTAGCCACAGGCAACTCAGCTTTAGATGGAACCCCAGGCGAAGCAACGGACAACGGAGGAAATTCCTCCCCCCCTCTTGTCACACAATTAGCTTTCAGGTCTGTGGAGGTCTCCCTCCCTCTAAGTATTATACCAGAGGTCCCTGCCAAATCACTAGGTCTGTCTACGGGTGTCTTCGGGGCAAAATCTCTGGGCGGCGGCCCGGTTAGCGCTGTATTACTCAGTTCACAGTTAGCACTGGCTGTCTCTGAAATAATGTCATTGTTTTCGCTGCAAGAAAAACACGGAACAGGGGATTCCCCGGTCGGCTCAGAGGCTGGACCGTCAAACTCCTGTTCCGGTGGCGGTGACGAGAACACAGGCTGAGGTTCTCCAGTGCTGGGATTTACAGTCTGTGTGGGTCTTACTCCCTGTTCATGGAAGCCAGACGAACTGACCACATCAGTCACAGTACTGGAGTCCGCCGCCTCCACACTATGTGTCTCCTTTAATGGTGACCCTTGAATCTGTAAACTTGAATCTAGTTCCTCTTCTACGGCTTCAACGAAGGCTGGTGATGGGAGAGTGCGTTCACTCACCTCCGGTTGTCGCGCAGCGCGACGGGGACGCGAACGCCGTTTCTGCTTGACTGCAGCTCCCGATGAACCAGACAACGGCGCTTCATGCGCGCCGGGCGGCGTCGCAGAGGCTGGTGAACTGGGTGCTGATGGAGCGGTAGATGAGAGTTCCTGGAAGCTCAGGGGACCCCCGAGAGCCAGGCGGGTTCCCCGGAAGATCTCCTCATAGTCAGGAGCTAGCCACGGCTTCCACCGGAGCTCTTCATCCAGTTGATCGCATGCTGCACGCTGCCGCTCCTCCAGGTCGAAATCCATGACCTCCCCCGCATCCTCGTGTGGCTCGTTGGAGGGCGAAACATGCCGTAGCGCTGGGCGACGGCGACGCGAACGCCGCTTCCTCTTTGAGGTGGTCGTGGATGAAACTTCGATTTCTGTGGCGACCGGCTCCTCGTCTTCTGACCACATCCGTGCCAGATAGGAAGCGGAAGACGGGTAGGTCGGTCGAGGCGGTGAGGGTGAACGACTGAGCTGCGACAGCGAAGTGGAAACCGGCGAGTAGAGGGACGGCGCCAGCGTAGAGGAGTGTGGTGCCGTGGCGAACCTCAGCGTGCCGACTTGTATGCTTACAGCAGGCGGAGGGGAGGCTGCGCGGCCACGGGGCTGTGGTGACGCAGTCCGCACACCGGACCGCTGATGCTGCCGAGGGCAGGCTGGGAGGATGGTGCGGAGGAAGTCCGAGATCAGAGGGGGTAGCGCCTCCCATAACCAGGGAAAAACCGTGACGCTTGTCCCCAACGAGGAAAGTAACTCCTCCCTCTCCTCCTCACTACAGCTTCGGCTCCACTGGTAGCATAACGACTCCACCGCTTGGATTACGTCTCTGCCAGGAGTCGCTGGGTCCATATCGTGGTCGCGTTCTTCTGTCATGATTCGGCCGTGTGGCAGGCAGGATGAGGACCCAAATTGCAAACTCACAGACACGGGGGATAAACTCAAAATGCAGCTTTATTGCTGACAGGTGATAAACAATAACGATGATACAAAAGCAATGCAAAACTACACTAAACTGGGAAAAGCTAAAGTAACATATACCGGAAGACACGGGGAGAACCACACACGGCATGAGGGAGAACGCGACGCCGAACAGAGGGAGACTCAGACAGAAATACACAGAGGGTAAACGAGGAAAGTGGGCACACACGGGGAACACAGGTGACACTGATAATCATAACGAGACAGGGCGGGGTGAACTGAACATGACATGTACAGGCACAGAGGTTCAGACAGGAGGAGAGAGAGCACGGGGAAAACACAGACATAACGGGCTGGGGAAACATGAAACAACCACAAAGGGAGACGAGGGCTCATAGATACACAGAGGGGCACACAGGGGGTAAAAGCCATGAAGGGAAAACACTTAGGGAACAACACAACAGGGCAACTCAGAAAACATGGCCTAAATAAGGAACGAAATACAAAAATACAAGGAACTAAGAATACTGGGCCCACATGGCCCAGGACCATGACACTAATGAAACAATACTTTGAGAGGCAGTGGTGGCTTCCTCAAAGCTTTTAAGAGCTTGGCCACCATCTTTTCTGTTTTGTCTGTGCAGAACTTAATCGAATTTTGCTAAGAAAACAATAGATGAAAGCATGTCTGAGGCATTTCCTATCTGTGTGTGCATAGCTGGGCTTCTCTTTTCTTCATCTGTGTGCATGTGTGTGTGTGCGTGTGTGTATCCGTATCAATCTATCCAATCTCCTAGCCGACCAGCCTCTTGAGAAGTGCTGTGGTAGCTCAATTAATAAAGCAGCCAGCAAATTACCGTGTTTTCCTCTTTCCTTCTGGCTTCCATTATTTTCTTCTGCTTTCATTCACACTGTTTTGCACAACAGCTAACAAGTGTAGTTAAATTAAATAAAATCACTGTTCTTTTCACACTGAGACACACACACATCTTCGCAGATATGAGCAGACACAAAGGCACAGAACATACAGAGTACCGAATCACCTTTTGGCCTCAGCCATCCACACCACTGTACTCTGTGTCTGCTCAGACTCAATGGCCTGTGAAGGTGAAAGCCCGAGGAGCCAATTAGAGCACACAAAACACCCAAGCCTCCTTTTCTTTCTTCTCCATATATCGAGCTTCCGCACTCAGCAGCTCCCGAGTCCCGAAAGACATTCAGAACCTCTTAAATGTTACATTTTGTTGAATTTTTGAAATTTGTTACCATTACTTTTTTTTCCCATCTGACCAACTGTCTTTTGTTCTTGGGCTGCTTATTGGCCACAGCTAGCTCGACAACCTTTTGACCCAAGAACAGAGTGGCATCACTAGTGGCTAATCGATTCTAGCACAATTTTCTGGTGCGATTAGTCTCACGAGTCCCTGGGAGGGCTCTGATGGAAGTATAGACCCTGATCTTCTGTACAAAGCTCATTTCGTAGAGCAAGTGACCCAAATGTCATGAAGCTAATGCAGAAGCCTTTTTTAAAGTGTCCACACAGGAAGCTGTTTGCTTGTTGCACATTACTTTGCAACTGATGGTTAGCCCCTAGCAGACATTTTAGGTTTCAGGTGCTTAGGTAACCTCAAGTAGTCAAGTAAGGATTATATTTCCTGTCTCCATGAGTCCGCTAGAGCCGACTACAGTTTGCTAGGATCCCCATCATATGAATTTTGTCGTCAGACAGTAAGCAAGAGGGTCCATGTGGATGTCTGCACGCCTGCCTGTTTTTGTGACCTCACGGACTTATCCACAGAGAATTTACATTAAAATGCACCAACTACACTTGCTCCCCAGACGGTGGACTGCAAGTAGACTTGAAGTCCACCATCACTTATATTGCTCACCGTGAAGTTGAAAAAAGTTTATTTCTGGCCCGGCCCACTTGACTGCTAGTGATTTCTTCCCCCTGTCATCGCTTGAAGTTGCTGAATGTCATTGGCTGTCTATGGTTTCTGGTCACCACATCACTTCCTGCTGAGATAAAGCCTTAAGGCTGTTGAAGACATTTCTATACCTTTACTGCTTGAACCTGCTTGGGATGTTGTCATTCGGCTGAATAGCTCTCTCGCAGATGCCACCAGTAGGTGCCCTTCTATATCTACTCATGCTTAAAGAGTGAATTGTTTTGTTTTCTCAGTGGTTATGTAAAAACTCACAGGAAGTCTTCATCCCAGTCGCCAAGCAAAGTTTTACAATTACTTCATGTTTTTTTTTTAACCTAAACCCTAACAAGTAGTTTTGGTGCTAAGACTGAAGCCATGTGGCTACACACCAACATTAACGCTTGTTTTCTCACTCCTTTAGTTTGTGTTTTGTCTCTCTTCTATTTCTCACCAACCCATAACTAGTTTAATAGATTGCTGCTTCTCCTTGAGCCCGGTTCTGCTGGGGGTTTCTTCCTCTATAAAGAGTTTTCTTCTTTCCCACTTTTGTCATAGGGTTGATCATAGGCGATTATCATATTAATGGTCTTCTCCCTCATGTCATGTAGCTCGACAATCTGGCAACATCAAGGACATGATCACTATCGACATCAACCATTCGATGGATTGATAACATGGTGTTCATTGTCCCCTCAATCGATTGAGATTCTAGTTCTGGTAACAGGATACACCTTGTGTTATACTACAGCATACCAGTGCTGAAATTATAAAATGCATATTCCTGACATTATAAAGCATGTCAGCAATATGCAAACAATGATATTGACATTTTGAGAAATACTGAGAGGGGGGGCGGGTCAGTATCACTGTTATGCCTAAAGTCACACATGTGTACAGACCAAATGGCGACCATCTGGTAATCTGGTCAAACAGTTTATTTTCCAACTGGCTGCGAGTGGTTGTTGGAAGTTTCATGCAGTTGTTCTGAAACTGAGTTACAAAAGCTTAGAGACTTGTCACTGACCACCCGGCAACCACAGGTTTTATTCTGCAGCAGGTTCATGAGTGATTTACGGATGCTCTTTGATCATTAGCAGGTGTTTTCCAGTTGTTTGCTGTTTTACTTGTAGTGTGCATGGACGAAAAAGACATTTCTGCAAACTACTCACCAATTTAAGCAGTAAAACTGAGAAAAGTACAGCATAAATCAGAGACTCGGACAATTTGCTTTGAAAGTAAAAATGTCAAATTTTTTCAAGTTTCACTTAAACTCAGAGAAAAACGTTTGAGTGTTTGCATATCAGTCAGTCTTCCAAGCAACAATGGAACCATGCAATCTGTTAGCAACCAAAGCAATTGCAGGGAGGCACCCATTACACCCGGAAAAAGTCTACAACCTCCAGAAACCACTACCAAGCAGTTGGAGAATGCACATCTTTCCCTTGCTGGAGGGTAGCTAACCAGTCTCTAGTCCCTTTTGATTGAGCCCTAAGTTGATTAGTTTAACATAAAGGAAGGGAAAGTGTTAGCTTGGCTGTGTACAGCTCCTCTCAGGATCTGATATTAACCTTGTTTGTTAAAATAAAAATAAAAAACCTAGATATCTACAAGATATCTTGTTCACATAAGTGATTTACCTACTTTCTCCCCTTGATATAGATGATAAAGGGATGTCATCTATATCATCTATATCAAGGGGGTAAAGTAAAACTTTAAGAGAAAGAGGACTAAAGTTTCCTTTAAACTGCTGGTTGTTATGACGACCTGAAACACTGTCTTTGTAAATGCTTCATTTGCATTCAAATTATTACCTGTAGGAATCTTTTTATTTACTGTCGGGTACAAGAATATATTTCATCTAATAAGAAGCAGCAGCTCTTTGCAGCTTTGTAAATTCTTCAGTTTTGACCTGTTTTGTCTCAGCAGTCCTGAGGGTAGCAGAATACACAAACAAGGGAATTAAATATTCACTTAGGCCAACATGTAAATAATTCCCTTTTGTCCTTGGATTATTCTGTTTGTCTCTATAATGAGTGCACGGTTTGCACCTACTCAAAATGTAACTGCAGAAATCTGACAGCCCTGCGTCCTTCATAGTCCCAGTGAACATAACAGACGCATGAAAACAAGCCAAAAGGTCATGCTGGTGCAAGAATTTTGAGTGATGCTCAACACAGCTATGAATTTCTCATTTATTTATTTTGCCAAGTGAAAATTTCTCCCTTTTTTTTTGTAAAACAACCTTGCCCTGCATTTTCAGTGATTATCCTTTAGGTTGGTGTTTACTCTCCTCTCACTTCACTTTGCAGTTTAAGCATATAAACCACTACTCTGGACACATTTTAATGTAGGGGAGTTAAAATTAATTGCACTACAAGCTAATTTTTACATTTTTCCATAGTCTTCTTGCTCCAACTCTTTGATCATCAAGTGCTATTTAGGCTTTTTTGTTTGGATTCTTCTTGTATCCTTGTAATGTTCGCCAAAAAAACAAAAATGTAATGGAAACAGAGGTTTGAAGCTGGTGGTAGCAAGAGCGGAAACACAATTTGACAGGGGTGTGATGGTGATGAGGGGTCCGTTTTCTTCCGGTCATTGCACTCCTCGCTCTGGGTCGGCCTATCTCTTACGTGCACAGTCTAATGCCGGATCACATGAGCCAACAGGCGGCTGCAAGCTGTGCGTCTGTGCATGTGGGTCTGAAGTTCAGCTGTAGAGCGCACGATTTTTCAGCTGACTTGATTCAGCTCATGGCTGCTCTCATAGTCGGATAAAACAAACGCTGGCCCCTCTCTCACCCTGGCAATCAGCACAGGCGTAAATGAGGGAACCACCCGGGATCCTCATGAGATATCAGGTCAATCAAGCTCGGTGTAGGCGAGCCGTGCGTGGGCCTCTGGGCTAAACACTGCAGTAGGGAGCTCAATAATCAGCAGTTGGCCTTAGGGGCAGCTTACTAAATGAAAGAGGATATTGGGGAGATTGTTTAGCGCTATCATTGTTCATCATCATTCCTTGGTTGGCCATGACAATACATTGCTTGGTTATTGTAGCCTCCCTGAAGAAGAGTAGCAGCTGCCATTGATGAAGATGTATGAGCTGATTGTAGAGGCAGGAGTGTTCAGGAGGTTCAGTAGGTAATGGAAGTAAATGAGAAGGAGAGGAATAAGGAGCAAAGAGGTCAGTGAGTGGATACATGGATATTTCAGATTCTTTTCCTCCACTGCTGTGCAAAAGTCTTTGGCTACACCTTTTTTTTTAGCTTCTGTTGGAAAAAAGGGAAACTGCTGCAGTGTTTTACTGAAACATGCAAACATTAAAACAGCATTTGTACAATTAAGTATTTGGTTTGACCACCTTTAGTCTTCAGCACAGGCTGAACTCTCTGGGACAGCGGTCTTGTCATTTCTTTAAGTAGTCTTTTTGTTATGATCCCACACTGTTTCAATAATGCTGAGTCTGGACTCTGGGAAGGCCAATCCATGATGCAGAAAATTATTGTCATGCTGAAAAAATGAAGCTGTTGTCAGTCAGATGGTTTTGCACGGTGAATCAAAAACTGATGGTGCTTTTTTGTGTTCATAATTCCATCAGTTTTAAAAAGATCCTCAACACCGCTGCAGCTTTAAACCATGACAGAGTCTCTGCCGTGTTTACTGATGGGTGTTTCCCTTTTCCTTCCTTAAGAATGACTTCTTGGCAGCCACCTTTACATGGGGACCATTTCTGATGGGGTTTCAATGAACAGTACCAGTAACAGTAGATCAACTTAAGGGCCAGATGCATCTCTCAGGTCCTCTGTCAGGTCTTTGCTGGATTGTCTGCTGTTTCTTTCGTAAGGACATGGATTTCAGATATGTCTCATCCACTGTAGTTTTTTTGGGTCTGCCACTTTTTCTTTAGTCCTCTTCTCAGATCTTCCGAGGACACTGCACATCGTGCTGAGGTATTCCAAGCTTTCAGCTAATAGCTCTTTGGGAATCACCTTGTTGATGCAAACTTTCTGTCAAAATGTGTTATTTGGGGGATTTTTTTTGCAGATTTAACTAAAGAAACTGGAACGACTGATGTGTTTTGTAACAGGCTGCAGTAAAAAAAAGTGCCTGGAGATACAATTTAAAATGAAAGTTGTCTAATATGTGTAGACACAATGAATTAGGTTTCTTTTTTTAATGAGTGATTCATAGGTCAGGGTTAATTGGAAAGCGTGATCTGAAGTAAACAGAAAAATAAAGAAAAACGTTCAGAGGAGCCAGTGTCCAAAGAAAAACCATGAAAGACTTTGAGAAATCCTTCAGAACGATTGCTCAAGACCATTTTTGTATTGTTAGTGTGGCCAGTGTGAGGTTTTGTTTTTGGTGAGGCAGCAGAATAACTGCGATACACGCACAGAGTACAAACAGACTGATGAAGTAGCGGAAGAAAATGGGCCGGTTCTGCCTGGACACCCTTGAGGCAGCAGAATAGAGGATGAGGATTAAGCTGAACTCTATCTTTAACAGCACCGCCCACCCTCTCTTTAGCGAGCTAATGCAGCTACAAAGCACCACAGCCACTGCCTCGTTCCTCAAAAGATGCAGTCTTGTGGCATTACACTACACACAGGCTTTAGTTTCATCAGTGCCAGTTCAGCAAGCTGTCACAGTCAAGAGGTAAAAAAATCAGAATAAGAGCGGACAAAGATTTTCTAATATGAACTGCTCTGTTAAACAGCAACGGGTGAGCAGAGAAAGATATGACAGACAGAGCGAGATGGTAGGTAATAAAGGTCACAATCCGGATCCAGACTCATTGTTATTCAAGTACATGATGGGAATGAAATGCACCACAGTTAACAAAACGGCAGTTATTCCTTAAAGCAGTCCCATTTTTCCACAGCAGCTGGTCCCAGCTGGCACTGCTGCAGAGATAACTTTAGTTTATCTTTAATTTAGGCATTTTTAAGATGTGTCATTGTTACACTGCATTTTGAAAATGGTTAATAAGTCTGCTTAAAATAACTCAGCTACTGAAGATGTGGAAAGATCACAGGGAATATTACACAAATAACTATCGGTTTTTACTTTGATGTGACAGCATTTGTCTGCTTTTAGCACTTTGTTTTGGTTTTAGTGTGCTGATACACATCTACCAATCATCAGTCTCATCAGCAGGCACCCATTCTCAGGAAAAAAAAATATTTCTGATAACAGTATAAAGATATGAATATCTTTTCCTGGTGGATCACAAATACATCTCCAAATAAACTCCAGGGGTTTGACAAGTTGCCAAGTGGCTGCAGGCAGTCACTAGGTGAAACTGCTTGATGCACCAAAAACCTGGTGATTGCTTTGGTCACTAGCAGAATGCATGAAAATCTTGTCACTCACCAAGTACTCAGTGAGCAAAAAGGAAACTTGAGAAAACAAACGGGAAACAGAGGCCATTCACCTTCAAATTAGAAGTTTATGCCTTACCAATGCAGTCGACACCTTTCCATAGGGTAAAGCTTTTAATTTGAAGGTATTTGCTGACAGGTCAGCATCTTCCATGCAAACTACAGGCAACTGTGGCAATCTGTAACAACTAATACAATCACAAAGACTTCACTGCGACAGCCAACAACCTCAGCAACCATTTGCCAACCAGTTGGGGAATACTCATATTGCCCTAGCGACTGATGGTTGCCAGGAAGTCTAGGCCTGTGTGATTGTGAGGCTTGAGTCCACTCTCAGTGGTTCGAGCATCTTTGGAAACATTATAAAATCCTGAGTTTAAACTTCACAGGAGACTGTGTGATCATTTAACCCTGTAACGCCTGCTGTGTTGTATTTGATACATGAGTGTTGTCATATTTTATATCAGGCTTCAGACTCATTACTAGAATTTTGGATTACTTAATCTGTGTTATTTTAAGTGTATTATAGCTTTTAGAGTTTGCAGCTTGTGCGGCTCCTCCTCCATCTCTTTTCCTTCAGGAGGATTCAGAGTCGTCATTGCTGTAGGGATACAGCTTGGCTAGTTTCTCCTCCCTTCAGCGTTAGTGCTAAGCTAGATTAAGCATGACTCGAACTCTTCATCGGCTTTTCCTAATCTCGCTCGTGGAGAGAAACTTTTTCCGGAGCTACTCTTTAATAATGTGATGTGAACTTGTGGAGCGTTGCGGCTGGCATCACGACGCACATGTGTTCACAGCGAATCACGCGGAACCTTTAGGATGACACATCTGTTTGTAACAATGTGAGGCCGAAAGGAGAGTGACATCGTGACAGAGTGGCAGAAAAGCTCCTCGCAGTCGGTGATGTCACCATGTCCCCAAGTGATGTCACGTGCGAGGGCGCACGGTCATCCTTTGCTGCTCTTGAAATAGCCCGCCGTCTTCCTTATCTCTTCTTACCCCCACTCCTCATCTCTCACCCCTCCTTCCTTACTCACCGTCTCCTGTCATTCCCTCCTCCACGGGTTTGTCCCCTTCGCCTTCTCTCCGCCACATTTTCTCCACTCACTGGACAATACAGCGGCAGCTTATCTCCGCATCCCTCTTTCTCCTCCCTGCCTCACTCTCTCTCCCTCTTTCCCAAGTCTTGTAGCAGGCGATGGGGAGGTGGGCGGAGGGGAAATGGAACGTGGGAGGATGGAGGGGGGATTCGACGCCCAAGCTCTTTGCTAGATTAATTTGCAGGGGCACTGGGCTGCACTGCGCTGCTTACTGTACGCAGTGAAAGTCACTCAGGGATTAACGGCAGGAAGGAAAGCAGCCTCGGCAGAAAAAGTAACCCCCACCCCCAAAACCTACCCTCCATCTCTCTTTCCTCTCACACTCAAAACCACTTTCTGTATCTCTCATACCTCTCTCTCCCAGCCCTCTTTCTTTCCTTCCTTCTCTCTCTCCATCCCATCAACCCCCTCGCTAGTTAATTACTGTAATGGGCTGGCTGCCCTTGGGGGGGGTGGCTGCAGGGCAGGGGGTGGGGGAGTGGCACCGGAGGAGATGCTGTGTGGTTCAGCTCCGTCATGCTTCTCGCCTCCAGCAAACACAGCCCACACTGTAAAAAGACACACAGATATGCTAGAAACACACACACACGCAGCCCATTCATAAAGTTACATACTATATGTAGAAACGTGGCTCACATATATGAGACACATTGCTCCTGTAGCATATATACAATTTATATAATCTGGCACACACACACACACAATCACAGCAAGTACAGCAGAGGAGCAACTAGTGTTGGTGGCTTCAGTTAAATGTCACTAGACATCTTTGAGGCACTCGCTGACATGAATAATAAGGAGAGGCAGTTAGAGTCGATGGCAGGATTGAGATGAGTTCTCAGATAGACGCATCAATACAACCATGATTGTGGGCTTCTTGTGTAGGAACTTATTGGCCCAGTTTAGGGATCAGTCAGCTGAAACACTTTGGAAGAAGCTGACAGCTGTTTGAGAAACAGTGCAACAGCACACACACACATATACAGAAGCACTCGTTAGCCATCTATTTGTCTCTCATATCCACTAAATGCCTCTCAAATACTCCAGATCACGCTGAAATACTGTATACACACATGCTTTCACACATGCGCGATTACAAATGCAGCGCGCGTGTCCCGTTCAGTGCACACAAGCAAACATCCGGCACTGTAGGCACGCTCTCACAGGATCGTTACCACTGCCAATTACAGATGAGGGAGCATATGTCTGCGCTTACAGGAGACACTAAACAGACATGACTTTTCTCAATCAAGCCGGTTAACTTGATCATCCGTCTGGCTGACTTCTGGAAGAAATCCTTTTAACCCTTTATGTCTAGACTATTTCAGGCTTCAAAGCTGTAAGATTCAATCCAGAGATACAGTATTTCTCATTCACCTGCCAGCAGCTGCGCATTACTAAAAGACATGAGGGAAATGTTAGCAGACTCCCCCTTTTTTTTTTGGAGCCGGTCCATTAACAGCTAAGAGAGACTTGGACAGGAGGAGAGTATATAACTGAGAGATTCTGGGGGTTATTGAGTACAACGAGCTATAATGGGGACACTTCTAAAGGGTGTTGGGTCCATTTTCTAGGGGAAAATCTGGGCTCTTAACTTGTTCACAACTATTAGCGATTAGAGAGACAGTGTGTGCTATTTCAAACTTCATGGATGTGTCCTGTTTTTCTTTGCTAGAAATATAAAGCAGTGATGTCAGTGTGTTGTCATTAAATACTGTCTTTCTGTCAGATATAGAGCTGTGTACAAATAGAAGTAAGACATGCAAATAGGTTTTATGGTGCAACTGCAGCAGCTCCTGACCTGATGTATTCGGGCAGAGACTCCGGCCCTTTCGTTTTCCAGTGGGCCACTCTGGATGAAAGACTCAAGGATCTCAGGGTATGTTCTGGTGCGAGCTCAGAGATGTAACTGGGAGCATTAAAAGTAGTCAGCAAAATCTAAAAATCTATTCTAAAAGCTACTGCGAGCCACGTAAAGTTGCCAAAACAGGAGTGGCAGTGCTCCAGTTAAAAGACTCGAAGCGGCAGTAGATTTCTTTGGCTATAGTATGTGAAAAGGCTGTTGTACTAATCTAAGTGTGAAGAAATAAAAGCACGTAAAAATAGCTGACTATGTGTTTATCTTTTTCTCTCTGTTTTTTTCCATGTCTTCTCCTTATACAATCATTTGTGCTCACACCTTCGGCCAATTATCCGAACATGCACATCTCTGAGCTGTGGGCGGAAAGCTAAACAAGCACAGGGAAAGCAGCAGACCGTAAGGTGGCAGTGCTAGCCATAACACAACAATGCTAACCTGGCTTTTTTGTGAACACTTTTAAAAATGAAATATTAGAAGAAGCTCATTAATTGCACTTTTTTTTTCATTAACTTTTTTTTTTTACTCATTTATGTGGAGTTGAAGCCAAAATGTGTTTATGGGTAATCATCCTGTGTGGCAGAGGAACACAGTGTGGGCTAACGGTGGCAGATCAAAGGGATGTTTTTGAGTAAAAATAAATCTATTTAATTATCCCAAATCCCAAAGTGCTGCTGTGCTGAGGAAACAGTCTTAACATCAAACTATTTCTGCTGTATTGTTGTGGAGTCAGTATTGTTGAATCAGATTATTTTTATTTATATTTATGTATTTTTTCAGTAAAGGTAATGAATGCCTCACCCTGTCCTGGTGACACACCTATGGAGGTATGGAGATATATAGAAGAGAGGGCAGTGGGTGTTTTAACCAGATTGTTTGGCACAATGTTGCAGAGTGAGAGGACGCCAGAGGAGTGGAGAAGAAGAGTACTGGTACTGATTTTTAATAACAAGGGTGATGTGTTGAGCTGTAGTAACTACAGGGATAAAACTGATGAGCCATATCATGAAGCTATGGGAAAGAGTTGTTGTTGTTGATCTAGAGAAAACATGAGAAAGTCCCATGAGAGGAACTATGGTGCTGCAGGAAGTCAGGAGTGGCAGAGACGTATTTGAGGGTGGTGGAGAGGAAAGCAAGACAGTGGTGAGGTAGGAGTGGCACATGGGTTCGAGGTGGGGGTGGGATTGCATCAGGGATCGGCTTTGAGCCCCTTCTTGTTTGTGATGGTGATGGACAGGCTGACAGGAAGGAGACTGAGGGCTATGAGGTTTGAAGATGACACTGTGATCTGTAGTGAGAGGAGGGAGCAGGTGGAAGAGAGCATGGAGAGGTGGAGGTATGCTCTGAAGAGAAGGGAACGAATGAAAGTCAGAATTAGAGGGTGACAGGTGTAACAGTGAAGCTGAAAAGAGCAGAGGTAGTGAAGGCGAATGAGCTTAAATACCTGGGTCACCATTCGACTCAATGGACAGTGCACAAGAGAGGTGAAGAAGAGAGTGCAGGCAGGGTGGAGTGGATGGAGACGAGTGTCAGGGACAGAAGGACAGCAGCAAGAGTGGAAGGAAAGGTTTACAAGGTGGTGAGTGAGACCTGCTGTACTGTATTGTTTGGAGATGGCTGCAGGAGCTGAAGGAGGGCAGGGATAGGGTTAGGCAGGAGGACAAGAGGAAGACCTCAGAGGAGGTTCATGTATGGGTTGAAAGAGGACACGCAGAGGGTTGGGGTGTTGGAGGAGGAAAGATCACATCGTGTGACCCATGGTAAACACATAAAAAGACCAAAGGCACTGAAGATAATGACAGTAAAGTAGCTTGGACCTTAACAAACCAGCGTGCTTTACTTGGGGTGGTTGTAGCTCAGGTGACAGAGCAGGTCAGCCACTACTCAGAAGGTCGGTGGTTCGATCCCAGGCTGCCTCCTGGCTGCATGCCAGATATCCTTGGGCAAGATACTAACCCCATGTTTGCCTACTGGTGGTGGTCAGATGGCCCGGTGGCGCCAGTGTCCGGCAGCCTCGCCTCTGTCAGTGCGCCCCAGGGCAGCTGTGACTACAATGTAGCTTGCCATCGCCAGTGTGTGAATGTGTGTGTGAATGGGTGAATGACTGAATGTAGTGTGAAGCGCTTTGGGGTCCTTAGGGTATACAAATGCAGGCCATTTACCATTTACTTCCTTTCATCACCCAAGGCTAGATTTGAGCCTTCACAGATTTCTGTTGCCATCTGCCTACGGCTATTCACGCATTTTTCACCAATTTAAAAGCGTCTCTCAACTTGCAACTCTTAAGAGAAGAGGAATGACAAGGAATTTAGGATTTGATATGCATAAAAAAAAACCCAAAACAGTTAAAAGGGATGGAAAATATGTCCTGGATAATCAGACAGGAGGCGGGAAAGACCTCACGGCACACTGCTCTGGTGCCACTGATCATTAAGATGATTATGATGTGAATATTTACTGTTGTTCTCCTGCTACTATTACTATGCCTGCTGCGTGATAGCCTGCAGCTATTAACTTCTCGACTGTGCCATTTAGGCTCACAAACACACACACTGCATCAAAATTTCTTCACACAAACAAGCTGACTTGCATGCATGAGCGCACACAGAGTAATGGAGTATGTCAATAACTTACCCCCTTACATGGTGTAGCCCATTACTAATGCCACAGCCAATGCAGTTAGGCATAATTTTCATTTCTGCATTCATCCTGCATCACTTGGCTTCAGGGCATTTTCTCAGAGAAAGATTAGTAAATTACCAAGCAATTACTGCTGTAAATCTGTTTAATTTGTTGGAACATAAAGAACTGACCCCTGTTTATCCTGGTCTCTCCTATCACAAAAAAGTTACAGTTTTTAAGCTCCATCCTGTTGTGTCTGCTAGCCTACACAACCAAAGTGAAACGTGGAAGGTTAAAGGTAGTCCTGTTGGGCTTGGCCGTGGTTCAGCTGAAGCCAATCACAGCTGCGATTACTAACTGAGCCCAAGCGCTGAACTCAGACACTTCCTCAAACTCGGGTGCCTTTTATAGCAACATCAAAAATAATAAGTCATGTTCACCCCCATGTACCGCTGCACATAAAACGTCCCCAAATGGGCCTCAAAGTAAATAGGATCATTAACTCTTCAGCACAGTCTCCTCGACGAAGCGTGCCTGTGTGAGTGCGTGGTCAGGGAGAAGGGCAGTGGAGTGGCACACGGGTTGCAACAGAGACAAATTGAAATGTACTTAACAAATGTTAAAAGCAATGTGAGTGCAGGCCACATGGTGCTGGTTATACTAGACACCTGTTGCAAGCTGTTTAGTATGAGTAACACGTGAGCCTTCAAATGTACTTTAGAGTTAATGACACTTGGTAGAGATGCAGTGGGTGCTAATTTAAGGCTTTAAAAAAATGGGTGATTTAAATATGTCACACATCTAACGCTGGTGTTAAGCTAGCTGGAAAACCAGAAGGTTCCAACCACCTGAATATAACGGCAAAAATTGAGTCTCATCACACCAGGCAACGCTTTTGCCGATCTTCTACAGGTTATTGTCTCCTATTGGCATGAGTGGCATCCAGGGTGATCTTCTGCTCCTGTAGCGCATCTGCTTGAAGGCTGGATGTGTTGTGCATTCAGAGATGCTCTTCTGCTGTTGTAACAAATGGTTATTTTTGAGGTATTGTTGCTTTCCTATCAGCTCAAAGCAGTCTGGCCATTCTGCTCTGACCTTTCTCATCAACAAGACATTTTCTCAGAGAGAACTGCCGCTCACTGGATGTTTTCTGTTTTTTGGACAATCTCTGTAAACTCTAGAGATGGTGGTGTGGGAGAACCCCAGCAGTTCAGTTTGAACTTCAAGCAGGTCATCTTGACCATGTCTACATCTCAGATGGCCACATCTGGTTGGAAAGACTTGAGTTAAAGAGTAGTATGTGAGGAATGCTTAAGAGTGTTATTATTTTTTAGTGGTTTGGGGTATAAGACCCAAAGTTACTGTGTCCTTTTGAACAACAAAGAGAAAGACGTTTCTGTGTGTTTTGAGGAAAGCCCGCAAGGTTTCACGGAGAGTGTGGAAAGTTGAAAATCAAATCCTACACACCTGACCTTGAAGCAACACAGACTGCATCACAAACGTATAGGCGCAGGAGACACAACAAGTACAAAGCAGCAAAGTCAGTCGACTCCGTGCGTCCACTAATCGCACTCGCTGCGAATATTTCCAGGCTTGTTTCATCTCTCTCTGCAACTGCTGGCCAAGGTGTAAAGATCAGAGGCCAGGGAGAGGCCAGCCAACCAGACAGACTGTTGGCTTTCCGCGGAGAGACTAACAAGATGCTCATGTAATGTAAATGGCTACATGAAACCAGTGCCCGGGGCAGAGTGAATCCAAGACTTTAAATGCACTGCCGCATGGTGCTAAAAATATTATTAGCTGCACAACACTCCACTCTGAGTCTCAAAGAGCCCAGTAACCAAAAGGCTCAGGTGGACATAAGCATTGCTTATTGCATTCAAAGACTCTGGTCCCTTTCCACTGAGCAATGACTGCGGCCTTCATAACCATGGTCAAACAGGTGTTGTTGATCAGAAAGTATTGCAGTGCGACCAGGAATCCGCGTTATTGCCTCCGGTCATCTGAGGGAAAAAAAACCATGAATCATTGTCTGCTGGGAGAAGTGTGGGCGATGTGATGGGGTTCTCATCTTTTCTCCACCACCACGCTCGCCTGTGCATCATAATGTGCAGTGAGCCGCCGGGGTCATAATAACAGCAAACATACCATCAAAGACACCGTCTTAAAGGGAAACACTTAACAGATTCTGATGCGTCTGCAGTGTATAGACGACTCTCCAAAGCAATATCTGCGCTGTATTTACAAGTGTAAAAAAAACCTTGAAACAACATGAATAATGAAAATAAGCCTTTTTGGAAATCTAATATCCTCCCACCTCAGCCCCACTCTAGCAGCCACATATTGAAGGAAATGAAACCACTTGACTGCAAGGTCATCTGCAGTGCAGCGTCTAACGAGGATTGGTGGAATTAGTAAGGAAAGTGGACAGCTGGTTGTTAAAGAGTAAGAGGGGACTTGTGAGATGTCCGCGCTACAAAAAACATCATCTGTCATCTTCTCTGAGGCTTTGGAGTCTTATCTCTGCTGTAAAGTTTGCTCCATTTTTTCCCACCATCGGTTTTATTTAAATCAAGTGTTTTGCAGTCAATTTTCCTGAGAGTATTTCAACAGATTTCTCCAAAACTGCTGTGGATGCTGTGCAAGCGTGTGAACGTGCCCCTCTGCAGAAAAGGCCTGCCCCGGCTCCTGGGATGCAACCGAGATATCGGTTAATGATGGACAGGTGGACGTGAGGGGGGGAAGCAGAGCCAGAGACGTGAAGAAAAGAGATCAGAGGCCATCAGACAGAGTGTGGGTTACAGAGAAATATCTTCATTGACATGCCAAATTCTCATTTCTTCCTTCTCTCACTCCAGCTACCCAGGGATTTCCCTTGTTTTTTAAAACTCACAGGCCTACATATATAAGACTCAAATCTGCTGTGTGACTAATAAATAAATTTACAGGAATTTGAGGAAAAATGGAGGGAGGGCATGATCCACCTTTAGTTTTTAGTCTACATTTGAGGATGGACAATAAATCCTGAACAGAAGAGCTGCGGGTCCTGAGAGGGATAAACCCACTGCATGCTAGTGATTGACTAGTGGATGAGTGACACATCTAGGTGGTATACACTCAGAGATTTCTCGCAGGTACGAGCCAGAGTCAGAAGATTTGGGTTTAAAAGAGGATGATATGAGGCTGACATTCATCAGCTGGGAACAACACAGTTAATTGCTTTCTACCTGCTGGATATATAAGTGGGTAACTTTTTTGCTTAAAACAAATCATGAAATCAAGTTCAAAAGATTTCGTAACAGGAAAATGTATCAATTAATTTTTAAAAAAGACATATTTGAGGTTTGCAACCTCCAAAACACAACTACAATTTTTATTTTAGATCCAGTTCTATACAAGAAAAACAGAGCATCCTCTCTAATTAGTTTTACTTTATTCAAGGCGATTACAATGTTTCTAAATCATTATCGCCTAGACGGACAATAAAGAAGGGTATGTTTTTCCATGTGATTGACAAATCGTTAGCCAATGAGCTGTTCAGTGACCCTAGGTCTTTCAGGCAAAACCGTCCCCAGCACTGATGATGATGAAACCTCAGGTTGAAGCTGTGGCTTCTGGAGGCCCAGGATCCTCCAGCAGCCACAGGCCCAGGCTCTTCCAGCAGCCACCAGGCCCAGGATCCTGCAGCAGCCACCAGGCCCAGGCTCTTCCAGCAGCCACCAGGCCCAGGCTCTTCCAGCAGCCACCAGGCCCAGGATCCTCCAGCAGCCACAGGCCCAGGCTCTTCCAGCAGCCACCAGGCCCAGGCTCTTCCAGCAGCCACCAGGCCCAGGATCCTGCAGCAGCCACCAGGCCCAGGCTCTTCCAGCAGCCACCAGGCCCAGGATCCTCCAGCAGCCACCAGGCCCAGGCTCTTCCAGCAGCCACCAGGCCCAGGATCCTCCAGCAGCCACCAGGCCCAGGATCCTCCAGCAGCCACCAGGCCCAGGCTCTTCCAGCAGCCACCAGGCCCAGGATCCTGCAGCAGCCACCAGGCCCAGGATCCTGCAGCAGCCACCAGGCCCAGGCTCTTCCAGCAGCCACCAGGCCCAGGATCCTCCAGCAGCCACAGGCCCAGGCTCTTCCAGCAGCCACCAGGCCCAGGCTCTTCCAGCAGCCACCAGGCCCAGGCTCTTCCAGCAGCCACCAGGCCCAGGATCCTGCAGCAGCCACCAGGCCCAGGATCCTGCAGCAGCCACCAGGCCCAGGATCCTGCAGCAGCCACCAGGCCCAGGCTCTTCCAGCAGCCACCAGGCCCAGGATCCTCCAGCAGCCACCAGGCCCAGGCTCTTCCAGCAGCCACCAGGCCCAGGATCCTCCAGCAGCCACCAGGCCCAGGATCCTCCAGCAGCCACCAGGCCCAGGCTCTTCCAGCAGCCACCAGGCCCAGGATCCTCCAGCAGCCACCAGGCCCAGGCTCTTCCAGCAGCCACCAGGCCCAGGCTCTTCCAGCAGCCACCAGGCCCAGGATCCTCCAGCAGCCACTGGGCCCAGGCTCCTCTAGCAAGGCACCAACAAGTAAATCAACAGTGACTTCAACGGGCCATCACAAGGAAATACTAATCTCACCATTTTCAAAATGCCACCTAAAAAAGCTAACCCAGGAGTTGAAGAGGAGTTGGAGGAGATTAGGAAATCGCTTAATTTCATGTCTGATGAACTGAGCAAAGTGGCTAAACAACAAGGTATGCTACATGACCTAATGGATGAAATAAAACAACTAAAAAACCTCATAAAGGACAAGGACAAGAAAATAGACGACTTGGAACGGCGAATCGAGGACCTTGAACAATACACAAGAATGGATGATTTAGTCATAAGTGGTCTGGAGACGCAACACCGAACCTACGCCAGAGTAACAGCTGGCGGAGGTAAAGACGGTGAAGATGCCCCGGTAGAGGAGCTGCAAACGCTTGAACAGCAAGTGATAAAATTCCTTCAAACGAAGAATGTAAGTATTCAGAGCCATCATATTGCAGCATGCCACACGCTCCCCAGAAAAGACAGTAAAACAAAGCCAGCAATCATTCTTCGGTTTGTGAGTCGCAAAACAAAGATTGAGTTACTGAAACAGGGTAAGAAGCTAAAAGGGACTGGTGTGTATTTAAATGAACATTTAACGAAAAAGACTGCTGAAATTGCAAGACAGGCACGCAGCCTGAGAAAACAAAATAAGATACAAGCGACATGGACGAGGAACTGCAAAGTAATGATAAGACTAAATGGCAATCCCGAAGAAGCGAAAGTTGTGATGATAAGAGAACTCAAAGACTTAGAGCAATATAAATAATCAGGAATCTGCTATGGAAACTATTGGAAAAGTGACGATTGGATAATGAACAATGGGTATGGAAAGTGTTTCTGGCCTTATGGCTCAAAAACAATGGAAACAACAACAACAAAAACACATAAATGACAAGTTTGGACACAGATTATAGGTTTCCATTCGGAGATATTGAAGAGGAAGACTTTGATTATGAAAAGGACTGTCAAGGTGGTTATTTTGCCACACACGCTGAGAAAACGAACTTCAAAACGTTTAACTATGCAGAGCACAACATGCATGACCCTGAAAGTAACATTGACCCAGATACCCACTTCTACAATAACACCAATAATACTTGTGAGTACTATACAGATGACCAATTCAATGTGAATATTAAAATGGCAAATGCATTGTCGGTCATACATTTCAATAGTAGAAGCCTGTATAAAAATTTTTCTAAAATTACAGAATGTTTAAGTAAGTTAAAAAAGTTTAACATAATTGCAATATCAGAAACATGGCTCGATAATGAGAAAGTTAGTGAAATGGGACTGGAAGGATACGAATTATTTACAATGAACAGGGTGAATAAAAAAGGAGGCGGTGTTGCTTTATATGTAGATAAAGTTTTGAAATGTAGTCTGATTGAATGCATGTCAAGCACCATAGATAACATATCGGAATGTGTCACTATTGAAATTCATGTTGAAAAAGCTAACAATATAATTATAAGTTGCATCTATAGGACACCAGGTTCATGCCTTGAGATATTCAATGAAAAACTTGCTGCTATGTTTAGCAACCTAAATGATAAAAAAGTGCAAATAATTTGTGGTGATTTTAATATAGATTTGCTAAACCCAAATGGACATCAGAAAACAACAGATTTCATAAATACAATGTATAGTAACTCCCTTTTCCCTGTAATTATAAAACCAAGTAGAATAACAATTGATACAGCTACATTGATAGATAATATATTCACAAATAAAATTGACCATGAAATAGTAGGTGGACTTCTTATAACTGATATAAGCGATCATCTTCCTGTTTTTGCAATTTTTCAAAATTATTTTGGGATTAAAACGAAACAAAAGAATCAAATATTTGATATGATACGACATAGAACAACAAGAGCCATTGCTGCCCTCCAGGTGGACTTAAAGGAACACAATTGGAATGAGGTTTTTGCAAATGAAGATTCAAATAGTGCGTATGATGCATTCTTATCAACTGTAATTTCACTATATGAAAAACATTGTCCTTTAATGAAAATCACTAGAAAGCATCACAGATCAAATAAGCCATGGATCACAAAGGGGATAGAAGATGCATGTAAAAAGAAAAATAATCTATATAAGAGATTCATAAAACAGAGGACAAAAGATGCTGAAATAAAGTACAAGTTATATAAAAATAGATTAGTAAATATTATAAGAACAAGTAAGAAAGAATATTACCACAAATTATTGGAGCAAAGTAGAAGTAACACACAAGAAACGTGGAGGATATTAAACAGTATAATCAAAAAGGGCTCAAAAAATAAGAATTATCCAGAATATTTTAAAAAAAATAAAGATATTGTGCTTGATAAAACTAAAGACATTGCAAATGAATTTAATGATTTCTTTGTAAATGTTGGCTTTAATTTAGCAAAAGAAATTCCAGAGTCAAGAAATAATAACGACCTAAATAAACATATTACTCAGAATGTGTCCTCCATGTTTATTGGTGCTGCAACTCATAGAGAAATAATTAACATTGTGAAGACATTTAAAAATAAAAAGTCCACTGACTGTTTTGGTATTGACATGATATTAGTTAAAAGTATTATAGAATATATAGTGCAACCTTTCGCATACATTTGTAATCTGTCCTTTCAAACTGGTGTGTTTCCCTCACAAATGAAAATAGCAAAAGTTATTCCAATCCATAAAAACGGAGAGAGATGTCAGTTTACCAATTATAGGCCAATATCACTACTCCCACAGTTCTCAAAACTTTTAGAAAAGTTATTTGTTAATAGACTTGATAAATATATTGAGAAGCATAATCTCCTAAGTGATAACCAATATGGCTTTAGAGTGAAAAGGTCCACTTCAATGGCAGTGATGGAACTTGTTGAAGGGATATCTAATGCAATAGATAATAAGGAATATACTGTTGGTGTTTTTATAGACTTAAAAAAGGTGTTTGATACAATTGATCATTCTATATTAATAAATAAACTAGAGAGATATGGCATAAGAGGGATAGCATACAAGTGGATGAAAAGTTACCTGGATGAAAGATATCAATATGTCGAATTCAATAATGTAAAATCTAAGCAGTTGAAGGTAACTTGTGGTGTTCCTCAGGGCTCTGTGCTGGGCCCTAAATTATTTATATTATATATAAATGACATATGTAGTGTTTCCAAACTGTTAAAATGTGTATTGTTTGCTGATGATACCACTCTGTACTGCTCAGGTTAAAAACCTAGAACAGCTTCTGACTACAGCGGAAAAGGAGTTAAATATATTAAAAAACTGGTTTGATGTAAATAAGTTATCATTAAATATAAAGAAAACAAAATTGATTATTTTTGGCATTAGACAAATGAAAAATGTATCTAAAATAAGGGTTAATGGAATTGAAATTGAAAGAGTGTACGAAAATAAATTTCTTGGAGTGATAATTGATAAGCTGAGTTGGAAGTCTCATATAAACCACGTGAAAACAAAAATGTCAAAAACCATTGCTATTCTCTATAAAACAAAGCATGTCCTGAACAAAAAATCATTATACACACTCTATTGTACTCTGTTGCTTCCATATATGACTTACTGTCTGGAGATATGGGGTAATGCATATAAAACGAACACTCTTCATATTTTCAAGTTACAAAAAAAAGCTATAAGAATTATAAACCAATCAAACTATATAGAACCAACTAACATTTTGTTTATTAATCTGAATACCCTGAAATTTTATGATTTAGTTGAATATAAAATGGCACAGATAATGTATAAAGCACAAAATAACTTGCTTTGCCCCAGTACTCAGAAGCTGTTCAAAGTCAGAGAAAGTCAATATGACTTAAGGGGAACAGATTTCTTTAAAAAAAAACAAGATAAGGACAAATATAAAGCAGAGATGTGTTTCTGTTAGAGGAGTTAACCTGTGGAATAGTTATGACAGTGATTTAAAAAGGTGTAGTTCATTTTCCTTGTTTAAAAACATGTTTAAAAATAGAGTATTAGAAAAATATATAAATCAAGAATGAAAAGAGCAAAAAGGAGAAAAAACAACAACAACCTCTTGATTCTTTTGCTTTGATGTAGTTACTTATCTAAGGTGGAAAGTTTTTTTTTCTTTGTTTTTTTTTTGTTTGTTTGTTTGTTTGTTTGTTTGTTTGTTTGGTTGGTTTTTGCTTTGTTTTATTATTTTCTTCAAGCCCTGTGTACAGGAGCTGCATACAAAAAGATATTTTGTGAAAAGGGTTGGCGTAATAAGCAAATGCTTCAGCCAATACCTTTTGATTAGCCTTGTCTCATGCTTTCTTTCTTTATGGTAGATTTTTGTTCTGTTTTCACTGTTTGTTTGTTTGTTTTTTCACTGTTTTCACTGAGATTTGAATTTGAATGCTAATCAATAAAATCAAAATCAAATGAAAAAAAAACATGACTCAAACCAGCGACTAAGACCATTGATAGGTTTTGTATTGTTGATTGTCATTTATGCTTAGAAACATTTACTCATATATGCTTAGAAGAGTATAATCATTTTTAGATTGAAAGAATGTCTCATCCTAAAGAGGTCTGTAAGAACTCTGTGTAGCTGAAGAGGGGGTGCGTTCACTCCTCTGTACAGAGTGTGTTCTGGCATAGATCACACTCCCTAGGAGAGTTTATCTTTTCTTGTTGATTTATGATATAGCAAGCACACGTATATCTGTTTAAGTATAAGAGCCTTTTGTTAGATGGACTTAGACGTCCTGGCACTAGCCTTGGGGAGTTTTCACAGGGTCACATCTTGACCTCACACAGATCACTCACACACACACACACACACACACACACACACACACACACACACACACACACACACACACACAGGCAAGGTACTCTTTGTGTGTATGTAGACGTCATATGTTAATGAACCTATGCATATTCATGTAACCTCAATAAAAGGATAGTGTACGGGAGAACGGACGAGAGCAACTGGGGCCAAGCGAAGGAACGGCGTTTGTCCGGTTCTCTCCCGTGCACGAGTACCATGAAGAAGTTTGCCTACTTGCGTCTTGCTTGCAGTGTAATTATATTGTCTTAACGTTCCAGCGGATGGATTCAAGATACAAACCTATCAACCATCTTTAATTATTTAGATATTTGGAGTTGTCTTAATAGTCCACATGAGTATTGTGTAAAGTATGCTGTCCTCAGTGCTATTGTTAGCGTGCATAAAGTGGACTGAACATAGTATTCACATGTAGAAGTATACATTTTGGGATTTTTCCATATTTTCCAATGAATACAAAAAAATCTGAGATCTCTGAACTTTTTTTGTTGTGACTTCTACAATCCATAAACAATAATAATTACAACGTGGATCGTCAAGAAGGCCATTCCAAGGCCAACAGAGCGCGCTCTGTGCGTGTTCAGTTATTCACATCACACACATGGATGGTGGGGGATTTTATCTGAGAGTGCAGAGGAGGGAGGAGAATCAACAACTTTTAGACTTGAATCCCAGCAGGAACCTGCAGCAGACACATGTTTGGACAGGCAAACATTTTCGTCCTCGGTGACACAGATCCTGCATATAAAGTTGGTTTACATGAACAAAGAGGCAACGACAAACATGCATTTTCAATCATTTTCAATACACTTGTTTTCTGTTGAAAAAGCCTTACAAGGTCGTGTTTAGACCAACTGTTATTTTCCTCAAAAAGTATTTGCTCAGTGTCTTGGGGTTTGTGCTATTTGACCTGAAAAACACACAAGAAAACCATTTTACACTAATATCGATGGCGTGCTCCTGCGTGGCCTCATAGTGAGGTGGTGTGTACATTCACTCAACAAGTGAAAAGTGACTGGTTCAAATCCAGCTCAGGACAAAACGCTCCTCTGGGGTTGTGTCAGGAAGGGCGTTTGGTGTCAAGTGTGCTTTAGTACCTGTTGTGGCAGCTCTTTATGACAGGAGAACGAATGAAGGAAGCTACATCAGTGCCTTACACCTGTGCAACACTTTTCCAAACAAACAGTTTTCATTTGTTTGGCTCACATCTCGATTTCCTGCACCGCTAGAGACCAACAAAAGTAATCTCAGTATGAAAAGGACACTGCCCAAGGATCAATCTTTGCTCCTGCTGTGTTCATAAATAACTTTCCTGCACAGTATCCAGATGCTGCCAATGACGTACTCGTATTAAATCAAGGCAACGCAATCATCTTGTGTTGAATTTAATAAAATCTGTTTTGTCCGTTTCTCCCTTAAAAAAGAGCCCACTTGTAGATTTTAAAATTAAGTCAAAGAACAGAATAAACCGAGGATTTAAACAAGTTTTTGTTTGCCAAAAATTTTTTGAAACAACAACTCGTGTTTGATAAATGTGCAAAGCAACTTTAAAGAACAGTTTGGACCAGCCTGAACTGTTTAAAGCTTATTAAACCACCACATATATACCACCATACATATACCAGTTACTTTGTTTTGGCTGCTTGGTTGTTGGTGCCAAATGAGTTGATGGACTGACATTTTTCTCACACTACCATCTCTATGGTCTGAAAAAGAGAAAATATCTAGTGAAAATGTTTTGGTTAGACGCTAGAGCTTTGAACAAATTGGAAGGTAGAAGCGACTCTATTAACTACATTTTATATCCAAGGTACGCAGACAAGCGTCTCCTTATACATCCAACTTTAGAAGCTTGTATCCATCGTGCCTTGTATGAAAGGTTCAACCTGCTGGTGGTGTAATGGTGTGGAGGATATTTTCTTTGGCCTCTTAGTACCAACTGAGCATCATTTAAACACCACAGCCTACCTGAGTATTGTATCCCTCTATGACATCGGTGTACCCATCTGCTTCCAGCAGTTCATGTCACAAAGCTCAAATTAACCTCAAACTGGTTTCTTGAACATGACAATGACTTCACTGTACTCACATGGCCTCCACAGTCAATGAATCTCAATCCAATAGAGCACCTTTGGGAGATTGGCATCATGGATGTGCAACAACTGTGTGATCCTATCAAGTCAACATGGTCCAAATTCTCTGAGGAGTGTTTCCAGGACCGCGTCGAATCTGTGCAACAAAGAAAATTAAGGGGTTCAACCTGGTACTGTTAGGATAAACCTAATATACTGTCCAGTGATTTATGTGCCTGATATCATTTTTTTGTGCTCAAGCATCACCATTTACATTCAGACATCTCACATCCTTATACAGTTCAGCTCTGAAACGACTGTATAAGAAGCCTGTAGGTGTCAGCGTTGTCACATCTTTAAAGGATATGAGCTACTAAACTTTGAGTTTCTTTCCTTTTGTGCGTTCTTAAATTAGTTCTTGAATGTGTAAATATACTAATCAGCATTTGTAACTGATCATATCATACATTTATACTATGTATTTATTCCCATTAATTACGCGCTATGTGTACTTCTGTCACCCTGCCATCAGTTTATTCTTCATCTTTATTATAGTTGTGTATCTCTGACTGAACAATGAAAAACTATGTTAAATGTCTGTTTAAATTCTACTTTTGTCCTCTGTGCAAAACTCCTTCAGCTGCGAGTCATTTTTACATTTCTGCAGGTATGTCAATATTATTTGTTTTGATGGGTGTATGCTGCTTTTTTTTAACATGAGGGGAAAAAAACAACCATCAGGCGTAGCTTTGCCTTCTCTTTGACCTCCTAACCCTGAAAAGATCCTCTCAGTCAAACACCACCAAAGTGTTTGTGTGGTGTGAGAAGACGAAATCGACCGCGTCTTTACTCGCTTTACGATCACACTTGCATAGACGTGTCAGGATGGTTTCGTGCACCACTGGAGACGCTGCTTCTCCACCTTCTCCCCCACACGTTTCACCATCTCCCATCACGTCACACCTTCTCCTCCGGTTTATTCGCTCTTCCGGCACTTCTACGACACCTCTTCACCCGTGCTGACACTCCTACCGTTTCCCTTTCCATCACCCTGACCTTTTTTCACCCTCTTTCTCCCGCTCCACCTCACAGCGGCTCATACGTTACCGGAGAAGTAAACAATACTGCTGTATTCCAACCAGAAAATGAAAATCGAGGACATTGAGAAGTTGCTGGGATTGTGACTCTGTACGTGAGCATGCAGTATCTGGACCAATGCAAAAACAATACAAATTCAGGGGTTTTTGTGTGTCTGAAGAAGAACAACAGCACATTATATTTTTATGTTTTCTTTTTATGTTGGTGCCAGCTTTGTCAGCTTCTTATCAAAACCAAAGGGAGCAGCAGTACAGCTCTGCATTTGGCTTGAACAGGTTGGCACAGCAGCCAATCAGAAACCCCAAGTTCCCTCAGAAAAAAGCTAGCTTAGAAACTGCATCCAACAAGCTTGGCACAAAACACACAACCATATTTTCCTTTTTTCATCCTGTTTGCAAACTCTGTTTGGAAACTTCAAACTTAGTGTGGGGAGCATGGAGATGCTTCACTTAGCTCCAATCTGATATGGAGAAGGAATGAAGGGCAGCATCAACCTAACCAACATGTTTGAGGGCGCGGTCTGAAGTGGAAGTGGTATATTGTGAATATTAGTCTCATTGTCAACCAAGTATATTTCAATGCTAGATAAACCAAGTTGGCTGAAACGAGAAGCCAAAAAATGAAAAGAAATGAGAAAGAATGATTGGCCAAAAGGTGTTACTGTACAAACCCCAATCCCACAATGTCACGCTTAGAAGTCAGAATGTGCTTGTGCTACTTAACCACAATTCATAAATGCACTACATTTTATCCTATTACTACATTTTCTGGGAATTAGGAGATGGTTCGGAAAGGATTTCTTGGGGAATCCTGTTTCCCAGATTTAAACCCTAGTGTTGGGATCAATTTCTAGCATTTCTTAGATATTGTTTTTACGTTAAGGGCTTCAGTATTGACAACATTTCCAGTGTTGAGGTTGATACTAAAAAAGCCAACTAATGACACACCTGTTACTTTTGTTGAAGAGTAATGCAGTACGGTAACTAATTACTTGACAAAGTAATTTGTTACACTACTCGTTACATTATTTTCTTGTTACTCAGTAAAATAATCGGAAACTTATTGTCTCATAATTAATGTTTAACAATAGAAATCTGAACACAAATCTCTATCCTAATGAGGACACGTGACGAGCTGACTCTTAGTTTTCACCCCTCAGCTATGAAAGGCTGATGGAGCACTGCTGTCATCCTACTAGGCCGGCGGTGTGGACATGCAAGTTTGTGAATGCAGTACCTCGAGACCTAGGTGACATAGGACTTTCGCATTCATACCATACGTGCATCTACTAAAAATCTTGAACTAATGCGAATCCCAGTGATCTTGACCTTGAGGTCAAGGTCAAAAGTCAAGTTTTCTAAAAACGTTGTGATATCGCAAGAAGGAAGTCACCTAGGTTTTCCACATTTATAACATACTAGGAGATTGAGGGGTAGCACTTGCAGCCACCAGTATTTTTATTTATCAACACAAAGCCAACAGCACAAACCAAAGATGAAAACCAGCACAAAGAGACTTCAAATCGTCATGGTGTTTTTACTGTAGAAACATGAACAGGTAGAAATGGACACTGCAGCCTGATTGTTCATTCGTTTGTTACCTGGTGAAGTTCAGGGTCTGGCTGCTGGGCTGGTGTCGACATTCATTCAGCTTAAGCATCACTCTAGGTTTTTGGCTAGCTTAGCGTTAGCATGCTGTCTGTGCAGATTCTTGGAAAGAGCAGAAGTGTTTGCAGCAAAGTGCAGTTGTTTCTGTCCTGGATGCAGGCTGCACTTTACCATCGTGCTCTCGTCCTTTTGCGCAATAATAATAAAAGTAATGTCCATAGCCACGCTGCAGACCACACCACTATTTTCCTCCTCCGGCCCACAAACTGAAACCTCCTGATTAACAAATCCAAGGAACTGGACTACTGGGAACCAGTTCTCAATTCCCATCCCTACTGGCATAGAGATAACTGAAGAGCCTGTGTAGCACAATAACAATATAGTTGTAACTGTAGTGTAATTACTGAAGTACAGAACATTACTGCAATACTGAAATATTTTATGTTACTATAGTAACAGCCAAGACTGGTCATCTCTCACCTTGTATTCTTCTGAAACACCATTAGCCTTCACCCAGGGGCGTAATTTCCAGGGGGGTTAGGGGGTTATGACCCCCCCTATAATCAGACCCAACCAATATAACCCCCCAATAACATTATGAATTATCTTGTATAAATAGGCTGTTGATTTTCTTTAGTCATTTCAGTTATTACCAGCAAAATAGTTGCATGTTTAATCATCTGGGAATTTACCCAGATTTATTTATTTATTTAGAGAGAGATCACAGCAAAACACAAGACAACAAAACAGACAAGGACGAACAGAAATTTCTAGCATACTCCAGCATTTGCTAGCAAAACAGCTACAGAGTAGACCTGACCGTCATATCTACAGAGAGAGGACTAACAGAGGCTTAAACTTCCCTTAAACTCACATAGCCCCCTTACAAATAGAAATATCTGGCTCTATAGGTTCTGCTCCAGCTAACTGTTAACGCAGCTTCCTGCTAGGAGAGGAGTGAGAGTCAAAACACCAAAGTTGTGCATCAGAAAAACTAAAACAGAAAACTGAAATTCTCTGATTTTCACATGTACAACAATGTCATGCCACTTTTAATACAGCCCTCATCATGACCCCAGGCCCTCCTTGCAGTGGTAACGTGGACCCTCTCGGATCACGGTTATCCGGCCTGGCTGCCCTGTCCGCCACTGAAACGAGGGACAAATGAAGAGTTTGTCACGGGCCAGAGAGCAGAACACCTGCGAGGTCTCGCTCTCTCTCTCTTACTTCCTCACTTGCACACACACATTTACACACAGAGGGATGGAGTCAGGGCCAAGCTGTGAGTCAGAGAATCACCCCAGAGATTTGATCCACCCTTGTTTTTGTGTGAGCGGGCAGCCACACAGGAGCTGTCTCCATTTTTCAAACATCACTGGGTTCAGCACGGCACAGCGACCCGGATCACCCACTGGACCTTTGGGTGCTTCAGCTCCAGTATTTTCTAGAGCACATGATGAAATTTATGTCTAGGCTGATTTAAAACAGGATTTTCCTTTTTTAAACCTCCTGCACATGTACCCACTGGCCCTTTTGCCCTCCTTGTCAAAGGGTATGATGATGTCACTACAAAGTGAATATTTTCAGACATAAATTAAATTTTATCCAGATGTGGCAGATTTTTTTTTTCACTTAGATATGTAGTATGAAGTCATTAATAAAATATAATCGGTTTAAATAACAAAATTATCTTGTTTTTCATCAGTTGGCATAATTTTTAATAATTGAAAGGACCCTGCTTTATCACCATAGATACAGCATTAGGTGGTAGGAACTATCCTGGTTTTATTTATTCTTTTTTTTTTGTCAAACATATTTTTATTTATGGGAAAGCACAAATAATGAGCTTTTATTTGTGACAGAGTTTTCATTCTCACGAAGAGATGTACCTTTAGCTTTTTGTAGAATCATGACCTTCAACTTACTTCTGCATAGCTAATCCTCCAGATTGGTGCTAAACTGTTTTTTTAGGTTATTTTTTTGTGGTTTTCAACTGCTGCCTGCCGGCAAGAATACTGAAAAGAGGAAGTTCCTACTCACCCAAAAAAGAATGGGTTGCATTTGCCCTCAGAAAACCACGTGCAGTTTTTACACTGAGAGTTTTACACTTGATTAAATCAACATTAAAAGATAGCCAGCTGCTGCGTGTAGCCATAGACAGAGGTGCTGCTTGAAAAGGGAACTTGATCTTGAGGCTTTAAGCCTCGGACTCAACGGGCAGCGTACAAAGTTTGTAACAGTTTGAGAAATGTAACCTTCCTAAGGCGACCCCACCTGAATCCACGCTGTCCCTTTGCAAGTGCATGATTCTGTTATAGAGAAAAAACACGTAAGAAAAAATAAAGAGGAGTTATCCTTCTGAGGGTGAACAGAGACAGGAAAAAATGGTGGTGAGTGATAATAACAACTGCTAATGCTAATGCTAGATAACTCAGTGCTGCTACTCTAACCTGAAAAGTGGGGGAGGAAACTTGAATAATGTAACTTCTGCTGGCTTAGCTACTTAGCTAGCAGAGCGTAGTCATGACACCAGCAGCAGACTTGTTAGAGTAAACTGAGGGCAGGCCCTGTGAACATTTATCTAGCGTCCACACTAACTGTAGCATTGCCATTGACCATAGAGCGTATAAAGCATGCTTGTTGCTAGCGGTCTGGACAAACGAAGCCAATGCTGAAGTGTGTTTAACCTGCACTTTAACAGAAGGCGGTCAGATTGCGGTAGCTGTGGAGACACACCTCAAGACTTCAGAAACCAACAAATGACGTCCAACCTTTATATTGTTCCTGGTTGTGGCTTTATGATAAAAATAAACAATATAAAATGTGGGTTTTTGTCACCTATTAGCTTTATTTAGCCCTTTTTTAAAGTATGAGAGTTAGTTCTTCAGCTGTCACCATGCTGCCTTTTTGGAACCAGGAGTTGCCATATTTGGCAAAAAGGGTTGCATGCTGTTTTCCCAGCTAACATTAGAAAGCTTGCTTAGCAAGCTGCTGCTACAAACTGTATGTCTGAAATGCACAGACTCAGTTAAACAATACTCAGTCCTTATACTGATAAATAACTGACTAATAAAACACTAGAATAAAACTGAAGTGCAAACTTTTTGCATTTTCTGTACCACACAGGGAGCCGTAATATTGGTCAGATTACTCAGCTGAAAAGCTCCAAAAAAAACACCAAGAGCACAAATCAGTTCATTCCCTGAACGGATGGTTGGAGTAAACTAAGTCTGCACTTCGTTAATGCTCGAAAACCCCTCCAATATACCTGAACTAAAACAATTCTGCACAGAAGAGTGGGACAACAGTCCTCCACAGTCATGTGAAAGACTGGGTGCCAGTGATCACAAAAGTTTTATTCTTTTAAATTAAATCATGATTTAAAAACTGCATTTTGTATTTCTTCGTCTTTATCTTTGTCTAATATAAAAATGTCTTTAATGATCTGAAACATGTAAGTGTGACAAATATGCAAAAAAAGAAAACCTCAAGATGAGGAAAAATAGTTTTGCACAGCACTGTGTGTGGCATGTTCTTTCATAAAGAATAAATTATGTTTGTTTATATGAGTAAATAAGAGCATGGGTAATTAAACCAGCCTTAGAGCTCATTTATGGAACTAACAGCTAGATTTCTGTAACTAATGGGCTTCATATTTCTCTACTTTGTCGTAAACAGTCTAATTTAACAAAAAGTAATCTGTTTTTTTTCTTCATATATATATATATATATATATATATATATATATATATATATATAAAGAAAAGAAGTGATTTTTTTGGGGCCCTGCAGATGTGAACGCTGCGCTCTGATAACTCACAGGACGAGCTGTTACAGTGCATATGTTCATTCATGACTGCATCTCTGCATCTCGGTCGCATCAGACTGTTTTACCTTGACAGCTAGAAGTGCACGAGCAGCGATTGATCGAGGCAGCGAGGATTCCTGCCAAGAAAAAAAAAAGGCGAGGGGAGCTGAAAACGAAGAGGAGGCTGATGAAATGAAATGATGAAACAGATGAGGTTTAAATCAGAATATTTTTATGCTGGCGCTCGGCGGGAATTCCTTACTTCAACTTCCCAGAGTGCATTGCTGTGTGGCCTTTTCAATAATGTAAAGGGGGACAGACAAGAGATAAAATGAGAGAGGAAACGATTTCCTGGCACTGTGGGAGCCCCCTCTGTGACATTTACCTCTAGTGGCACCCTCAATGTGTGTGTGTGTGTGTGTGATGGCCCCGTGCCACGCTAATGATGCCCCCCTCTGCCACGCACAGTCGAAGCACAAAACTCTCCCGCCAGCGATGCCACACGTGTCCTTTAGAGTCACACTGGAAGGAAAGAAGGAAGGAAGAAGGAGGTAATAGCCAAGATGGAGCATGGAGGAGTTGAAAAGGAATTGTGCGAACAATATTTCCATCCACAGATGGAGCTGAGGAGGAGCACAATAGAAGGGCGACAAATAAAAGGAAGAGAAAAGGTTAGCGGCGAGAGGAGGCCGCTTTTGTCAGCGAATGGCAGAGAAGAAGCAAAGGGGGGATCGCCTCGTGCGAGCTATCAGCTCCACCTGTTACTATTTCATACTTCATTAAGCGTCTCTCCTATTTGAAGCGGCGGGTGGTGTTCTCCGTCTTCGCGGGGTGTCCCCTACCCCCCACCTGGACACATGGCATCTCATTACCTCTCTGCTCCAGCTCAGGGCCTGCACACAGCTGGAGTACGAGCTCTGAAGATAGATGAAACAGAAAAACCCTCTGAATGTCTTTAAAAAGACGGAGCCTACTGAGAATGATGTGTTTGCCTGGCATTATTATCCTGTTGCAAGGTCCACCTTCGGTTCAGCGGAAGCACTCGGACAGATGGCGTCACGTATGCTCCGAGCGCTCTTTGATGTTGACCGCAGACCGAAGAATTGTTGACCGCAAGCCGAACGATTTCTGAGGCAAACTTTCCCACCTCACGATCGGTGTCTGATTCTTGTGCTGAAAGGCTGTCTTTGATTAGTTAATCCCATTGAGCCAATAACCAGATCGCCTCTGCTACATCAAATATAGGCGTTTCTTTCTGATTGCAGATGCATGCACTTTGACACCAAATCTAACAGTTATCTGCAGATCTTCTGTCGGGGTTTTTAGACACTTTGTTTTTCTCACGCTGAATTTCCTGTGGTGGCCAGTGCTGTTTGAAATTTGCACCGCTTTTAGACGGTGAGTCTCAGAGTGACATTATTTGGTTCAACTGTCAGACTCGTCCACAACCACAACCAGTGGCAAAATGTAGTGACGGTGTAGGCGTAGGGCGGTTGCAGCTTCGATGGTAAAGCGGGTCATCTACCAAATGGAAAGTCCCTGGATCCTCCTGTCCATGTGTCAAAGCATCTTTGGCCAAGATACTGAACACTGTGTTGCCTCAGATACATCCATCGGAGACTAAGTGTATGAATGTTAGAAGTGCTTAGGTATAGATAAGATCAATGTGTGTGTGACTGGGTGAATAATAATACTTTATTTTATATTTTGTATTAGTAGAAAATAGTAGTGAAAATAGAGTAGAAAGGTGCTATATACACCTAATATAAACAGTCCTGAGAACAAGGAATGGACTCCACTCGACCTGTGACAGCGTGCTGTGGTATCTGCACCGAGATGTTAGCAACAGATCCTTTAAATCCTCTCAGCTGCGAGGTGGAGCCTCCATTGATCAGATTTGTTTGTCCAGAACGACCAAAATAGACAGTCCTTTAAACAAGATGTTAGTTAACCTAATGTTTGCTTATGAAAAGTTCCTTAAAAATGATTTTAAAACTAGAACTCAGTCAAGGCGTAGATCCCTGGGTGGCTCGGTTGGGTACAATCACCTAAAACATGAAAGATCTGTGCTTTGAGACTGAGAGAATCTCTGGGAGGTTTGCATCAGGAAGGGCATCCAGCTTAAAAAGGATCTGTGAAAATCAAATACATTGATCTACCTCCACAACGACTAAAAGTTATAAAGTTAGCATCTTCTCCAGCTAATCATTCAGTGTGTACTTCAAGATAAAGCTGGTTACTCCTGGTTTTAGTAGCATGATCTGCAAATTTAGCCCAGTCTGTTTTTACCTTTGAAGCTGCCTGGAGCCACTGTCTGCAGTAACTGCGCTGCAAACTTCATGCAGTCGCTGAAGAATGTGCTGGGTGTGGTAGCGTTAGCTTAAATCCTTAGCATCCAGGACAAAAAAGGCTTTAAGTGCAGAGGCAGACTTTACCTGTGAAACTAAGCACACCGCATATGATGTACTTACTCCCAAACCCCCTTTTTGCGTGGCAGGAATTTAAAAGCCTAACAGGCGAGCTGCGGCTTGCTTACAAACAGCTGCCATTCAAGCGGTGAGATTTAAGGAGCAGGTACTTCCACGTGAATGTGAAACTCCACTGAATTGCAAAGTAGAAAAGCTGCTGAATGGATGGATGATTTCTCAATTCCTCAAATTCCTTAATTTAAGAAAGTACACACAATGAAAGGATTTGTTTTAATATCACAAATTCAATGGACACAAATTCATAATGCTGTCCTGAATTCATCCAATTAATACTGCAAACAGAAATATATTTTAGTATCCTCATAACAAAGAAAACAACTTTTACAACTCGGTCATTATCTGACTCGGTCACGTCTCAAAGATGACTCGGTGTCAGGAGCAGATGAAAGGAGGTCACAGCTCTGTGTCGTTGTTTGTTTACGCAGAGGGGAGAGGCGGCTGACTGGTCCACTAAATCACCTCCCTGCCAGCGGTGGTGACAAACTACCAAATGAAGTGAGAAAGTGAAGGCTCTGTCACAGATTAGGGCTGCCAAGAGTTTAAAAAGAAGACTGAGAAAACCTGGAGACGGACAGAAAACCAGCGACGAGTCTAGCTGATAAGAAAAATAATCCGGACGCCACAGATGTGCTCTGTGCTCATCTGCATTCAAACTTTGTAGCTTTCACTGCTTTATAAACTGCATTGTGAGGTAAGACTGTGAGTCATAAATCGATATAACAACACACATATAAATGCTCCAAACCTTAGAGGTCTGGACCCTGCAAGGAGTCACAACAGTAATATCACAGCTGGGTTAAAACATTTGCTCATCTGTACTGCAGTTCATTTTTTAAAATCTCCCCAGTTTTTCACAGTTTTCAGAGCTAAATGATACTATAATACCATAATAATGGTCTGAAATTAGACTTTACATCTAAGACAACTACCAAAACAAAAACAAAAGGTGGGGTTGCAAGCCCAGAGAAGAGCGCTGACTCTCCTTGTGCGATGCTGACCTCGTGTGGATCACACGCAGCACTGCGACCCAGTGGCTTGGCTCATATTAAAAGCAGCACTTAAAAGGCAGTGTGAGCGCTCCTTTCTGGGCCTCCTTAATTCTGTGACTCCTGCCTGGTAGCTCCAGCCTGCCTCAGCAGCAGTTCTCTAGCCAGATCCGGCCTACCGATCTTGGCCAAGTAGCGAGCGAGCAGAGAGGCCTTGGGTTGGTTCGGGACGGCGGGCAGCCCTCTCCTCCACATGGCCAGGATGGTGAAGGCACGGGAAGAGAGGCCGCCGCTCCCGGCTCGGGTCGTCACCAGCTGAGCGGTGCTGCGGCAGAGACGCAGGGAGAGCGCCAGCAGGGCCGTTTCCTCCTCTGAGAGCTCCTCGGACAGCCAGAGAAGAAGAGAGTCTGAGAGGGAACCTGGTTGGATGGGCAGGTGATGGATAAATGATGCATTTTTTAGTATCTGGAGCTGAGACAGCATTAAAGAGTGTGGCAAAGAGACAATGAATGGATCGTGGAGCAAGCAAGCAGAATTTCACCCACCTGTGTCCTCACAGAACTTCACCTGGGCTGTAATGGGCCGAGTAAGGTTTCTCACTTTCTAAAATGACATAAAACAGTAGCATTCTTTTATTTGAGTCTTTTACATGAAGCATAATGTTTCATTTTTGGGGGGTGAGGGGGTGAAGTCAGACCTTTACCTTGGGTAAAGTCAGAGACAGCTTACAGACGGGATCTCCCAGAAGCTTCGTGTCCTTCAGGACAGCTTTGTCATCCCGCCACTCCAGCTGACCTCTGGTGACCTTATAAAATATGGCTGTGCCCTTGTAGTGAGGAGAGCTGTAGTTTCCAAATAGGTCCACCTCAGTCAGATGCACTAAGAGGTGATTCTTCCTCTGGCTGTGGAAGGTGATGCGCTCATGCGTGGCTTCATTTTTGTTGGTTTGAGCAGCGGCTGCAGAAAAATAAATATGCACACATTTAAAAAGAGGCCTGATGCAATTATATGAAACTGCTTTACTAACTGAATTTGATGCTAACTGAATTTTCTAGGTTATGTTTGTAACATTTTCCTGTATTAAACTTGTTTACTGCCAGTTTGTGAACAGAGGGTAAAGTCACTTAAAACTTAGACCTTAGGGCTGACTTGTTGGACTCTGAAGTGCCTCTCCTTTGTTCCCTGACACATCTAGATAACAAGCAACTTCAACTCAGGCTAGCTTAGAAAAGGACCAAGCGGCCAACAAATGAGCTCCCAGTGCAACTCAGACTTCAAAACAAACCTCACATAAAAATAGAAACATATCTGAGTTCAGATGGGTTCAGATGATATTTTAAAAGCAACAGCGTTACCTTAGCTTGGGTCCTCACTATTTGCTATGTTAGGTAGCAAGTGATTTGTGTGAGTAGGTAAGCTAATGCTAGCCAACATTAGCCAGAAGAAAGACAGTTTTATCAAGCAAAGCCATGGAGAAAGTTAGGGCTGTGGTGTATAAAGACAGTATAATAGATGGTCTTAAAAGTTAAGTTCATTAAACTGCTGCTCCTGCTTTCAAAAGGATTCTCCGTGCTGTAGAAGTCTATCCCTCGGACTTGACTTCAGTCAGGTTATTTTACGTGATACTTACTAACAATGATTCCATTTTGCAAATTTTGGTTAAAATGGAGAGACGTTTATGGGAAAATGGCCTTTCAGCTCCACTGTACTATGACCTCATTAAACACTTTAATGAGACCGTGGCCTCAGTAACTAGTTTCGGGTGTTATTGAACAGAACATGATTTTAATTTTATAAAGTGAACCAAACTTTTCCTTTGGGGTTGTGTCAAGAAGGGCATCTGGCATAAACCTGCCAAATCAAACATGGAGATGTTTGTGGCGACCCCCTCGTAGCATGACAGCAGCCAAAAGTAGATTTAAATATTCAATTTTATTCAATTTAATTCAAATTTATTTATATAGCGCCAAATCACAACAACAGTTGCCTCAAGGTGCTTTATATTGTAAGGTAGACCCTACAATAATACATACAGATAGAAACCCAACAATCATATCACCCCCTATGAGTAACCACTTTGGCGACAGTGGGAAGGAAAAACTTCCTTTTAACAGGAAGAAACCTCCTACAGAGCCAGACTCAGGGATGGGCGGGGCCATCTGTAGCGATCGGTTCGGATGAGAGAAAAAAGACAGGCTAAAAGACATGCTGTGGAAGAGAGACAGAGTTTAATAATAAGTGATGATTCCATGCATAGTGAGTGAAAAAATGACTGAAGAAGAAATACTCAATGCATCATGGGAATAGAGTTAAAAGCTAGGACGGAGTAGGGTATACTGGGGCGGGCCTATATCATGATTGACATTTACAAGATTCTACAGTATGAGCACGTAGCGTCGATAAGATCCACCTTTTGCTTGTCTCATCCAGTTTAAAATATCATATACACACAGCAAGTCCATCTTTTGTATACAGTCTACCATATATATAGATATACATTTTAACCATAGATTTTTAAAATGTTTTAAAGCCAGTAAGTAAACATGTGTTTAACATCGAGTAATCCATCTATCTCGTCCAGTTTCAACACACCAAGACGGCGTAAACACTCATCTGGAGGCTTCTAAACAGGCAGTATCCCCATCTTTTGTACTGTCTGCTGTATTGTACCGTGGGAAACAAAAGAGGAAACATAAGAGTGTTGTACTGTTGAAGCATTCAGCTGGCTGTACAAACATATCATTCATCCACTTTATTATGTGGTTACTGTCTTACGTGGTGACCAGGGGATGGAGGCTAAACCGGTTTAGACCTGGTGCTGCAGCAACTGTTTCACATTTCCCAGTATATCTTTCTTTTTTACTGCACTAGATGTGCAGTGCTCCAGCTAACCACGCAATAACAATAGCGTACAAGGATTTGCACTTTTAAATCGAGGCCTTTTTCAGTGTCACGCGCGTCCAGCCAAAGTAAACAGGCCTCTTTTAATAAGAACAATGACAACACAAGAGCGAGCAGCTGTGTTTGAGGCTCACGGAGCTAAAAGTTGAACATCGGGATTATTTTTCTAACAAATAAACAAAAAAAAAACCAAACAAACAAGTTAAGCATGTATGATGTTTAGAGTGTTCACTATGATAGATAAAGCTGATTATTTTTTCAGATTCACTGATAGAAACCATTGAATTAATTAATTAATTAAAATAAATGATGACCCAATCCTTGATGAAAAGCCAACATTAGACCCGTGAGAAGCATAAATGTATAAAAAGATGAAGATTCTCTTGTGTTTCTTTTGTCAGCTTATAATTATTTTCCTTAAACCACGTATGAAGCTTCTGTAGGAGAAGCCAGTGAGCCAGCTTCACACTTTACCTGTGCAGGTGATGTTGCCGGTGAAACGCAGGAGAAGCTGATCTGCCTCACGCATCGAGATCTCCGAGGAGGTCTCCACCGGGTCGCTGTAGCCCTGAGCTCGCAGCCTGTGCAGCTCCCAGCTGAGGTCTCTGCCGGGCACAACGGCCACCAGGAGGGCGCGAGGCTCGTCTCGGCTTCGCAGGAGGACGACGGTGACGGCGTGGCAGCAGACCGACTCCTCCAGCTCCTCGGCCAGGCAGGCGAGGTGACAAGGGCGCAGCGGGGAGAGGAGACGAAGCACGAGCAGTCTGAGCGGAGAAGCAGACGGAGGACAAGTTAAGGAGTCTAGCTCTGGGGAAAGATTAGATTGCCGCTGAACAGGGAAAAGACTTTGTTATCGCAGGCGGGAATACAGATGTAATAGACTTAAGACAGAATGGAGAATTCATGAAAACCTACTGCACACATTTTTTTTCTCCCCTGAAGAAGCTGTTTTAGATAAGAAAGAAGAGAATTATAACTCGGGATGGAAATGAGAATCCAACGTTATCACAGCTGGGCCTATTCTTTTAAACAGGTGACTAGAGTAAGACTTAATTTTCTCCTTCTTTATAATGTCTTTAGGGGTTTCTTAACACTTTAGTCTTGCCATGCTGTTCATGTGCGTATGCTCTGACACGTTAAAGCCTGGAATCTAAAGCATGTAGCTGCACCCATCCCCCCTTTATCCATGCGGCCTTGCTTTAAGCCCCTTATGTAAAGTAAAAGCTTTCTGTAAGTCTGGTTTGTTGTAGCGTAGTGTAGCATTTATCTTTTGTTTTTATTTTATTTTTTAATGCTGGCACTTAAGACATGGATGTGATGTTGAGAATACATGAAAGGCACCGGTGAGGTACAGCAGAGCCGTGAGTGAGGAAATAATTTGTTTTCTCCTGTTTGAAGCAAAGGAAATGTTAATCGCTCTGGAAGTTAGTGCAACATAACCTCACTAAACCAAATTAACTCGAGGATTGTTGCTTACGTTCGCTGCCATGTGAGTAAAGCGAAATAAAGAAACATCTGGGTTGTTGAAAAAGAGAAAACATCTGGGAGAAAACGTCTTGTTGATGACAGAGGTCAGCAGGCAAGAACAAGACTGCTTTGAGTTGACAGGAAGGCAACAGCAACATCAAATAACCACCCATTACAACCAAGGTGTGCAGAAGGGCATCTCTGAATGTGCTGCACAAAAATGCCATTATATAATATAAATGTATTTCTGCTGCAGGGGTCCCACAGCTGCAAAGTTTTTCCTGCACAGCTGCACAATTTAAGCCTCATCCTGTGTCTCTTACTGTCACTGTGTGGTCAGGGGGACTGTTTTCTACGCCATCTACATGGTTGGGGGACTCCTGATTGCAGCCACTGTTGACTTGGCTGTGAGGACAGCTCATAACCCCGACAACCTGCTGCGCCTGTCACACACTCTCATCAACCTCGTAGGCAACAGGTGTCAAAAATATGTTGTAAGAAAGTCCTTTAAGTCCAGTTCTAATAAGAATCTGCATGCATAGCTACTCTAGTAGAGTCCAAGAGAGCTTTAAACACCACTGATCCCATTTTTAGTTAAATGTACTGCCAAATCAAACACACTTTTACTCTATTCTAATTATGTGCTCCTTCATATCTTGCAGGTTACGTCTTTGGTAAAACAAAAACTGAAACATCTGCACTTCACTGAGAGGTTCGGGAAAAACTGTTCCTCAGTTTGTGCTGCTTACATATACATAATTGGGACAAATGTACATGTTTTTTAATAGACTTCCACATGTTTCCAGTCTCAGCAGTCTCCTTGACGTGACAAGACTGAGCGAAATTGACTATTTTAAGGTTTTACAGGGAGATCTCGGTTCCCCTGACAATCCAACAAACCTGGAGTCAAAGCCTGCCAACTGGATCTAAAAAAAAAGGTACAAAACGACATGTTTCATGTTTTAGATTTCCTTAAAGACGGCACTGCCTTATTTCTTTTTGTAGTCATTTTCAAATGTCATTTGTTTTGTTCACAGTTTAATATCCCACGTTTGGACGTGTCTACGCTTTTGACTAATACGAAAAGTTTCACTTCAGGTAGCTCTAGCGTGTGAACTCTTCTGCATTCAGGTGCAGGATTTATTACATCTTCCTGTGTTGTTCGAAGCGCCAGCGAATTCTGAAACTGCACATTAGAGCCAACGACATCAGGCTGAAAGTGTTCAGGCCTTCGAATAAACTACAGTGGCTTGTTGAGTTTGGCAGAAAGGCACATGCAAGGGGAGATATAGTAAAAAATGATCACCGTTTACTTGAAATCTTGTTGGAGAATGCTGTTAGGAGCCTGCTTTTGAACACAGTATTATCTTTTTCAGGTATTTATTTTGCTGGATGGACAAACAGGACAAATTGGCCTTGGCTTTGAAAGAAACGATGCTGCAAATGAGCGCCGCCCGACAAGTTTCGCTCTGTGGGTATCTGCTCTGTCCGTGGCTCTGCTTTGGATGCTCCTGCCTCACATTGCTCTTTGTGCAGTGATGTGGTTCGGCTGGAGAGTACGACAACGCATCAGCTGAGTCAGCCGCTGTCACAGAGATGCTAATCTACCGTAACTCTTAACGAATAGGCTCAAACTTCTTCGTGCAACCTCAAATCGTTGCTTATCCCTCCAACATGACCGAAAACCATCTTACATTTGGTTTTACCTCCACACAGGTGGCTTCAGAGCTTAAAGTGCATTTCTAATAATTACCAGCACACTGTCTCCTCTCTGCTTCATATCAAATAATAATCACTGCTTATTCTGCAGATCCCATTCATCATTTTATTGTTCCCAACAACTCAAACACCTCTCTACTGGCTTAAAAAAAAAACCCCAATATGTATATATATTAAACGTGTGCAATGTAGACTGTACACAGAAGATGGACAATGGTTGATGTCATGACTACTGAAACTGCACACTCATTGGCTACTGACTTGCCAATCACAAATCATCAGCCAATGAGCCTATTCTAGATAATCCTCCTTTCTGACACTAAATAACTCAAACACAACAGAATTGACGTTTTAGTCAAAACCAGTGGCTGATCTCATAAACTCAACAGGAAAATGTGGACATGGGTACAGACAGGAAGCTCACAGACTTGTGGTTTTTCATTTGACATCATGTGAACATTGTTCAGCAGCTGTCTGCCAAAACCTCAATAGGACTGGAAGCCTTTATGCAGTCATCAGCGTCATGCCTTGGTGCCCATTAAAGCCAGTTCAGAGTTAAGACACTCACTCATTGGCTTCATTTTCCAGTCCCAGGAGGTGCATCCATCTGTTTTATGTGTAGTCGATGGCAGACATGTTTTTATTTACCTCCTTGCTGTCCTGCACTACAATTGACTTTGTTGTCTTTTTAAATAAAGTTAAACTGCCTATTTCCATTTGGAGGTGTGATTATTGTAAGAGGAGAAAACGTGGTGGTACAAACCTGTCAAAGTTCTCCATCAGGTCAAAGGACACCAGTCCTTTCTGCAGGCTCCTGACGGTGACTTTATCCATGACACTCCACTGTTTGTCCCTTGAGCCCAGAACAACCAGCAACTCATTGGACATTTCCTTGGATTTCACAGAGGTGTCCATGAATCTGGCATAGAAACAAAACCTTTTAAGATCCCTATTTATATGATGCTGTGACACATATATAATATATTTTAGTTCAAGGACATCTGTGTCACCTCAGTCTGTGGGAAGGTGAATGATCCCATGGGGGAGAATCCCTGACAGGTTGACTTTGTTGGTCTTGTTGGTTCTCTGTTTGTCCCCTTGTTGCTTTCTTTTTTGCAGGATTTGGGGGACATGGAAGTGTGACTGTGAGGGGTCTTCTCAGGGGCCTCGAGGTTGGGTGGGTGAGGTAGAGCAGCGGGCTGGTAGACACCACCGAATGATAGGCATAATTTCTGGACTTGACAGAAGCCAGGAGCACGGCGTCTAGCGGCTGGATCTGAAGCAAACAAGGAAACAGCTGTTCTGCTTGATTTAGGCAGCAGTTTAGACAAAAGCCGTTTGATATGAGAATTTGTCTATTTTTTCTGTTGTTCTATCAAAAGAGAGCTGTGCAGAGACGGAGGTGGTGGATTTGACGTAAGATCAAGGAACAAACTGCTCGTACACCAGTGTTTGGTCTCAGGAGTCAATTGAGAAATCGGCCACAGCTGTTTGTGCCTCACAGCAAACATCTGTGAAACCTGCAAATCAGAAGCAAGCTTTCTGTTACTTCATCATTTCTCCTCTCTATTTTCATCCGAGTTTTGGAATCATTTCAAAGGCTTCGTCCCAAGGAGCCCTTCCTATCTCTCAATGCCAACCAGACCTCACTTCTGCAACTCTTTTCTTTACTTCTACTGAAAGTAAAGTAGGAGAAAAGGGGGTAATGATCAGGGTATTGTCATACCGTGGTTTGCGCTATTACAGGTGCAGTAAAGGATCCTGGGAGGTAGTTCAGACAAATTCGGGGGTCCATGGGGAGTTTTAGTGACAACCCCTTCCTGGGAATGGTGTAGTTTTCTAGTTTTAAACAGGAAACCACTGCAAAAAGACCCACAGAGTACACCTTCACCTCTGCAAATGAGCCCTAACAAAGAGAGAAAGAAACCACGGCAAAACATTTGAACAATCTTTCACCAATGAATACGTTTCTGGAAAAAAAACTCTACTCAGTGTTTCTATGTTTTTTAGGTTAAGAATAAGTAACAATTACAGGAGTTGCAATTGTTACTTTTTTGCACTCATGTAAGATACAGCCACCGTCTTTCATTTCAAAGATTTTACATATTGAGTTATAATACAACAAAAACTTGGCAAGTCTTAAAATGATGTAATTATAACCACAGATAAACAAGAGCATGACTTATTATACCACATCATTATTTATTTAACAAAATCTAAGCCAAATGTGATAAACAGTGCATGAAAAACTACAGTAAGTACACTGAATGTTTCAATAGCTTAGAGTACCACATTTAGCAGAACTAACTTCTGTATGACTTTATTAGTCTCTCACATCGCTATGGAGCAATTTTCGCCTACTCTTCTTTCAAACCTCGCTTCAGTTCATTGTGGTTTGTGGGCAGGTTTATTTGCGTACAGCTCTCACCACAGCATTTAAGTCAGGTTGAGATCTGGTCTTTAACTAGGTCATTGCAGTAGCTTTATTCTTTTCTTTTTCAGCCATTCTGTTGTAGATTCGCTGCTTTTCTTGGCATCACTGTCCTGTTGCAGGACCCAGTTTCAGCCAAGCTTCAGCTGTCAGACAGACAGCCCTACATTTGACTCTAGAATACTTTGGTATACAGAGGGGTTCATGCTTTACTCAATAAGTGCATGTTGTCGAGGTCCTGTGGCTGCAAAACAAACCTAAGTCATCACCCCTCCACCACCGTGCTCCACCGTTGGTATGAGGTGTTTATGCAGATATGCTGTGTTTGGTTGTCTCCAAATGTGTTGCTGTGCTTTAAAAACAAACATCTGTACCAGAGTTCTTGTGGTTTATTCAGATACAACTTTGCAAACCTAAGTTGTGCTGACATGTTCTTTAAAACAACAGTTCAGTTTTTTTATTTTAACTCATGTAATTGTATTTATTCTTAACCAAAGATATACAGAAACACTGGGAATATGTTTATCTAATTAAAATGTAACAGTTTTGATTTGGGTTAAAACGCCCCAAAAATAGTAAACGGTGTACCACAAGGCTCTATGTTAGAGCCTCTTCTGTTTTCAGTTGTTCCATACTTTGTTCTTTATATACATGCAGCATGAACCTTTTATAGAAGACTTTTCTTCTAACTAAGAATTTATTTATAACTAAGAAGAAAAAGGTTCAGTATACAGCTCCAGCTTATATTAAGCTTCCAGTAAAATAACATAAAATAAGCATTACGCAGCAGAAAATTATGTTATTTGATCAATATTTGAACAAATATTTGTAAGTAAGGGAAAACCTTACTTTCTGTCCTCCATACATGCCCTCTGTTGTTATGGGAGCGATGTAGCTGACCCTCTTGTCCTCGTCTATTATCTTCACAGCGACATCTCTGTAGCTGCTGCGATGGCGTGCTTGGAAAGGCACAACCACAGTAAGGGGGAAATTAAAGGCTGCTCCATGTTCAACTTTGACCCGGATCACTCTGCTAAGCAACTCCTCTGAGCCAGTCACCATCAGGCAGCTCAGGGCATCAGCCACTTCACACCTCAGGACTTTAGCTGCACCTGCAGGCGCTCTGATAAAGCACGCGTCCGGTACATCAGAATGGCTGCCCTCCAGCTGAGCAGTGAGCCTAAATGATGTTTTTAAAAACACATAAATGCATATTTTTAGAAAACGATTCATGATTGAAATAAAGTTTGACTGTTTGTTTCTTCCTTTTATTTTTATTTATTTATATTTTTTGCATGCTTGCATTTGCTCTTAATGCTTTTAAGTAGAAATATTATTATCTTGATTTTTTTTTCAAGTGCAAACATATTAAGACTTGCTGAAATGCCGGAGCATGCACTTTCCATATCAGCTCTCTCCAGACTTAGCCTCTCCCTCGGATCTTAATGTTCCTGATTTTTTTGGCTTTTAGATGTATGTGTGCAGTGGCCTGACAGTGAACTGTGCGAAACAGCTGGCTGTGTGGAGGCCAGGAGGTCAAAAATGTGTGCGACTTGTGATAAAGCACTGCAGAGAGTTTGTCCTGTATCAGTGAGCAGGAGAAATGAGTGGAAGGAAATCATGTCCAGACTCGCAATCATCCCAACGGAGGGCACAGAACAAAATACTCAACATCTTTTTGTTTTCATTTTTGTTTTAGGCGTGTGGATTACTGATGTTACCAGTATGTTGTCAGCAAGTGGAAGAAAATATTGACTACTTTCTTTGTTTACAACAAACGTAAAATGATGTGCTACCTCACGAACCGTGTGTAAACTGACACGGAAGAAGTTTCGATTTCATTATGCTTGAATAGCCTCATCAAAAAAACACAAAACTGACTGCGAACATCATAGAGCTTTAAGCAAAAGACCACAAACATGCAAGATGTTGCATATTACACTGACAGGAAGTGTGGGTTAAACATAAATACTTATGTGTTAAGAGTTTAAGTACGGTGAGCTGCGATGATTTAGTCAGCTTACCCTACAGTAATCCATTTTCTTTTTCTCTTTGCGCTCTCATCTTCCTTTTCAGTCTCCTCTAGTAACTCAGTCTCAGAGTTAACAGATTCCTCCAGAACGTCTCTTGCTTGACCTTTGACATGTGATTCTGCCCCGTTGTCACAATTAGAACCACTGAATGAGTCCAGTGTTTGTTCAGCGTCTGCCGATGTCTCTGTACGCCTTCGATCAGCTCCGTCCTCAATCACCCGTTCGTGACCTGAGTCAGACTCGAGCCGATCGGGGGAGTTTAGGTGATTCTTAACGTCTTCAGGTTGCGCCGAAGTGTCTGTGTCTCTGTATTCTCGACGCGCTTCACCCGCGATCGAGGTCTTATCTACAGATAACTGCTGAATCGCTGCATCCAGCTTGATAATGATGGAGCTTATTTTGTCGATGATCTTCTCTACGTCCTCTCCAACACTCAGAAAAATGTCACTGACGGAGCCCGAACAGGGCCTGCATCCTGTATCCTCTGAAAAAAAAAGTAAACTTTTACTTGAGTTTTTAAATTAGTTACACTTTGTTACACACCCATCACTGAAAGCCTGCATGTTTTTATGTCATTTCTTTAAATAGTCGTCGGGAATAGTTCTCCAGACTTCCTGAAGGACATTCAAAGCTCTTCTTTGGATGTTTCTGCCTTTTTTTCTATTCTCTGTGTAGATGATCCCGCACACTTCAATATTGTTATCCATGACTGATAATGCTCCACTGTGTGTTTTTCCATCCAGGTATATTTTTTCAGCATTGGCAGGGTGTTTGGGATCATTGTCATACTGAAAAATGAACCTGCTGCCAATCAGATGCTTTCCAGATTGTGTTACATGGTGGATAAAAATCTGATGGGACTTTTAAAATCAAATTATGTGTTGCTGCAACAATCTACTAGTAACAAAGTGCCTAAAGATTGAAAGTTTTTCTGTTATGTGTAGACACAACGCTATCTTTGTACTTGAATGGTTCATAGGTTCGTTCTTTCCTCTAAAAATGGTCAGGTACAAGGACTGGACTGAAAAATAGTATAAAAAAGGACCCAGAGTCCAAATAGACACTTTGAAAGAACCTTCAGAGACCCTGGAGAGCTTGAGGGGGATATGAAGGTGGAGGTGTGCAACTTTGAGAGTGAAATTTAATAAATGAAAATAAATACATTGTTACTTCTGAGGCTCTGAGAATTCCACAATTTAATTTCGTTTTCTATTTGAAGTTTATTTTGTCGTCAGAGATGAGAAGTAACTTTTTTATTTTCTGGCATCTGTACTTTTACTCCCTACGTGTTTAAACAAATGTCTGTACTTTCTCCTCTTACGCTTTCAAAGCAGACTCATTACTTTTGGTTTATCTATAAGTTCGTCTATAGGGTTTATTTCAGGGGTTAAAGTGGGCGGGAAGGACTGAATGTATCCGTTAGTTGTGGTTGTGGTACTTCAGCATTTAGCTAGTGCTACAGAAAAGGAGGAAGCATGAAGAGAGTGCTATTTTAAGTGGCAGGCCATTTCAAATACATTTTTTCTATCAGCTCAACAAACTTCAGGAAACACACAAACTGTTTGTGTGCAGGTTGTCGTACACTGCGTCTGCAAGCTAAAGCTCCAGCTGCTGTATTTTGCAGGGGGATAAAAGAGTGAGAGCTAACTTCACAGAGATGGAGGAAGATAAAAAAGACAGGACAGGAGAAGAAGAAGAGAGAGTAGATTTAAAGGTAAGGACAGCTCAGTGGTGTTTGATAAACTCCAGATGTATGATGTCATAATTTGAATTGAATCTGTATATGATGTTTTGATAAATGATGCATTTTTTTTTGTCGTGAAATATCCTAAAAAACAAACTAACTTTTTGATACTCAAAGGTTGCATGAAAATACTGAACTGGTGCACAGTGGCTGTGGTGGTCATAGTCAGATTTAGGTTATATCAAGTGTTGCAGAGATGAATTTGCATTTACGCAGATGATGCTTAGATTCATTCACTGAATTCCAACTTTATACCAACTGCATATAAAGTATAGAGAGTATAGTATCAGTGATATGGGACAGCTGTGAAGCAAGCAGCAGGTCAGCTGATCACACTAAGAAAATCTACTGAAGTTCATATTAGAAAGTATTGTGAGTTGTGATTCTTTTCCCTATGCTGAGCCACTACACAGATTTAGTGCTCCTCCACCTGCTAAATCGCACTTTCACCCCTGACTGTTCTCAGTGTACTGTTTAGCAATGGAGGCAAAGTCTCCCTCTACAATGTTGGCAACAGAAAATAGTTATTTGTTTAAATTTTCTGTCACTGATTGTGTCCTAGATAACAGATTCAAGCTGAGTACATTCATTAAAACTACAGATCGGGATAATGTTTGTATTCTTGTACACTAATATTATTTTATTATTATATTAACACAGACAAGGTTTAGTTACCTCTGTACAAGAATGGTTAGAATCGTCCTCCAATGAGCTACTTTTACTTTCTTACTTTGAGTACATTTCTGAGCCTGTACTTTTTTACTTTTGCTTGAGTAATGACGTTGAATCAGTACTTCAGCATTTACTGGAGTATTTTTAAACACAGGTATCTGTACTTCTACTTAAGTAAAGAACATCTGTACTTTTGCCACCTCTGCCTGTCGTAGATGGATGCTGCTGAGCTCCACCCCCTGGTGGAGAGCTGCTGAGCGTGGAGGAACATCGTCTGAGGGCTTGTTTCCATGCTCTGAGTCTGCATGAATGAAAAACACTGACTTCCCTCAGCACTCCCAGAGCTCTCTTTTTGCAGTCTCCCTCCTGCTGCTCTTTACTCCTTCGTCTTCTTTCATCCTCCCTCTCATCTTCTCCTTCTTCCATCCTCCCACCCATTGCTGTATCGAGATGATCACCGCAGCATTGGACACCTTCAAGCTCCTGAACAGTTTCAGCCAATGCAATGAGGAGTCTGTCCTCGCTTGTGCAGTCAGGAGGCTTTTGTCCTTCCATGAGTTTGTCTGCATGCAGATTCGTATCCACGCTGGACTGCAAAATGCAAAAAAGCTGAGAGTCAGAAGTATCTGCTCAGGCTTTTCTTCGGGCCTTTTACTTTTTCAGTCCATCTTGCATTTGGCAAAATCTTTTCCCTGCTTTTACACAATTCAGCTGATAAGCGTCAAATACTGATTAAAAGAGGATTTCAGTTCTTGTGTACCTCCTTTTATGTTCGAAGCCGAAGCCCTGCTGGGTTGCTGTGTCCTTGGCAGTGAGCATTACTGCGTCCGGCTATCCCAGTTTACAGGCGCCAAGGCTGCATTTATCTGGCTGCCAGCAGTAAAACATGTTGCCAAGGCGACCCCTGGAGGCGTGGAAGGGAGAGACAAAAGAGGAGATTCACAGGAAGGCAGAGAGCTCTGTGCATCCCACGTCTGACGGTCTCCTGTCACTCATTTCACTGCTTGCATATCCGGCCAGTTAAAAAACGTCACACGGAGCCGGGAATCATTCAAAAGCACAGCAGGAAGTTACTGGAGTTCTCCCCTGTTGGTTTGAATGCATTCACATTCATAAATCATTTGTTTTCCTAACGCCACAAGCGTTGCTACAAATGCATTAGAATGTTGGGCAGCACCTAAACTATTTACAGGAGAAAAAGGTGGAGACAAACACAACCACAGAGTCGTTTTGTGGGTTTCCTGTGTGGGACTTACGATGTTACTTTGACATCAGTATTAAAACAAGTTTCTTGATCCTTATTTGGAATTAAAAGAATACTCAGCATCACTGTAAGAATGGGTTGGCATTCAATTCTAATCATGTTAACATAAAATAAACGAGTCCTATCAAAGTCCTTTGATCTTGTACTGCTATAATGTTCAATGGCATTGCACTCAGCATGCATTCAGTCCTAATCTAACAAAAGAAATCACGGGATATATCCTGGACAGGAGCTGGGAATCACCTCTTAACCTAACATTCCAAGTCTTAGGAAGGTGGTGGCAACGTGAAAGCATTTAAAATTTTCACGTCATTCTATAATAGATGTTACTAATAATAAATGACTATTATTCATCGTGTTGTTTAGAGCTGTGCCTTACCTGTTGCCGGGTCAGGCGTCCTCAGAGGCAGGCCGCAGTAATGTAGCACTGTGTCGCCATCATGTGGCCGATGCCACAAACTGCACGCATTTCCCTCCTATTAAGATCTTCATTACTTTAAATAAATAAATAAAAAGCCCAGAATTTATAAAAAACAAAGGAAAACATGAAAATGAAAATTATCTGAAAATTGTAAAAAAAAAAAAAAAAAAAAAGTAAAAGTGAAAGTAAATACATTTATTTATTTTTGAAACTTTATCTTTTCTTCTTAACTTTATCTTATAAGGGATTTTTAAACGCCATCATTAATCATGTTTTCTTGTAGTTTTTATACTTGAATGAAAATAAGCCGGAGCTTCGTTATTATTATTATTTTATCATCTATGCTGTTTTAAGTGAACGTGTTGGCAGCCAGCTTGCATTCCTGCCAGTGTTGAATGAATATCCCGGGGCTCCGGGATCAAGCCGGGACATGCAAGTATTCCCAACAAATACCTCTCAAGTCCCTCCACTTTGTATTCTTCCTCTTTATTTTTTTTTATGTGCCTCAGTTTCAACTTCTTAAAAAAAGAAATGAGAAAAACTCGGTGACAGTTTAGTAATAAGCAGAGAGCAGCAGCCGATCATTAACACGATCGGAGCCTGCGGTGTTCAGTTTTACGAGCGGTCTGAGCGGAGGGAAGGTCACTGCTTGTTGGCAGTGTACTCGTGAAATGGGCGTGGAGTTGCGCTCAACAGTCGGAAACAGTCGAGTGTGTAAAACCAAGAAAGAAAGAAAAACTAAAGAAAAACAAAAGGAGTCAACAGAGACTCAGAGAGGCGCTAATATGAGAGAAAGCGGACGCAGCCGGTGCGCTAAGGTGAGCAGCTTTCCTCCTCTTTGTAAAGCAGAGCGTTTAGTGTAAAGTGTTGCGTTTATGGTTAGAAAAAAAAAAAGAAAAACCCAGAAACGTGGGAACCGAACTGAAAATAAATAAATAAATAAACAAAGTCCGTTTTAGTTTTTAATGCGCTCCCACAGGAAGTGTGGGTACAGATTTATACATGTTGCACTGCGTGTAACGAGAAGGCGGACTACCTCGCTCAGACCTGACGTGTTGCGTTATGTCGTAGTGGTGTGTAACGCACTTTGTGCGTGCGTGCGTGTGTGTCACAAAAAAGTCCTGAAAGTGTCGACACGTAGTCGCACGTGCGAGCCTCCGGTACCGCTCGCGCTCAGTGAAAGCATACTCCCGGCTCTTAACCTAAACGAAATTCCTCATATGTGGCTCTTATTTTTCTTAGAAACAAAAATAAGGTAAAAAAATAAATCTGGTAATTCTTTCTTTTACATTCATCAGGTCCCAATCAGCCCAAATATCAAAGAGAAATTAAAAATGAATGCCGTGGAAGAGTTCGGGTCTTAGGAGGTTAATACGGACAGCTGAGTGTTACATTTTACTAGCTTTATCTTCGTCTACTAAAAAACCAAAAAACACACCGCTGAAACAGTGAAGGTGACAGCAGAGGCTGGTTAAAACATGGTAAAGGTTTGCGGGTATTTTCTGTGTGAAAACAGGAAGGGTTTGAGATTTTGGACGATGATTTGGACTTTGTTCAAAGTGGGCTGGCTGAGAGGATGTGCACATATTATGAGGTAGGTTGTGTGTGCATGCATGGGCGTGCGTCCTCTCTGACTCACTGCCTGCACTGTATAACCATACCTGTGGTGTGGGTGAAGTTGCTGGCTTGTGGGTGACACACACACCCACACAGACATACAACCATCTTGTGTTGGCAGCCATTTATTTTGTAGACACCCCCGCAAAAAAGTATAACTCTATTATGTCTACACAGCTTCGTGTGCCTTTGTGGCATGTGTGAGCTGTTTGTCTGTCTGCTGAACTTCTCCTTTTTTTTTTGCCCTTTGCTATTGATCTGCACACCCTGATCTAACGTTCCACACTCCGGGCAGCAGCTGTGGATCAAAACTCCCATATCCTGCCTGTAATAATGTTTGCTTGCTTAACTGCGTGTGTGTGTGCCTTTTTATAGGTTGAAGTTTGTGTGTGGATGTGGAGCAGGTCAGGTTAAATGTGCTGGCAAGCTTCACAGAGTGCGAGCCACTACAGATCCCTGGGTGGTGCTGAGGCTTCCCAGTCCTCAGAAGGGCTACTCCACAGACTCTATCAATCCCCGTTATGAGGACAATACAGTCAAATATGATGTGGGACTGTGGAACAGTGGACTGCGTCACTGCCTGCATCCTCTCTGCTGATATCACACCAGAGGCTCATATCCCTCTCGTGATAAAAGCGATAAGAGAATCAGTTTCCGTTTGTGTTAATTTCATCAGCGTCTTGTTTTATAAATGACAAACACATGCAGTAACCCCCCCCCCCCCCCCCCCACACACACACAAAAGCCTGTTTACTTAAAAGCAGAAGTAACACTTCAGGTTGCCTGTGTGCTGCCGAGTTGCAACTCAAGAAGAGAAGTAGTCATGACAAGAGGTTGTTGATGTATCTTCCTGTGTGTGTTTGTGTGCAAGATAGAGAACTAGCAGTGAGAGACCAGTTGTGCCACTTAGTTCATCAGCCCTTCACTCTTAAGACTTGCTGATGTCAGGATGCAGACGCTTAAAAGTAGCCCGCCATTAGAAGGGTTATGATATGTTGGCTTTGAGCTGTGGTGCCTGGATTCTTAAACACAGTTGAGGTAAGTGCTCTGTAAAGGCTGTGCCATAGGGCCAGGCTGTGAAGGTGTACAGTGTTTCCTCATAGCTCTTGCTGTTTCCTGCTGCTTCATCCAGGAGTATTGCAGATGTGTTTCGTGTTATTTTGGCTGCATATAAGTATTCTCACAGTGACTTTAAAGAAGATATATTTAGTCACCTTTATCGCTTGTTAAGGCGGTCAGTGCCACCCTCAGAAGATCAAAAACTCCCACGGTCATCTTTTAGTTAAGTTTTTTGTGTATCCAGGTCGGATACAGAGTGAGGTTCACAGAGGGCCCGTTGCTTTGTTTAGTTGTGCAATGATTTTTTTATATGCTTCTGTGCAGCTATTTTTGTACCTCTCTTGTTGCCGTCATTTGCTTTTATTTTGAGTTTGCATTGGCCCCAAAAACCCCACCATACGTAAAGGAGGATCTGACTACAACAATAATGTGAGCAATATGTAGAGAAATATCATCATATCCAGAGAAATTTATTGTAACTCACTTCAGGGACCACATTAATGGGGAAGTGAAAATCTGATATCGTGAAATTCAGTTGTAATTGATTTGGAGGGTAAGATTGATGGCCGGCCACTCTATCATTAGCTGTTTTTTGTTGTGAGGCGATTGTTTTGGTTATTTTATTGTTTTATTTCGCAGTTTTAGCCGTCTCCGTCTTTGAAAATTCACCTTGGTAAATAACTATAAAGCACAACTGAAAGCGCGAAGTTAAAGGAACTGATAGTTAGATTGGTGCATATTACATGTGATCTTGCACTATTTTCTGTAAATGGCGATTGAAAATCATTTCTCTGTGCAGAGCAGACGCGCGTGTCTTCGCAAATATTTAATTTCCGGTTGCAAAATTGCCTGACCTTATTGATCTTTTAATCTAATTCTCAATAAGAAGTGAGTGCTAGTATCTTTCAAAATATTGATCTCTTTCTTAAACTGGGTCACGTTTCCATAGCCAGAATTGTTTAACACCATCAAACTGAACACTTAAAAAATTCTCTGTAAGTTAAATCCGTTATAGGTTTGGGAAATTGCAGCTTGTCGCAAAGAACCTAACTCTATATGTTAAATACTGTATGAGTTTGGAACTTGTCTTGTCTGTGGATTGCTTTACCTGTCATTTATTTTTCTCTCTTTTTGTTTTTACCTACAGAGTAAAGCTGGCCTTCTCCACCTTTTAAAAGTCTCCCCAATGTGGCAAACGTGGGTTTAGAGGATGATGTTTGCAGCTCCAGAGCCCAGCAAAGAGATCGTGGAGTGGCTCTCCAGCCTCCGCTTGTCTCACTATGCCCCGTTTTTCCATCAGGGAGGTTATAAATCTCTGGAAGACTGCATGGACCTGACAGAAGAGAGTCTTCTTGAGCTCAAAGTGCTGCCGACAGGCCACCGTAGACGCATCCTCCGGAGTCTGGAGGCACTGGGGTTCAAGCAGCTGAGTGGAGGGGAAGATGAAAGTGAAGAGGATGGAGCAAAGAACTTGAGGGAGCCAGTGCCATACCCAAGACATATCTTCCTGAAAGATAGAAAGAGGGGGGCATCATGTCAGCAACCAAAGGAACAGAGCAATCACGATTTGGAAGCAAGTCAGAGTTTACCTCCAGGAGCAGGACTGGGAGAAAAAGCTGAAAACCTTCCAAGGAGCAGTTACCTCGTCCCGCCTCGACCAGCCCCACGTAACCCCAAGAACATTCAGAAATCTGCACAGACCTGCCTGCCTGCTTCCGCATGTTCCAACAGCAGCAGCGAGTCCCTCTCCGCTTCTGAAATACCAGATCGAGAGATTACTACAGAAGATCCGTTGCATGGCACGAACTCCATCGCCTGTTCCGGTGACGATGGGGGTTTTCAAGGTGAAATGGTTGAAAACTCAATTTATGAGAGGCCGGCCAATTTAAATCCTCCTGTTGGTCAGAGGCTTAGTCGCTCCTACAAACTCAGGCACCGGCCTGTTCCTGAAATCCCAAATCCAACCACGGTGCCACTTCAGGACAGGTACTGCAGTTAAGTTCATTTGGTGTTTGTTTGACATTTTGGGAAATAGGCTCACATGAGTTGGATACAATACGAACATGTTTTTGTTAATTATAGAATTAATAAGCAAAAAAAGGCTCTAAAAAAGAAGGAAAAAATCAAAACACATATAAGAAAACCATATAAATGGATTATAAGTAGTCGATTAGCTTTGTTGTTTACTCTGCATTTGTGGTAAGATAAGCAGTTGGTAGCAGTAGTTTGAATATTTATGTTACAGATATGTAATTAAAGCCTCACCAATTCACTGCTGGGGAAGTGTTAGCTATTTGCTTATTTGTTGGTGTCACCATTTATAACAGCGAATACATAAAGAATAAAGTAAATAAGATGATTAATGCAGCTGAAAGAACATAAATAATAATATAATGTGATCCTAACTGAGACGGAGCCCAGCCAACGTGTACCTGTTTCAATCGTTTAAAGGCCAGGAAATCTCCGAATTGGCAGTTGGATGCTCTGTGCTAGCTGTAGCTTGTTAGCTTTTGGTATAGGCTTTATGTTTACCCTACGTTGGTGACAAAAAAGATACTACTTGTTGGTTTGCTTGTGTTAATAGGAAGGTTTTGAACATCTGTACAGAGTGAAGCTAGCTATTTCCATTTCTTTAAATTCTTTTCTCGGCATAATCATCGACAGGATGTAGCTAAGCTAGCTGTTGCTGCTAGGGATCGCTTCGTGTCTAAACTCAGACTCTGTGAATGTAATCATAGTTTTTATTTAACTATTTCCTGAAACAGCTAACATCTTTATAAAGGAGTGTGCTTTATGTATTTTATTTAGTTTCAGTTTTTGTCTTTGGCAGTATCTTCATATTCTCTGCATGGCCACGAGAGGTACACTTCAATCTTCTTACGCTCAGCAAGGAGTACATTTTCAAGTCAATTCCCCCAAATGTTGAACTATTCATATAAGCAGAAAGTTTGACTTTACAAAAGTTTAGGAGCGGTTTTTAGGTCCAAATCAAACAAGTACAAATAACAAAGGCAAAAACACTTGGAGAGATGTGTTTTCATGCTGCCGTGCTAGGAATTAATGCAAAGGCAAATCTTTTTCTCATTGTTTTCAGATTTACACTGATGGAGAACCCGAGGCCTCTAATTTCATGTTCAAATCTGCAATCCGCGCGCATTAATATCTCTCTCACTGATGTACTTTTAAACTGTGAAACTAACTTTCAGACTTCCACATCTCTTTTTCTAACGGCCTTTACGTGGTGTCACAGATTTTCCCACGTGCTGCTATGCTGGTTCTAATCCACTGATTTTTTTCTCTCTCCCTCTTCCTCCTCAGCGCACCGCCATCGCAAACAACCAGCCCTGAACACCTAACCAGCTCCGATGGTCCCACCGGTGCAAACGGCATACAGAAAGGTACACACAGTCTTTCAGCTGCATCCGCTTTATCTCTGCCATGAATATTTCATTCCACAGTAGAGGCAGCAGCGGTGCTGTTGTTTGCCCGGATGAAAGTAGGGAGAGGAGATGAGGGGTAGTGCGTAGGTGGGGTGAGGGTGTTCAGAGGCTGGTGTCGTGGGAAACGCCGGCACCCCCCTTTTCAAGAGGTGATCTCACAGGGAATATGCTGTCTCACATCTTGTCCCTCAGCGAGACCCTGGTGTATATTTCTGTCACAGTGCTCTCCAAAGTTTTTTAGAAGTTGTTCAAGTTTGCTAACAGCACACAGACTTGTAGTACAACCATTACAAATATGTTTTTGAATCCGTCCCAGCCCTGTTTATTGGACCTAGTCGGCCCCGCCACCTGAAGTAGATGCACTCTCTCAGGATTATGTGATGCTCTTCTATGATGACAGTCTGTACAAATATGTGGTAAACACCCTTGAACGTGTCAGTCTTTTTGGGACCATATGTGACCACATGGTAACATCGCCCCTCGCAGCGAATCAACAGATTTCTGTCTGCGTTTTTTGACATTTCCTTTACGCTCCTTTCTTGTTCCGCGTGCCTTTACCGCAGCAGTCTCCTGGCGGTCTTGTTTTTCCAACGTCTTCTCTGTATGGAACAAGGCAGGGAGTGAGACTTGAGAGAAAGGCACGACAGTGAAGTGGGTTGGGAGGAACGAGCAGGGGAAGGATGCAAAGCAGGCTGAGAGAGACGGAGGAAGAGAGGGAGCCGAGACGGTCCCAGAGCAGGGAAATGAGGAGCTCGACTAGCAAGTAAAAAACTCCCTGCACAGCAAGGCCTAGCAAGACGTTATTTGACATATCATTTTACCCAAGCATATTTGAAGAGTTTATGCCGAGATGAGAAACAAGCAGTGCAGTCTCACAGAATGATTGTTGTATTAAATCAAAACTTGCTACTGGAGGCTGGCAGAATTTTAATTAACACCTTCTCTCCTCCTCTCTAATTTTAAAATCTCATTAAGGACGCAGTTTTCTGTCTAGTGCTTCTCTATCAGCTCTACAGCAGCACAGCAGACTGTTCTGGGTCTTCACTAATTTGAATTAAAAAAAGTATCACTTTATTAGTTACACCTTGATACTACTATGTTGGACCACCTTCATAACTCTTTTTCCAAAAAGACAGCCTACCTCGCACCCTTAATGACGAGTTTGACACTAGGGCTGCCACAAACTATTATTTTAATAGTCGACTAGTCACCGATTATTTTTGCGATTAGTCGACTAATCGAATCGTGCATCCATTGGACGTAAAACATACAGCTTATTGCACCAGCAGCATCTGCTCTCATATAACTGTCATTAGCTTACAGCTTGAAGTGGGAATATGGTATGTGCTCACTAAAAATAAAGACAAGATGATAGTTGATTAAACTTTTGATGAATTTTGCAGATTGTGTCAGTGGAGTTTAATAAACTCAGCCGTCTGCTCCTTGCTATCTAAAATATAACAGGACACCGGAGTATATTCTCAAGCATCTCACACTTCTGATAATCAGTTTTCTGTTTGACGTTTATTCAGCTGTGTCAAAACTATAACTTTAATCTCAGCCGAACCGATTTACTCAGGAACAAATAAAACACTGAAAAAAGCCAAACAATAACATTTTTAAGTTATCTAAGTGACTTATATATGTTTAACCTGAGTAGCGAAAGACAGCGGGGGGTTTGAAAATGATTTGCTGTTCTCGCCGGCTCTAGTGAGCCTTGAACCCCGACTAGCTATCGAGCTGGTGGGTAACAGACGTCTCCGAAAACGTCGGAGCGCTTTTGAAATATGTGGTGTCTTGATAAACCGAGCAGATATTTGAGGTTTACACAGCTACATTCTCGCCCGAAAATATGTTAAAAGTTTATTTTGTGACCTAGAAAGAATAATAAAAGTAATATTAAAACTAAGTAGCTGCCGCCATTGTTGGAAACTGGAATTGGCTGAGCCGTGCTATGAATTCTGGGATAGGTTGGGCCATACGCCCGACCCATCCTTCAAATCTGGGGAAAAGTAGGACGCATTTGTCGGCTGCATTTGCAGAAGTCTTAGAATTTGGACTAACTTTGTCGCGTCACTGTAACACAATCGGCCTACAAATGCGCCCTGCGAAGGATGCGGCCCCTGAATTTGGACACAGCTACGATACCGGAGTTGCTTCTTCTTCTTTGGGGTTTAACGGCAGCTGGCATCTTTGTACATGCAGTGCTGCCATCTTCTGTTTCAGTCCGTTATTACACTCTTAAATCCTACTTACTTATTCCTGCGTCTTTCAGGATCTTACAAGGCTTTAAACGACGCGTCGACTATTAAATATGTCGTCGACGTAATCGTGACTAGTCGACTAATCGTGGCAGCCCTATTTAACATATAAGTATATATCAATAAAGACATGGTTTGGCGACCATCTGGGCTTTTCAAAGGATAGCTGCATAGGCAGAGACCACCCTCACTCATTTCTGACCCAGTCAAGTTATTCTATAAGAAGGCCTAAAATATATCAGAAATCTCTCAATTCAGAAAAGAGCTTCAAGGGTTACTCATCGTTGGCTTATAGAGGCATAAAAAGTTACGTTTTGATGGGATAGATTCACCAAGGTGCTGGAGATTTTGGTGCATATTGACATGATAGCGTCACACAGTTATCAGGATGCGAATCTTCTGGTCAACCACACCCCAAAGTTGCTCTATTGGATCGAAATTCATTGACTGTGGAGGCCATTTGAGTATGGTGAACTCATCGTTGGGTTCAAGAAACCAGTTTGAGATGATCTGAGCTTTGTGACGTGGTGTGTTATCCTGCTGGAAGCAGTCATCAGAAGATGGGTTCACTGTAGTCATAAAAGGATGGACATGGTCAGCAACAATACTCAGGTTGGGGTTTAAATGATGCTCATTTGGTACTAAGTGGCCGAAAATGTGACAAGAAAACATCGCGCACAACATTACACCACCAGCTGCCTGAGCTGCTGATACAAGGCAGGATGGATTGATGCTTTTATGTTGTTTACACCAAATTCTGATACTACCATCTGAATGTCACAGCAGAAATCATGTGTTGATCTTGCTGTGTTGACCAAATACTAAAACTAAGGACGTACTCTTTTTACTCTTTACGCTTTTTTATTATTATTTTTTGTTTCAACACTTGAATTAGTTTTAGCTAACTTTAATAACCTTGGTGTCAAACTACTGCACTTGTTTCATTTTGATGGTGATTGATAAATAAATAATCCTCAGTGTCTTATGGTACAAAGACAACTCCGTTTAGTCGTCTTTTTTGTGTTTTCATCGCCTTCGCTTCAGCGTATATATCTCTTGAACGCCTTGATGGAACTTCTTTAAAGTTGGCACACACATTCACTTGGATGTGAGGGCTTTTCATTTGAAGTGATTACTTGAAGTGCTGAGTTTGTATTGTGGCGAGTAGGCGTGAGTTATTCTGTGCTGGCAAAAAAATAGAAGAAAAAAGGAAGCGCTGCGTGGCTCTGATGGCTGAGCTGACAGGTGTTCTTCAGTTGGGCAGGTAGAAGTACAAAGAACAAAATTCAGGAAAACTAGATGCTGTGTGGTTCATGTGTAACTATAGAAAACTACTGAGGCACTCTGTCTTTGTGTAAAACGATACTTTAAGTTTATTTTCCGAGCAAATTGGCAAGAAAGAAGCAGACTAACACATATCCTCTGAGTTTTCATCGGGATCTGTGTTGATTCAGTGATGCCGAGAGGTTTTTTTGCTTTATTTACCTTCACATTAGATTAGCGATGCTGGTGACCGTCGCCGTGTTGGTAATGCTCTGGTCGCGCAGACAAACCAAAGCAATCGCCCTTATCAGATTAAAAGCATAATGCAGTAGCTTGACCAGACGTAAACACGACTAACTGTACTCATCAGACGATAGCAGATAAAAGCATGCTTGTAATACACTGATGCTGCAGATAAAATCACATCTGCTTCGAACAGTTAGCATGCTTACCGTGATGCAGTTTAAATGCTAATTTGCTGATGTACAACTGGTGTAATGCATGAATGGAAATCTATGAAATTTTTATGCAACTTATCAGAGATGCTGACGATTAAAAAAATGCACACAAGAAAGCTTGATGTGTAAAATGAAGATGAGTATGCACACTAGCTGCTATTTCTAAGTCAGCTATCAAGTTTGAGCAAAGGTGCGTTGTTCATTATGCAGCCTCCTTTGAGCTGTACTGAATCAGCTTGAGGACGACAGTCAGCTGGGTTTGATCTCATTAAAGGCTTGTTCAAGGAAATTAACTTGCAGGCTGTGACTTAAGTTTACACCAGAGGATTGCTCACCAGTGTGATGGTGGGACAACAGCATCAGAGCAGAGAGTGTCAAAAGTCAAATTGTTATTCTAAGTAGAGAGGGGCTCTCCAAGTGTGACACCATTGTTGCACTGAAGGTTTCCAAAAACACTCTGCACAAACTGCATCAGTTGTATCAGGCAGACCAAATGTGAGATCGTGCTCTCGAAGGATCAGTACATTAGGCTTTGCTAGCTGAAAGATAAAGAATCATACAGAATTTGTTAAATACATAACGCCACACTCCAGCCTGCAGAAATCCTGGTAAACACTAGGCTGTCTAGCAGAGGTCTCAGAGGATGAGTGGCGGTCTGTAAACCACTTCTTAGGGCTGGGAGGGGAGGGAGGGAACGAGGCCAAACTCTGGGGGTGGGATAAGACACGCCAGCTTTTCGCAGAGGATGAAAAGTTCCTGTTTACTGAGAATCCGTGTTTGGGATTTGTGGCACTAACAGAAGAGTGTATGAATTTTCCTTTGTACAAAACTGTGAGATTGGGCTGTCACAGTGTGAACCTGCTGACTCGCAATATGAAGACTGCAGTTTCTGTGTGTTCAACCGTAAATGAGAACAATGTCTTGAAGTGTAATTAAAAGCTACGTTGTGACACCTGCAAAATGCTGTCCTTTAAATTAAAATCTTTACTTATAAACACAGTTAAACCGTCTTGCACTGCAGCAGAAGAGGAAATGAATCATGCAATTTACAAGCTGATTCTCAAAATTAAAATATGCATTTCGAAAGCCACAATTTCTCAGTTTCAGCAAGTGGAAGCCACATTTCATTAAAGTAAAACTAGTATTATTGCGTTTTACTTTAAATTAAATTTAGGAGTTTTTTCCATAAATTTAATATGAGAATTTTCATGTAGTTTTTCCTAAATATATAATTTACGAATGTGTATTTTTAATTCATCCAGAAAACCTGTATTATTTATGTGTATTTGTCATTTATAACAAGTCAAACAGGGAAACAGCTGACCTGCTAGACAAACAACCAAAACTACAAAGGTTAATACCCTGTACTGAAACAGTGGCCACATTGATGCACTACTGTAAGTGCTGGACATGTATATGCATCCATTTGCCTCCAGAACCTGCTTTGTGGCACAGACTCAACAGGGTGCTAGAAACATTTCTCTGAGATTTTGGTTCATGCTACCCTGATAGTGTCACACAGTTGCCACAGATTTGTCAGCTACACATCCATGATGGGAATATCCCATTCCACCACATCCCAAAGGTGCTCTATTGGATTGAGAACTGGCTGTTCTCAAATGGCCTCCACTCACTGATTGAGTGATGGTCACTGTCAAGAGATGATTTGAACTTTGAGACATAGCGTGTAATGCTACTGGAAACAGCCATTGGAAGATGGGTACCCTCCAATCAGCAGCAATACTCAGGAGTTTAAGTTACTGTTGCCTTTCTGTTGGCTTGAAGCAGTCTGACTGTTCTTAACTTACCTTCCCCTAACAAGGCACTAGATACTTTCTCTATTTTGGACTATTCTCTGTAAACCCTCGAGTGAACATGGGTGATATAGCCTCAAGCTTATAGTTCAAGAAAACTCAGAATAACAGTGGTATTTACTTCTAAGTGTAAGTAAATAAAGGAGATTTTTCATCCTTTTCCATCAAGCTCCTGTCAATGATGGCACACTTCTTAATTTGACGTTTTAAACCTATTGAAACAAGGTGCCAACAGCAGCAACGTTATAGTACAGTGGTAATGACCCTGTTTTAGAAAGCATTCTGTATATTTTGGATAGTAATTTTGGGGTTTTAAGAGTAAGAAATTGAACCACACTTGGTGGTGTTTGTAGTTCAACTTGACCCGGTTTAAATTTCTTTTTTACTATGGATTTAATTTGTTGATATTCTAAAAATCTTTTCTTGTTGATCCCATATTGTGTAACTAGTCCGTCAAATGAAATAAATTCTGTTCCTTCTAGTATATGTTCTAAATATTTGATTCCTTTACCACTCCAATCTGAAAAGTTTATCATATCATTGTTTTGTAATATGTCAGGGTTGTTCCAGATAGGTGTACGTTTGCATGGGATTAATGAAGACTCCATCAATTTTAGAAACTCCCACCATGCTGTCAGAGAAGAGCTGATGTTGATGCTTTTAAAGCATTCATGTCGTTGGATGTTTGAGCTGATAAATGGTAGATCTGAAAAAAAAAAAAAAAAAAACAGTGGTAATGACCCAGCATAAGTTAGACATAAGCACAAAAGCAGCCTAGGCAGATTTTAATTTAGTGTAAGAATATCTAAAGTAAGTTGGCATAGTAATTCATTAGCAGCTGCACAACATTTTCACATAATGAAACATAAATATGTTTTCTGCCTGGGATGTTGAGCCTTGGGTCAAGTTTTTTGACCAGCTGCTTAAAGACCATTTGCGCTTTCTGTCATATGGCGTGCAGCTAGCAAGGTTATGTGATTGGATTACATTTGGGTCGCACATCAGCTGCATCACCAGTATCTCCTCCTTCACAGCCCGGATTTACTCGACTGTGTGTCTTTACCTCAAGTGGTGAAACGTGTTAGTTGTTTCAAAGCAAAAGCGGTTTTCTTTCATATTTTGAAGAGTATTGTGCTTTGTCGTAAGATACAGTGTTGCCAACTCCTCAGTAAGGAAAATCGCTATTAGTTGTCCTAAAAGTCGCTAGAAGTCGCTAAATGACGTCATCGCCTAATTTGCATAATTGGTCATGCTAATCTAATTATAACCTATGTTGTTGGAGAGAGAAATAACATCGTGGAAGAGACATAAAGTGAGTAAAAAACGTCCTTAATGCATTTAGAGTTTATTTAGAACTACAAATTAAATTTCTTTTAGCAATTATTGTTTTTTTTTTGTCACAATTCCAACCCAGCTCCTTTACCCGGGCTTGGACCGGCAAAAGTGACCCGAAATTGGCACTCTGGTGGAGTTACTTTGTGTGTGTGTGTGTGTGTGTTTATAAGTAGTTTTAAACCTTGTGATCCACAAAACAGCATAAGAGTTGTTGTGGCTATTTTTGTTGAATGTTTATAAAATGCAATTTGTATTCATTTTTGTTTTTTCTTTAAAGGTGTAAGAATATACTGACCTAGTTTTGTTATGTAAATTTGTAATTAATTTTATTGGAGAAGCTTTTGGAAAGTGATTGGTTTATTAGCTTATGGACCCTCCTATTAATCAAGAGATTAAGAGCACCCTGGATGGGTGTGGTAAAGAGGTTTTTTGTTTTTTGTTTGCCAAATGTCAGATGGGAAGACGGGAGGGTTAGAAAATGATTTTTTGACCACTTTTGTAGTTGTTAAAGCAAATTAAGTTAACTTTAGTTTAATTTTAAGTTTTAAGAACAAACGTTCTAAAACAAACCTCCCGTTGCCACCCACGGCCTTTTCTTGGACTTTTTTGGTGTTTGGAACGTAAAAGGCCACGACAAGAGTAAAAGAGTAAAAGAAGAACTGACTGGGTTACAGCACCCGCTGCTTGTTGAGAGTAAAAGCGATACGGGCTTTCACGTCTTTTTTTAGCGACAAGGGGTCTGAAAACTCGCTAAATATAGCGACAAAGTCGCTAAGTTGGCAACACTGGGAAGATATTCAAGTAGCTTCCTCTGTATATTTTTGGAGGCAGACACACCCACGCTTTTCTCATAAATGCCCACACTACGTAATGTAAATGCAATGTAAATGCATCGCAAAAATATTGCTATTTTATTTAAATTTACATTGGTATTATTGTGAATGATATGATATGGTACAGCGCAACACTAGATTCCCACCTTCAAAGTAGTGTAAATCACCTTGCTTCACTGTAGTTAGCTGTTTAGCACGCAGTTGAACAGCTGAAGTAACTCTAGCTAATAAGGTTAGCTAATATTGTTAGCTTGTTAGCATGCTAACATTTTCTAAACGGCACTAAATAAAGGCCTCTCTAGTTAATCTTATTGTAGATTACTTTGTAAATTAATCTTTTCTTGTACAGAATTAGAAATAAACTTTTACAGTAAAAAAAAAAGATTTAAATGTTAGCTAGTAAAGCAGTGCTGTAGAGTTTCATGCTTTAAACACTGCTAACTTTAGGGAAGCAGTGCACCAAATAAACTGTTTGGTGACTAATTTGAATTCATGCAGTTTCAGTTCCGTGTCCTCCCTGCTCAGCAATGAGGTGTCACAAACAAGTAATAACAAAGTAACCCATAACACCCCAACGTAAAGACAGGAGAAACAAAATAATCTCCACGCTAACACCAAGCTGTTGGTTGCATCTAAATCGTTTCCCAGATTGCGACTTGACAGTCTGCTCATGAGCAGATAAAGAAGCAGAGAAACAAATGCAGAAGCTGGCAACCGATCCAGCGAGGGAAGAGTAGAGGGAATCAGACAGGAATTGAATACAGCGGCATCTGACGGCCCTCTGAGAGACCCATGAGTGGCCTGAAGGTCGGCTGATGGATGATGATTGATGGTCGCTATCTGCGCACCAAGCCTCTCTGTGGAGAAGGCGACTTTGTTGGAGTGGATTCTGTCATCAAGTAAATTGACCTCTTCATAAAGCTTACCGTGCCCTCTGTGTACTTCGGTAATGGGCTGCATTGTTTGGAAGTGTGTGTCTGTAAGGATTTCAAAAGTAGTACATTCATGTCCGTAGGAGTGCGAGTGTCTACGTATATGGCTGTAGATCCTTTTAATGTCTGTGTTTGTCTCGAGGCGTCTTTACATGTCCGAGGGTGTTTCAATCTTTGTACGCCACTGTCAGCGCGCATATCTGCTCCTCCACCCGTGTCTGTGTGTGTCCAGCCCTGTGGTGGCGTCTTCTGGCCCTCACAATCCTCAGGAGAGGGCGGCGTCATTTTTCACAGTGACAGGCAGCAGCCCACGCAGGGTGGCCCGGGGTCTCCAGACTAATAGCGTCTGGCCGGAGTCTCTACGCTCTTCTTCTTCATCTTTGCTTCCACCGACCACGGTCCCTGCAGGAGCCCAGACAGAGAAATGTCTTGGCAGCGAGGACCGCACTTTCATTTTGTGTGTTGGGATGAGGGCCGAGGCAGAAACACAGGCATGCTGAAGCGAAATTTAATTGGTGTATTTGCTTGCACGGATCAATCGTTGACACGTTTGCTCAGATCAGTGAGTTAGTCTAATCAAAGGACACTATAACATCTGAGTGATTAAAAATTGAACTGGAACAGTTAAGCTTTCTACTTTCAAGCACCACGTTTAGGCTTTCACACTGTGTTTTGCAAGTGTCAGTGCCGTGACAAACCACCATCGTGTTGTCTCTGTGTCCTTTTTAGCTCCACTTCAAAGAACCCTGACGCCTATTGCTCCCTACGGTGAAATATTCCTGTTCAACACCCCCAAAAGTGCTCCGGTAAGACAGCGTACACTCCCACTACTGGACAGTGAGTAGCAGCTCGCCAAAGAGGAACAGACATTTCTCAGATCTTCGACGCTATCTTCGGTGTTTCGGCTGCAGTCCGCACACTCAACTTCCCTCTCAGTGTTAATGCTGTCACTGTAGACACACAGAGTGTAAAATGTGCTCGTTTCAGCTTGCCCCCTGAGGTTAATAGAAATGTCACCTCGCTGCTAAAGTTAACATAGTTTAGTGCACCGAGACAATAACTGTGTCTGACTGAAAGATGGACACCTCCTTTTCATCTGATGCTAATCTCTGCTGTGTTCTCTAGGACCAAGGTGCTAAAGAAGAGCCCCACAAGGGTTTAAAGGACAAGATAAAACGGAGGAAACAGAGGTATAGTATGCTCACGTAATGCTGCTCCAGCCCACTCTGGATATACACACAAAGAAATCCAGATATTTGAATGAAGACTGGGATTCATACACTGCAGATTTTGTTGTATAATGGCATGTAAAGTGCTGATAACAGTATGTGGCCACTTTGCATGAGAAAAAATAACTATTGTGATTAGCTACACTAGAAATATTTAATATATATGTCCTTCCTCAGATTTGTGAGAATGGGCCTGCTTAAAGAGGCAGAACACCGAAATATCAATTTCTTTCTTCTTCTTTTCCTTCTTGCTGCCATCCTATTTAGGCTGCCTTAAGTTTGCAGGTATTGGCTGCAGAGATCTCTCTTCTCCTGAATGTAATGAAACCAGATTGCACTTGCCTTGTGCTGGTGAAAGTGCCCCTCCCAGGTTTTACTGCAGCAGTGTTTACAGAAAGCAATTTCATGTAGGAACCGTTTTCTTTATAGCCAAGCTACATTCACCAAGCAAACGAAGCATGCAGCCTAGCTAACTTTGCAGCTCAGTTCCGGAGAACACCATTATTCCAGTACTCCTGCTAGAAACACGTGCCTCTTGTCACACTTCAGTGCACGCTTCCCTCTGCCCAGTGACACGGTCGGTTCAATAGAAAGGAAACAGTTCCCACATGAAACTGCTCACTACTTGATTGTGTGTAAGTGAAGGCAGCCGTCTCTTTAGTGACGACAGAACCGAGGAACTCGTACAGTCTACATAGATAAATATAAATACTTCAGGAGGCAATTAGCCTAGCTTACTTTTGTGCTGTATGGTTTTTTCTGTTTCTTATGCTGATTCAAACAGTTTAAGAATCAGTTAGCTGAATGACATAAGCAAATAATTAACAAGTTAGTAATTCCTGTCAAAATCTGCTTCAAAACAACATTTTTGATGTCAATGAAATGAGGGTATTCCAAAAATGTCATGTCAGTCACATTGTTCTCAGATTAAGAAGCCCCGCCCACCCTCTATTCCAAACTTGGTTTTAGTAGATGAGCCAATCAGGAGAAAGTGAAGGCTTAACAAAAAGTAGCTGAACAATGGCTGCACCAAGGCCTCAGAATAATATAATTCAAAATTATTTTAAGCTGTAGATCATGAAAAGCTACTCTAATAGAGGCAACCATTCATCGCGGATGGCCGCCCCTTCCTAAGCCTGGTTCTGCTGAAGGTTTCATCATGTTAAAGGAGAGTTTTTCCTTCCCACGGTCGCCTGTGCTTGCTCACAGACAGTTATCTGATTGTTGGACTTTTCTTTGTATTATTGTAGAGTCTTTACCATAAAATATAAAGCACCTTGAGGCAGGTGTCATTGTGATTTGACCATAAATAAAACTGAACTGAACTGAAACCTGGAAATAAGCACAATTGGGTCCTTTTAGCAAATCAGCATTTTTCTCTTAACATGTGATGCATACACAAGGTAATTCCTGATTAACTGCTAATGCCATCTAACTATTGATGTCCTCTGTGCAGAAAAAAGACACCACTGAAGAAAGAGTCCAAAGAAAAAATGTCTCCACCAGCTCCAGCTATTCCAGACCCTTACGGGGACGACTACTCCACAGTGGACGAGTGTGCTGCCGTTTTGCCGCAGGCATGTGTGGACCAAAGTTTTTCCAAGACCCCTGACCCCGCTGCTGCTGTCGGTCCAGCTGCCTCCGGCTCTAATAATAAATCCTTGATCATGGTGAATTGTGACCTCTACTCACAAGCTGCAGACTCTGTGGGGGCTGCAGAGAAAAGTGGACTGCCTGATATTTCTCCATATGCATGCTTCTATGGAGTCCCCAAACGGCAGGTGCTCAAAGTGGGTTGGCTGGACAAGCTGTCACCTCAAGGGTAGGTTACACTGCTTCATACTAGTATTTAGAGGTAGCTCTACATGCATGAAGGTCAATTTTTCTGCAGCTCCACTCTGCCTGGAGGATATTTATATCCTCTTAAGATCAGTGCAGGTTTAGTGTATATACTGTTTTTTTACACCTCTGAATCCCAACATGCATCTCAAATGGCCAGAAAACTGTTCTCTAATAAATTTTGCACTCTCTGCTTCCCCGTGTGTCTTCTATCTCGGATGATTGCTTAAAACTGATAAATGGTATTGGATACAGAAGCAGATCTATCTTTAATGCAAGGCACTATCGAAAGGAAAGAAAAAAGAAGATGGGAGATAACTTCGTAGCATTGAGATGCACGATATGTCTTATTTCAGTTCGTTCAGCTTTCCTGTCAAAAACTACATTTTCTTTTCCCCGTGTCTCCCTCGGTGCTGCACGTTCCACTGTTGCTTGAAGCCACAGCTATCAGTCATTTTTTTTCCTTTTTATATTCTCCTTCCTCACCTGATTAGCATAACTTTGGCAAACTGCCCTTGGGCTGTTGAATATTCAAATTGGAAGTGGCCATTTGTTTTGATTATGCTAATTGACAGCTGTTGAAACAACTCTTGACATTAATGAAACAATGACACTCTTGATGAAATATGAGTACCTGTACAGAGCGGATCACTGACTCGCTGTCCTGAGATTTGGGGATTTCGCTTGATTTCTTTTTTTGGTTAATTACTTTGTGAGTGTATCAAACACATTTCTGCTTCTCTTTTTTTGTGTGCAGAAAATGTGTTTTTCAGAGGAGGTGGGTGAGATTTGATGGTGAGAGTTTGACCTACTACAACAACGACAAGGTAGGTAATGGGGGGAAATACGGCCTTAAACGTCTTGCTTTGCCAAACTTTTGTCTTCCTTGTGTCCTGCTGACACATCCTCCACTGTCACACTGGCAAAGTCTGCTTCATTCCTTTGTGCTGCGAGCAGCTGAGCCAAGTTCCTAAGTGTTCCCTTCGTTCTCTCATTGTCATCATTATTAGCTTGGCAGAGTAAAGAATGGGGGCAAGGACAGAGCGACATTACACCACGCATGATGGACCAGCACTCTCTGTGCCCACCCAGCCATACAGTAAAGTACATTGATGTTGGCACCTGACCAGTTCTCTGGGAAAGAAAGATGGAGAGGGAAAGCCTTCCTCAGCATTTCTCTGTCCCTTTCTCTTCTCTCTCTCTCTCTCTCTCTCTCTCTCTCTCTCTCTCTCTCTCTCTCTCTCTCTCTCTCTCTCTCTTCGTTTTATTCTCCCTACATCTTAAATTTCGCTTAGTATTGCCTAACTCATCTTCAGACGAAGAGAGAACTGCGTCAGGGTTGGGTGAGAGTTGTAAAAGATACTACAGAGGCTGCCAACATACATGCAAGCACTGGTTTTCTTCAGCATTCAGTCACTTAAAACATTGACTGAATGCTGAATCATTTAATAGTTTTGATAAAATGCAACAGTGAATCAAACAATTTTTCCATCGACCTCCAATAATTTCTAAATGATACAAGTTCTGTGAACTGGCAGACTGAAGACCGTATTTATTGTCGCCGTTATGCTACATCTGTGAGGTAAGCAGGCTTGTCAATGGGTAGTGATGTGTCATATCTATGTCAGAACCATTTCCATCTTACCTTTTTTAGGAAATACAAAGAGATTTTCAAAGTAAGACATGTCTGAATTTAGATTAAGTAAAGAGTTAAACAAAATGTGGAAATATGACCGAGCTATAGATGGTAATGGTTAAAACAATTTTGAGTTTGAGAGAAGCTTAATTATAGTAGTACTGAAATCACGTCAGTTCCAAATTGGAATCTAATCAACCGAAACCCATTTATTATTCCACATATAACTTTCTTACTTTGTGTTGGGGTGTGTAACCTTGATGTGTCCTCAGCCACTCAATACAATATTGAAAAGTCTAAAGCACGGGTTGTGGAGTGCCGCATCAATGAGCTGAACTTAGTTATGCGCAATATTAATTTTAACTCCTTCAAAGCTTATTGATGCGGCCCTCCACAACAGTCCCAGTTTCTCATGTGTCCCCTTGGGAAACTTGATTGCCTACCTCTGGTCTAGAGGATAAATCAGAAGAGAAAACAACAAATGTATTTAAAACATAAAAACAGTATCAGTTTTTTCATTCGAGGGGTTGCAAAGCGGCTTTCAGACATCCAGCAACTGTAAGCAAGGTAGAGAAGCTTAAATGTCATGCTCTGTATTGAAGTTTCAAATACACATAGAAGCGTATTGGGTGATGTGGAAATGCATTGAAATGAGCTGATCTGCAATGCTTTAAATAAGCTTGAATTTTGTAACAATGCTAGAATTTTAAGCTCGATACTGATACTCAGTGTGTTGTGTGCTGTTTTTGATGTCATAAGGGAAATAAATGACACAAAAAAATCAAGACAAATTCCACAAAAATATTGTTTTATTATTAGCCATAGCTGCTAACTTTTAATGCTAATTTAGTTGACAGTTAATGTTGGCTTTGAGTAATAGCTAATAATTTAACAGCTAACATTAATGTGTTTGTTTACTAGATCAATATTTATGATAGCTGCTTTAAAGTTGTTAAAATGGGAGCTTTAGTGACTTCCAAATTCATCATAAAATGTTGTTTAGTTTTCTGAATATCCACTGCTGTTCATGTGTTCAGCTTCTAGTGGAGGGAGGGGCCGTGTGCCTGTCTGTCTACAGCGGTGCTGTGTGAAGTTCTGAGCCAACTGTTTATTAATCTGAGAAGTGATTTCCCGAACTAAGTGTGAACTTAAAAAAGGGAAGTATTCCTACATAAAGCTAAAACTGTTCGCTATCAAAGTATAACATCCTCCCAAATCTCTATGCAAAATCTACATGCTCGCTTGTACCACAGTCAAGAAACTGTTATTGAGATTAAATATTTTCTGCATTCAGAAATTTTTTTTGTTGCAGTACATTGAATATGATTAAACACACACATCAGTTTGGGAACCTGGGAGCTGACTGATAGTGGAGCCTGATGGGAAAGGCAAACATTAAATCATGTATAGAAGGAGTTGTTGGATACATGGTTAGAGTATGTGGAATTTAGCACAGTCAAACTTTTTATTATGCAAGTCTTTTAGTTTCAAGTCTGACATAATGTGCTTTGCCATTATGCTCTCACTAATGACCACTGGATGTGTTTTGCAGTAGGAACAGGCACATTTACTGCGTGTGTGTGGATGTGTGTTTGAGCAGTGACCCCATATCCCCCTCCTAGGGCCAACTTGTTTTCGCTGCAGCAGCATTGCACAACATCACAATCAATGATGTGGGACCTGTCTGATGCCTGCTCGTTAATCACTTACTAATTATAGCTCTCCATGCTCTCTCGCTCCCTTTGCCTCTCTCTCTCTTTTTCCCCTCGTTTTCCCATTCCAATGCATATGTCGCTTTATTTATCAGGACACGCTCCATCAACAGCAGGGCGGGAATCGGCAGGGAGGCCAACGAGTCAGCACTTTATACTCTGTGTCACTGTCGGTGCAGGGATGACAGTCTCTGGAAAGATGAAAGTTTGCTTTAATGTGTGTGTGTGTGTGTGTGTGTGTGTGTGTGTGTGTGTGTGTGTGTGTGTGTGTGTGTGTGTGTGTGAGCGAGCATTGTTGTTTAGACTTTTAAAAGTATAATAAGACTTCTAAAGTCCTGCCAGTGTGACTCTCCCCTGTGAGACAGTAGAGGACTTCATCATGTTTTGGGTGAATGGAAAGGTTGAGTACAATGTCTCTGTCATCCTTGCTTTGTGCGGCCAGCTGAGGCTGCACCACCCAGCATACCACCCACTGCCACCTCCAGAGGGTTAGCGCGGGGGTAGAAGAACATTAAAAGGAAGTCTCTCAGCACTGGTTTATGTCAGAAACTGAACTATGAGTTGGTGGCTTTCTTTCCCTCGCTGTGCTGAGACGTGTATTCTTGTGACTACAAAAAAAAAATGCTGTTCTCCTCAAGCTACATAACCTTTTTGTTGTCTTCCTGATGTGGGCGTTCACAGCTCATCTCAGAGGAGTTGTACTCATTACAAGATTATGCCAGTCAGAGAGATCTGAGGCAAGAGTAAATACAAGAACAAAAATAAGCAATTTTGAGAACTATTTTCAAAGGAAAGCGATTTAAGCATGCTAGGCACCAGTTAGAGATCATTTGCAGGCTAAATTAACCTATAAACATTAAGTTAAAGCAAGAAATAAAGTTAAGCTAGACTTGGTTTACATTGAATTTTTAGGCTCATATTAGTCAGTGAAATTGTGTCTAATTAGGTAAAACTTAATATACAGCAATATAGTCAGTAGCTTAGTGATGCTAACAGTGCTAACATGTTTACCGTGCTAATCAAATATTGACTAGATTATGTGAGATTATGCTAATTAAACAAGCTGAAACATTACATTCTTTCTATTATGAATTAAACATGTCCTTCATGAGCAGTAAAAAGTGTTTGAATACTACTAGTATTTTGTGGTGGTTAATTGCAGCTAATGCTACAAAGCTACACTGCTAACTGACCAAGTATCTCACTGGTCTCCAGGCCTGTGTCACGCAAGCCTAGATGCCAGTTGACAATACTCTGGCAACTACCGGTTGTTTGGGGGGGAAATAATGTGTATTTCCCTACGAGTTGGTGAATGAATGCTTGGTGCTCGGTGAAATTGCTCACAAAGCGGAAAACGTTGCAGCTGCAGCAGTTGCTCATCGGTTACGTGGAGGAGCCAGCCTTCTTTGCAAACACACACTAACCACTAGCCAAGTGACAGTGAAACAGAGAAGTGTGAAACAAACTAGACACAGAGATAATTCACTTTCAAAGTAATGTTGACTGAAGCAGTAGAACACAACTTTTACTTTAAACAATCTCACTTACAGTTTGTCATATTTTTTTTCACATTCTACTCACAATATTACCAAAGCAAGGAGGTTCAATCTGACCTAGCCATCACAAGCAGCCCCTTGCTAACTGGTTGGAGACTATACAGTTTTTGCTGATAAGTCTTTAGGCCTGTGTCTCTGAAGCCTTAGCAAATGATAATGTCTATAAAAGATTTAAACCTGGAGCATTGGGTAATGAAACAAAAAATATTATTTTATTGCATTTGTAACTGTGTGAGTCAAAGTTGCTTATAAAACCATCAGACAAATCTTCTTTCTTTAGTTTAAATGAAAACGGTTTGCCCTTTTGAGTCATATCTTAAAAGACACAAGCAAAAAACAGACTTCTGCAGTCTGTGCTGAGCTTCAGTTTGGACTCTTAGATCGAGTCAATACTGATATGAGTATGTTTTTCTTTCTTTATCACGTTCTGTCTCTAGCATTCGTACACAAAAACAAAAATGCCTACACGCTAAAACATTCCCATGCTTGTTCTCTTTGCCAAACTTTCCAACACCCAAAAATCTCTTTTTTTTGTAGCTGAAAACCCCCCTGGGATCTGTCAGCACCAGACAGAACTAATCGCACTTAATCTTAGTCGCAACTTGAAGGTCTCTGGCCACGATGATGTCATCATAGGGGTAACGGAGGTGGCGTGGGAGAGTAGCGAGATTCGCAGTCTCACTTCTCTCTCTGTGCAGCATTGTATCCAATCTGTCTGATCAATCACGCCTTTCGCCTGATTTCGTCAACAGTGGGATTGACTTGGGAGAAAGCTGCGGGCCTGAGATGTAGTCTCCGGGGTCCCTATATTGGTGTCGTGTGTGTGTGCGTGCATGAAGACAGTCCAAAGCCTTGCTTCGGGGTAGTGAGAGGAGGAAGTGGAGGAGGATGGCTGCGAGGGATGAAGAGATGAGAGGCTGGGGTGGGGGATGAAGCTGGATAGAAGGCCAAAGGGGAGATGAGGTTTTAGGACAGGGGATCAGTCTTTCAGTGTGTCTATCTGTCTGTCTGCGTGTTAGTCAGTCTGATGTGGAAAAGCTCCCTTGCAAGCCTGAAAGCTTCTCTACTTACTATCTCCAGTATCATCCTAAGATGCCTGCTCTGATGCTGAGTGTTTCCTTTTTTCACTGTGAGTGTGTGTGTGTGTGTATACATCCTTAAAATGGCTTTTATTTTGACTCCCAGGACCCTGATCAAGTGCCCTAATGCAGTCAAGTTCAATAATTATTAACATACCTTTAGCTGCTCCCATTAATTGCTTTTATGTTTTAACATGTTTATAGTGAAAGCGATCTATTACCTAAATTTCTAGATTTCCTCAGATCTTTCAAGTTTTTTTTTAATCATCTGTCAGCTTCATGTTTTTATTTTATGATCTGCAAAATAAGCGTTCTGATTCATTTTTCTCACTAGTTTTGTTTTTTAGTCTCAGCTCAGCAGGCAGTGAGCTCTAAGGAAAAAAAAAATCCAAACCCCAGTGTACACATCCTGCCCGGCACCACATGTCAGACAAAGTTGGTGATTAGCCGATGCCACTCGCTAACGTAGGGAAGCATTTGACAAATGCTTTGCCTGATATTTTGCTCAGCGGTGGGTGATGGAGGACGCCGAGCGACTTAAATCCATCAAATGGACAAAAACACAGCCTGAAATAAATACCGTTAAACGGATTCTGTCTGTCAGCAGTAGGGAGACGGTGGTATTAGTGTTTGCTGTTTCTATTCACAGTCAGTTCTGCTGACTGTGAAGGAGAAGGAGGGGAGGGAAAAACAGCGTAACCTCTAAACTAACACTTGGAAGGGAACCAGACTTTGGTTAAAAATGAGGATTATAATTCGACTCCATTAGGACTTTAAAGTCTAAATCTTTTATTCTGGTCTGATCCTCAGACAACAGATATGAGAGACATGAATGATCTCACAACTTCACTGTTCAGAGTTAGGCATAAATTATTTGGTTTTTACATGTTTAAAAAACAGAAAACACAGACACCATCGACTTCTAAATACTGCAGGCAGCTCGCTGATCGTGGATGCTTTTCCCGGGAGGTGCAATTTTTCCCTCCAGCCAGTTGGTGTCCTCATGCCTCCACTGAAAATCTGAGCGTTTGAGATGCCAGAACCTTAACTCCATGCTGGTGGTAAAACCTCCTCCATCCTTTTTCTTTTCCTTTTTTTTTTTTAACCCTCCTCCCTGTTTTTTTTCTTTTCTTTTTTCTTTTTCTTCTCTCCACACGGCGCCTCTATTATTGTAGGCTTTAGCTCCATTGCTCTGCCTTAATTTTTTCCTGAAGTTTACCAGGTTGTTTTTGAAAAGAACAGAGAGTTATCCATGCAGGATAGGCAGTTCCACGCACAAAAAAGGAGAGGTAGTACCGACACTGCCCTGCAAAATGACATGGGGTGACAAACCCTATGGAGGACCAAATGAGAGGCCTTCCCTAGGGTTTGTATGGCTAAGAATGAGCAGCTGAAGTTGGAGTGGGGAGAGGTCATAGAGGAGGGTGATCTTTTGGCAGAGTGAGTCAGGTGTGTCGGCTATTGGAGAAAGAGTGATAGTTAGGCCTCATTGCTTCCTTGGCAGCCAGTCCTCTCGAGATCAGCCTCAAAAACCTTCACGTGCATGCGGGCGGGCAGCTGCCGCTCCGGCGCATGGCGTCATCTCAATGCCGACCGCCGCTTCCCGTCACATCGCACGTCTCCGCTGACTCTGCTGGGAGAGTATTTACAGATGCACAACTCGCAATTAAACAAGTCTCTCCTGCGTGACCCCAAAACTGGAATTAAAACAATTAATTAACCCATGCCGGGGTATAATTATCCATGCGCAGCCGCCGAGCTAATTCATCCACGCGCGCTCTTACTTTCTCCTTTCCTCACCTTCCTTTAACTTCTGGCTAAATTTAGAGAGAGAAAGAGGGAGATATTGGTGTGAAACTCCCGGGGAGAGGAACGCACACGGCTGCCTGTCGGTAATTAGGTTGAGCCACTTCTTGCCATTGTTAACATCCTGCTTTAATATGAGAAGGACCCCTTCTTGACCCTCTTAGGCGTCTTCATTTCTACATGATGTCTCTCTTTTTCCCACGCGCCTCCTCTCCTGTCTTTGTCCTCCCTCTTCTCTGTTTCTTTTTCTTTCTGATCATGGATTTATCCCTTCCCCTCTGTTTTTTTCCCTTCCCCTCCTTACCTCTTTTTTCTGATTGTATCACACAACGCTCTTACCATTTTCTTTCCCTTACTTCTCTCCTTGGCCTTTCACCCAAACCTAATTTATCTCTTTTTTTTTCCCCACCATCCATCCATCCCTCCCACTCAGCCCTACTCTCCTTAACTGACTGTGCCGGCTGGTATATTTTTGGCTGCGTGGTCTCTAGAAATAGGTTTTTGTGGATGGCAAGGTCACTGGTTTAATTAATAATGACAAGAGGGAGTCAAAAGTTCACATCCTTTTTTTTTTAAAATTTCTCATTTTGTCTTCCCCACACCCTCTTCCCTCTTCCATCCATCCATCCATCCTTTCTTCCTTCGCTTACTCGGCACACTCTGCATGTGACTGTGGGATAGAAGCACGGTGAAGCACAGACACAAACTGTTACAGTTTATACACAGGAATCAAAATTCAGGTCAAGAAAACGGGAAAAGGAAAAAAACTGTCATATGAAGTCATTTGTTGTTTCTGTGTTTTTTTTTCCTCCTTATTTTGCAATGATAATGACATTATCAGCATGAATAATGCATTCTCGTGTCTGCCCCCCCCCCCCCTTTTTTTTAACAGCCATGTCATTTTTCATGCCACTACAAAAGCATAATGTGCTGCCCCCCTCCCCCCACTTCCCTCTATTGCAGGAACGTTATAGTCCGAGATGTTCTTGGACATTTCTGTGTTATATTCTCACATCAGGTTCTGAATACTGATAGTGATGCCGTCTGTCCTTGATTCTTCAGTAGTCATAATATTAACTTTGGAGGTTTTTTCTCCTTTTTTGTCCATTCTATCTCGTTTCCCATTCATGATGACCCAGTACTGTAATTGCCATTGTCGAGGGAGACTGTAAAGAGGGTCACGAAGCCTCCAGTGCAACATCCTCCTTATTTGGATGCCTCCACTAGAGCTGCTGGGGAGGAGGGGGGGTAATGAAACAAAGCACACAACCAAGTCCCGCTTTACCTACTCACTTCCTGTGCTGAATCCCCAGTACACGTGTGCACGTCTCTTTTTAAATTTAAAAGTTTGTTTTCAGCTCGTAGATTTGTTTCACGAACTTCCAGATGACGTCTCGCCACGTGCGCTGGCGTTCTTTAATGTAGCGCAGTTCACTTTTTTTCGTTTGGACATCGTTTCCTGCTTTTGAAATTCTGCACATTTCAAGTATCCAATTCGAGGTCGGAGGTCGCGTCAATGCAAATTCGTTCCGGCTCTCGGAGCAGCGCTCCTTGTCCGAGAGCGTTTGTGCAATTTATCAAAGTTATTGCTGGACACAGGGTTGCTTCATTTCTGCAGATAAATCTGACGGCCTACTGATAAGATGTTTCTGTGGTTTCACGAGGACGTCTGTTAGTGCTGTTTGAAATTGAATGTGGTCCTAACAGAGAGTAATACGACTCAGGATTTCACGTCTATTGATACAAACAATGCGCCAGAAAATAATAACTGTGGGCCTACAGATGCAGATAATAGGAATAAGCAGCAGTTGAATAACATTATTAACATGCGTGAAGCGGCGTGTGTGCTTGTGTTTATTCGCTGTGTGTGTGTCCTCCTCTGTTTAGGAGATGTACTCCAAAGGGATGATTCTGGCCAGCGCTATCAGGCAGGTGCGAGGACTGGGCGACAACAAGTTTGAGGTAGTCACCTCCCTGCGGACCTTCATATTCCGAGCTGAGAGAGAAGGTACAACAAGTGCTTCCTTTTCCTCTTTGTTCTGTGGTTTTGCATTCAGCTATGAGCCACACGTGCCGTTCTTTCTGTTTGTCACTCTGACCGGCTGATTCCCCGTCTAGCCTTGTTTTTCCTTCCTCGCTCGCCCCTGTTTCCCCACCTCTCCCCCCTCCCTTCCTGTTTGTCTCTTTCTTCTCCTACCTCGCCATCTGAATATCTGAATGCCTCCGTGACAATCTTCTGTCTCACCTCCTTTTTCCTCTATTTTCTCTCTCTTCCTTCTCTAACACGCTCTCTCTCTGCAGTTTCTTTCTCCTCATACTCATTTTCAGTTTTATTAGGCTCATTTGTATGACTGTGAATCCTTTTGCAAAGCACCCCTGTGTAAAGAAACGGTTGTATACATTTATTTTCAGTCTTTGAAGACAGATATGAAAGGATCAAGATCCATTTAATGTCTGTGAGTTAGGTACAGCGATGTGGCGTTTAGCCTCGCCTAGCATGAAGATTAACGCAGCGTTCCAGTTGCCTCGCAAGTCGGATGTTGGGACTGGGAGTGACACCACTCCCGAGGTGAGCTTTTTCCAGTGGTAAAATTGGAAAAGCAAGGAAAAATGGGGTTTGTTTTGCTCCTTAGCAACGTAGAGGCATTCATGTGTCACTAGAAAACCAGCACAGTGCTTGGTTTTTGTTTCTTGTGCTTAAAAACATCACTGCTGCCTCTTCATGGACAGAGCACAGTCAGTGCTCTGGATACATCTTATTTAGCAAGTCACAAATACATAACAGTGGCTGTACAAACTGCACGTTTGACAGTTGTGCATGTGTGCACTGGATTGGATTGTGAAGTCGGGATTGGTGGGACTGCCTTGACTTGTTCTAGTTGAAAATTCTGACTGGGAACTTGCAAGTGCATAATTTTGGAGACCAAGATCAATATTTAGTGATTTAAAATTCATATATTGCTGGAGACAAATTGATTTCTGTAACATTTGTTATATTGAGTTCTTTACTTACTCATTTAAACTGAGTCTGCTCAGATTAGCTGTCGTGTTTCTGGTGTTCCAAACACGTGTAGCCAACTGGGAAGCTGCAGAGCGCCCCTGGTGGACGAACTTTCTCCTTTGGATTCTTAATTTCTAAACTTCCTAAACTTTCATTTATTGGCCTTTTTGCTAATTCACATATGTTGAGAAAAATAGTAAAATTGGCCAATATATCTGCGCCGCTCGAGTTTACTGTAGCAGAACAGCTGGTCAATGAGGAAGCAAAATTACTTAAGGGGAAACAGGATTCTGCTCTAAATTTATACTTAGTGTTAGTATGTGTAGGCTGATTAGGGCCATGTTTACAACTCGTGATCACTGGGCCACAGAGAGGGAAAATGTCAGCATTGTAGCTGAACTTTAAGTGCAAAAGATGTTGCGTGCCATCTGTGACAACAGATATTGATATATATAGGACCTGCGGCGGGTTGCAAGGTGGCTTGGAGGAAAAAAAAGCAGTTTTATTATTGGCACCTTTTTTGAGATTTTCTATTTGATTGCTTATAAGTGTGTTAAAGTTTCCATGTTAGCGAGTCTGCTGCAGTTGTGCTTCAAGTGATGGAAATGTTATCATCAGAGGGTGACGAGTGTTTCGTGATCGCTTGTACCCGACTGTGGAGACTTTACAATACAGCTACTAGAACTATAGCAGGAGTGACTGCTTGGATGTGGAGTCTCCTGTCTCCGTGTAAACACCACTTTAGAAGGAAATCAGCTGATGTTTTCTGTCACTGACGTAAACCAATCTTTGGGGATTGGGACTTGGTTTGGTTGAGCTACCATTACGCTTGAAAAAGTGTTATTTTCTGTCCAGCTGAATAAATGAAAATTATGATCTACCGATGAGTGTGCATGTGGTTATTAAAGAGGTCAGTATTGCAGGAATTCTGCTTAAATAACATCTTTCCTCCCTCTACTCTTCATCTTACTGTCACACACAAAACGCCGCACGAGTTGTCTCCGCTTATCGTCTTTGAGGTGGAAGCTTTGTCTGTGTCGGCCTTAATGAGAGGGGAAGGAGACACTTTCTGCTCCTCACCTCCCGCCTGCTTGATGGCAGTCTATTAGGCAGCGCAGGTCAGACAGCTCATTCACTAAATGAGGGTCTGTTTCTGGGGTCAGATGCTGGCTGCCCTTTGATTCATGGGAATAAGTTAGATTGCAGAAATCAAGCTCTGCGTGGTTATGGCATTGAGTGGTACAGTGTAAATACGTGAGAGCAGGTAGAGCTGAAAGATCTTAATCGACTGGGTCACCGAGACCTCAGCGCGGGTTTGTGACACGCTGACATCTGAGCCAAGAATAGAAACCTCAATATTTGACTTGCTAATAGTCATTACTGAGGATCACCTTATTGCTCTTGAAGAGCCCTACTGGTCTTTTAATGGCAGCATAATACTGGAGCAGACATTAAGCATCAGGCCTTGCACAAAATCTAACTTTTACTCTGGTATTCTGTCAGTTTAATGGTGACCAAGGCATAGGAATAACAAGTACTACATACAGTTATTCATTAATGGAAACCCGTATTGAAACGTTTAATGGATAATTATTTATGTAAAGAAGCATTTCATTTTAAGTCTGAGCAGAAATTGTAAAAACACCCAGCATTCGTGTGGATCCATGTAAAATGTCAGCTGAAGACGATAAAGGGACTTAATGGGACAGAAATGAACATCTCCCGTTATTTGCTCTTTAACCAAAATGCATACAAATCATTGTGAGGCGTACGTGCAGATAATAAGCGAAGAAGGTCATTCCTTTAGAAAATACGACAGGTTGGGAGGACTTTTGAAAAGCTAAAACCTTTCGATGGTTCCCAAAGTGTTTGTACTTGACACCATTCTTGTCGAGAAGAGCGTCACTTGTGAAGTCTCAGCACTCAAAGCCGTACTAATCAGTGCTTGTATGGAATTAATTAGCACCAAACACTTTTGTAAAATGTTTTACTGTCTCAACTAAGCGTTTTAGCCTCTTTCAGCTAATTGTTTTTTTTTGTCTTGCAGTGTGTGGTTTTCCCGTTCAGCAGCTAAAGAGAAAAAGATTGTGTAGGGATGCAAATGTAGCTTGATTTAGACGCAAAATTGCAAAACTTGATGATGCTGGTTTGTGTTTCTTCATTTTATTTAGGTTTATCCTCATTCTCCAAAATGTACCAGAGGAAACAAAGAAATGTTCATTTTGAAGAATAACCTTTGAATATTAGCCAGTGCAGACCTGATGTAACAAAAAGAGGTAACCATCAGCTACTGCCATGGAGAAAAGTCATTAAGGATGCGGACAGGAACAGACAAGAAGGCTGATTTTGGCCAGTACTGTTTTTTGTTTGATGTATGGGTGCATTTTCAGCAAAGCTGAGCAAAAATAAAGTGAAGTATTAGTGTTTCATTATCACCTTCACAGAACCAAACAAATGTGGGAAAAATATGCAAACTCCCTGGGTAGATGGTAGATTCGAACCCAGGACTTGCTTGCTGTGAGGCTTCAATGCTAACTGCTGCTCTACTGTGTTACCAGAATATTTGATAAGTTAAATACAGCAAAAATGGTTGTATATATGTATCTGATCAGCTGCTTGTTGTGTTTGTGGCCTTTCAAACAGTTGTTGCCAGTTGTGGTGGACAAATTATGAAACATCTAGGCTCATGGTGGAAGTAACTTTTTAAGATTACATCTATGGGCTGTTATAAAGGCAGATACCGAGAGATTGGCAAATATTGACCAATAACATTGAACTGCCGATAACTTCACTCTCTGTTCCCCAGTCAGTTGACCTTAGCGAAATTAGCCACAAAACACGCCACAAAAGACTAAAAGCTTAAAGTGTGTACCGGCTAGCTAGCTAGCTAGCTGGAGAGCTTCTTAGCGTCTCGTCTTAGGGAGAGCTTCTTCGTTACTCTTTGAGGTTGTGGCCCATCAGTTATGTTACATCATCCCATTTTGGTAACAAAGGATTTCAGTTATATTGTGCACAGATGCACAAACGTTTGAGAGCTAAAGCGAAATGTATGGAAGCTCAAACAGGAGATTTTACACTATGCATATACGAGATATGAATAGTTCTGGCTGCTTTGTGGCTTCCACCGAGCAAAGATTTGCATCCAGTCTTTTCATTCAGGATTTTTTTGTTTTTGCTTCACCTCTAGCTCATAAAAAAAAACAAAAAAACAACTTGCCCTTCAAAAACTTTTTTCATCTTTTCCCCCCACTCTGAGGACCAAGGGTGTACGACAACCCCTCCCCTCTCTGTTGATTCAGCGGATCATCATATCGATGACTGCCAGCCTTTTTTCTTTTCTTTTGTTTGGTCCGTTTATGAGTCGCGGGTCCTCGATGGCATCATTTATCACGCTGTCTGATCGTCATACGTCACACTCAGTCGTCTTGACAAGAGCTGGGAAGGGGAGAGGGCTGTCTGATTTGGAGGTGGCCTCTGACCGCTTGGGAACAGTCGGATGGCTCTCGCGAAGGTGGCTCCTGCCATCAAGAGACGAGTCTGTGAGGAGAAATGAGAGAGAGGGAGAAAGGAGGATAAAACTTGGCCTCATCACCTCATGCATCTTTAAACAGGCCCACTCGCCTTGTGGCGGAGAGTCATCAATCTTTGGGGAAACACATGAAAAAGAAGGAGACACGAGCAGACAGAGGGAAAGAGAAGGAGTTGGTTAGTGAAGTGGAGTTAAGGAGCTGCTGGGCTGATACAGGTGGGGGGCGAGAGCGGGGAGAAAATGATGGAGTGATGGTCGGAGGAGTGTGCGAGAGTGGTTAAAGGCATCCAAAAGGCATAGAAGAAGAGGGAGGAAGAGCAACAAGGGGAAGAAAGGGATTAGGCGAGGAAGTGGCAGGAGTGGATAGTGCAAGAAGCAGACATGCAATCTCGATATTTTAAAAAAAAAAAAGGAACAGAGAAGTAAAGGCGGAGACGGCAGGGAGCGATGAAAAGGGCAGAGTGAAGATGGAGAGAGGGAAAAGGAGGAGTGAGAAGTGAGTGAATAATTGAAGGCCACCGGAGAGAGTGTGCACACAGCTGTCGGCTGATTCCCCACTTGGTCCGCAGGTGGCCCCTTCCCTTAGGTACTGTCAGCTTGAGAGAGGAAAGATGGAAGGAGGAAGGAAGGCAGGCAGGGGGAGAAAAAAGGAGGGAGGGAAGAAGTGATGCACAGAGCGGTGGCAGCGGTGGGGGAGAAGAAAGTGCGGCAGGAAGAGATGCGGTGAGGAATGATGGAAAACAGACAGGACAGAAAGGGGGAATGTTGGAGATGTGCGGAGGGGTTGCAGACAAATGCGCTACAAGACAGGAGATGAGATTTATTGTGTTTAAAAAAAAAAAAAAAGGTTGATGATTTGTATTCTGATGCTTTGGCAATTGCCTTTCCACAAGCCTGCTCGTAACACATGTTGGTTCTGCTCGAGATGACAGGAAAGACGTTTAGAGAGGTGTAGAGAATGAGTAAGGAAGAGCAGAGGAGTGGTTGGGAGCAGCCCAGAGACAAAATGATGGCAGAATTATAAACTCAGAAGGACCTGCAGTGAGACTTAAGCTTTGTACATGTTTGTACATGTTTCACTTCACATTATTTCATACTTCACTGCTACAGTGGTTGGGTTTTGGAGTGCTTTTTCCTCTTAGCTAAATCAGGTGAATGCTAGTCCAGCGTACACTCTCTTTAGCTGGACGTCTTTCCTTTATTGAAAGCCAGAAGGCCCGCCTATAAACCGTATGGGATCTTCGCAGAGACACAGATGCCTTTGTGTTAACCCATGAATATTATAAGGCTAATAGTTTTGTCACAGAATAAAATAAAAGAATAGACTTCTTAGAAGATCTGTTGTCGCAGTAAACCACATAGCAAGCCGTTCCGTTTGTGAAATAACTGCCTTAAAAATGTTTTCAAAGTTATAAAGGCCACAGTTACTGCAGGGACTTTGAGTTAAGGCACTCAAGTTATCTGATGTAACACCTAGCAGAGATGTCACCTCAAAGTGATAAGTTTAAGCCTCGCTACATTTTGAGATGTATGAAAATTCACCCCCGTACAGCTATAAAAGTCCATGCATAAAATTAGCTACAGATCACAGAGTGTAAAATACATAAACACATTACCGGTAGTCTGTAACTTGGGCCTTCTGACATGAAAGTGTGTGGGGGCTGACAGTCTGTCAGATCTTGATTGTATGTGCTGTATACGTTTTAAAAAACATTGTTTCAGTCTTTGTGGTCATAAAGGACACTGTCAACAACAATACTCAGGTGGGCTGTGGGGTTTAAGTGATGCTTAGTTGGTATAATGGGGCCCAAAGTGTGCCAAGAAAATGCCTTCTACACCATTACACCAACAGCAGCTTGACATTTTGATACTTAACCGACATTCTGAGTGTTGCAGCAAAAGTTAAGAGTCATCAGCGCGATTTTGGGGAACCTGTGGGATTTTAGCCTCAGCTTCTTGTTTTTAGCTGACAAGAGTGGTACCCAGTTCAGAGATGCTCTTCTGCATACCTCAGCTGTAGTTTGAAGCAGTCTGATCGTTCTCCTCTGACCTCTGACATTCAATTCAATTCAGTTTTATTTATATAACGCCAAGTCACAACAATAGTTGCCTCAAGACACTTTATATTGTAAGGTAAGATAAGATAAGATAAGATAACCTTTATTAGTCCCACACGTGGGAAATTTGTTTTGTCACAGCAGGAAGTGGACAGTGCAAAAGTTATGACGCAAAAATTAGAATACAATAAGAATAAATACAGTACACAGCTGTACAGAATAGAATAAAATAATATACTATATACAGTAGAATAAAATAGAATAAAAATATACAATAAGATAAAAATAGAATACGAATGCTATATACAACTGAGTAAAAATACAACGATGCCAGAAAGGATTATTGCACTTAGTGTTATTGCACATGTGTGGATGTGTGTGTTTGTTCAGTTAAAGTCTTTGTTGTGGAGTCTGACAGCAGTGGGGAGGAAAGACCTGCGAAATCTCTCCGTCCCACACCGTGGGTGCCGCAGTCTCCCACTGAAGGAGCTGCTCAGTGCTGTCACAGTCTGCTGCATGGGGTGGGAGACGTTGTCCAACAGGGATGACAGCTTAGCCGCCGTTCTCCTGTCACTCACCACCTCCACTGGGTCCAGAGGGCATCCTAGAACAGAGCTGGCCCTTCGGATCACCCTGTTCAGTCTCTTCCTGTCCCCAGCAGAGATGCTGCCGCCCCAGCAGACCACACCATAAAAGATAGCAGAAGCCACCACAGAGTCATAGAAGGTCTTCAGGAGTGGGCCCTCCACCCCAAACGACCTGAGTCTCCGCAGCAGGTACAGCCTGCTCTGCCCTTTCCTGTAGAGGGCGTCTGAGTTATGAGTCCAGTCCAGTCTGTTGTTCAGATGAACACCAAGGTACCTGTAGCTGTCCACAGCCTCAATGTCCATACCCTGGATGTTCAGTGGTTGCAGTGGAGAATGCTTGTGCCTGCGGAAGTCTACCACCAGCTCCTTGGTTTTACTGGCGTTGATCTGGAGGTAGTTCAGCTGGCACCAGTCCACAAAGTCTTGGGTCAGACCTCTGTACTCCTTGTCGTCCCCATCAGTGATGAGGCCGACTATTGCAGAGTCATCAGAGAACTTCTGCAGGAAGCACTGGGTGGAATTGTGGGAGAAGTCTGCAGTGTAGATGGTGAAGAGGAACGGAGCCAGAACCGTTCCCTGTGGGGCCCCCGTACTGCAGACGACCCTGTCCGACACACAGCCCTGAGTCCTCACATACTGTGGTCGGTCGGTGAGGTAGTCCAAAATCCAGGTAGTGAGGTGATGGTCCACTCCAGAGTTCTCCAGCTTGTCCTTCAGAACCGAGGGAAGAATGGTGTTGAAGGCACTGGAGAAATCAAAGAACATGATTCTCACAGTGCTTCCAGCGGTCTCCAGGTGAGCGAGGGAACGATGTAGGAGGTGAATGACGGCATCATCCGCTCCAATGCCAGGCTGGTAGGCAAACTGAAGTGGGTCCAGTGATGAGCTTGTTAGGCGCCGAAGCTGAGCCAGGACCAACCGCTCCAGGGTCTTCATCAGGTGGGATGTCAGAGCCACCGGCCTGTAGCTGTTGAGGTCCTTGGGGCGTGAAGTCTTTGGCACTGGTACAACACAGGAGGTTTTCCAGAGCTGTGGGACTCTTCCCAACCTCAGGCTCAGGTTGAAGAGGTGCTCCATCACCCCACACAGTTGGTCCGCGCAGGACCTGACGACCCTCGAGCTGATGCCATCTGGGCCCGCTGCCTTCTTGCCATTAATCCTCCTCAGTTCCCTCCTAACCTGGGTAGGTAGACCCCCTATGAGGAAGCACTTTGGCAACAGTGGGGAGGAAAAACTCCCTTTTAACAGGAAGAAACCTCCGGCAGAACCAGGCTCAGGGAGGGGCGGGGCCATCTGCGGACCGGTTGGGGTGAGAGAAGGAAGACAGGATAAAGACATGCTGTGGAAGAGAGCCAGAGATTAATAACATCAGCAAGACATTTTCATGGATAGAACTGCTGTCCACTGGAAGTTTTCTCTTGTCCAGACTAATCTCTGTGAACTCTAGAGATGGCTGTGTGGGGAAAATCCCAGCAGATCATTGCTTTCTGAAATACTCGGACCGAACAACCACTCCACATTCAAAGTCACTTAAATCAGTTTGAACTGAATGTCACATAATTCAGAATGTACAAAATCCACAGTTTGGATACGTTTGCCAGAAATTTGATTCTGATGAACATAAACAGTTTTTACTGAGGATGAATGTGAGTGTAAGACGTAATTTGTGGCAAATGTGTAGATTAAACACTAAATAATAATAGAAATGTTTCGTTCAGTGTTGGTGAGTTTGGGCACTGAGATGATTAAAAGGAGAGAAACAGAAAATGGCCACAGTCCCTCAGCTTTGTGTATCTTTTATTATTTGTTTTCCTCCCCTTTTGTTTTGTATCCCTGCTGATGGAGACCGCGTGGGCGGCTTCTAAGATCTCTGTTGAGCGCTGAGTGGACCTAGCTCTCATCTCATCCACTTTCGCTGAGGATTATCTGCCTCTCCCCTCGTCTCTCTCCATGAAAAGTCGAATATTCTTTCAAATAGATGGCCTTGCATATATCCCTTAATAAGCACTAGTTTTGGCCGCTGGATTTTTAGTGGCTGGCAGTTGTTCTGTGCATGCAGAGGTGATGCCGTGTTTGTGCACTGAGCAAAAAATCATTGCGAGGTTCTTGTGCGAGGCAAATATTAACATACACAAATCCTAACGTGCAAGGCGTACAGGCACGCCACCGTTACTTTCACCTTCCTCCTCTGCTACCATCCCTCCTGCGCTCAGATTGACAGCTTGGGCGAGGAGGCCAGCGGAAAGTGGAGGGAAGGAGGAAGGAGCCCCCCCCCCCCCCCCCCCCCATCTGAATAAATGAACAGGCAAATAAGTGAGAGCAGGACAGGCAATGGAAGTCAGAAAGCAAGATGGGAAGGGAACCGTAAAGCCAAGTGATGTAAAGGGCGGTCAATAATTGAGCAGGCCTTTTATTATTGATACCAGCTCCTTGTGAATTCATAAGAGTCTGAGGGTGGGGCTGAGCTGGGATTGGTACCGGGCAGCAGATACAGTATTTTGGTGCTCGAGTGGGGGGCGGTTAAGGTTGTCGACGATGAGGACGCCCAGAGACCTGAGAGGGTATGTTTGCATGCAAATTCAAGGAGAGACACGTCCACAAAGGCTGCAGGAGGGTCAGAAGGTCACAGTCGAGAAGATGATTAAGGTCAATTTATGACGGTGACAGGTTGACGGTGACCAAAAAAATGATTGACGGGTCCCTTCCTGTGTGTGTGGAGGACACGCCGATAGGTCACTCTGGGGGGTGACGCAGCTCAAGTTCAAATTTGAGTCTGTCAAAGCAGAAAGGAGAAAAATGGAGGTGTAGTCTGCCTTAAAAAAAAAAAGACCTTGAAGAATCACCTTGTTGTTTTTATAAATACGAACTAATTTCTGTGATCATTAAAATTCTGGATATATTAAATTAATTTGCACCCACGTAATAAATCTGTAACGACTGTGTTTTTGAATATTTTGGGGTTATTAGGTCATTAGGCCTGTTTTTATGCTTTTAAATTGGTTCTTTAGTTTATTTATGCTACAAATAAGCAAGACAAATTGCAATTGATGCACTGTTTGGGCCTTGGTGGCTAATTTTCTTTTGTACACGCTGACGTCTTGGGGCGTGGGTGGGCGAGGGTGGGCAAGCTGTAGTTTTAGCGGCTTTCATGTAATGTTGTGTTGATGGTTGCCTTTAGGAACTTTGTTAAAATTATATACTATATGTTAAGGATGTCTCCTTTGAGTGAATTAGATTTTTACTCAGAAACCGGCACTGCTGACATAAATGCAGGCAGTCTTCTTTTCTGCCATCCTGCCACCTGGAGATGACTGGAATAGCAAGACGCCGTGAACAGGAGCGCGCACTGTGTCATGTGAGCATGGGCGTGAGTGTAAAACGGTCCGTTTTAAAATTTCCGGAGCAAGGCGATGCTCCACAATGATTTATCTGGTGACAAGAGAGGGTACCAAAAACATTTTGCTCTGACGATTAAGATGAACTTGGAGCTCGTTTGAGCAAATTAGATTGAACAGAAAAAGGAAGTATGTGGGCTTTGTGGTTCGCTGACCAGCTTCCGTGTTTTGAAGAATATTTTTAGTGTCAGTCTTTCCATCACATACGCCTCACTCTATGGTGTGTGTCAGTGGTTACCGACCTTTTTCATCTGACATACACCCACAGCCCTGTCAGATGGATTCAAGAACCCCTTCATCTTCACTGTGCCTCATGTTCAAAAGTGTACAGTTGAACTCTTTCTTTAAACTGGACTACTTTCACTGTACCATTTATCAGTCATGGTTGGCAAAAATGTCTCAAGAATGCATCTGCTATCAGTTACTACTCCATTTACCAACTGTCAATAGTGACCCAAGTAAACTATAGATGAGCCGAACACTGTTTTAGCCAACAAACTTCCTGCTTGCCCATACTTTTAGCAAAAGGTTTACAGTGGTCCCTCGCCATAACGCGGTTCAACTTTCGTGGCCTCGCTGTTTCGCTGATTTTTTTGTGCACTTTTCCATGTTTTTTTTGGTTCTTTTTGTTTTTTTTACAGTGCATAGTGTTCTACATCCTAATTGGCTGTAGACCATTGTCAATCAATCTCGTGCCGTGTCTCCTGTACAGTGCAGAGTGCGTTCAGCTTGTCAAATTTACATAAATCTTCGATCTCTAGCAGTGTGACTCTGAAGTGCTGCACTGTGTGTTTGTAAGTTTTCTCCCCAACAAACACAACAATGTCCACGAAACGTTTTGCACCCTCAAAGGCAACCGCAGGTGTGTCTGGTTTCATTCTATATAAGACTTATTTTTCTAGAAGGCTTGAACTTTGAGAGCGTTTAAACAAGAGAGAAAAGTGTGAACATGTTCATGCCTGTCGCGGGTTATTTTTGGAACGCAAGTCCTGCGATAAACGAGGGACCACTGTATCTCACTTTTTGTCCTTTGTGTGTAAATCTCAAGTTATCAGTGCCTTCCTTTTTGTATCAATCTTTTGTATCACTTTTACTTAACTGTTCTTTTGTATCTTGTAGAGCCTGTCCTTTTTAACACCGATATCAAAAATCTGATATCGGTGTTAAACTCTGATATCGATCTTTTGATATAAAAATCAAAAGATCTGTTTTTTTGGGGTGGGGGGGATTTCTCTGTATATTTTTTGTGTGTTTATGTACTCGTTTACATCAATCGATTGTTGTGTGTTTCTAACTGAGAAGTTGCAGAGTATCCTCCAGTGTGCAGTTTTGAAACTAAATAGCTACTATTGGCCGATACGATACATCAGGTAATAAATGTGTCAGGCTCTATTAACATGGTTGCAAATCACTTTTTTTGGTTGTTGTATGTACTATTTGTGAAAATCCAGTATCTCTAAATGTTAAATCAATCAATCAATCAATCAATCAATCAATCAATCAATCAATCAAAAAAAAAAAAACGATGTTTCAAGTCCAACTTGAGTTATACCATCCAGGTTGTTGTGATAGTGTCCTTCAGCTCATCTATGTTTTTGGTTCTGGTGTTTCTTATGTTCTGCTTGACAGTACCTCACAGCTTTTCTGTGAGGTACTGTCAAGTACCAACCTGAACCTGAACCTCATATAACCTCTGTAAGGTTAGGGTCATGTGACTTGGCTGGCCATTTGAGCACAAGCTCTCTGGGCAGGTGCCAAGTCCTGCTGGAAAAGGAAATCAGGATCTCCATAAAGTTCTTCAGCAGATGAAAGCATGGCTGGCTCTAAAACCTCCTGGTATACGCTTGCTGCGCTGACTGACACAGTTGACCAAATGCCACCAACACCAGCAGATGACACAGCACCTCACTTGTAACAGTTACAGTCGTTTTCCTGAAGATTTCCGTCATGGAGGCTCTTGATGCACTGACTCCAGCCTCAGTCCACTCGGCATAAATCTCTTCCGAGTTCTCGAATCAACTTTATTCGGCGGTCCTCTCGAGGCTATAGTCATCCCTGCTGCTTTTGCAGCTTTTCTCACTCCATGTTTCGCTTCAAGTTAACTTGTAATTACTATGGTTCAGTACAGCTCTCTGTGAACAGCCAGCCTCTTCAGCAGTGACCCCCCCCATAGCTTACCCTTGGTGTGAAGGGTGTTGATACGTGTCATTTGGACAAATGCTGTCCAAATCAGCAGTCTTTTCTGTGATTATGATTGGTTGCGAGTGCTGAATTAGACTGAGACATTCACAATATTTAATTTACTCAAACTCTAATAATTTGAGATACAGGATTTCTGATTTTCATACGTTTTTAGGCCTAAATCATCAAAAATAAACAATAAAAAGGCTTGAAATATTACACTTTATGTATGGGATATATGGCAGCTTATGTTTTTTGAATTATTTTTAAAAAATTGTATGTTTAGATGAATTTTAGTCATCCAAACAGTGAGATGTCAGTGAGCCTCCTCTCCTTCACTGGTTCAGCACACGCTGTTCTTCTTTGGATTTCTGTTCACTTTGACATTCTTCGAGGGAGACACTGAGTCCCCGCTAGCTCCAGGCTATTCTACTTTTTAAAAAACGAGATGTGGCAAAAAAGGGAAAAAGATGAATTTTCCCATCAAGGAAATCAATAAAATTCGTTCATTGGCATGCTACAGCAGTTTGTTAACCTCTTTCAAGCATTTTCATTAGTCTGCATTTCCAGTTGCAATAACTTTCATATCACGATTCGTGCAGTTTCCTTCCTGTTCTTAGCAAAGAAATGTAACGGATGAAAAAAAGCAAGCCGAGAGGATGTTACACCAAGCGAAGGTGTTTCTTCATCCTGAACATTTGAGCAAAGCACATTAAACCCATGCGTGAGGTATCCAAAAATACATTTCCTGAAAGGGGCGGTGTGACGCCCCCTTTGTGACCACACACAAATGTTTGTGGTTATTCTGAGAGCATCATTTAATCATATTATATTCCGATAAACTGTCATGCTGTCAGTGCTGCTTTTTGCTTTTTTGCTTTTCGTATGATGAGTTGATGCTTTGCACATTTTCACTTGGAGGATATTTATATTTCAAAAACATACAGTAACTTATAAATTCTTTTTTAGAGGACAGCATTGCTGCTTGCATAGTGTTCATATCAGCTTATAGAGTTTTTTAAATGCATTTCTTATTCCGGCTTGTGTAGAACAGCTACCGCTGTGGGTTCTGCTTTGGACCTGTGATGCGAGTCTTTGTGTGTGTTTACAGTCCTTTGGTATTTCTTGTGTTTCCACTTTGCGGGCTTTGATAGCACCGTGTCTTGGGCGGTGGAGGGATGGGCTTTACAGCGTGTGCTTCATGTCTGCTTTTATGTTTGCTTGAAAAGTTGCAGAGGAAGATATCTGAGAGGCCTTTCGAATACATCTTTTGAATGTAAACCCTGTGCGGAACATGATGGAGCACACTATGTTTGAGCCATTTATCTGCACAGTAATCCAGGGGGATTTACAGTAAGTCCTGTCCCGCTCAAGGACACTGCTTGAAGACTCCAAACTGCGTTAGATGTGCCATTGATGGGACAATTGACTGTTTGCTAAACCCGTCTTTCCAGCAGCAATTGTCTAATGATAGCTACCCGAAGAGTCTAAGGCCTGTAAAGCTTTAGATTCCTTTGTTTGCGTTGTGCTGCGAGACAATCTGCAATGTCTTCTTTTGTGGTTTTATCAAATCCCCAAACAGCAAGAAATATAAGAAATTGACTGATTAATGTGTTTATCTGCTGCTATAGGACTCCTATATCCTGCAATCCTGTGAAAAAGTGCGCCCCACTTTTAGTAGCAATGACATGAATTTACTGGAAATACTAGTTTTCTGCATGACTTTATCACTGTCTCACTTGCTTGTGGAGGACTTTTGGCCCGTTTGCTTGTGTTCATTTATGTTTGGCATTTGTTCATCCAGAGCTCTCCTCAACAAAGTCGTTCATCATCTTAACGTAGCAGTAGCTGCTGTTCATTAAAAGTGGTCAGCATGTGGAAGTAACAACCTCTTAAGTCTCTCTTTGATGCAATGACATGGCAGCTTTTTTTGTTTTTTTGAAGATATTAATAACTTAAAGTGGTTATCACATTTCATGAAACGGAGCGTTTGAAACGCCTGAGCGGCAGTAGATAAGGATTTGGACATCGACGAACAATTTGAACCCCAAAATAAGAATTTCAGAAGAAGCGATACTCTTAAAGCCAAGATAAGCTGCTCTGTGAAATATAGTCACTCCTCTTTGTGACTTTCTTTGTTTTCTTCCAAACTTGAGACAAATTAGAGTATTCAGAGAAGTGTGGCTGCTTCTCGTTAAAACCTGTACCTTTTTTTCTTCTCTTTTTATCGTATATTTTAATTAGGTGTTGTCTTGACTGAAATTATCCCCGCCACATTTTGCTTGAGGCTTGCAAATCTCTGAGAAGCAGCTATCTGTATCTCCACTGCTAGCACTTTTCAGCTTTGCAGGATAGTGGGTTTTTTTTCTCCTTCCAGCGGCTGAGTTAATTTTCACCAATTGTAGCTCATCCTGTGTTTCAATTACTTTTCCTTTCAGGCTGGAGTTTTCTGTATCAGTATGCAGCGGAGGTTTAGGAGCCAATGTAGCTCACAGAACAAATGCAAAAATGATGAGTTAACACTATGATTCAAAGACTTTAGGATGCCCTGATCTCTTTTTGTCTGGTTCTCTCCCTGGCTTTTCTTGATTTCCTTCCCTCTTGTATTCACTCCTTTACACGCTCACACTTGTATCCACATGCACCATCTGCCTCCCTTTTTCTCTCGTATCTGTCTCTCACTCATGCACGTGTCCACAGGGGAGCGCCAGGAGTGGATGGAAACTCTTCAGACGGCCACGCGCCCCCCCGCCTGTGGCTCCCAGAAGCGCTCCGGCACCCTCCCTCACGCCTCCTCCACAAACAAGCGAGGCTTGCTGGAGCTCCGCGGTTACAAAGGCAGAGTGCTGGTGTCCCTGGCGGGGAGTAAAGTCAGGCTCTGCAAAACAGAACAGGTACTTCCAACACCGTCGGGACTTCCTCTCTACAGAATGACAGCTTCCTGTTTTTTGGGTTTTTTGTTTTTAAAAGGGGAAGATGAGAGCCTATCTGAAGCAGTGGTGGCAGATGTGGAAATGCTCTTGAATGTGTAATGTGCATAAAGTAAATATATTTGCTTGAAATTGCTTTAGGGTACACTGAGATGCATTGGGCTCTCTGGAAAGACTGCTTATAGCCACGTTGACCCAAAGCTCGATCACAGCCACAACGGGCTGAAGAAGAAATGATACAAGACGAAGAATGTAGGGAAGTTAAAGTTGACGTGTTGTGCATGTAGCTGAAAATTGAAAATAGAAGCAGATGCTGAAATGTCTTAAGCCTGTGTTCTTTTAAATGTCCAGCAGAGGGCAATAATTCTGTTTACATGGTTGTATGAAAGTATGTTGGAAAACATCTCAAATACTCACTTGAGTAGTTGATACATTTGAGTTCAAGCAATAGTTATGAGTCTTTTTGAATGCACCATGACATTTAGGTTGTGAATTGTGGCTTTCATGTAAGTGTTTTTGGTTTCTCAGTCAGCTCCACCCTCTGCTTGTAACATCAAGTTTTGAAACAGAATGATAGCTAAGGCGAAAATGTTTAGTTTGAGGCTTCGTAAAGCATCAGGCTTGTAGACTTAGTGACCAGTCTGCAGTCTCCTCATCACCAGCAGTTTCAATGGGACAGAATGCACTCATTCATTAGCAGGAATCTGGCTGCATAGAGAAATAAGGTGCCACACTGAAAACCTCACTATGAATACGCTTTGGTTGCTAGTAGGTTACCGCAGTTACCTGTAGTTAGCATGAAAAATGCCGACTTGTCTGAAAACGCGTGCAAACGAGTGGTAGTGAAACTGTGAAAGTGTGATGCATACTGGACGTTCGCCTTCAAAGTAGAAGTTGCGCGTGTTGAAATGTTGTGGTTGCAACAATAAGGCACAACCTTGACTTTAAAGGCCAACATTCTGTTTGTCATGCCTCACTTTCAAGTTTCACTGCAGCTCGGAGAGAGCGCTTAAAGACAAGATGGTGTCTTCCATACAAACTATGAGTTACCACGGCAACCTGCTAGCAACCAAGGCAAAGCACGCTTTATGCAGCTGAAGTGCTCTGTTCCCACATGTCATCAATCCATGTGGGAACAGAGCCTTGTTTAACCCATTGGTAAAGATGGCTAAGTCCATCTTTTATATACAGTCTATGTAATATTTACTATGTAAAATATGGCCTCTTTAGGCAAATCTACTTCAGTGGTAGAGCAGGGCGATATGGCCAAAAATATTTATCACGATATATATTTGAAAATTTGCGATAACGATATAACTGACGATATAATTGATGCGAGACAAAATACAACTCCACAACATTACTAGCGCAAAAAGACAACCTTCCATTTATTTTCACTTAAACAAGAAGCTAGTTTTTATGTACATTAAAGCTTTATAAAAATGTAACAGTGCAAATGCAAATTCCTTGCTGAAAGTTTAACCAAAAGGCATTTCCAGTAGAAATGGGCTGACATATCCTGAGCATAACCATGTATAATATCCACTGAAGTTAAAAAGAGGTGCTTTGCAACATTAAACTGCAGTGCGCAGTACGTATTTTTTGGACCATAAGGTGCACGGGATTATAAGGCACATTAAGCGAAACAAAGCAGTCAGATAAATCAAACTTTATTAAACTCATTCTTCTTGCTTCCTCCACTTCTGTACCATTGATTCATTAATGTTGAATTCTCTGGCAGCTGTTCTATTCCCATGTTGTTGCAGTATATTAATGACTAACCTTGTATTGTGGATGGATTATCTCAGTTGTTCTCCTGACTGAAGTTTGGTCCGTTTACAGCATCCTGCCATGCGATTGCATTTGTCTCTAACTATCAGGAATGTTAACTTTTATAAGTGAAAAAGTGTTAGTGTTCGTCCTCCAGCTTCACTGTTTATGTTATGCTAACATAGCTGTGTCGCTAGCGATCACGTAGCACATCATTATATACCAGCTAGCCCAACTTCAGTAACCCTACAAACGTCACTGCTGTTTAGTTTCCTGTCTTCATTTATGTTGGAAGTGATAGCAGAGCTGTACGTTTGAATTTTTTTCAGAAATCTCTCAGTCAGAACATGCTATATCATGCTTAGTTAACTAGCGAAACTAGTGAGCTAACTTCCGCTAGCTTCCTGCTAACTTCTAACTCCGTTAAATGTTATAACTTTTGTTTTCATGGATGCCTGGAAGTTAAACTTTATAGTTACACCTGGTAAAGCAGCAATGCTGATCGTTTTATTAAAGATGAAAGAATTTAGACAGTTTTTAACTCTCAGTGATGCTGCAGTGTTGTTTGACCTGAAGCATACAGAGTTTAGGACCCAGATTACTCTCAGATTTAAGAGCATCTTAGTCCGACAAATACGACAATAACGATGGCCGCTTGCATGTTCTGCCAAAAAACGTGCTTTGTTGTGTATCTGACGGACAAGCACCAAACCAGTTCCACATCACTGAAGTTGCACCATTTTTACAAACCAATTCTGGTTCATTTGTTTCACTCAACAATCGGCCATGTGCGTATGAAAACAAAGGCACTGCGCATGCGCGTTTTACTCATATTCTATCGCGATATTTCATTTTCCTATCGTTGCCTAACATTATACTGGTATTACCGTGAACGGTATAATATGGCCCAGCCCTATTCAGTGGTGCTCTTTAAATCCAGGTTAAAAACTCGCTCAGTGGGTAACTTTATTTATTGTATTTATTGTTCTCATTGTACTTTTTATATTTCTGCTGCACAACACTTTGGTTGGCCATGTGTTGTTTTTAAAGTGTTACATAAATAAATTCTGTTAAATAATTAGCAGAAGGAAAAATCTAGTGTTTGTATGTTATCTTTAACATCCACATAGTGCCTCAGTGGATGTTACGGTGTGTTCACACCGAACGCGATGGACGCGAATAAAACGCCCCAAACGCCCCTAATTTGACGCGTGTACATTCGCGTCTCAACGCGTGTCCAAGAAAAATCCATCGCGCGTCAAAATATGATATTTTGACGCGCGTGAACCGGAAATGTGGGAGGGAGTTGTGCCAGACCGGTATCTTTGCAAGATGGCAGCTATCGAGCTAGCGCTTGAAGAGAGAGTCTCCCTTCTCTATGTACTGTGGAGAGCAGAGCAGCAGCGTAAAAGACGTCCTCGCCGTACCTGGGTCCATCAGGTCCTCCAGAGGCATGAGCAGTTTGGTGAGTTTCACCACTTGCTCCAGGAGCTGCGCCTGGATGACGGCCGATTCCAGCGCTATCACCGTCATTCACTCGGCCAGTTTGAGGACCTGCTTTCCCTCGTCGGTCCCAGCATCGCCCGCCTAGACACCAACTACAGGCGCTCAATCCCACCTGCAGAGCGCCTGTCCGTCTGCCTGAGGTTAGTAAAACTAACGGTAGTCCTTTATTGATATCTGTGCTAATATGCTAATCCATCCAGTTATACACTGCTAACATGGATGTGCTATGCTAACAGTGAATGCTGTCGGTGTTTACTGAAAGCAAACTGTGGTACAGAGACGACTCTTTATAATATTTCTAGTGATACTCAGAAGGTCTCATCAAGTCCCGATTTAATTCGATTTATGCTGTTATCAGTGTTTGCATGATAGCATGGCTGTGGTGTCACATCAATGTATGCGCTCGGTGTTTGCTGATATCAAACTGTAGCATTAGGACCACTGAGTTAACCTTTTAGTGATACTCACTCCTTTTTATTTAGACCTGGTTTAATTCTGGGATAGTTGAATATTTGTATATAATCCCTGCAGCTGTCAGACTCTATAGCAGGGGTCACCAGCCTTTATTAAAACAGAGTTAGATAAAACTGAACAGTTTGGTTCATCTTTAGTTACATGGTTCTATCTTGATAAGCTGTCTTATCACAGATTAATTTTTCAAAAATATTAATGATTTAAGCAAGGAAAGGGCTACATGTCAACATACAACTCTTTATTTCTATTAATGTCTTACTTCATTCCTACCTGATTGACATGTTTAGGAATTATGAGTGATTGGCTCACTGTAGTTGTGAAAGTTGCTACCAATCAAATTATGATATGTTAAAGTTAAAACAAAACACAACTGTTTTAGATATTATCTAATATACATTTTGTAATTATCCTTATAATTACAAAATGTTTTATGTAAGATTTAAGTTTTGTGATTTATATCTGACATCACAAAAGTATTTTGGAATTTGAATAATGTATTTTGTAACTGCAGTACACATAATACTGATTTTGAACAATTTTGTCCAGGTTCCTTGTCACCGGGGACTCCTTCAGGACCATCGCGTTCAGTTTCAGAGTCGGTGTGTCCACGGTGAGCCAGATCACCCCCCAGGCAGCGACGTCCATCTGGGACTGTCTAGTGGACGACTTCATGGCTGTGCCTTCACCTGGAGACTGGCGGTCCATCACAGAGGGATTCCAGGAGCGCTGGAACTTTCCTCTGTGCTGTGCAGCTCTGGATGGGAAGCACGTCCAGACAAAGGCACCCCATATATCATATAGGAGACACACACATTGATATACACTAAATATTCATTTCATTTCTTTTTTGTGGTGCCCAAATTGATGCACCTGCTTGATTTTGTTTAAACAATTATTGCACACTTTCTGTAAATCCAGTAAACTTCTTTTCACTTCTCAAATATCACTGTGTGTGTCTCCTGTATGATATTTAACTGACATTTTTTATTGTAACAACCAACGATTTATACAGGAAAATAATGTCTATTAACAAGGTTGCCCAAACTTCTGCATCCCACTGTATCAGTATATTTTGTCATTAGTATAATATGAAATAAATTCTACATGTGTCAAGTCGTGTGCCAACATTTGCTGTGTAGTAGAACTGAGACATTAGTCATTATAAACATTTATTTGAAATAATATTAAAAGTCTCAAACAGAAAAACATTAAACATAAATATATAAAATATAAGAATTTACAGAGAGACAGGAATAAAAAGGACCAGCTGCTCTCCAGAGCAGGAACAAGGCTGAGGAGGAAATGCTCCATTGGAGACTGGTGTGGCCTCTTCAGGGACTCCAGGATGGCCAGCTCCACCGCCGATGGACCGTCCTGGGACCCGTCCCTCATCTGCCTCGGAGCCGTCCTCCTCTGTGGGCCTGTAAAACAGCACAAAACACAAAGAAATGAGAAGGCTGCTACTAGATTTTAATTTCAACATTGAAAAAAAAAACAAAACAATAACAGGATATAATCAGATTGGTTGTAGATATTTAGTAAAGGTGATCACAAGGGAATCCCACCGACTAAAAAGGTATCAGTGCTTGCTGTACATATCTGTGGGTGCAGCAGCAGGAGCTCAGGGACTGGGGATGCTCTGCTGCAGAATCAGTTGGTTCTATCAATACAGTATTAAATGTTAACAGGTTGGATATAATAATCGTAGAGTAGACAGTGGTCCCTCATTTATTGCAGGGGTTCTCAGAATAACTAGCCCCTGGTCACAGTTCTCACAATTGATTCTCAAAGTGCAAACCTTTGTAGATTGCAAAACGTAAAAGTATTATTATGCCGCGGTTTGTCTTCATCTGCCCGCCACTTTCGTGCGCCTTTTTCCCTCACGGTGCAGGTGTCTATTTCCGAATGAGGCTCATAGTTATGGGTGTTTTTGTGCTGTTTTTTCTATTGGACGCGATGGTTATCAAAACCAAACGTGATAAATTTGGCAAGCGCAGGAGATTTGTCAATCAGGCTGCAGAATGCAATGCTGTACTGTGCAATAAAAAATCAGCGAAAAAGCAAAGCAGTGACGGATGAACAGCGGGACCACTGTGTGCTGTTTATTAATAAACAATAAAATATATTCCTAAATGACAACATGCATAAAAGCAGAACGGTATTTGTACGTCAGTGGGAAAATAGCGGTGGCTTGCTAGCTTTTGTGCGGCTTCCCCGGGTCAGTGAAAACTTTCAAAAGAGAAATGAATGAACTTACCAGGTTGCCCGATCTCTTCACATATCTTCCTCCAAGCTCGGTCCTTTTTATTCCTGTCTCGGTACTGAAAGCAGCTGGTGTTGTACAGCTCCGAGTTGTTTGCTACCGCATTGATTAGCCTTCCCCTCCATTGAAGTATGAAAGGCTTTGGCTGGATCTGCCCCTTTGACCTAGGTAACAGCCACGTCACCAGGCTCCTGATTGGTTGTCGCGGCGCGATTTGACGCTGGAGTTCCGATTTTTCCAACTCGAGCGGTAGACGCGAAACGCGCGTATGCACAAAATGCAACACAAAAACTCACGCGCGTGGTTTTATTCGCGAGTCAAACGCGCCAGACGCGCTACACTGACGCGCGTATCACGCGTTTTGGCGTTTTCGCGACGCAAATCTGCTTCCGAATTTTCGCGGGACCCGCAATCGCGCGTCATCGCGCCTTTCCATTGACTTTACATGTAAACCTGACGCTCTATTCGCGTCCATCGCGTTCGGTGTGAACACACCGTTAGTGATTGCTTTAAATTTGCAGGTTTATTGAGTGTGGGGACCTTTGAGGCGATACCTAAACACTCATTCAGATATTTTAATTGGCATTCATATGATTAGTATGTTATTGAGTGCATGTGTCGGGGTTTATTTGTTTGTCTAAGTCTAATTAAAATTCTCACATAACAGGCACGCGTGGCAGGTTCACGGCATTTTGGAGGATAAGTACATCTACATATTTTTAGCCATACAGACAGATTGGAGCTAGCATGTGCACTATGATTCTTTCGATTGTTTTCTCTTCAAAGTATGTTCTGCTTATTGTTTTTGCTCATTAATTGTTTTGGATGACATTTTCGCATACAGCGTTTGGAAAACATTTGAAGAGTGAGACAAAGGCGGATTTATAAAGAAGGAAAGAGAGAGAGAGTTGCAGACAGACAAGTGTATCGCCCGCTGAAATTCTTACACTTCTGACCATCTGTCCATATGTCTGCTATTGATGGCTGTCAGCGTTCTGTTAATTTGCGGACGCGAGTCGAAGCCCACACTTGTCTCCGTGCAACTGCAGTTTCATCCGATTGAATGCAAGCTGTCAGGAGCAGACAGGTGTCACAGTGTTATTGTTTCAGTGTTATTAACATGCAAGGATTCTCCCAACTGCAGCACCTCATCCGATCGCATATTTATGTGAGTGTTTAATGCAGAACCGCAAGACGGGGAAGGAGGAGAGCTAAGCAGAGAATAAGAGAAGTTGGCCCTATTCAAAGGTGATACACTGAGATAAGTTTGTTATGGTCCAAACAGTGGCAGGACAAAAATACCTACCACTGTTTGTTCCAGTGGCGATGAGACTTGTACTGTTAGCATATTGTTGACGTGACCCCTTAAACTGTAGCAGTTTTCATCTGTTTACACTCATCATTACTGAATCTCAGATGCTGAGAGAATTAGCACCCAACCTGTTTGTTCTTTAATGAGTGAATACATTAGAAGCAGAGAGAGAGAGATGGCTTGTATGGAAGATTAAAATGTGCTTTTTTAATTAATGTATTTTCTAGAAAACACTTTTTAATGTTTTTACTTTTTGCGCATTTATGTTTTATTTTTAGCCTGTTTTACTCCCAGATAAAAATGCACTAATTGAAAACGTTGTGGTAGACCACTAGAGGGCTCCACTCACACCCAGTGTATAGGAAGTGTGTTCCTGTGTATTGTGGCGCGATATGCGCAGTTGATGTTGGAGACGAATAAAGAAGGAGTGAGAACTGAGAACTCTGTGTCGTTGATGCTTACCTCCACATTGGTGACCCCTGACTCGAGCATGCAACGAGCCGCAGATAACGTTATGGATGCATCAGCGGCTGCGGGACCTCCGCCTCCTGTTGCAGCTACGTTCGCTGTGGCGCTGAAACTGCCGGACTTTTGGCTCCATGACCCCCCGTCATGGTTTGTACACGTGGAGGCTCAGTTCGCCCTTCGCAGCATCTCGGCTGACGACACGAAGTATCACCATGTAGTGGCCTCGCTCGACCCGCTGGCCACCCGTCGCGCGATGGCGCTCCTCCGGGACCCACCCGCCCAAGGGAAATATGCCGCCCTCAAAGAGCTGCTTTTTCGGCGCTATGCCCTCTCCGACACTGGACGAGCCGAAAAGCACCTCAACCTGTCAGGCTTGGGTGGCGGTACCGCGCTCGAGCTCATGGAGAACATGCTATCGTTGATCGGGCCGGATGACGGTGGTTTCCTCTTCGCCCACCTCTTCCTCCGCCAACTACCGGCTGCCGTGAGAGCTGTCCTCGCAAACTCCCCACTTCTGCCTGCGAAGGATTATCGCTCCCTGGCTGAAGAAGCGGATTGCATTTTCCTGGCTAGCCGCACTTTCGACGTTCACGCCCTGGCTACGGACTCGCCGGCGGCACCTTCCACGCCTCCTTGCTGATGGCAGGGATTGCTACACGCCGGCACCGTGTACAGAGCATCTGTTTCTACCATCAGCGTTTTGACGACAGAGCGCGTTGCTGCCTGCCATGCCATTGCTCGAAAATCCACCGGCACACACAGGCACCCCTCGAACCTTTCCGTGTCCCGGGTAGGCGTTTCGATCACGTTCATGTGGACCTGGTTGGTCCCTTGCCGCAGTCACAGGGTTTCACGCACCTTTTGACTGTGGTGGACCGCACGACCAGGTGGCTGGAGGCGGTACCCCTGGCGTCCACGACAGCGGTGACGGTGGCCAGGGCATTTTTGTCAACGTGGGTTTCACGTTTCGGGCCTCCTACTGACATTACCTCAGACAGGGGCCCCCAGTTTGTTTCTGAACTTCGGTCTGCTATGGCTGACGGCCTGGGAGTCAAGGTCCACCGCACCACAGCATACCACCCGCAAGCTAATGGGATGTGCGAAAGGTTTCACCGGTCACTTAAGGCCGCGCTCCGGGCTTCCTTAACAAGTGGCGAATGGGTCGACCGTCTTCCGTTGGTTTTGCTGGGATTGCGTAGCGCGGTTAAAGAAGACCTCGGGGTTTCCCCGGCTGAACTGGTCCTCGGCCAGCCTCTCCAGGTCCCCGGGGAATTCTTACCTGAGAGCCCTCCCCCATGTTTCGATACCTCTTTGTTGCCTTTTCGCCCCCCAAGGTCCTGTGCACCACTGCCTGCCTGACACTTTTGTTCCGAGTTCGTTGGACTCTGCTCGTTTCGTTTTCGTCAGGCACAATGCCCATAGGACTCCGCTGCGTCCGCCATACAGGGTTCTTAAACCAGGCAACAAACATTTCATTTTGGACTTTGGCGGTCGGCAGGAGGTTGTCTCTGTTGACAGACTTAAGCCTGCACATGTTATGCAGGAGGATCAGGTGGTCCCGGCCCAGGCCCCTCGCCGCGGCCGCCCACCTGCCACCGGGCTGATGGATTCTGTTTTTCCCCCCAGGAGCGACCCAAAATCAACGGAGTCCGAGTCGTCTGCAGCTTTTTCTGACCGCCAGTGCCAGCCTCGCTCCCGGGCTGGGTTGCCCTCTGTCAATTCCCCACCCCCCCAGTTCAGCCGTTCCGGCCGTTTGCTTAAGCCCCGGGTCCTGGACTAGTTCTGCTGGGTGTTCGGGGGGGGGGGGCGGCATGTGTGGTGGACCAGTAGAGGGCTCCACTCACACTCAGTGTATAGGAAGTGTGTTCTTGTGTATTGTGGCGCGATATGCGCAGTTGATGTTGGAGACGAATAAAGAAGGAGTGAGAACTGAGAGCTCTGTGTCGTTGATGCTTACCTCCACAACGTGACTAAAGCAGTCATAAAAGTACTTGTCTAAATACACCCAGAGGTTTCAGGCTGTACTTTTGTGATGTTTTGATGGAGTAACTATTTACAGTCAGAATACTCAAAATACAAAACTACAGCTAAAACTACAATTCAGATTCACCCTGAGGTGCCGGCTGGATCCCAGCGCACATATACAATGCTGAAGTAGTCTTTTAAAATGCTGCGGCTTTACCTCCAGCTTTCTGCATTACTTCATAATTGCTGAGTGATCAATTGAATTTTTTACAATCTGGTGCATTCTTGCTTTTTGCTGTTTTTAAATCACTACTCGATGCAAAGGGTGTAGTTGTTGGCAGTGTTGAAATCCTCTGGAGGGTTGATGAATGGATATAGTAGCAGCATTTCTGGTGAACATTTGAAATCTTCAAATGAGAACTACTGATTCAGTATTACATTTGAGAGACGGATTTTAAAAAGGAATGGTCAGTCAAGATATCTTTATTTTTGGTCCCTTTGAGTGGAGCTCTGAAAACTCCATAGTATCTTTTATTAAGCAAACCTGCCTGGTACATTCTGGTGTCTTGCAAACTTTTTGATCCCAGTTTGTAACACAGACTTTCCTTTAAAAAAATTTGTAGACTCCAATCTCAAGCAGAGATACAGTATCTGCTTGAGGAATTATTTAAGCCTTATACATACTGATGGACATTATGGACAATGCCAGACATCCTCTGCACACGGCCATTAACAACCAGAAGAGTCTGTTCAGTGACAGGTTGCTTCTCCCAAAGACAAGAACTAACAGACTTAAAAACTCCTTTGTCCCACACGCCATCAGACTGTTTAACTCCTCCCTGGAGGGGAGAGGGAGGGGAAACAGGAGGACAAAGGAGGGGGGAACAACTAAGCTGTAGTGCCTCTTCACCTCACTGTGCAATACCTTTTGTGCAATACTTTTGTAAATAGTCAACGGTGCAATAGACTCAATACTTGAAATGTGCAATTCACTTGTATTTTTATTTTTATTCCTATTTATTCTATTTATCCCCTTCGTATATTTTATTTATATTGTCTCTGTATTTATATATATGTGTGTGTGTGTGTGTGTGTGTGTGTGTGTGTGTGTGTGTGTGTATATATATATATATATATATATATATATATATATATAATATTCTGTAACTCTGTAACTTCTGTCGGTGCTGTGCTTTTTTGGAAATCGAATTTCCCAGAGGAACCCACCCGAGGGATTAATAAAGATCTATCTATCTATCTATCTATCTATCTATCTATCTATCTATCTATCTATCTACATATTATTAAAAGTGTTCTTAGCTTAGCTTGTCGTGAGTGGAAGGGAGTGTAATTTAGCCTTACAAAGATGAGAAAATGTACTTACTAACAGCAGATGGCATAAAAGATGGTCATGGCTTCTGGGTGTGAAAGGTGAAACGCATATCAATGTGACTTAAACCTTTAGAGATAACAGAGATAACTCTTTGTTGTCACTGCACAGTCATACCTCGAACAATAGTACAACGAAATTGGAAACTGTCCTGCGTCAGCACAACACAAACAAGACAACACAACACAAACAAGACAACACAACACAGTAGTAAAAAACACACCTACCTACCCACACACATATACGTAGAAAATAACAAAACACTGAACGTGAGGAGCAGTGAGCTGCTGCGTCTATGCGCACCGCCATCTTAACCCATGTGATGCTAACCATGTAATGCTAACTTGTCCACCACACACACACACATATATAAATTATGCATATCTGTGTATAACAGTTAAATGTGCTGGCAGGCTTACTTTAAAATTTTGGATAGGGATGACAGTACAGTCTGGATTTGGTGCTAATGCTAAGCTAATTTAGCTGTATGTGACACACTGAGAAATTAGCATGAAACTCTGTAAGAAAAACATGTGATCTTACTTTGAAGGTTTTTTTTTTTAATGTTTAAACTGACATTAGCAGCTAACACTAGTGATGACCTACAAACTTGGCTAGTAAGTTACAACTTTACAGCATCCTAGCGTTAAATTGAATGCTAATTTTGGCTAGTGAAAGCTTACATGACACTCAAAGCAGCTACACCATAAACTATGAACCACTTAGCTTTACTGTAGTAGTGTATATATTCACTTTTCTTTGCAAGCTCCTTTGTATATATTCAAATTATTACAAGTACAATTATTACAAGTACTCATGAGGCTTCTTGGTGGTATTAATACTTTACATGCACATTAGCATGCTTGTTATAGGAACAAAATAATTAAACGCCCCTGATGTAGCTGACTTGGTGTTAATGTACAGCTTTGTTTTGTTGTTGTGGACCTTCCATCTCCATTTTAGTCATAAAATAAAGAAGAGATAAGTTTGCTCTTAAAGTTTCCCTTGAGTCTCTCATATTTGATGTCAGTCCAATTAAACCCTGATAGTCCCTGTTCATGTACAGCTTCCCTGTTCTCTGCCTGCTCCTGTCCCGACAGCGAGATATAACATCTGAGATGGAAAGATACCTCACAGCCGTGATACTATTTCTTAAAGTGCCTGACACGTATTTGTGTGCATATTTGATAATGCTACATGCATTCGACTCATTTCCATCCCTCCTCGGCTCACATTTCGTTTCGCTCGCTCTTGTAGTTTTGTTGTTTGCCTTTCATTATTTTCTTCATTAGCCTGAACAAACATCTTTGTTAGAATTCTCTTTTGGGTATCACTCCTTGTCAGCACATTTCCACTTCCTTGATCTGAGACAGCGGGAGAATCGGAGGGAAAGAGAGAATCGGGGAGTGAACAAATTAATTGTATTATTTTAGCTTACAAGCTAAATCCTCGGCATAAATGCAGGAGCAGCTGCGGTGCATTTTGCAGGGAGGAAAGCAGGCGGCAAATGAAAGACAAGAGACTTAAGAGTCAGAAACTGAGAGATGGAAGTAGGAAGATGAAGTGAACAGGGTGGAAAGACCAGTTCGGTGCAGGGCTTGCATGAGTGAGAATCGAGCGTTGGTGGTTTTGTAAGAAAAGGAGAGAGTGATGGAGAGCAAGAGCACAGGGAGGGAGGTAGACCATAGCCCTGTTCAAGTTCAGTGGAGTGGAGTATTTAATCTAACATGATGAACGAGCTATTGGAAACATCATCCTCCCAGCTCCTCCTTCAACACCCCTACCCCATTTCTCATGGACCGTAAGCCCCGTGATGGAGCTGTGGTTAAGGTCACTTAAACACCAAGGTAAAGAAAGTCAGACAGTGCGCAAAGTGTGTCTCTCACACACACACGGTTACTCTGAGAACCATCTCTCTGCCATGCCCTGCATAGGCAAATTGGCACAAGCAGAGTGACTTGTTTCGTGTCTTATCGTGTCGTACATCACAAGTGTTGCCCACTTTGTTTTCACTCTGGTAGCTGAGGGATTGATTGATGGTTGAATGATCATATTTCTCGCTGTCATCTTGTGTATAATTTAGAATTCCTCCCAGTTCCAAGTTAAATCTTAGCTGAAATGAAAACTTTCAACATGCAGTAGAGCCTTTCCTGGTGGAAGGAGGGGGGGGGGGAGAGTACACAATGAGATTGCGACTGAAATTTTAATTAATCTTTGCTTTAATTAAATTCTCTGCTCTTCACAAGATCTTCTCTGTGAGACTTAACATCATCCAGAGACTTCGAGGCCGTTTTGTAGCACTGATGCTGCGACTGAATTTGAGATCAAGGCTCTTCGTTTTTTGTCTTCATACCTGATTTAGCTGAAAGATAACAAATTCAAATCTTTTGCTGTGTAACAAGAGCAGTTTACACCTGCCTTTCTTTCTCTTTTCATACTTGGAAGCCGTGATTACAACACTTGCATATTAAGTTGATTGACTAATTACAAATTAAATACTGTTCCTTTTAGCTACTGTTCCTTTTAGCTACTAAATACTATCCTGTGTTCAGTGGTACTTTCCTGTCTTAGCTGCCTGCTGAAATGTAGCAGTGAGAGCACCAAAGGCCGCTTAGTTGCAGAAAAACTAAAACATTCAAGATGCTAAAAATGGTCAGAAGGTAATTGCACTGTGGGGTAATGAATCTCTCTGGGTTCATCAGTACAGACCACTTTTTTGACAGTACTAATTTGATTGGTTATTAACACAATAAGACTAAAACAAGCTTTGGTGAGCTGGTTACTGGTTATGTATTCAAAGACACAACAAACAGAACAAATGTAATCATCAGACTAGCGAGGGGGCAAAAAATATTCAAGGCTCTCCCTGAAAAAGACGTCGTGTTGACGCGACCATATGTTAGTCTGATGGTGCCTTTCTAGATGTTACCATGTTACTTGCACAGATTTCTCTTGTCATATTACGTACTGTGGATGATGAGAGATAACCAGTCTGCACATCATCATTCTGAAACTGGAGAGAGAGTTTTGCAGATTGTTGAACCTCTGCCTATCTTTACTTCTGAGAAACTCTGCCTGTCTAAGGTGCTCTTTTTATACCCAGTCACGTTAGGCCTCTTTTTTACTAGCACCTGCTCGACTCGACTTGACTTTATTCAGTTTCAGGCGTTTTAATGTGGGTGGGATTGTTATAGCAAGGCGACCTCAAGTATCATGACTTCATTTGTATGATACATACAATGGAGGGCATTGAGGCGATTGTATACCAGCTGGTTGATCTGTCACTAAAACGTCTGCACCTCGTCGTGTACCTATTGACTTAGCTTGGAACTCTTGCCAAGTAGGTACTATAAAAGGTACTTGGTACTTGGTACTGGGGACTACCACCTAATGGAAATCCCTAAGAACAGAGTCCAGCTGAGGCCAGGGGCCTGGGGTGGCCAACTCCAGGCCTCGAGAGCCGGTGTCCTGCAAGTTTTGGATAACACCCTGGGTCAACACACCTGAGTCAAATGATTACTTCATTACCAGGCCTCTGGAGAACTTCAAAAAATGTTGAGGAGATAATTTAGTCATTGAAATCTGTGATGGATCAAGGACACATCTAAAACCTGCAGGACACATGCTTTCGATGGATGGAGTTGGACACCCCTGGAGTAAGGCGCTAGTGGAAAAGAAGCATTACTGACCTCTTGCCAATCTGAATATAAAAGCGTTTCGCTGCCAAAGGTTTGTGTCTCTGTTCGCAGTTGTTGTCTATCACATATAGACAGCCTTGAAGCCTGCGCTGCCATCACACTATTTTCAGTAACATCGTGAGTCGAGAAAATGGACCAGACAGCATGTGAAGCTAAAACTGAATGTGACCACAAGTTGCGACTAGACAAAAGCTCACGGTGGGGTTGCACTTTCAATAATTTTAACTTTATTGTAATCAAACACCATCATGCAGTAAGTTTACACCTGCTGCAGTGCCCAGCAAACACGTTGCTGTTCCTAGTCATTGCTGCACGCACACTCAGGACTCATCTGATCTCAGCTGCACACAAATAAAGATTCATGACTGTCTTGTGTGTTTGTGACACTGTCGTGTGTTGTCAGGTCTGTGGGCAGACGCTGTCAGCTGTAGTCAAATGAAGGTTGCACCGAGAAGATTACTTGCGATGCTTCTTGTAGCTGTCTGAAAGTGGTATTAATTGTGTGTTTGCATGCTAGCATTTGTTAATTAGAACAAAGAGCAGCTGAGGCTGATGGGGGAAATAAACCAAATGAATCTGACCTTCTACTGGAGCTAGAATAAAAGTTTCAGAATAATCAAAGTCCCCCTGATTGAGGTCTGTGCATGCTAAGGTCCGGGTGGACTGACGCTCGTTGGAGTCATGTGCTATTAGTTACAGAAACCTATGATCTTTATGTTTTTTCCAGACAATCTCACGATGGAAGAGCTGTGAGAGTCTTAAAAGTCTTTACAGCTACCTGCAGGATCCCCAGTCAAGCTCTGTGAAAATGTTTTAACCAAATGACCAAAAATGTGTCTTTTATTGGTTGTTGGTTGAAACGCGCCCTCAACCGACTTTGAGGAATACAGAAATTGAAGACATCAAACTCTTGTCTTCATGCGTTCATGTGACTTCCGTGTTCTCCACCCTGTCGCTGCCCTTCGCTGCCTCGCCGCCCGATGTTTAAAATAATCAAATAGTCTTTTGTCTCCATGTGTGCTCTTTTAAACTCGCCTACCTCTGTGTGAGACGGTGTTACCCTGCATGCTTTTAGAGCAGCTTTAAGTGGTTGAGTGGTCATGGAATTGGAGATAGACGTGGAGCCCTGCCTCTATTTGTCTGGGTTTCTTTCAGAGCGGCTCTGTGCTGAGAAGCGACTGACTTGGAAAGCTCTGAGAGAAATAATTGGAATATTCCAAACGGCCTTTGTGCAGAATTCACGAGGTTAAGCGTGAGCGAGACTTTGTCCTTCACGCCTTGTAACAGTTCTCGAGATTTTGTTGATATGAGCTGATTTTTTTTTTTTACTTTTTTAAAATAAAAAATTAGTTTCACCTCCCTGAGATGCTTTGCATATGGACCACAAGTAGTAAGTCATACACATGCGTGAGAACATTCGCCTTAGGGCCTTTTCCCCTCTCTCTCCTCCTATAAGCGCCATTAATGCCTCCTACCCCTCAGCAGTTGTAAAAAGGGTTATTTTTTTTTACCTCTAATGCCTTTGCTTCTTCTCTCCATCCCTCCATACTTGGTGAATTAATTGGAGAGGGCAGGAGGCTGCAGCACATATTGGGTAGGTAACGAGTGGTGAGGGCTGGACGGCCGCTAACACCCAACTCTCTAATTGGCTGCCCGAGTGAGATGAGGGTCATTAGATATAGGTGACTGCTTTGCCCTCTCGGCACATGCATTCAGACAGGCGTGAACACTGATGCCTGCATGCACGCGTACACATGCAGACATCCTTCTGCTGTCATTTATTTTTCTTCCATGTAAATCGTTTGTCCTTCTGCGGGGCTTTTCGTGTGTTTTCTTTTATAACGCCACATCGAGCTCCTCTGCTGATCTGAACGGACGGCAACTGCGAGCTTTGAAGGAGACTGCATTTCTACTCCATGACCCCCACGCTCTCATTACAGCGTCATGCGTCTTCAAACCTCTGAACGCGCTGAACTTAAAAGAGCAACAACTGTACACGGCTGTAATTGATAGGAGAGAGAGGCAAGTTTTTGCTGCCCTCGAGGCCCTCGCGTCAAAAGTTTCAGCTCAATTAGGACCTGGCCATACAAGCCTCACTCTCACATTATCTCTCTCTTTCTCTCCGTCGCTTATGTCATCCTCTTGTGAAATCAAAGGGTCTTAATTACTCATAAAGCTTCACGGGATCTCCGCATGACGCTGCCTCGTTGTCCTCTCCTGGTATCGTTGCGCGGAACTGTGGGACGGGAGAATAATTGGTCGCGCTTTTCACTACAGTCCTCTAAATTTGTTTGAAGTAGTCTAATTGGGGCTAACGATGGCCAAATGAAGATTTTGACAACATTAGCCTCAATTGATCCAGCCCACACAATAGCAAAAAGATCAGGCTGGAAATGCTGCAGCATGAAAAAATATTTAAGTAAACTTCCATCTTGGATTGCAATCTGTAAAATCTGGCTGCTCTGAGAAGGTGGTTGCTAATTATTTAGCAAGAGATATGGCAGCGCTCTTCTCCTTCACACACACAAACACGCGCACACACACGTGCGCGCGTCTTCTCACCGCTAGGTCGTGCGTTTCCAAAAAAAGCGCCTAATCAGCGTCGATGGCGTAGATTCATTTCCTCCTTTGTTTGGGCGTAATTAGTGCAAATTGTTTTCGCTGCTGAAGAACAGTTAGCGCAGAAAACACACATGATTTATAGCTGGCACAGCGTGGCAGCGTTTAGTGCTCCTCACTTAAGCAGTATTTGTAATTCGCTGTTGGAGTATTTGTGAAGATGGTGTTTTATTCTGGCTTTTTACACACAAACACACGCACTTTCTCTGTCAACTGCTCAGCTGACCCCTCGCCTGTCTCACCCACTCTCAGTGAGGATTATCATGACCTCCCTTCACATGCACGTTCTCACCGGTCTCTCCCTTCCTCTGTGTTCTCGCGCTCTTTGTCACCCTCATCTTTTTGAGTCACGTCTTTTTGGCTTTGTCTCAGTGCATCAGGGATGCTTTCGAGTGTGTATTATTCTTTACTGTAAAGTTGGAACCCCTCGGATTTCGGCTCTGTTTTGATATTTTGCTTATATGTGTGGGAGTGGGTGCGCTTCTTCCGTCTCCCCGTCTGTTTTTCCGTCTCTTTCTGGCTCGGAGCTCTAGGCTATAGAAAATGGTCTAAACTGCTGTGAGTGTTGAGGGTGAAGTGGGAGAAGGGAGGGGCATGTAGAGTTACAGTGGAACTTGTGAAAACTGTGCCTTTGCACATAACCCCTATTTTCTGAAATGTGCCTCAGAAAACATTGAAGCTGAAAGCTCGGGTTGGTTTGGATTCCCGAGATGAAACATTTGGCTTTAACAGAGCTTTGCTGTTATGCGCAGGTATACTCTCCCTATCTCTTTCTGGTTTCTATTGCTTTCTATGTGTCTCACACACATACACACTTATCCCGGTGTATCTCTGCAACACACAAACACGCACACCACATACAGAGGCAGTTTGTGCGTCACTGGTGAGGAGAGGAAGAAAGTCAATGACAGTTCAGCAGGTCCCTCTCACGAGTCTAACATTATATCCACTTCCTGTGTGTGTTTATGTATATACTATATAATATACAGCTGTGACTGTGCTTCTTCCTCAGTGTTGACATTCAAGCCTCATTTGAGTAACAGGTTGCGACTTTAATGAGCTGACCTGTTGATCCCACCTTATTAAGCAGGGTCTGTAATTTGACCAGAAGGGGCTTGAAGTGCTGCCCAGTGGTTGAAGCCAAATATTTGCAGGGCCCCTTAGGGAACATTGTTTTTAATATTTTCTGCATTCATTTTCAACTTGAAGCATATGTCTGTGCTTTAAAAGTGGGGGAAATAAAGATGTACAGGAAAGTAACACTCTTTTAGTGAGGAAAAAAAAACTTTCGCAGTTTGCTTCAGTACAATTCAGAATGCCATGTTAGGCCAACACTTCACAATCAATTTTGATGCTTATTTATTTACTAAGAAGATAAAAGGGGCCTTTAAGAGGCAAATAAGCACAACATTAATAGAGTCCGACCGGTTTGGCAGCAGGCCGATATTAGCTACTTTCCAGTCTTTCAATACCTGCATTTATAATGGTCATCCATCCATCCATCCATCCTTCCATCCATCCATCTATTCATGCATCTATTCTCTTCCAGCTATCCAGTTGAGAGTCATGGAGAGTCATGGAGGGCTAAGAGACAAGGGCCAAGACACAGGCTACACCCTGAACTGGCTGTTGCAGGGATAACAGATATAAATGGACAACAATTCATGGTCACATTCATACATATGGCTAATTTATAATCACTAGATAATCTAACCAAATGTAAGTCTTTGGACTGTGGGAGGAAGCTGAAGTACCTGGAGAGACTCCACAGACATGGGTTGAACATGTAAAACCCACACAGAAAAGCCCCAGACTTCTTTCTCTTTGTAGGAGAACGCTGAGATTATTAGCTTGTTTGATGAGCTAGAATAAAAATTTAAAAAGCAATTCAAAGTACAGTGAATTTTAATTCATTAAAATACTTATTTGCATCCTTATTAAGACTAAGCTGAGAAGATTCAAGGTATTTAATTGTGTACTTTCCAAACATGATGTTAGCGTAAATGTCATGTAATATTAGCTTAGCTTAGCTAGCCTCTCTGTTAAAAATTTAAAAGAAAGACTTATGTTTTGTGTATTCTGAGTTACGAAACGTTTGGTCATGCTTGTTTGTTTTGTTGCAAAGATGCAGGTGAAAAGAATAATGAAAAAAAAAATGTAGAAATAACGAGTGTTTGTGTCCAGTTGTTTCTCTTTGGTTCTAGCCTTAATGCTAGGCTAACGATCTTGTGGCTTTAGCTCCATATTTAACAGTGAGGTAAACACTCAATCCTGTAATGTAAGAAGAGGATAAACGGTTCCTTTTTATATTTTTTGCTGAGAAAATGTGAACAATCTGTTAAATGGTTATCATTTTTTTTCTATCTTTGTGTTTGTGATTTTCAGGATTACAAAGCGGGGCTGGCTGTCGCTGAAGTGGAACTGACCGCTGCCAACATCAGAGACGTGGACCGCAGGGGCTTTGAAATCAACACGCCCTTCAAAAACTTCTGGTATGTCTACTCTTCATTTGTGTTTGTGCACGGCTGCCTCACCAGCATGTGTACGGCATGTAGCTTGGCATGTTTCTGCACGCTTTTTCCACCACCAAAGAGCTATTCATGCTCGGCTGCACGTGATATTTGATTTGTCTTTTTATGTGTGTGAGAGAAGAGTGCACTCTATCCGTTTGATCTTTCAGCTCTTACCTTAACACATACTCTGCTTCTTATTTCTTTTTCATCTTCTCAAAGACGAATGTTGGAAATGATGGCGCCCCTCGCCTTCGATACAGACTCTCTTTTAGCCAGGTTGACATTGTACACCTCCACATTTGTTTAAATCTTACCATAGGAGGCTGTGGGAAGTCAAGACATGATTTCCAGTTCTCTTACAAACAAATCCTGCAGGATCATCTTCTAATTCTAGCCACACAGTTTAGGAAATGTCCTTACAATAAGTCTCTTGTTACACTTTACTCTAATCTCAGAAGTCATATCTCACAAACCATCCATTACGGCTACAGTAAAGGGTGAGGACAGGGGTTTTAGTTAAGCTGCTCTCATATATTGAGGGTATTAACAGTCACACAGTATGATAAGAGTTTAGGGAACTTTCAGTCAAATAATATTCACATAGTGGCCTCTTTCTTTCTTGTAACAGAGGTGGAGAATTTATTCACCAGTATCTTGTATTTTTTGGGAGTGAATATTAATGAGATGTAGCTGTTTGGAAGAAGTTGATTTCTTTCTGTTTTTGTTCTTTTTGTACGTGCTACCTGCCTAACACCTCACTTCATTTCCTCCCTTCATTTTTATGAAATGTGCAAAAAGAAAACTATCCCTCGCTCCTTATCTGTGAAAAACAAGAGTTCAATTAAGCTGATACAGTCAAATGTGCTGATGAAGGGAGCTGGATGAGAAGTGTTACTTTGTTAGTGAAAATGATTTAAAACACTGTTTTAGCAGAGCCTCTGAAAAAGTGGAGTCAAACTACACAATAACAGCCACACATTAACTGCATCTCTGCTATATTGCAGTGATTGAAGATGCCTCTTTTGTCAGGTCTCAGCAAGTTCATGGCTAAATCCTTGACTTATTAGATGCATTTGCAGTCTTGGCTTAAGTACCAAGTCAATGACAAAAATTGTGAAAACACAACCACGCTTCATCTTCATATAACGGTGTAGATGCCACAGGCAAGAAAACTGCTGAAAATTGAGGGGTGGAAACCCCCCCCCCCCCACATATATCAGCACTGGTGCATAAAGAAAACAACTGCAGTTCATCAACCTCAAAGACAGGTATTTGATTTAGTGCGCACAATTCAGCGTGTGCAAGTTTCAGCTGTTCACCTAATTATATCATCATGATGTTAATTAGCTACTCTAAGCTCATTGTGTTCAGCAGTTTTGTTTCAATATATATGTTTTTTGTATTAAGTGTTGTGGAGTTTCACAGATATATTTTCTAGTACAGGGCATGCACATGTACACTGTGTGCACACACAAGGAGGCAATAAATATACTTATAAGGTGCTTATGTGCAAATATAACCAAGTAACTGTGATATGCGAGTGATCTGGCTCTACAGTTACTCTCTTGTCCCTGTAGGTTCTGGTTAGACCAGGCTTCTGCTGCAGTCACTTTCAGTTGCTGCTTGTTTGTGAGTCTCTGCATTCAGTTTTGTATTTAATAACTGATGAGCTGCCCTTTTGGGTTGAGATCAGATGACTGACTTGGCCATTGAAAAATATCCAATTGCCTCGTGAGACTCCTGCAATATGCTTTGGTTCATTATCCAGGCACTTTTGTAGCATTTGTCTGAATCTGAGCGGGCAGTAAAGCCCTGTACACTGCACAGTTCATCCTGCTGCTTCTACCAGGTGTCACATGGTCATTAAACACTAGAGATGTGTAGATGTTTTCTGGCAGTCTCTAATCCGTCCTCCTTATTCTTAAGTGTAACCAGTAATTGTAGACACTTGATGATGATATTTCTACCTCCTCGAGAGTGTTTTTGACTTGATTAGATGTTGTGAAGGAGTTTTCCAGACTGAGAAAACAATCCTGTAATCATCTAGTTTAGTTGTCATGGTCAGCTGGTCGGTGCATTTATTCTTGAGAAGATTGTTGCAGACTGTTAACTTTGGCCGCTGCTAACGTTTTTGCTGTTTTCCTGGTAGATTTATGTAGTATTTTCTGTGTAATGATGGTCTCCCTCACCTGCACTAACATCTCTTGGTACGTCATATTGAGAGTTCTAGTACCAAATGGAAGTTCTATACTTAATTTTTGATAAAACAGTCCTCACCTGGCCATCATACTGTTGCTGGTTAGGCTCTCCAAATGTATAAAAATGGCTGTAACAATACCTGGTTAAACCCCTTGAATTAAAGTTGCATTTTAATCACTTAAATGACTGTTTGATTTAATATGAGCTTTAAAGCTCAAATCTGAATGAGAAAGAAAACTTTTAACTTGTGGTTTTACACTCGTTGCTAATGTCCCAAACTTCTGAATAGATAATATTTGATATTACTGCCAATTAAATACAGTAATAGAGAGTTTAGTCAAAGCATCACTGCCTCTACAGAAACATATAGCCGTGTATCATCTGCATAACCACAGTAGCAAATATTATGCTGTCTGATTAACAAGCGGCCACATGTATAGTGAGAACATTAACGGGCTCAGATAGCTGCCCTGTGGAACTCCATAGGAAGTGTCACGAGTGGCTGATAGCTGACCTCCAAAGATGAAGTATTTCCTGTCGGTGACCGTTAATCTAAATCATTCAAAAACACAATTATAAAAAGTAAAATACGGACAACAATCTTATCATAAGTTAGCCTAACTATGAAGGTTATTATAGTTAACTAAAACCAAACTAAAAGCTAAACCTAGATGTGGTGAAACTAAAATAAAAATGAGACCATCTGCTGTAGTCACATAAAACAGGGCCATCATCCAGGAACCTGTGGACATTACTGTAATAGCGAAGGCGTTGTCCACTGGTATAATCATAGACTTTGTTCTTTGAGAGGTAAAAATAATAATAAAAATGATAACACGATTTGCCTGTTACACATGGTATAAGAGAAGCAATGCTTCTTCCTACTAATAATACTAAACATTAGTCGTTACTTTTTTGGCTCTCTTCAGATAAATGTGCACGATTCTGAAAACAGCTGAGAGATTTAGAGCTGAAATGATCAGTTTTTTCATAAACAAATTAATCTGCAAGGACTCGATGAAATACATAATTGAGTATCATCTTGGTCTTCTGTAGTAGATGTTGAATATGTTCAGTCTATCAACAGACAAGAGAAGCAATTTGCAAACCTTACCTCGCCTTCAAGGAAACATTGATGGACATTTTTTGCCATTGTAGGATATTTTGCAGACCAAACGATTAATTCATGGCAGACAAACTGAGACTGAAACAAATTGCTCTGTTATGCAACCTGGACAAAACAACTTGACCAACTTTTTTGCCCTGCAACGATGATGCAGGATTTCATCATTAAGCCCGCCCAATCAGCGAGTTACCTGTCGGTCTGCCAGGCTCCATTTTTACTCCTCGTGGTTTTACCCTTTGTTTTCCTTTGGGGTGTAACTAATGAGCAGCCGTGTCACAAAGTTAAGCCTGAGCTCTAATGAGACAAAAGAGAAACTCTTCATAAGTTTGCTTTTACCGCATTTAGCAGCACTCCTGTCAAATCACTGTGACGGAGCATCTTGTAACTCACCGCATCCGCCTCTTACAAACTATAAACATATTGATCATAGCGGGGCGTACACGATCACCATGCTTTTTTATGAAGTCTCCTCTGGGAGCTTTGTACAGGTATCTCTGCCTCTGTAGGGCACAAAGCCTTTCAGGTGCCTCGAGTCCTGTGGGCCTGCGATCAATGAGCGTGCTGCTTGTTTGTGCTGTAATGGCCCATTTAGAATACAACCGTCACAGCTGCCTGGACAAAGCACGGCTCGTTTGTTTGCGTGTGCTTTTTGCACCGTTTCCTCTTTTCAGCCCTTCCTTTTTTTCTTTCTTTCTTCTTTTTTTTGTGTTGCCCGTTGCCTCGCGTAAAGATTTTTATTTTTGCTCTCATTCCTCCACGTGTCTGTTGTATATCCGATCGATCTGTTTGTGTCAGCTCCCTTAATGGTCCCATCGTTTGGCACCTTCGTTAATACGCTGGATGTAATTGCCATTTTGTAAGGACCCCCAAAAAACCGAACACAATAGTGAAATGAGCTCCCGAATAGTTTTGATGAGATGATTTTAGAAAAGGTTAGAGTGTGTGTGTATCTCTGTGTGAGAGTGTGTATCAAATCGATTGGTAGCCCTGGGAGCGTTCTCCTACCTGCTCAAGGTGGGGATTAGTGAGAAATTCATCTAATCACTTTAAGCTGTGGAGACTCACTTTGGCTTTTCTATTGTTTTCGCTGCCGTTAAGTGGACGGTCTGTTGTGTTGGATACAATAGCAAACTTTTAAGAGTAGAGGGAATGACAATGAGGCACAGAGGAGAGGAGACATCGGCAGGCAAAGACGTTCAACTTTGGGGAGAGAGAAAAACTTTGGGCTCATGATCAGAACACACTTGTGCTACAGTAAAGCTGCAGATAAATGCCTAGCTCAAGGGCTTATTGGAGAAAATCCATGTTTGTCTGCTTTGTTTTTTGTTTGTCTGATGTGTATTGAGGTCTTTGGACAGTTTCACAATTTTTCTGCCTTGGACAGAAAGTATTTGGTAATGAAAGCTCTCGGCAGCCTGGTGTTTGGGCTGTTCTGAGTGCGGGAGCTTTGGTTTTTGAAGGACTCATTACTGTAAAGTTTTTCAAATGTAATCTGTTGCCCACTGATTCCTTTCAGCTGCATTGTATCAAGTGAACAGAAAGCGATCTTGAGGTGGATAGCGTAAAAATAAAAAAGCTCTCTCTAAAGCCATTAAGAAATCATTGCTAGAAATCACCAGGGGTAAGCGTTCGTAATTTGGAAAATGACCCTTAAAATGGTGGTTATATTTCTCTAGTCACCGTCCCCGTGTCCATTTCTGCTGCGTTACTGTTTGCACCTGTCTGTGAAAACTGCCGGGCTCCGGTGTTGTATTTGCACATTATTTCTTTTTAACTGTGGATTTTGTCTGCCATCACTTTCAGTGTAATTGTTGTTGAGGTCTTTTTTTGTGTTTCCAATGGGAGGAATGATTACAGTGTCCGCTGAAGGCCACTTCATGTTTTCAGCATGTGTGCTCACACACAGCTTCAGAGTGGAACTCAAACAGCCTGTGGCTTGCGCACACTTCTACTAGTTCATCTAAAAAATAAAAAGTTAAAAAAACCCACAAAAGGCGAGAAAATCTTTAAAAATTTATTTTTTCATAGTTTAATTGAAAAGGATACATGTTCAAATATGTATTACATCTCATGTGCAGAAATTCAAGTCTTTTATGTTTTATTTTTGATGAATATGCTTTGTGAGTCATGAAAAATAAAAAATCCAGTATCTCAGATTATTAGAATTTCATTTTATTTCAAGTTGGAGTAAATTACTTTTCACACAGTGTAAACACAGTGCATCTCTCAGTCTAGTTAAGTCCTAAGAACCATCATCATGGGAAAGACTGCTGATTCAACAGGTGTCCAGATCATGATAATTAACACCCTGCACAAGGAGGATCGCCATAGGAGGTCATTGCTGAAAGGCTGGCTGTTCAGAGTTCTCTACTGAAGTATATTAATGGAAAGCTGACTGGAAAAGAAATGTGTACAAGTAACAGGGATGACTGTAGTCTTGAGAAGATTGTCAAGAACTTGGGAGCTTTCCATAGGGGGACTGAGGGTGGTTTCAGTGCATCAAGCACCAACACGCACAGTCTTGTAAGGTCTTCTGGAAAGGAGCTCCAGCTGTTGTGTTGCTAATGCCATGCCACTCATGTACCAGCGACAATATCGGCATCTTATCTGGGCTAAAGGGAAAAAGAACTGGACTCATACTTAGTTGGCATTCCTCTTTTCAGAAGAAGGTAAATTTTGGATTTCATTTTGAAGCCAAGGTCCAAGAACCTGACGGAAGAGCTGAGAGGCACATAATCCACGATTTTTGACGTCCACTATGAAGTTTCCACAACCTGTCATGATCTGGGGTACTGTGTTATCTGCTGGTGTTCTTGGCGGTTGGTCTACTGTGTTTCATCGTGTCCAAAGCCAACGCAAAATCTGCCAAGTTTTGGACAACGTTTCCATCTTCCAACAAGCTGTATGGAGATATTGCCAAAACTACTACCACATGGTTTGCTGCTCATGTTATTACTGTGCTTTACTGGCAAACCAACTGATAGGAACCCCCAAAAAACAATCTTTTGTCAAGATGAAACTAGGGCTGCACGATTAATCGTTAGAAAATCGCGATCTCGATTCATACTTATGTGCGATCTCATTTCCAAATGACAACGATTAAAAAAAAAAAAAAAAAAAAAAAAAGACGACGATTGTACTGCATTTTGATCCGGGACGTAATCTGCATGAAAACAAGCGCTCACTCTTCCTGCTCAACAAATGACAAGGGCGGAGCCTTATACCACGTGATACAGAAGCTGTGCCGTGTGATGCTAAAATTAGCAGGGAAAAAACAACGGAGAGCACGTCAGGGATGACGAGAAAGTGACAGGAGAAAATCCGTCCCGGTCAACCACCCAAATATCAATAACGGGAACAGCGCTTCCCTATACCCGTCGAACTCCCGCAGGCACAAAGAAATTACGGAGGCTATTACTTATCACCTGACCAAAGATATGGCTCCCATCAACACTGTGCAAAACGAGGGATTTAGGAAAATGATCAACACCCTAGACAAACGCTACACAGTGCCGTCCCGCAACTATTTTTCTATTGTTGCACTACCTGCTCTATACACGCAGCGTCGAGCAACGGTGGAGACGGAATTTCAAGCAGTACAACATTTTGCGGCAACAACAAAACGTGAGACATTTGTTGTTTTTATGTTTATTTATTGTTTTTATGTTCAGTCTCAACTGTTACGAAGTTGATGTGCAGTTAACCCTTTAAAGCCGGTCGGAGCGGACACGCTCCATTTTGCGTAACTATTTTTAAATCCCGGTAGCTCTGCAATCACGTAAGCTAGCGCAATAATTTTTTTTGCATATGAAACCGGAGGAGTTGTACTTACATCTTATGCCATCAGCTTGTCCTAAGTCAGGGTTTCCTTCCACATATAGCTTTGCAAAAATTGCATAAAAAGCACTTGCAGCAACAAAAACATAATATTCCAGAAGCACGCTTTGCCGATCCGATCAGCTGTTCATAACACTTCCTACGTCCATCAACGCGAACTATCGCATGTCCCCCTTGACCTGCCAGGAACCGGAAGTGACGTCATTTTGCGGAAATGTAGTTTTTTACCATCTGGCCTTATGAGCCCATACTTGTGTTTTTAAAAGTTATGTTTGACTTTGTCTTTCTGTGTCGTTTCTGGGATGCTTAGGACTCATATTGCACTGCTGGAAATAGTTTATTTTTATGCATATGCTGTTTTTTTTTGCAAATTTGCATTATAATATTTATTTTCGTTTTTCCTGCAGTATGTGAAAATTGGTGTATTTCAAAAATAAAACTATGAAGACACTTAAAATAAATTTCCTGTGGTAGGAAACTAGTTTGTGCAACTTTTTTGTATTTACAGTTTTGAGGGATAAGCCTCTTAAATTTCTCTAACTAGAAATATATCTTAAAAAAACAAAAACGATTTTCAATTTATTTGTAGTTTATTGCACTTTTTTGCAATTTATGTAATTACTATGCACTTAATACATACATATTATTAAAATCTGGGCTATAATGGTTGTATTGATGTATATCAACTTAAAATGCTCCCAAAAATGGCTCCACAGCATGTAAAAATATAATATAAGCTCTGGCGGACTTGGTTCTATGGTAGGTCTTAAAGGGTCAATAAGCGCAATAAATATTTATACTGGAAAAGAAAATCGTGAGAGAATCGTGATCTTAATTCTAAGCCAAAAAATCGTGATTCTCATTTTATGCAAAATCGTGCAGCCCTAGATGAAACACATCAAAGCCAAAAAATACAGATGAGCTGAAGCTACTATCAAAGCATTCTGGGCTGGACTTCAGCAGAGCTACAGGCCTTGATGCACCGATGCAGTCGATTATGGTACACAAGGCCCAATAAGGTCTTCGGGGTACAAATGAAAAGACTTTTAAGGAGTTGGACATTTCTCTATTGTAGATCATTTTACACAGATGGGTGATTTTAAATTTTTTTTATTATTATCTCTTAGTGATTTTGTTCATTAATAACATTGCAGATGGACATAATGATAGATGCCACTCATGTAGAATAACACGGTCAATTTAGTGGTGTCAGTGACGCGTGGTTAAATAAATTTTTAGACTGCAGGATATGAGCTCTGTGGGATTCTCTCTGTAAAGGAGGGCAACTCTAAGAAGCGATGTTTGTTGGTTTCTTGTCAAGGTCATAGGGGCTGTATTGATTATCCACAGTTAAAAGTGCGTCACTCTCTCCGTAATAAACACCTCTGGGAGTGACTAGTTGTCATGGCCAGATGAATTTTTCAAGAAATATTGAGGTTCTCCATCTTAAACTGGCTGTTACTCAATATATAAGTGCTATGTTTAACAAAAACTATTTCTCATATAACAAGCCAGAGAAACTGAGAATGTCAAGCCACTAGACTTCAAAATTGGATTACCAAATTTGATAGTCATAGGGCTTTTTGTGTAAAATACATTTTCATGAGTGGGGAGTCAAATTAAATCCTTGGGTGAATGAGGAATCTTGAAGCTGACTTCAGAGAGCGGACCATGAAGGCCATGTAGGGCATTTGAAACTTACTGTTAGAGGGTCTTATTTAATGGAATTGCTTGACTTTTCTTCTTGTTCACTCTGTATTTCAGATGAAATATGGAGCTAGATGAGCTGCTTAACTTACTATAAAGACTACAAACCCAATTATAAAAATATCACATTGTGCTCAGAGTAACATGAAGACTCTAGGATGTCATTGTACCTGACAAAGAAATCGTTTGCTATCTATATCTCAAAGAAATTGTTTTCCTCATTTCCTAGTTAAATGTCTCTTAGCTTAGATTTAATCGACGGACGTGAGCGGCATTAAGCTTTATTGGAAAAGAAGATGGCACACGAGTAATGTATTTACACCAATTTTATTAACCATTCTTCCCAACATTCAGTAAATTTCTATAAAAACATTTATATATTTCCATGGACTCGACCATCTTCAGGATTCACTTCCATGGGTGGAAATAATGTCAACCTTGAAGTGACTAAAAATGTAGAACCTATAGCTGTTTGAGCCTGGCTCCAAAAGCAAGTTAATCCTATGATTAACTACAGTACACAACTTTGCATTTTTAAAAAGAACGTTTGTAACCTTAAAGCCTGGAGTTCCCCCACCCCTGGTCTACAACTTTAATGAGTGGCGATATCGTATTGTAGCCTGAATTCCCCCCCCCCATGTTTTCTAGAATAGAATCAACATGCCGATTGCTTTGAAGTCTTTTTGAGCTGGTTTTCAGCTTTGCATTGTGTTGTTGGCTTTGTGTTTATATGTAAATACTAAAAGATTGTGTGTATGGCCTCTTTTAAAGTAACAACCCCAAAACTTTCATGACAATTGGATGGAAAGCACTAGAATGGAAAGATTAGGATTTTAGATTTATGGCGCAGTGCTATTTTCCATATAGTTGAGCATCCCATCCTTACAGTGTATGGATTCAGCTTGCTGACTGACTTTAGTAGGCTTAGCTGATAAGTTAGAAATCCAATTTCTTGTCCGAATATGGTAACTCATAGCTCCAAATAACCAACATTGCTACAGTCAAAATGCTAGGCTTTAAAATATGAATTGAGTCCAGAAACTGGTGGACAACATTGCAAGGGCTATATCTGTCTTTTATACGGCTGAACAGCCACCTGTGCAGAATTTTCAGGACTTGCCAGCACGCTACACTATTTATTCCCAAAGGGGTTGCCATGACATCAAAAAGAGATAGAACATTGCTAACTGGCTAGCTAGCTAGCATTAGCGTTACTAAGAAAGTTTGGTTTTACTGGTATTGTGTCTTCATGTTTCTCAGGAATGTAGTTTTTATTTATTTTAAGGTTTAGGTTTTGCGCACCTAGTTTTCTTCTTTAGGTTAGTTTCAGCTAACTATGATAGCCTTTGTTTCACACTCAACTTTTTAACCTTATTTGAGTAAAGCACTGAATGTAGCCACACTTGACTGTGTGAAAAGCACTTCTGCAATAATAATAGCAAGTATTTAGTAGCTACTTGCTATTATTACTGCCTAAGGGTGTGATTTAAGGCCCTCGATTAAATGACTTTCAGCTTTTCTAAATGGCCAGATAATTACATGGAAGCAGCATGAAATAGCACCAGAGGATATAAGGTTGTAGCTGTTGCTGGTAAGGGTAATTGACAGATTTCATCAGAATACAAGACTGCTTGTAAAATGTCCAACTTACAGTGCAGATGCAAGAAATTATTTACCATTAGCTTGTAAAGCCTGGGGCTCGGTCACTCAGGCACAGCTGGCTGCCGGCGGAGCTCACGGGCGCGTCACTGCAACTCCCCCTGGCTTCTGCTCCGCGGCTGCTGAATGAGCTCTCATCTGGGACTCTCCTTAGCTCTTACTGGGACAGTGGCGCGGCTGCCCCTCTGTGGGTCTTCCTTGGTCTCTTGTGTTCTGGGTGCCTCTGGATGTCTGGAGTTTTGATCTCCTCCATACCTGCTTGATACCATAGAGGACAGGGCTGTGGCTCCCCACACTCTCTAGCAGATCATTACATGGAGAAACCTTTGGAATGCAAGCATGCTGATCCACACAGGTATGCACACAGGTGTACACATGGGTATTCACAGATGCGGACTACAGCTTTCTTGGCTGCTGCCTCAAAGCACACTGTGCGCTGTCTATCTTGCGTGCTGCACAATATCGTTTATTATTTAGTAACTATTGATATCTATGACTAGCTAGTTTATTGTGATGGTGCTTTTTTTTTTTATTATTATTATTATGTTGCTCTTTGTTGTTTGCTGTCTCCCCTGTTTTTTTTGTTTTTCTTTCTCTCCATACAGGTGACCCAGGAGTTTTTTTTTTTTTTTTTTTTTTTTTTTTTTTTTTTTTCTTCTCTCTTCCCCCCCCTTCTCACCGTCTCTTCTCCCCTTTGGTTTTCTTTCTTCCTCTCCCCCTCTTTCTTTCATTCTTTCCCCCTGTCCTATTAAAAAAAAAAAAAAAAAAGGCTGACAAAGGATGAACTGAAGCTCCGCCATCACGTGATGTCACATGCTGCTGTTTCTGATGTCACTTCCAAAAAAAAAAAAAAAAAAAAAAAAAAAGCTTGTAAAGCAGTATAACCTCTCAATCTCATCCATTTTTGGAGGTCTTCATTAACAGAAAACTAGGTGTATGATTCAAATTTCCATTCAAAATTATTTTATTTTCCTTCCGTTTAACGTCTGTTGTCCTTAAAGCTGCAGTCTGTTTTATGGCCTTACTTTTGACCCAGCCTTCACTTCATATCTGAAAAAACTCTGACACCTTCACATACTCCTGTGCCGCCTCCCATCGGTCCCTTTGTGGTTTTTCCGGGGCCGTGTTGCAGTTGAGCAGACGGTGTGAGCAGTCATCTCTTTTGATGGGCCCCGGGCAGAGACCAGTGGGCACAGAACAGCTGAACCCAATCAACCTATCGATCTCGCCTGGGTTACTTGGGCGAGGCTGGCCTGGTGCACATCCTCTGCTCTAGGCTACCCTCACCTCGACACTCACCCACCCACCCTCACCCACACCCCTCTGACTCAACATCTTGAGTCTTACTTTACACTGGTTGCCAGGTTACCATGGAGACCGCTGGTCCCATTTCTCTTGTCTAAGTGCTTCTTTCAGTCAAGCTAGGGTGCTCTCCGTCTCTTTCCCCTCAGTTTTATATCTCTGTCTATCTGTCATTCCCCCTGCCTGTCTCTTTGTCTCTTGCTTGCTCCTGCTTCAGCTTATACGTGCACACAGGCTGCTTGTTACGCACATTTGGAATACATTTAGATAATACTGAGATAGTCATTACTTTCAGCAGCTTCTTCTTCAAAATGCACGCAAAATGAAACACTGTCTTCCTCATTGGAAACCTCTGCTTTCTGTCCCTGCAAGATGTCTGCATGAGGGCTTGTTAGGTAGTAACAGACTTATACTGTGTGTGTGTGTGTGTGTGTGTGTGTGTGTGTGTGTGTGTGTGTGTGCGCGCACCAAAAAAAAAAATCTATTTACTTTGGAAAATTAATGAGAGCAACATGAGTAGATTGAAATATTTGCAAATGACATGCAGTGCTTGCATATAAGGCCTCTTGAGTATGAGCAATCCCTCTGAAATAAGACCAATAGTTGGAGAAATCTCATTAATCTCATCATTGTAGCTGGGTTATTATAGTGCATGTAAACCTAAGTGACTGTTAATGATGTATTCTCCCAAATATTCTTAATGCGCTTGGCTACAACTAACAAATTGCCATCATGTGGCAGTAATTTCACTTACTGCACCCATGTCAACAGAAGGAGCACCATCTGTATTGCCAAGCTCATCTCACTCCTTTGCCTAGCCTTTTTCAGATTTACAGAGCTCTTGCTCCAACTCGTGCTGGAGCAACAGTGTAAATCTGATTTAAAAATATATACATATATATTGAAGCTATAAATGGGTTATGTTTATCCTTTTTTTTTTTTCCATCAGCACTTTTTAACTTTTCTGGGTCTAATGTAGAAATAATATCCTGAAAGAAAGGGGGAAAAAAACACTCCCGCATTAGAACTTTATAGATTTTAGAGGTGCATGGTGAGACATATTGATTTACCTGCCCCCTTCCCTCCCCCCTATCAATTTCACCAAAGCTATTGCAATCACACGTAGGCATACACACTTAGCACCCCCGTTCCCCTCCAAAACTACTCCAAATACTGCACACCCCCATAACCCCTGCCAAGCGATACTGTGCTGTTTAATTGCTCTCTCAAATCAAATCAATAACAGTGAGGTATGTATTGGGTGGGGGCAAAAAATAAAATAAAAAAATCAATTGTTGCAGCTTCACGGCCGAGTCAGAACGCGAGAAGCAGGAGTGGATTGAAGCGGTGAAAGAATCGATTGCCGAGACACTCTACGACTATGAAGTGGCAGAGAAGATCTGGTTTAAAGAGGCCAATAGAAGCTGCGCCGACTGCCGCGCGCCGCAGCCGGAGTGGGCGTCGGTCAATCTGGGTGTGGTCATCTGTAAGAAATGCGCAGGTAAGGAACACAGGTATGCTTCTCTGCTTCTTGTGCAGACACACACATGCTGGATGGAGGTGGGCATGCTGCTGATAATAAACATAATGTACATGAATGTTTTTCAGAGTCACATTTTTGTGCCAATGAAAGCCGCCCGTCAACAGGGTTAATTTAAAAGCTGCGATTCCTCATCTATGAGGATGGATCCTTGGATTATTATATTTAAGCAGCTGAATGATGAAAACACATAAAAATGTTTTCTATGGCTGTGAATCAAATAATCTTTAAATTTTTTCTGGGAAATATCATGGAAACAAGCCCTGGGCCTTGTAATATTTGTCAGCTAATGCAACAACTACTGCAGATTAATGGCAACACCCTATGTTAGGTATGTTTGCCAATAACTAATTGTTTAATTGCAGACATATCAGTAGCACGGTGGTTTTAACCCCTATTAGTTATTGTAGAGTAATAATTTAAATACTGCGTATCAGTAGCAGATGTGGAAGTTGTTATAAATTAATTATGATTAAAAGTCTTTCTAAGGCCTTAGTGAGGCCCCTTAAATGCTCACTGGTTTGTTAGGCCTACAAACCAGTGAGAAACCTTCACTCACTTGGGAAACAAGTATATTCCTTGACCAGTTGGCGAGTGGTCGTTGGAGGTTGCTGGCAATCTGTAGGTGAAACTGCTAAACAAAAACCTCATTGAAATTGCTTAAATGAAAAAAAAATCAAATTAAAAATGATTTATCTAAATATTTCTTATAAATAAAGTTAATTGAGCTTGTTGAATTGAACTCTTATAATGTAGAGTTCTGCAATAAAGTAATGACGACTTTAATAGATGCTTTAAAATGGTTAATAAGCAGCCGGTGTGCTTTTTACTATCCTTAAAGTTGACTGTTTATCTGGACGTAGCATTTTCAGTGGGAGAAAACATACACATGTGCAACCATTCATGTGTGTTTGGGGGGAATCACAAGTTTGCACTATGTGGCTATAAAAGCTCACAAGCAAGGCACAAAGCAAACCAGCTGGAAATGCCAGCAGAATATTATTTCCTCTTGTCTCTCTGGAGTCATAACTTATGGAAAGAAAAAAAATAAACACCACACCGCGTGTAAAAAGTTATGACTGATGCTCAGAGACGTGCCAAATTAAAAAGGGATGCATGTTAGTGCTCGGCTCCTCTCTGTGCATGTGTGGTCTGATGTGTGTGCCTGTCTGAGCGTGTGCTCTGACCAGGAGGCTCTTTTGGAATAAGATCTCAGGTGATAAGCCACATATGGGAGTTGGCGTCTGGCCTCTGGCCTCTCTAATCTGTTTGGCTATACTGGATGGCTCAGATGAAATGACAACAAAGATTAAGCCACAGGCGAGAACTTGGGGGATCCCGAACTCCTTCTTGACCCGCTAAACATGATTAGAGAGACGTGGCAGCCATGCTTGATGTGCAGGGATATCTTGTTGGTGTGTAGGTGTTTTTCTTTATTTTTTTTATTTGTGTGTGCATGCCTATACACCCCATCTTCCCGCTCCAGATTTCTCCCAGAGTCATGCAATTTAATGCAATTCTTCACCTCACCTGTGCAAAGCCTGTGTAATTGGTACACATCAGATATCCAACATCTCCTTTCAAACAGCCTTAAATGATTTCATTTGCTGAGGTGTTTAATATTACATTTTGTCGGCACGCCGGGAGCAGGAGGGGTGGATATTTGCTACGAGGGAAGCTGTCCTCACACTGTGCTCTATTTTAAATTGGGCTGTGGTCCATTTGGAATACCAGTGACTGCTCATGCTTTTAATTAGCGATCTGCTTTATTGTCATGCACAATAAAGAGAAATGCTGAACAAGAGGAAGAGGAAAGAAGTAATGAGGAGGCTAATGGTAAAAATGATCCCAGATTGGCTTTTCGTCTTTTCATGCTAAGACTGAATGGATTTTAATATTCTTCAGCTTCAGTCTTTGATATGAACAGCTTAAAACTGCAGTATTTTCTCTGTGTTTACATACACTTTAAGAATTGATAGGGTCTGTTATATTCAGAGAGTATTAAATTAATAATAGTGATTTTTTTCTCTGTTCATTAATATTTACAGTGTTATCTAATCACAAATGCAGTAATACATGCATTTGTTCAAAGATGTTTTTGGATACTGTCCGCGTCTACCTTGAACACTTTGTAAGATAACCTTGCCCGGTCTTCTAATTATCTTTGAATTTTTTTATTTAAAAAAAAAAAACAACAAAAACTTTTATTTCTAAAGTAATCTAAGGAGCTTGGATAGAAGATGCCTGGACTACTTTAAGTTTCTTGAAGGCGTTTCATCTGAGAAGCTTCTTTGGTTCTAAGAGTTCTCCAGCTCTAGTTGGAGTTGTATCTTTAGAGGGCCGTTGACTCACATGTGCTGTATCTAATGAGCCATGGTGAGAAAAAGGGTGCGGGTCATTATCAGCAGAGGTTTGGGGTAAAACCATTGCGGGACCTTACCTCGCCCTATCATGTGACTTATTGAGATGAACTGACACATGATGTGAGTGGTTGTAGAGGCGTCTTGGAAGGGATCTCAAAACTGGATTGTAGGTGGCAGACAGTTGGTGTCGTAAGCCACCCCCTCTGTTCAAGGATGACCGTTCACTGTGCACATGGATGGCTTCTTTCACTCCTCTTTCAAACCATCTGTCTTCGATGTCCTAAATGGGAACATTGACATCCTTGAAAGAGTGACCTTTATCCTTTAGATGTAGACGTACAGCTGAGTCTTGTCCTGTGGAGGTGGCTCTTCTATGTTGTGCCATGCCTTTATGAAGTGGCTGTTTGGTCTCTCCAATCTTGAGTTCTGAGCTCTCCTCGCTGCACTGCACACACTACGTTGTTTAGTTTGTGTTTGGGAGTTTTGTCCTTGGGATGACCCATTTTTTGTCTGAGTCTATGGCTGTGTCTGATATACACTGGGGATGTCGTGCTTGGAGAAAATTCTCCTGAGTTTCTCTGATAAACCTGCTACATAAGGAATGACAGTATTCTGTTTGTCCTTCTGATTCGCCCTAGTTGGTGTCTGACCTTGTTTACTGGGCATCTTTTCTGATTTGATGAAAGCCCAATCAAGATAACCACATATTTTAAGAGTTTTCTCTACGTGTATGTTCCTTTTCTTTCCCTTCAAGCTTAGAGGGAACGTTTTATGCCCTGTGTTGCGGGGTCTTGATTACTCCAAGTTTAAGAGTAGGTACTGGTCTTCTGGTAAACTTCAATGTTGAGGTTTCCATTCTCCTCAGTGAGCGCAGCACAGTCCAGAAATGAGAAACTGTTATCCTTTGTATCTTCCCTGGTGAACTTTGTTTCTGTCCACTGAGTTGATGTGAGAAGTGAAGGTTATTACTTCTTGGGTAGTTTGGTCATTTGGTTTTAGAACTAAAGAAGGTTCTCAGATGAGAGGTGAAACTTAAAATCCAGTCACTTTTCTTTCCAGGCTCCTTAGATCACCATGACCTGACGACTGAGAAGCTACACAGACCTATTTCTCAAGTATATTTTAGCTGTTGTTTTCTCAACAGGATCTGACTGATCTTACTAAAATATTTTTATTTGTTTGTTAAAAAGTTGGTAAAAACTATTAGTAACTGTCTGGGGTTTCCTTTCTTTTTTAAATAACGTCTTAATATTACTAACCCATTTAAATCCTGATAACACTTACCTGATGCGTTATTTATGCTGTGTAACTATAGCAGCTAGCTGTCTGGTAATTCAAGTTACTGAACTAAACCTTATCCGTGTTTTGAGCATTGGTGCAGTTGTCTGATAAACAGCATGGCTTACTGTCTGATTAAATGAGCTAACACCCTTCCAAGATGTCAGGCCACATCTTGAGTGTATTTCATGTAATTTGTCTGTATTTTTGTATGTGCAATGCACCCATACACTACAGATGTAATAACTTAGCAATCCACTTTTTCCTCTACCTCCAAAAGCTCAAGGTAATATTATGCAAAATGCTAAGATCAAGGCTTCTTGATGGTTGTGTATGACTCACTTTGCTGATGTCACGGTGACCATGCCCCGATTTTACAGGCTTCAGGTCAATCCCACATTTCTCTCTTATTTTATTTCCTCATTAAATTAACTCACCTCTCCATCTATGCACTCATTTCTTTGTGTCCTTATGCTTACTACTCAAGACGGCTGCCATAGGAAATGACAGTGCTTCAAAGACCTTATGCTGTGCTTCACACATATAATGCAATAAACTTCTTTAACCCAAGATGCAACTTGTAGGCATGTCCACTGGCAACAGTTGCCATGGCAATGTGAAATTACAGGGTTCATTGTCTTGCTCTGCTTCCTCATGAGTTGTCACTGAGTGAAGGGGTCGAGAGGGGAAGGAGGGGGAATCCACACAAGCACACAAGGTTGAAAAAGTACTCCGTGTGATGTGGATGGAGTCACCGGGAAAGTTTTTAATTGGGGGTGAAGTCCTTGGTGGGTTGAGCATTAATTTTTTTATTTATTTAATTTTTTTGTGTGAAAGCTGCAGTGATGGGAATGCCTTTTTGTGTGTTGTTTTTTTTCCACCGGAAATATGAAGACATTTACAGCAGCCTATTTATATGAGACGATCTCACTGTATACCTGGCGGCACATGCACATGCACGATTCTTTCAGCTTCATTACCCTTACACAAGTGAAAATGGTCCTGTGGTGTTGCAAAGGCTCTGTGGATGTAGCATGGCAATACTCTGCTGCAAGCACCCCGAATAAAATAGTTTCACTCCTTCACAGGGACAGACTCTTACTCTTTGGCCTTCATTTGTCAAGTTGGACTTCTGATCTCCAAGACTGTTATTATCCCTGACATTTCAGTGTATTTTTCGAGATTGGGAAGAAAACAGATTTAAATGTAACCCTAGACCCCACTGCTGTATCCACCCTCAATATGTGTAGAGAATAAAAAAAATAAATTGTCTTAATGGCAGGGAAGAAGGTTATCTTTTCTTTTCTTTTTTGTCTTTTGGGTCTAATGCTACAGTCACACTAAGGAAAAGAGTGGTTGGAGTCTGCGGCATGACCAGAATTAGTGCATTTGTGTAAAATGAACTTCCAATCTCACTTCCTTTGAAATGATTGTAACCACTCGTAGTCAGATATAATTTTCGAAGACACTTTGGTGCACAATGGAGATGATGATAAAGCAGCAATAAGGTGGACTCAGCTTGGTGTCAGGATGTGGTTGAATAGGGCTAAGTTGGCAATTAGAAGAAATCTGTTTGCATTAACAAATTGATTCACTGTTATAAATCAGTGAAAATTGCAAATCTGTTTTGCATTTCCAAAAGGATGAACTCTGAATGAACAAAGTTCAGTTCAGTGAATCTCTGCAACCTGTCCAAGGGTATACCTTGGACAGGTTGCAGAGATTCACATCAACTTTGTTCATTCAGAGTTCAGCCAGAACTTCGTAGACCTGAAACAGAAGTTCTGACATTCCTTTAAAAACAGTGACGTAGTTGCTGAAGGCTGCTGATTTAATTGCATAGTTACTAGGAATATAACCAGAGTACAACCAGCTAAGTCACAAGTTGAACTTATTTTTAGATTGAATGTATTGTGTTGGAAATCTATCAGTCAGTCCAAGCTGCACTGCAATCGTTTGGAGACAAGTTGCCTTCCGTCACTCGACCCATGCAACCGACCTTTTAATCTAAAGTGATCGCCCAGAGGTCAACCACTGAGTGACCAGTTGGTTGCCACAACTACTTGTAGTTAGTCGCCAAATGCTAAAACATTCCAAGCAATTACCAGGAAAAAGCAGATTGTTCTTAATGGCAAAGAGGTTACCAGTCAATTTTAAGTCTATTGTGACTGAGCTACAACTTAAGAAACATTTCATCTGCTATAAAGAGGAATCATCTTATTAGGATAAAGGTCACTCTTTCAAGGATGTCAATGTTCCCATAGGTATTGTTATTGCACTAATTTGATTGAATCAATCTAAGCGGCAAACTAAGGCCCTGATTTGATCAGATTTATTGATTTGCCAAGTAAAACAAGAACAGAGGTGTGTGATATCTCCTAGAAAGATATTTGAAGTTTGACATGTTTATAGATCTGAGTTTGTTGAACTAATAATATTGTTTAAATAATACATTGGATCATCTTTACGCAGGCTTTCTTAATAGGGTAAGACATTTATGTTCAACTCCTAACCTTAATTATAACTTAAGATAGAGTGTGGATTTTAAATTAACATCACATTTAATTTTGATATACTTGATATTGATGAAGTCCCTGATCTGACTTCACCAAATTAACTAAAAGGGAAACATTTAGTTACCCGCTTTTTCATGCCAGAAGACGCTTCCAATAGTGAGATACCGAATGAGGTTTGAAAGTGAACATGGCGTTCCACAGGATTTAACACTGGGTCCACTAACGTTTGGATGACGTAGCATACGTCGCGTTTGTGACCACTTTAAAACTCCCCTATGAAACTGCATGTGAAGTGACATTTAAAATGAAATGACTTCAGAGTTCATAGTTATTGGTGCTGATGAGGAAAGATGTCTATAAATCTTAGAGGTAGTATAAATGTGGTTCTGTCTAGATGCCCATGAAAGAAAGCGTATAGACTCAAAACTGCTGTGACAGGAAGGGTGGCACCGTCCTTTTGTCTCTAATGAATGCACCAACTGATCACATCAAGCCTGACCAAAATGAGACGTGTCTTGGCATATCAGATTCAAAATCCAGTCTGGGAGCAATTAGACCTGTCAGTTATGTGTCCTGGTGAGTGATAATTTTTTTTATGAATGGCACACGGCTTAATAATAAAAATACATACAGGGTAGTGCTACTATGCCTATGTAAGTAATGCAAATATTGACTAGTTATAAAAAATGACTTCCTAGTTAGCTTTTGTAAAAAGAAATCTCTTAAGTGGCTTATAACTCAGACTTCTCCCACTTGTGTTCTCTTGAACTGTGTCAATATAGCTTTTCACAGCTCATAGCCCCTCATTTTCATTTACAGCTGCTCTACTAGCGAATAGAAGACGGTAATGAGATCATGCCAAATCTAAATATAAAATTATCCGCTATTACACACAGGACAATAATTCACATTCACACATACAGCATGTTTCTGTCTAATGTATTATGCATGTGTGCTCTGTCTTTGGCCATAAGCAACCCCAGAAGCCTCTCGTTCACCCAAATAAACAGGCCGACCAACAAACACAATGAATTACTCATGATTCATTAGCAATTAATGGCCCTCGTTCTCTGCTTTCATTTCCAATTAGGAGAGCTGAGGGGACTAAATATGTCTGTTGTGAGTGAGCGAACGAGCTCGCAGTCATGCTCTGTTTCTCCATCTTGTAACTGCCTGTTTATTGTTTATTCCATCACCAGCATTTGGTGTGTGTTTCAGCACGCCGAGGAGAACACTGTGCATATATGTAAATCGTTATTTTTGCTATTTAATGTGACGTTTTCAGGAACAAAAATGTAGCCTGAGAGAGCCTTGTGAACCCAATGGGGAAATGAATGTGTGAGTCTGTTTGTGTGGCTGTGCGCTAATATTGATGACCGTGTCTTCATGTGTGCCAGGACAGCACCGCTCTCTCGGGCCAAGTATTTCTAAAGTGCGGAGCCTGAAGTTGGACAGCAGTGTCTGGAGCAATGAACTAGTGGAGGTAAATGACATGTGTGTTACTCCTGTCTTTACCTAATCCCATTATATGAAAGCGTATCCATTGTACTAGAACTAATCTAAAAGACTGGGAAGATGCTTGACAGTTCCGCAATGATGATCAATGGTCATTTCAAATCACAGTAATACCTCTGCAAATAATTCTCATCCAAACGTGTCACTTTGTACATGTTTTGCAACCCCTTAGCTCTTTCTGGAAGTGGGGAACAAGAATGCTAACAGTTTCTGGGCTGCTAATCTCCCCCTGGAGGAGGATCTCTACAGAGAGGCTTCTGCAGAGCAGCGGGCCACATTTATCCGCAGGAAATACAGGGAAAGGAAGTACACGAGTGTCCTGGAGGGCTTTAATGACCTGGAGCATCTAAACAAGGTACAGAAATGATGGATTTCATTTATTTCATTTATTTATTCATAAAGCACGTTTTATGGGAGCTGACCAAAGTGCTGTACAGCGTAACAGTTAAACAATGACAGAAAATTAAAAGAAAATTAGGATAGAAGAATAAGAATAAGAACTCTCATACAGTTTCGAAAGCCAGAGTAAAAAAATATGTTTTAAGATGCGATTTAAAAAGAGTAACAGTTGGGGCCTTTCTAATGTGGAGAGGTAGATCATTCCACATTTTCGGTGCCACAACCGCAAATGCCCGATCTCCTCTATGAACCATCCTAGACTTATGTAAGGTAAGTAGCAGGTGATCGCTTGATCGAAGGGCTCTAGAGCAGCGGTCCTCAACCCCCGGGCCACGGACCGGAGTCATTTGGTACCGGGCTGCGAGAGTGAGACTCGGGTGTGAAATGTATGGTTTTCAGGGTTTTTATTGGTTTTAGCGTTATTTTGTTATCGTTTTTTTCATTAACTCTGTTTTCCTGGGTCTTTTCACGTGTGTTATGAATAAATCTTATTTTTTTCGGTACCGGTACTAGTTTTATTTTGTTGTATTTATCCGCGACACATTAAAGGCCGGTCCGTGAAAATATTGTCGGGCACAAACCGGTCCGTGGCGCAAAAAAGGTTGGGGACCGCTGTACTAGAGGGCGTATAAAGCTGCAATAGGTCAGACAAATAGTCCGGTGCCTGGCCAATTAGCACTTTATAAGTCAAAAGTAAGATTTTGAATTTAATTCTAAAACGCACTGGAAGCCAATGAAGGGAAGCAAGCACCGGAGTAATATGTTGGTGTTTCTTCACACAAGTCAAAAGGCGAGCTGCAGCATTCTGTACAAGTTGGAGCCGGGCCACCCATATGGAAAAGAAATAGTAAAAACATATATGATTTACTCATGAAAGTGGCCACTTTCTCATTACTTTCATATATTTTTTTAGTAAGTATACAAAACATACAAGTTTCATTATATAATTTTTCAAGGGATCTTATATGTGTTTTCACTCTTGTATGCTTTTCATACAAGTTTCATACAAGACAGATAAAAACTTTATAAGATTTATGTATATCTTTTCCATATGGGCAAGCTGGACTGACTGACACCCACATATAGTGAATTGCAGTAATCCAGTTGAGATAAAACAAACGCATGAATTGCTCGTTCCAAATTTCTAAAAGATAAAAAAGATCTCACTTTGGATAGGAGCCTTAATTTAAAAAAGGACTGCTGGACAACTGAATTAATTTGTTTCTCGAATGTAAGTTTGCTATCCAAGGAAACCCCCAGGTTTTTTACATGCGTTTTAACAGCACATGTTAGGTTGCATAAGTCCAAATCAGGGGCATTGAAATTACAGCTCAGTCCAAAAATAATTACCTCAGTTTTATCCTGGTTGAAGGTAAGAAAATTTGAGGCCATCCAGGTTTTAACTTCGTCAAGACATTTGACTAGCGATTCCATGGGCGTGGAGGTGTTTCTATTAAACTGAAGATAAATCTGGGTGTCGTCGGCATATGAGTGAAAGCAGATGTTATGCTTCCTAAAGATTAGGCCTAGGGGCAACATGTAGATTGAAAAAAGAATTGGGCCTAATACGGAACCCTGCGGGACACCACAAGTAAAAGGAGCTGGGGAAGAAATAAAATCATCAAGGCTCACGGAAAAAGTCCTCTCGGAGAGGTACGACCTAAACCATTCCAAGGGGATACCTTTGATACCACATTGCTCCAAACGGGAGATCAGAATGCTGTGGTCAACAGTATCAAAGGCTGCAGTTAAGTCTAGGAGCAGGAGCACAGCTGGGTCTCCTGAGTCAGTGATTAATAAAATATCATTAAGTATTTTATGTATGGATGTACTGGAGCAAAAGAAGCACCAACTGAAACTGAAGCTATAGAAGTCATGTTCTGAGGTGTAGTGGCAGTCATAAATAAATGACTTCATGAACAGTTTTCTGTGAAGAAGAGTTCAGCTGATATGCCAGTTTACTGACATTACCGCTATTGGTGTTGGTGTGTTTGTAGGCTGCACTGTCTACACTATCTGCAGTGGTGGTACTGTGCAAAAGTCTTGAGCCACACCTCAATTCTTTGTATTGCGTCCAAGGAACCCAGCACTCTTGAGCAGCAGTAGTTGGACACTGGCTGCTTTTTCATACATTTTTACTGAAAATTGTATCTTTAGGCACTTTGTTAAAAGTCAGTAACTTAATGAGTTGGTGGCTAAATAAAAAACCGAGAGAATTATAAGGGGAGTGTCCAGAGTCATTAGTTAAGCATGGCGGTGTTGGAGATCTTGTCAAAATTTAAGGAATTATGAGCACAGAAATGTACCATCAGATTTTGATTCGCCACATAATACGTTTGCTTGACAACAGCTTCATTTTCCAGCTTGACCATGATCTCACACACACTCCCAGTGCAGTAAAAGCATACTTGGATAGAAAAACACTCAGTGAAACACTATCAGTCTTGGATTAGTCTCCCCAGAGCCCGGACCTCAACGTTATTGAAGCAGTGTAGGATCATCTTGACAGAGAACCGAACAAACGGCAGAAACATCCAAAGAAGAGCTCTGAATGCCCTTCAAGACGCGCAGAGAACTATTCCTGAAGTCTGCTTAAAGAAATGACAAGAAAGCTTGACTAAGAGAGTTCAGACTGTGTTGAAGAATAAAGGCGGTAAAACCAAATATAACTTTCTGTACACTGTATAAAGTCTGTTTTTGACTTATATCTTTGTACATCATCTAATAAATCACTTCCCCTATTTCCCCATTTCCCTGGCAAAATATAAAGAAACTAGAGGTGGCACAAGACGTTTGTACAGTACTGTATTTGTTGTATCTGTGCTGACTCAGTGTCTTAGTGGTAAGTTGGTAACTCTATCCATCCGTTTTCTTAACCACTTCTCCATTTCAGAGTTGTGAAAGGGCTGGAGCCTACCCCAGCTGCCATACTGCAAAAGGCCGAGTATACCTTGGACAGGTTGCCAGTCTGTCACAGATGCTTATTAGTTTGTTTATGAATTTTCCAGCAATATAATCTTACAATGATGTCATCATGTACAGAATATAAGCTGATGTCCCACTTTCTGAAGTTCTAACAGCCTAAAAATCACCATCAGCCACAGAAATCAAGTATTGATCGTACTCTGCAAGGAAATAGAAGAGACTTCTTCTGACTCCTCTAACCACTTTAAACAGATTAGAACATCTAACAGTACTCTGTGTATGTGACTTGATGGATTTTGTCTGCCTTTCTAAGCTGAACAAATGTGGCGAAGGTACAGCAGGTCCACAGCCGACTACCCTCATAGTCCTGAGCATATAGCAATGCCCTTAACATTAAAGCTGCCATTGACTTTGTCTTTAGGCAAAGACACGTATGCTACACCAATAACCACATTGCTCTGTTGACTTGTGGCTTCTGTCTTAAGTCTGCAGTCACTCTACCTGCCAGTTTTAAGTTTTCCACATCAAAAATGCCAGGTTAAATATTAGCACCAGTCAGCATATGTTTACAGGAAACAATTATCCTTTTCTGTAATGTTGTTCCCCCAAGATAAATGTGTAAAATAGAGTCCTCCCCACTGCATAATGTAAGTAAAACATAAAAAAAACACAACCCTTGCAGACCTTCAGTGTAATATTTCTCTGTCTGCTTAGCTAAGTAATTTTAATTAATGATGGGCAGTGATAGCAGGAGTTCCCCAAGCATGAAATCTGTTTTATAGCTTCGTTTGTACCTTTAAGGAAAAGTGCACATGGTACACTCCATAAGCTAAATCCACTAAACTTGAGAAAGCCCATATTTTCCTGACCTTTTGACCATTGGTAAATCCGCACTTTAAGCCTAAAGATGCCAAAGGAGAAGTCTTATCGATCTCAAGTATAGGCATGTTGGTGCTTAGGCCTTGGGGTTTAGGGTTTATTGCTGCTGTAAAAAAAGAAAAAAAGGAGAGGGTCTGCTTTTTCTGGCCTCCTTTTAAGAGCTCTAAGCAGTGAAGCAGTTTCCACCGGCATCAGCATTTACGCAGATCAGCCCCCTTGTATTGTTTTCCTGCACCGAAAGAGGGGAAATGGAAATGTAGACAGGGGGAATGAGGCGAGAAAGTAAGGAAGAGATATACTAGCTAGCTAAGTGGAAAAGTGGATTAGGATCCACAACAGAAACGCTTGGGTTGGTTTTATTACGACTTTGCCAGCTTTCGCGCGAGCGTGCGCTTTGGGGTGTGCGGCGTGTACATGCGTGTGAACATGTGTGCTCCTTCACTTGAGATGTGTGAATTTGCTGTTCTAGTGGGAGCTCTTTGCAGGCGGGTGCAGGAGGGGAAGTGTAACACAGACGGAGTGCAGCACCCCGAAAGAGTCAAGCCACTGGAGAGGTAGGGGCGTTTTAGTGTGTGAGTGCACGAGGGATGAATGCAGGGAAGGGCTGGAAGTGGCCTTGACACACTTGAAGTGTCATGGAGGCACATATAGAATACGATACATGCAGCTAGGTCTATCAGTACGTGGACATTAACACAATTCTAGACTTTATTTACTGCAAAGGACTTTTATTCAAGTCTTAAAAACAATCCTTATATTGTAAATGAAGCTGGTGTGTCCAGTTATTCTTGGGTACTTATAAAACTGGGGTTTGTTTAACCACTTAAATTAAAACTGAAAGCCTGAACATCAATCACATGTTAATTCTTTCATTTAAAATCTACTGTGGTGACCTGCAGATGTAAAATATGTGCGCCAAAGTGCACTAAAACACTAAAAAGTCTTCAAAGCAACTCTATACATCTCCACACAAACTAATGAATCACAAACAACGTGTTTAAAAAAAAGAGACCAAAAAAACCCAGTATTTTTAACATAAACAAGGACACTGAGTCTAATCTCATCGGACACGCTGTTCCACTTCTGTGTCACATTTACTTACTGTAACACAAGCGCGAATATGAAATAATGAAAGCTATATAAAACCTTTTTCCTCTGGGACTCCTCTCGGGACAAAGACAATAATACTAGCAGTTTCCTTGTTGACATTCAAGCAGTTTTTCTGAAATCATGCGATGGCATTTCAACAGGTTTTATGGGGCTCAGGGGTCACGAGATTTACTCAGCGCATGCCGCAAATCACCGTTTAAAGCGTCATTTCAGGTAATGAAGTAAAGGTAGTGATTTATAGGTGACTGCGTCAATATGTTCGCTTACATAATCCCAGCAGTGTGTGTTGCGATGGGATTCTTTTTGTTTGCAACCCATCATTTTTTCCCCCTTCATTTAATGCGTACTCTTCATCCCGCTCCCTCTCTTTCTCAGTCCCATTTCCCCTCCATTAGAAGCTCATATCCTAGTGACCTCCACTAACTCTCCGCAGACCACATGACCTAGAGAGTGCGGTGTCAAAGGAGCTTCTTATATCATTACACACCCTCGCACACACGCACACCCTAACCCTCTTGTGGCCACGGTAATTGCTATGACACGGAAGGTCATTTCCAGAGACGACACAGAATAAGGCCAAGTTGCAAGGGACTATTTTGCCATAATCTGACCCCATCTTCCGTGTGCGGGAAAAAGACAGAGGCGCGCGCGTGTGTGCACGTGCTAAAGTAATTATAATTTTTTAAAATCTTTCTTCACATTAATTTTCGGTTATTGTGCTACTGATGAAGATATCTATTTTTTTTGGCACAGCTCTGGGAACACGCATATTTGAACATCTTTATCTCAGTGCAGGGCCTTTGTGTGGGTGGCCAGGTTATATCGACGGGTACTTTTGTTTGTGCGTGTATATGCACAAGCCTCGGCGTGCCTCACTTTCGGATGGATATTGCTTGTTTGTGGGCGGATCGATGCAGCCTACTGACTCGGCTCAAAGCCCAGTGAAAGGAAAGGTTGTTCGTTGAAATTCCGCTATTTGCCACTCGACTCCTCCGTTGATCCCCTTTGTTGAGGGTCATCGTGCACGGTGTCACATCAATCGACTGGACAGATTGAAATAGACAGAAAATATTTTCCCTGCTCAGACTGTATTCTTCAGACTCTTTTATCTTGCTTATCTTAGCGGGATCACAAAGTATGTCTGCATGGCCAGACACCACACTCGCTCTATAACGATGTCTTTCTTCATCTTATAGGCGCTGTTAAAGGTGGAATGTAAAGAAGAGTGTATAGAGGAAATGTATTTATTTACCTTCCCTGCTTACGTGAAACCAGTGCGGCGTTACCTTACACCGCATTTAGTTTGATGTCAGCAAGGTCTAAAGAATATCGAGTCTGTATTTAAATGAAGGTTAAGGCTTCACAAGAGGAGATGGGAAGAAAAAGTGAAACTCACAGGAATTAGTTTTAACTGCCTCCTTCTGTTTAACCTCTTAGTGGCTTTTAGATACTTTTCTTTAAAGTGCAATACGTTAAATAAGTTGCCTTAAAAGGTGTTGGTATTGTTTTAGAATGGAGTGTAATAGAATCCTAAGTGAGGCTGCTTTTGCTTTTCTGTCAGGCTTTAGTTAATCTCTTGAAACCACCCGTGTTGATGTCCTCCATCACTAGACACCGCAACTGTTACCAATCAGACGTTATTATGATCTGCTGAAGAAGCTACATTGTTTTGGCTTGATGGAGCAACCAAGCCACTGATCCCCGGCCGTGTCTTGTACTGGTGGACTGGAGAGGGAACATCACAAGCTACGTGCCAGGAAGCATCAGCGGAGAAAGGAAGCCCAGCTGGCTGGCTCTCCTAATAATATTCTCTCGAGTGGTCGCTTGTCAAAAGCCTCCAGCTATCGTCGCATTTACTCTTTTGTTCATTCTCTGCCTGTCGTTCAACAGGGTTGACAAGAAGTCACAGTCATGGTCTATATACGAAAATATCTGGGCAGCAGTACTACTGCTTCTCATGCTTGACCAGGGCCAGACTGGATGCTACACTGACTCACTATCCCACCTTGAGGTATTACTTGAGTGTCCAGGCCAGTGTAGCTACGGTTTCTCTGCATCGAAGTAGGAAATATTTCTTTGATATAATGGTCCTGCTTTGTATTGTTATGAAGCAGGGTTATGTTTATATGCATTTTATTCTTATAAAGAAAAGAACAAAACCATCAGTGACAACACTGTTTTTCTGTTGTGTATAGTGTAGTCGTTTACACATTGGCTTGGCCAGTGAGACACAAATCCCTTTGGCGTTTCGTGAGGAGTGGTTTAGCAGCTTAAAACTTTTCCAAATATTATTCAGTATATAACTTTAAGATTCTCTTAGGTAGTGCAAAAAAAAAAACTCCAAATGACACAACATGGTTAGGTTGTCTGTTGTGCTGCACTTCTGGTGACTTTGCAACATATTTAGATTAATGTGGCAGCTAAGGTGGTTACAAGCTACTTGCTAGTAGCTAAGTGGCATTAACATGTGCAGTAGCCAGGTTAACATCTATAATAACTGCTGGGGGCATTTTTATTCAGCCAATCAGAAAAGGTCTGCTTAAAGAAGCGAGTGGCTTTAAAAGGGGAGGAGCTAAAAACGTTGCGGTTGAACTGAGAGGCTGCATTTAATTTTGTTTTCTTTTTAAATCTATTTGTTGACTAAAAACAAAAACGTTTTCGGTAGAAATAAATAGAATTTCATGCCACACACCCCACAGTTTCAGTCAGTGATGGTACACTGGAACAGTATACGAGGTGAATGTTGGATGAATAAGAAACAGAATGTTGGCATCAGTAAACTCTTCTGTGGTTGTCCGTCCATCCATCCATCCATCCATCCATCCATCCATCCATCCATCAATTCATCCTTCCTTCCTTCCTTCCTTCCTTCCTTATAGTTTTCCTCTGCAGTAGCTTTGTGTCTCTTAGTTGGAGAACCCTGCTCATTATTGAAGTTTCATAGTGACTGGTGGAGGCGTACAAATGTATAAAATTCATGGAAAAACCAACCTCACTCTGTTCCACCAGAACCGCTTCAGTCTGCCTCGGCATTGATTCTGTAGGTCTCTCTTGCGTTGCTGGAGTGATGAGACACCTTTCCTCCAAAGGATACTCCTTATGTGTCATTTTGATAGTGATGGAAAGCTCCCATGTGTGTTGAGTTCTGGTGATGAGAAAGCCGTGACATCATTTTCATAATTACCAAACCATTCGGAGACCTCTTGTGTCCCCTCGATGAGTCCTGAAAAAGACCATTTCCAACAGGATAGAAAAGGTTCATCAGAGGATCAAGGTGATCACCCGGAACAACTGTGTATTGATTCGCGCTGACCCTCACTCTAAAGGAGGGCATCGAGGGTGCTCAAACAGAGCAACAGATCTTCCTGAGAGGAGGGGTCAAGGATTTTCCTTTAATTATTACCCGCCTGCACACTGCACTCTTTGTTTAGGCTCATCCTGAACGTTTAATACATGCTCTGTTTATCCATGCACAGATTACATGGCTGTATTTATCAGCTTCTGATTCATATATATATATATATATATATATATATATATATATATATATATATATATATATATATATATATATATGTATATATGTATATATATATATATGTATATATATATATACATATATATGTATATATGTATATATATATATATGTATATATATATATATATATATATATATATATATATATATATATATATATATATGTATATATATATATATGTATATATATATGTATATATATATATATGTATATATATATATTCCATGCTTGGTTTGTTTTCCTGCAGGAAATTCACTCTATCTTGCTTCATCGCAGCCTGCTGCTGTTCTTTTGTACTTTTAGCTCACTTCGTTGTGTTTCATGTCTTTATTCCCACATTTCTCTTTGTGAAAATTGTTAGTTTCATTATATTTAATATGGCCCATTTGTCCTCTCCTTATTTGCTATATTCCTTTTTTTTAGCTCAGGGTTTTGAGCTTTAATGATTCCCACTGGGAGTATTAAAGTTTGATCGCATTTTAACTTCTCTTTTGAGATCAGCGGGTGGAACTCAATTCGTAACTTTATGTGGTTTTCTGACGCCGCTTTATAGACTCTTTGTCCTCTATCAACCTGGCAATCGCGCATACACGTACGCAGCAACACCACGCTGCTCCTCCTACACAGAGAAGTGAAGCCATACTTACATTTCCAGAGATTTTTTTCACTGTCTCTATGTCTGTTTTTTTTTTTTTTCCTTTTAAGGCATTAATCCAGCTACAGAAAGCTACTTAGAAATCCAATGAGCTGCTGCTCCACTTCTTCATTCTTTTATTAGGCTATCACAGCAGGAAATGGAAAGTGGCAGGTGGACGTCCATAAATGAGATTTGCGACCACTAAAAATGAGCCTCGGGAATCTGATTCACAAACACGCCGAAACTGCAAATAAAATGTGAGCGAAACTCGCAAATAAGTTCATCACGGGCCCTTGTATCTTCTTTTATGTGTGAAGGCGCTGTGTGCAGCTGTGGTGTCCTCTGATGTGCTGCAGACCATGGCACTCGTGTTCAGCGGGGCAGATGTTATGTGCGCCACCGGGGATCCAACCTACTCCACCCCGTACCTCTTGGCTCAGCGCGCTGGCCAGAAGCTGCAGATGGAGTTCCTGCACCAGAACAAACTGTGCGGTAAGCAACTTTGTTACTGTCTCCTCTCACTTTGAAGCATCCGAAAAGCGCGTTTCCGCTGCGCATACTCGTTTTGCTTCATTAACGAAGGCAACGGGAGTTGTACTCGGAAACTTTTCCGTGGTCAGTGTTCAACACAGTTGAGGTGCCAAGGCAACAGAAAGAATAACTCATGTATTCTTTTGTCCGAGTTAAAAAAAAAAAAAGAAAAGAAAAAAGCTGACACGTTCTCATAAATCTGTGAAAAGGCCTTTAAACCAGGTGTGCAAGTTGGACTTTTACAACCATCAGCACCACATATATTCTGCCCCTATCCCTTCTACTTTAACAAGCCAATCATGTTTAAAGCCCATACTCACCGCTGTGCCGCCACGTTCATAAAAGCACAGAGGGAGTTTTTATTTTTTCCCTCCCTCTCCGCCGTGAATAGGAAATAAAGACAGAAAAACCCACAAATATGAAGCTGGTGAGTTTTAAGTTAAAAGTTCTCTCTCCCTTTTTCTCTTTCTCCATCTCTCCCTCTGTCTACTTCCCCCCCTGCACCCACCTTTTGTAATACCCACCTAATGTCCCCGGTTTGGAGGCACGCCACAGATGTGCTGTGTCGTGTGGCTTCCTCGTGATGGATGTGGGTTTTTTTTCTTCTCTTTTTTTGCCGATGTTGAGGACGTATTAAATTAGAAGCGCGAGCCGGGCTGCTGTTGGCTGAGGCAGGTGAGGGAGACTTTCGCGGGGACTGTAGTTTACATAATGTATGCGCTGCATCTGTGTGCACTTGCCGGCACCGAGCCTGTTAGGGACTCTCTAATTGCTAGCGTGGGTCACCTGGTTACTGTGGCAACGGCCATTACTTGGAGGTGTGCGCTTCAGACGTACTGTCGATCTGAAACGTGTAGAAAGGCCACGTCTGTGTGCTCATTATGTGCCTGCGAGTTGCAGGGCTTCATCATTAACAGATAGATGTGTATGAACAGAGTTTTCCTGTCTGAATAAACTGAACATCTATTGTGGACAAGCAGGTCCAGGGCCAGGGAGGCTACTGAAAACCAAAAATATGACTCCTGCAGACTGACTCTATTCTTTGGCTGTAACGGAGGGAACAATCACCACTGCAGCACTTTGGAAATTAGATCTAAATGACAGAGACAAGGAAAGTGCTCCTAAACGTAAAGTTTAGCCAGAACAGAGACCTTAAGGATGACTAAATGTCTCTATATATGTGAAACTGGCAACATGGTACCACATATCCTGAAATAGCAGCTCAGTATCCCCTGAAATTACATTTATATTTGACAGTTCTGCAGCCACATGATTTATGTTCAATACCAACTTTCAGTACCAATGTAGGAAGCAGTGTGCCTTTTATTTAGTAAGGCAGAAAGTACAGATGTGGAGGCTGTGGTGGTTAGGTGGCTCTTTGCAGGAGATCAAAGTTTAGATCGTATCTCAGCCCAGCAGTTAGGCTTGGTGTCAATTTGCATACTTCTTGCATCTTGTACTTGATGCAAAATAAACTCACACTTGTGTAGCGTGAGAATTTTAGCCTTAGGCTGTATTTAAAAGATGGACATGAGAACAGTTTTTCAATATAAATGCCACCTTCTCAGTATTTTACAATCAGAAGTGAGGAACAAGGACACTGCATATGTTACGGTATGGTTTAATCACAAAGTCTGCTCAACCCAAAAAACTCGAGTGGGTATTATACAAAATAAACATTTTATATGGCTTGAAACTAGTAATCTCAGTGTCCATCTAATGCTACAGTCACACCAGAGAAAACTGTGGTTGGAGATTGCAGCATGATCAGAATTACAGCGACTGTGTGCAGTGAACTTGTGATCTTATTGCCTGTCGGTCTGTTTATCAGTCAGATTGTGATGTAAGTGGGTCAAGCTGGGGATTGAATGCAATCCGTTAGTGACAAATCTGTGAAAATTGCAGATCTGTTGCTGTCGACATACGCAAAAGCAGCTCCTGACATTCACACTTCAACCAGAACCTCATAGATTTAGAAACTCGGAAATTCCTCCAGAAATAGTGACGTCGTTTCTGCAAGATGGAGATTTTACTGCAAAGTGATGTAGACAACCCTGCTTTTATATAGGAATATAACCAGTATACAACCAGATGGCAACCAGTTGAGTCCACTGAGCTGTTACGCTCATTGGAACGGACTGACTCAGATTGATTCCAGTGTTTGTGTTGACTGTTTATAGATTTAATGGCGAATAAAATTGTTTACAATTAAATTCTGCCTGTTCAAGTCAGACTGCCTCGCTGGGAACCACCTGTGCAGTCACTTTGTGATTGAAGGTGCTGCACATTCAACCTCTGGACAACCAGTTGTGGCAGCTATTTGTAGTTGGTCACAAGGAGGTTGGCAACCTGTGTTATTTTAGTGTGGATGGACTTTTATGTAGGCTTTACGATTTTAGCAGAGCGTGTAGCCTCTCACTGCACACATTGCTCAGTTTTTTCGCAGTGAAGATGACAGCATCCACACACCCATCCATCCACCCATCCGTCCACCCATCCATCCATCCATCCATCCACCCATCCATCCATCCATCCATCCATCCATCCATCCATCCATCCATCCACACACCCATCCATCCACCCATCCATCCATCCATCCATCCATCCATCCATCCATCCATCCATCCACCCACCCATCCATCCATCCATCCATCCATCCACCCAACAATCCATCCATCCATCCATCCATCCATCCATCCACCCACCCACCCACCCACCCATCCATCCATCCATCCATCCATCCATCCATCCATCCATCCATCCATCCATCCATCCTCTTCTACAATTCAGGTTTGCAGGTGGGTTGGAGACTATCTCAGCTGCCATAGGGTGAGAAGCAGTCTACACCCTGGACAGGTCGGCAGTCGCAAATCTAACACAGATATACAACCATTCACACTCACACATTTGGACAATTTAGAATCACCAGTTAACCTAACCCCACTAACTGCATGTCTTTGGACGGTGGGAGGAAGCTGGAGTACCCGGAGAGAACCCACATAGACACACGGCGAACAATAATGCAGAAATGTGATGTGAGACGAATTCTAGTTGTTGATTTTTATTTTTTTGAATCATAATCACTACCATTGTAGTGAGATCTTAGGTTTATATGGAGCTTTGTATCGTGCATGTGTTTGGTTCTGCTTTTGATTTCAATTTGGCTCACTATGGATGTAGCCAGCGACGCTGCGGGACTGGGACCTCTTTGTGACGATCTGCTGTACATATGCAGTCCGCAGACAGGCTGGAAATGTCAAATAAGTGAGAGACAGACTTGCGTGTTAAGGTAGATTTAGTAAAACGAACTACAGCCACGATCAAACATGTTTTTCATCATGGTTGCACAGGTGCCTACAGGTACTAAAGATTCCAAATAAAAGGCCGAGAGAGGAGACTGTCCTGCTGTTTTATGTGATGGAAAGAAAAATAAATAGTTGTGCTGTGAAAAGATTAAACCTCACCACAAAATGTGTCCGGACTCCCTCTTCTGACATTTTCCTACTGTTGGACGCATTGTCAGATCGCACAAAGCTGCAGAAAGCAGTGTCTGCATTGTTTTTGTGCGTGTGGGCCCCCAGAGTTTGCAGGCAGACTCGTGAAAATTTAGATTAAACAGAAAATGAACTTTTTCATTTGTTGTGTGCAGCGTTATGTCTGGCAGATTCCGGGAACAATTCAATACCCACATGACACCATCCCTACTGTATAGCATGGAGTTGACAGAGGGAGGAATAAAAGGAGAAACACAGCAGCCAATATTGAGGGCAAAACTGAGTTCAGAGCGAGTTTGGAGTTTGAAAAGACCTCAGCCTTACAGTTGAATTTTCCAGCAGGATAACGATTGAACACATGCAAGGACAGATATAGGTATTTTAAGCATTTGCAGAAGCAAACCACTATGTCTGGCTGTGAGCAAATTTCTTTTTTCTGCCCGTTTGCTTATCTTGTAAAACCCAAATTCACATAAAGAGTGACCTTCAGGCCTTTATTCGACCACCACGTCGTGCTGTAAACCAGACAAACGCGGTCTATTTCAAAACTCGCTATCCCCGTGGTGTCAGACTGGAATGAGCCAGCAATAAACAGGCACCCTGAAGAATTCTTTCTCCTAACAACTAAACTCCAAATCGGACTGCCTCTTGGTGTGTGTGTAAAACATCGCCGCTGTCTCCGTTCACAGTGTGAATTGCGCTCCCAGTTTGTGAAAATAAGAATAGGGACAAACCCTCTATTACTCTATTATCCCAGGATGCGGTGAAGCCCCCCAAAAGCCAAAAACCAAAGCTGCAAGCCCCGCTTTTCCCAAAACCGTCTCCACACTCTGCTCCCCCCATGGCGGCTCATTTGTAGCCCCGGTGTTCGGACATCTGCTGATAGCAGATAGCATGGCCACTTCATTAGCTTCCTTTCTCTGCGTGTTTGTAAGGAGGGGGCCTCCACGGACCTCATTCTCATGCTCGCACCTGCTCGCCTCAAAGCACCTCGGGACACTGTAGGAGCACGTTCCTGTGCACATTACCATCCCGGATTCTATTAAAAAGCCAATGGTAGCTTTCCGTGGCAGTGTCTCTTCACATTTTAGGAACTCCCCGAGGGCAGCTTCGTTGATGCCTCTATTCCTTATAGTCAAAGGCTTTCCCTGTGATGATTTCTTGTATATTTCTAAGTTCCTGTATAAACTTCATGTCTGGTGTATCTCTACCTCCAAGGAGACCTTTATAGATGAAATTGTTAGATATAATTTATAGCAGCAGTAGTCGGTGTCGAAACCTCTACAGCGATTTAAGTCATTCTTGATTGAAAAGTCACATGGGGGTGTTATCGTAATATTGTGTGCCATCTTTTGTGTTTGAAGGGCAGTGCAACTGTATGTCCATCTATAACCCATTAATGCCAGGTATTTTATATTTGATGCTTGAGTTTTTGAGACTTCTACATCTGATGTAGTGGTGCAATATTTAGGCCCATGGCTTAAATAGAAGACATGGAGGACTGGTTTGGCCAATCAAGTCTTGTGAGACCAGGCAGAACATTCAGCATAACAAGTTGTTAGTGTTTATTGCATGTTCTTCTGCATTATTCACCCTCTGAATATAAGACGTGATGTGTGTGGCTGGTCTTATAAGTAAAAGAGGCTGAAAAGAAGGTCCGTGGCATCTCCAGGCAGAATCTGAGTCACTACGTTTTTACATGGACAGCAAGATCCAACAGTGAGGCATCAGCGGGGAGTGACTCGTGATTTTTGACAGAACACTTGTCAAAAAGAGAAAAGGCTTTGTGGTCACGGCAGATGGTCACCCCTCTCTGAGGGGTTAAAAGGGAGTTTTTCCTTCCCACTGTCGCCAAGTCCTTACTCCTAGGGAGTCATTCATTGACAAATGTTGCTTTGTTGAGCTAGTGAGGACACAGAAACAACCAAGCCAGAGTTTGAACAAGTAACCTTCTTACTGTGAGGTGACAGTGCCGTAAGACGTCATCAGGGTGAGCCGATCCCAACAAACTAAATGTGGGATGATGTGGGACACGTTAACAATGCTGGGAGGTGGTCAGATATATTATATTTGAATGCATCTTTGGGTTTCAGTAAGGCTATAGCATTAGATAAGCTAACCTTGACTCACAAAATAATAAAAAGCCTTCCTATTATGTGCATTAGGTAAAAGTCAGCCTTTAAAATAGCGCATGTCCTGCAGAACCAGTCAAAATAATGGGACTCTGTCTCCAGATACAGGACAGGGGAGAAGAAGTGCTGTGCAGTCTCACATACAGAGGGACATCTGGTTTCCCAAAATGTCAATTTTAGAAGGATTTAAGTTGCATGTTGTTCTTTGTTTATTTGACCCCAGTTGAACCAGAGGGTGTCCTGTATCTGGTGCTTGGTACAGAAAGTGTTCAAATGCAGTGTCGTGGCTGCCGTGAGACTAAAGGGAAGATGTCAGAAGACTGAGTCTCAATTATAGAAGACTGCAGTGAAAGAGTGGTTGGTGTCTGCAAAGATTTCAGGTTTCAGATTGGGCTGCAGCTTTCTTACAATTTTTAAAATGACGTGTATTTGATCTTACTGAACAGACAGTGTTTTCACTTAGAGAGTGCATGTTTTTATTCATATTTCCACACCGACTGTGGGCCTAAATTTCATTTAAAGTGATATTAGAAAGGTCTTAAAAAGCATTACGTGTAACTTGTTTAAGCCTGAAAGAGCAATTTGACCGGTTATAGAAATATTAGATAATACAGCTGTTAAAGCAGCTCCTCCAGCAGATAATATCAGTGCAAAGCGTGGCATAAAGAAAAGCCTGCTCTCCTCAGGACTGCAGCACTTCTCTGTAAACGCAAAACCCCTGCCATCTGAACTATTTGTAAAATGCTAAACCCCATAAAAATTGTACAAATGTTGGCTTTAAGCTCACAGTTTTAACGAAACGACTTGCACATCTTGTTGCGTAACACCCGCCCTGCTAGGCATCAGCTAATGCCTACAACTGTGAGGAGAACAATGTAAACATGTAAATAGTGTTTTATGGAGGCTCTTCACTCCACCCAGGAGGCCGTTGTACTGTGAAACCGAGCCGTACAGCAATGCCTCTTACTTTCGGCATCATTCCACTCCTTAAATGACACACCATGGATTTGGAGGCAAAGAAGTTTTATTGTTGTCGCCCTAGCGTCCCTGATGCCCTGAATCTTGCGTCACATTAAAAATTTATCTGGCAGACTTTTCAGTGTGGGTAATAAAAGGAACACTCACACACACACACACACACACACACACACACACACACACACACACACACACACATATATATATATATATATATATATATATATCTCTATCTATCAAACTCGCGTCTCTATTTCACCCCGTTGTTAGCTTCAATGCAAGACTGGCAGGTTTTTTTTTCTGTCCTTGTTGACATTGTTTATGTTTTCGACCAGTTCCCTCTGACTGTACGCAGGGCAGTAAGAGGGTTAGGAGGTCGCAAAAAGCTGCTCAGTGTTTGGGTAAATTAAGGTGAAGTGTCTGTTTGTGGATGGTTTGAATTTTAAAAGTGTTTGTGTGTGTTTGTGTATGTGTGTGTGAGCATGGCCTCCAGCTATACAGCTCAATAAATACAATAGTTTCTTTTTCTTTAATCCTAAGAATGACTATAAGTTTATACACTGAGGAAACCTCTGGCTCTTTTTATCTTTAGCTGACTTAGGCGTTCCTTTACGCTCTTCCCGCACGTGTTCTGTATTTGTGTTATCGCTTACCTCATTGCTCTGTGCGCGCGCGTTTGTGTAGGTGTGTGCGTGCATGTGTGTGACCGAGCTCCTCTGATTACCCCACTGTCCACTGCTTGTTGGGGACCACTTTGTGACCGTTGCCGTGGGCGACCAGATGGCTAATTGAGCACTCTGTCATGTCACCTCCCTTCACAGGGGACTGAGCCAATCGGCGCAGGCCAGACTTCTCAGCTGCCGCCCCCACAGACATCACAGTCCCATCTTAACAGAGTCCAGCTTTAGGGGCCCAGAGGGGTTGTTTAGAAAGCTCACAAAGGGAGCCTTGTTACAACTGATACCACATCAAGCCACTGGCTTATTTACATTTTGTCAATCTGAATGGTCGACAGTGGAAAATGTGTGCATGTGCGTCCGCGTATGTGTGTGCGTAGACTCACTTCCCTGCAATTTGACTGCGAAAATCATATTCCGTGTATTTATGATGCCGTAATTGGCAGACATATCCTCTGTTAGATTCATAGCTAGATTACAGATGCTGCTAACTAACTTGGCACGGCATTCCTTGGCATCACATCAAAAGTATATTACTTGTTACGAATAGCCAAGAAAAAAGGCCTGTGTCCTGCAGAAATGATGCTGCTGCTGTTGGGATGTTGCTTTATACGAGCTCGGCTGTAAATGGATGAAGGATGACGTGCATTTGTGAGCTGTTTTTCAATGTAATTTTCCCTTGAAGTCTTCATTGATATTTACTTGATAAACTTGGCCAGAATCACAGTTATGTAAAGAAAAAATGCCAAAACTGATGCATGTTTATTAATTAAATCATTGATGGATTATTAATTAGCATTAAAACTTTTTTATACTTCTTATATTTTTTTTTTTTTTTAATAACTTGCTAAAGATTAATTTGGCTATTGCAGCTGATGTTAGTGCTGAATAATGTAGTAGCTACAAAGGTGATGTAGTTCTTGCCTATTGACCAACAACAATCCATCCAAGTTCAAATGGAGCATTTGGATTTAATAAGTGGATTTTGTACTGAAGGCTAATTTTTAAACATGCTATTCAGGGTGGGAACTACTTCTTCTTGGACTCTTTTGTGTACCCTATGATGCATCATGGCCCCGAGAACCATAATTATATAGATATGCATCTGGCTGGGGGCCCATTTAGCTCACCTGGTCGAGGCTCAACAAGGCTCAACACAGTGGCCTGGTTTAAGTCTTGACTGGGACCCTTTTGCTGCATGTCTTCTCCCACACCCATCGTTCCACCTTCCTGTCTAATTTTAACTGTCCAATCACATAAAAATGAAAAAATGCCCCTCTGTGTATTTTGTCAGCTCCTTCAGTTAAAAACACAATGAAAATTCTCTGAATTTTTAATATTCTTTTGACTTTTATCCCCGTATTAGATCTTTGAGCCTTTAAAGCATGCAAATGCCCCTGTGAAGTCTGAGCGTGTAGGTTTTCTCCTATTCAGAAATGATACTTTTCACACCTACGAGTCTGCAGGGGTCATAAATGTCGTCATCAGAGGGTGAACATGAGGCTCCGTGCAGACGTTGTGTAGTACGTCTATAAGGACTCTGCACTGCAGAGGCACCGACAACACGTGGTTCCTGCACGCAGACTGCCAAACAGAGTAATAACAACAACTTACTCAACCATGGTGTCTGAGGCTCTCCAGACGGGAGCATAATCCCAGCCTTAATGCAAACTGTATGACGTGAACAAAGCAGCAGCTGCAGAGACTTGCAGGAAAAGGGAGGTTTGATTTCCTACTTCTATAGAAAAATGAACATAGACATTATGACTGAGGGAACACACGAGCATTATTAAGTGGACAAAAATAAGCTGAACGGATATTAAGTCATAATGTTTTTCTTGTTTTGTATTCACCTTTAAGGCAGAGTTTGATCTGTTCTTATATCTCTCTAACATTGGCTAACAGTTTGCTAATAAGATGCTGCAGTAACACAGGCCCAGAGACTCCTCGATGACCCCCTGATAACCGCTCGTCTCCAGGGGGGAAAATGCGTATTCCCTTACCAGTTGCGCGTTTGCTTGCTGTCGCTGCACAAAAACTGGCATATTAGAAGAGGTGTATAGTGCTGCACTAAAAAACCTCTTTGCAATTGGTTTGGTCACCAGCAGATTACCACAGTGTCAGTGTTTCCATGGAAGATGCCAATTAGTCTGTTATTACTCACCAACTATTTGCTATATGGTTGTGAGACTGTAAAGAGAGCAATGAAAACTGCGAATGGACGCACCATTAATTTTCAAAATAAAAGCCGTGGCTTTTGAAACCTGTTGGTTTCAGTGGTCTTCAGTGTCACTGTGTTTAGTTTTGTCCACATTTTGCCACGTTTTTATCAATTTTTGCTACCACTTGGTGATCAGGTAGCAATTGTTTGTGAAGGACTTGGCAGCTTCTAAACAAATAACGCGCTACAATAAGAATGCACTACTGACCAAAACATTCGTAAGGTGGTTTTCCTGTCCAGTACCCTGCTTGCAAGTGATTACATCTAGCAGTAGCCTAAGTTTGTTTCTTATTCACATTTCTCTGTGTATTTCTAATAGGTTGCTTGTTTGTTTTAATATGAGAAAAACATATTTTTTATGTTTTGATATGTTTTTATGCCTTTAGAACCCTTTGAACCTTTACGTTTGACATGGATTTGAAATTGCAATATATATACTGTCCTTATTTGTGTTTGAGTCTATAATTACATTTCAGTTTTTAGAGATTCATGGCTTGTTCTCTTCTTGGTTTCTTTGCACCACTGAAACAATTTTGGACAGTAAAAAAAATGCTTTCTATAGAGACGTATGATTTTTGCTGTAGTTCTTAAATGCTCTGTAAGTTGGGCTTCTAAATCCTTTTTTATTACGTGCTTACTTGATAGTTTACTTCAAAGCAAAGAGTATTAATGCACATTTGAACACAATTAGCTCGTCTGACATAATGAAACTACACACATAACGATGTTCAGAATAAGCTTTCTTGTTAAATTAACTGGCTGTTTTTTCGCTGGGGAACGATACGCCGTCCTGAGAAGAGGCATTAGTGGTGTTACTAAAGGGTAGAAATGTCACTTCAATCAAAAGTGGTTTCAATTAAAGTTATTTTACCTTGCTTGATGAGGGAGCTGGAGGTAGTGAAGATAAAATCTGTAAGATATTTCCAAGGCTTTGGCAGAAAATTGAACCCCAGAATTGAAGCTAATTGAATTTGAGAATGATAAGGTTGAATGTGGGGAGCTCTTAAAGTTTGCGAGAAAAAGAGAGAAAAATGAGTGACTTCTAATTTTAATGGACAAAGATGAAGCGAGGACACAGTGTAGAAATTATTCGGGTTTTTTTAACAGATACAGCACGTGGAGGACTCTGCCACGAAGTGCTCTCACAATGCTGCGTCTTTGACTTTGTCACATGGTCACTCTCTTTCAATGTCATGAATAAATAAACACCAACTTGTATAATCACTTTTTATGCTGCTTGTGAAAAAAAAGAAGATAATACTGTGTTGCTTTATTGATGCCCACGGGAAAATGCTTTCCATATGTAGGTCAGTGCACGAGTTCAAGAACAGCAATTGTGAAGCCAGTGGGGATTCATTGTCTTGCTTATGGGTCCTTCAGTAGTGTGAAAGCCTCCCAGAGCTGGATCGGGGATTCACATATTCGGCTTGAAGGACAGACTTTTCAGTCAGGTATTTTATACGGATGACACTGGGAGAGAAAGCTCGAATCACGCGTGGGATTGGTGTTATTTTAATCTAAAACACTTTCCACATCCCAAATCTGAACAGCAAAATGAGATCTCAGCAGTGATTGGCATGCACTGGAGGCTGGTGTTAGGGGATCTGTTAGAATATCAGCTAATGCAAGCAGTGATTGTCATGTTAGCGTGTGTAGTGGAGCCACTGTACTATGGTTAGAGGGCAGACGCATCACCTTGTTGCCCCTTTCAGCAAATGTTCTTTGCAAGTGAATTATTTACTGAGTGGAATTCTACAGGAGAGACATCACAAAGTTATTGAATACAGTATAAAAAATTACCCCAGAAAACAGCTTTGGGTGCACTCGGTTATTTTCCCATTGCCGATAACTTCGTCTATTTATGTGATTTTGCATATCGTATGATTGTTAAACCAATTTAAGTGCTCACTTATTACGTTAAAACAATTCTTAAAAGCTGCAGTAGGCAGAGATCTAGAAAAGCTGAACCAACCGAAAGCACCACTGGACAGGAAATGGCATTTGCACTACAAATTAGGCCACACTCTCACTGGGCCACACTAGAGACTGGTTCGCGACCCACTGTAAACCTTTCCCTGACCGGTTGGTGAGTGGTTGCTGGAGGTTGCTGGCTATTGGTAGATAAATTTGTTTGCAAAGAGGTATACAGTGGTCTACCAAAAAACCTCTTTGCAACTGGGTTGGTTGCTAGTGGATTTCTGCAGTTAGCCATAGTGTGCATATGTCAACTACTAACCAAAAATGGGGAACAGTCGCCTCAAAGTAAGCTTTTAAAATTTGTTGACTCCAGCGGTAAGTCAAAAGTTTTGTTCAAAGGGGAACATTTCCCATTTCTGGACTGTCCTGCACTTCTTGCAGTTTAACCACCACTTGGCAAGTGGTTGGAGAATGTTTGGCATTTTGCATGCAGAATACAGACAACCACGGCAACTTGCTAGTGATCAAAGCAATTACTAGGTTTTTGGTGCAGCGATATATATCTTTGTGACCAATTGTACTGGCTGAATACCAGCAACCTACAACAACCAGGAGTTAAAACCCTAATCTCTCAGGTGAAAATGTCATTGGCTTTACTCCATTGCACCACAGCTTCTTACTTAATACTTCATCCCTCTGGGCCTCTACTTCACCTGATCTGATCTCTCTCCGGATACTTGAATAAAAGTAATAAGTAACTATTATTTTTTTCTCCAATGTTGCTTAAAAAATCTGATTACTCCAGCTTTAATTTTGCTTTGCATCCCTTGAGAAAAAGGTAACATAAATGGCAGTAAAGGAATGAATGAATAGACGGGTGCCATTACATTCTTTGAGGAAAACCATTTCTTTGCTCATGTGTTCCTCCTCTGCTTCCCTTGTAGCTTTCCCTCGACTGGACCAATGGTCAGAGAACGCCTGCCTGCCTGAGGCTTCCATCTTCATGGACGGTTTCCTCTACATCTCATCTTCATCTACCAAGGCGACGTTGGACCGTCGCGGTAGGGATGGTGAGTCAAAATGGCACTTTTGCAAATCACAGGCAAGTCCAATCCATCCATCAGTCCATTTGTAAGCAATATAAGCTGCATGTTTGTCAGAGGTCTCCTCCAGTTAAGCGCTGATCGATCAATCAGTGTCAGTCTGTCAGCTGTCAAACTGCCAATCGTTTAATCTGTACAGCAAGCAGTCACAGTCACAACGATCAATGAATTTGTCTTTCAAACGAGTTCTTCCTCGTCCTCTGGGAGGTCTTGTCAGACACAAGTATGTTAGATGAATCATCAGTGAATGCACTACGGAAGCACGGAGCAAATCTGACAAAAAACTACAACAAAAAAACTAATTAAAGAAAGAATTTTAGCACAAATCCGTTGGAAATGTACCTGAGATGCCTTCTCCAAAACTTCAAATTTCTCTTTCTTTTGTCTTCCAAGCGAGTTTAAAACTTTTAATCAGCTTCCATTTCTCACCCAACTCATCAGCTGCTGCTGAACCTCCTGCTCTGCAGTGGTCCCACTTCTCCAAACAGCTGGAGCATTTCTAGGGCCCATGGGTAATTAGGAGAAGGAGCCAGCTTTGGGTAATGCCTCTGGGGAAGGGGGTTATTGGGAAGGTGGAGGAGTGGGACGAGGGATGGGGGAGAAACACTACCTGCCACTTGAATGAGCTAAATCTCCTTCATGTTCAGCATGATCTACCTCCATTTCCATTATCCCACACATGCACTGCTCTCATTGGCGGTTGTACATGCTGGCTAATGAACAGGGCTGAGGTCTGGGGAAATTGCCTCTTAGAGAAAATTGTGGAAAATTTAGCCGAGTATCTCTCGAAAAATCTCATTATCCGCACAAATGAAATTCATTTTCATTTCATTTGTTAAAGGATAATTCCAGTGTAATGCAACTTGACTCTTAATTTCATAGTTTTTGGCCAAAATTTGTATTAGCCATAATAACGTGGTTACTCACTGAGGAAATTGGGAACAAGGTGATTTCATTGCAAAAGAAAAAAGCTCGACAAGAAACCAGAATGATCAAATGACCAGTTTTGAAGTGTATCTGAAAGGGAAAAAAAAAGTCAGATTAATTCATTTTTTTATATTCTGGTCATGTTGTATCAACAGAATGAAACTAGAAAAACTGAATTTACAAATTATTATTATTTTTTATTCATGCCTTGTTCTTCATGTTTTTCATTAAAATAGAAATGAAAGCAAATGAAATGGTTAAATGTTATTCTGTAACGCTATAGAGCAGGGACGGGGAACTTGTTCTGCAGGTTTTAGCACACCTGAATCAAATGATTAGTTCATTACCAGGCCTCTGGAGAACTTCAAGACATGCTGAGGAGGTCATTTAGCAATTTAAATGAGCTGTGTTGGATCAAGGACACATCTAAAACCTGCAGGACACCGGCCCTCGAGGCCTGGAGTTCCCCCACCCCTGCTATAGAGCCTTCTACGCATTACACATAAGGCCATGTCCACACTAATACATTTTCGTTTGAAAACGCATCTTTTTCTCTCCGTTTTGGCCCTCCGTCCACACTGAGACGGCGTTTTCACTCAAGGAAAATGCAGCGTTTTGAAAACGCTCTCCAAAGCAGATACATTTGAAAACGCAGTTTTCGCCTCGCAGTGTGGACAGCGAACCCGGAGCCTTTTCGAAAACGATGACACATTTTAGTCATGTGATGCAGTCATGTGACCAATTAAACTAAGATAGCAGAGGGCATTATACAGCAGTTGTTTTGTTTGCTCTGAATCTTGACAGCCTTGTTAAAGATTAATATCAGTCTGTACATGCGTCAGATAGCTTTTCTTCAAATTCTTTAATTCTCACTTGCTTTTGCAACTTTGTACTTTTGTGTTACTCGCAGCAACAACTCCACCTCATTGTTAGAAAATTTAAAAAACTGTGCTTTTCCTCGACATTTTGCTGTGACGTTTCAAAGAGCCGGAAAGTAAATAAACGGCAGACAGAAATGAGGCAGGTAAATGCGCAGTACTGGAATGTAAGTGTTTTCGGACATTTCAATGTGGACGCACAACTCTGTGAAAACGACTGAAAACGATAGGGTGGATGCGGAAAACACTGTTTTCAAATTTATCCTAGCTAGTGTGGACGTAGCCTAAATTAGCTGCTCAGCTATGGATATGCGTGCTATGAGGCTCCCGGTGCACAGTTTCTGTGCTGATGTTAATGCCAGACGAGGTTTGGAAAGAAGGTGGAGCAGTAGCTACTGTTACTCATTGTGCACCTCAGGAGTTGGTGAGCACATCTACATTCACAATAAATGACCTACCAGAATAGGTCATTACTGAATATCGGTGGACCTGTATCTGATGAAAATATAAAATGTTAAGTTGTTGTAATAACAAGATAATTTTTAAACTGCATTGTGCTGTCATCTTAGTAAGAAGTCATAAATAACCACCCCAAGCTGTTTAATATTGGCTGGTGTTGTTTACGTGAATGCTTTGCCAAAAAATACATTGATGTGTCTGCAGAGCAGTGAGAGTGGCTCTAGACTGTAGTGGTTAACACGTTGGCTTGGTAAGCAAACGGTCACTGGCTCGATCTACCCGCTGTAGCCATCTTGAAAGTAACTTTAGTTAAGTATATCTTAAGGTTACAGTCTCTGCTCGAGGCCATACCACCCTGAGCATGCCCAATGGTTGGTACTTGGATGGTCGCTTGCCTGGGAAGTAGAGCCGGTCATCTATCCAGTACCTGCTCCAGTCTACATGCTGAAGTATCCTTGGGCGTACTTTGACATGAATGCTGAGTTGCCCCTGATGTATCCATCAGAGGTTGTGTGTGTGCGAATATTAGATGAGGTGCTTGGATATAGAAAGAAAAGCACTTATATGAATGTGACTGAGTGAAGGAGGCTTGTAGTAAAAAAAGCGCTTTGAGTGCTCTGTTAGCGTAGAAAAATACTATATAGTTACCACTCCATTTACCATCTTGTATCCTAATATAAAAGCCGAGATGGAACGTGAGTACATGGGTTGTTGTTCCACATACAGCGGGTGTTTCAGACAGAGTACTACAGGTGCCCATTTTTGTTGGTCACTGTCGTGCATTTTATACCACTTGCAGTCGCCGTGCCATCTCCTCAGATAAGTGCTTGTGATATTTCCTCCAATAAATACCTTGTTATTTCATCAATTATAGAAAACCACGCAGACACGGCTTTTGTGCTTTAATGGTGCTTTAACTGCAGCTGCTGAAAAATTCAGAGGGGTTGGGTTCAAAACTCGGTGTGTTCCAACTTCTTCAATCACAAGGAAACGCTGTCAGGACTTTGCGAGCGCAGAGGGGTGAGGTATTTTTGAATGTGCTCTCCTGGATGTCTTTTGCTCGCAGGCTAATGGTTTGATGGTCTATAGATGCACCAAAGTCCTTAATACTTCATACAGTAGCTTGTGCTCATGGCTTAATAAAAGCACTCTGCCACAGTGTCTTAAACTTCACCTTCTTTTTTTGGCTTGGAGAGAGCTCTAGTGAGCTGTTGTGCTTCCACTGATGGGAACTAGTATGTGTAAATTAATTTGGCAAGCAGTTTTGGTAATGCCTTTGAAAAGGTGGCTGGGGGGCGAGGACCAGTGTGCTGGCCCACAGTAATGAAATAAAATACAACGCCTGCTTTGCATTTGGCAGCATGTTAAGTCAAGACACTGCTGCTAATATAGATTAGGGTTAGAAAAACAAATTTCCTTGTTTAATTTAACAGCGCTCCACCGTCCTTGGCAGCGTGGCACCACTTTACCTCCCGCTTCCTGTTGTGTTTGAGCTCGGCTTCATATCCGGTCTGTACAGTTGATTCCAGCGTCAATTAAGTCCTCCCCCTTCGAACGGGCCGAGCGGTGACTCATGCTACTCCCACACTGAAGAGCGTGCACTTCTCCGTGTGCGCTCGTGTGAGTCCTTTGAGGGGAAAGCGAGACAGTTAGTGTCTGAAATGGTGAGTGGCAGCAAGGAAATGGCATCCTCAATTTTGTTTGATTAGTTTTGTCTTTTCCCTCATCAGCAGTGCTCTGTTTTTTTCCCTTTCCCCAGCAACACTAGCTCAGAAGAGAAGAGAGAAGAGACAGATGTGGAATTACATTTTACTGAGGACAGAAATCTGTGTGGACAATTCAGTTACTTGCAGCTACAAAGTTAGAGTCGGGTTTTTGATAGTGAACCAAATCTTCTTTGTGGTTTATGGTAAAAATTTGCTTTCAAAGACTGCTTAAATAATTACAATTTCTAAGTAGTCACATTTATACTGCTCTGTTTTTATTTCACGAGCACTAGACAAAGCCCATTGAAACAATTTGTCTTAATCTAATGTACTTTTTGGGGTGTCTGTGTTTATGTAACCGCGCCTCCTGCCTAAATGAGTAAGCAGTGCTGTTGCTAAAGCCAGAAATACATGGCAGATAGTGTGTATTTTTTTCCCTTTATCTTATGCCATATCTGTCCATTCCTCCCTGTAATGAAGTGGGCTGTAATTCTGGCACAGACAGATCGTTCAGATCCCTTCAGTTTCTCGATTTCCATTTCCAGCCCCCCTGACAAGCTGTCCAGCAGATGTCTTCATCACAGATATTTTAGTCTGATGGCAAGATAGACAGAAGATTGGTGGAAGGGGTAGAGGTGGGAGAGTGAGCGAGGGAAGAGGTTGATTCAGTGGAAGAGGGGCACAGCCGGCTATTTCGATGCATACTGAGATGGGTGCCTGCGCCGCGTCGATAAAAAGTTTCGGGGGACTTTTTGAGTAAATCTGGGCGAGCGCGGTTAAAAATAAAACTTGATACACATTCAGAGTTAAAACTTTTGAGTAAACTTGTTATTCTTTAAATGCGGCCCATTCAGTCAATGATCAATAAGACAGTTTAAATGCCACATTGACTGGCTGATTTGTCTAATCAGCCTGCTCATCGTGCGCTCTTGGAGCATTTAGCACATTTCACAAATTGCTGTAGTGAGAGAGGAGGTGAAGGGAAAAGGAGCAGCAAAAGGAGAAACTGAGGTTCCACATAGTAGATTTCCTCTGGAAAACACTATGCGGGGAGAGCTTTTAGTGTATAAGCTAATTGGCCCAATTTAGCGGGTGCAGGCTTGTACCACGCTTGGCTTCCGCTAGGCGTTGTCTCTGGCGGCTGGTTGTGGACTCCTGCGGAGAACGGCTGGGCCGCAGGGCCGTTGCTGTGTGTGGGGAACAGCTGGCAATGGACGCAGCTGCTTGATTGTAAATCAAGCACCATTGTTCCTGCTATTGCGCTGGTGCTTGTGTGGAAGCTAGTGGTATCCCACCCGCTAAGGAAATGCCGAACCACAAACAAAGAGGGAAGATAGATGCACATGATTGGGTGATGTGCAGATATTTGATAAAGCTAGTTTCCTGGGGGAATATCTTCAAGGGATCCAAAGGCATTCACTGCTGTGTTAGGAAGTAACTTGTGCCACACATTTTTAACACAGTTGCATTCAAGTGATTGAAACTCATTGTAGTTATTTACAGAGACCATGCCAGTATGGCACTGAAATGGCAGCATCACATGTCCTGCATCTAGAGTACAACTTCCTTGCCTGGTTTTATAGACATTCGTCTACTTTGTGTGTTTTCTGTCTTATCCATAATCCATCAAATCAAACATTCATTCCCAATTCAAGCCCGAAGAAGATCAGTACTGATGTCTCCAATTAGATTTTTTTAATTCTTGACTTGTGACACCTTGTGGCTGCCCCCCTTTCTACGATCTCCTCGACGTGTTAAGGCTGTATGTGAGAATCTGTACCTGTGGTTTTGCTGCCCATTATTAGGATAATTCTTCTAAAAGTGGTAGAGTAGGGAGCCCACTCATGTGTCCACTCTGATTAGACTCAGGATCCCACAGCAATTTGCTTCCTGGATTCACAGTGGGACTTTTAGTGTCTTTGTCCTTGGACGAAGAGGAAATTAAAAATGTTTTCTTTGTGTCCTCGGCATAGATGGAAGGTTTTGAACATGTCTGTTCAGGGAGATTGGATCTAGATGCCACAAATGGCAGCGTCGCAATGATATCCATTAATATTCCTAATATCCAGGTCTGCTCGTTTGCATATTTCAAAGGCATTGTAACTTTTTATGACCTTGATGAGAGGTTTTGGACCTCTCCGGCATGTTAACCTTCAATAAAAATCAATATCTAAGAGTTATTTTAAACAAAAAAAGCTCACCATTTTGAGTTTGAATTTTCATATTGCACCACGTTTCTTTCTGCACCTCCAACAGCAAAATTTCCAACTTACAACTGTTACTCACGGTCTACTATTTCAGCTACAGGAGTAAAATAAAACCACTATTATTTGATTGTTTTGGCTGCCCAGATCAAGTTTTCATTTTCCTGGAAGATTAGCTAGAATTGCATAGTGAAAACAAGGCTTTAAGCAACCAATCCAAACACTCATTTTGTCATTATTCTATAGCCAATTCATTGCACAACCAACATTTACTTTGTTATCATGCCTTGATGGCTGCCTGTTGTCAGTTTAATATGTTTTAAATGTGTAGTTGTTATGGGGGATTATAATGAGACATCTGCAGCAATACCAAATGAATAGTATAAAATATATATGCATTAGTTATGGAAAAATGGGTAAACACACCTTATGGCAGCTGTAAATTTCTAATCGCACGCAGTTTCTTATACTTTATAGTACTGTGTTTGTGTCTTGAGCCACCCATCATCTCTTTATATTCTCACCAAAATGGGAAATTTGTGCAGCAATTTCTTGGGAAATGTGCAAACATGCATATGTAAATATATCATATAAGGGAAACTAGAATTTGTACAATTCAAACGAGCTTGTCGATGAGCTTCAACACAGCCTGAGCTCTTATGCAAGCTTTCGTGTCATTTCTTACAAGAAAGTTTGAAGGACTTTCAAAAATCGTATTTATTTTATGTTTTTCTATCCAGCTATGCTGAATGTACTTTTCTGTGTTCATATTTCCATCAATTTTGACAAGATCTCCAACGCCAGTGGCTTACACGCAGGCCAACCGTGACAGAGCCTCCACCGTGTTTTACAGATGGCTGTAGGTGCTTACTGTTGTACAGCTCTGCTGACCTCCTCTGTACATATAAATATGATCTAAACCAAAGTTTAAAATTTGGTTTCATACCTCTATCAGACCTGTTGCTGCTGATTTTCGGCACACGTTTTATATAGCTTGGCATACCTCAGGCATACCTCTCCCTGTTTCCCTTCTTTAACAATGGCTTCTTGACAGCCAGCCTTCCACTGAGACCCGTTCTGATGAGGCTTCAGTGAACAGTAGACGAATCAACCGAGGGGCCAGATGCCTGTCTCACGTCCTGTGTCAGGTCTTTGCTCGAATATTTTCCTATTTCTTAAGGACATGACTTTCAGATACTATTCAACTGCTGAAGATTGGTTTTAGGCTTTGGACTTCTGCTTTTGTCTTCCACTTGGAGGTGACACAGCACGCCATGCTGAGATATGTCAAGTTTTCACAAACAGCTCTTTTGCAATCCCTTCTTAATGCAAAATACCGTTTTATGCCTCTCAAACTGTTATCTGTAGTATTTTCATAAATTCATCTAAAGAAATACGAATGTGGGAATTATACTTGCACAATGAAAATAAAGGGCGATTCTATTCCATGTGTTTTTGCAACAGACTGCTAGTAACATAGTGCCTAAATCGTCTGTTGTGTGTAGACACAATGCCGGTTCATCCCTTGAGTTATGAGTTGTTTTATGCTTGAATGATTCACAGGTCAGTGTTAAGCAAGACTGAGTGAAAAAGGAGCTGAAACTTTAAAAACCTTCAGAAAGCCTAAAGAACTCTTACTGTAGACCATGTTCAAAAATTACAACAAAGTCTGACTCCGAGGAAGCAAAATCTAGAGAAATGAGAGGATATTTAAGACGTTCAAGGTGCTGTATGGAGTGTCCACGTGAACGCTTACCCTCTGTCGAGGCCCAGATTCCCAGGTTTAGGTGCAATTCCTATATGGAAGAGATATGCCATTCTTTTACTGGTTTTCACATGTCAGCATCTCCTCCTGTAACCTTGTCCGTTAAGCCTGCAACACAAAGAAGATTTAAAAAAACAAACAAACCCATTTCTTGTTTGATGATCAATTTTTTTTTTGTTTTGACAATTTGAAGTTTTTCCTTCGTAAAGACATTTAACCAAAAAAAACAAAACAAAACCTGAACGTCTGCACTAAATTTGTAATTGGACTGAACGACATTCAGCAGATGTCGAGACATTGAATGTGAACCCCAAATGTCAGCCTGGTGATTGTGGCGTAAAATTTGACGGGAATCTGCAAATTCATGAGAGTTCAGCCTGTTCAACAAAGTTCCAGGGGGCAAAAGTGAAGTGAGGGTGATTTAAAAAATAATGCCATGAAAACTTGTTTATTTATTAGTTAGCCTCATGTAAAATGCAGTAAACTGAACCGTGACAGCACCAAATAGGTACCACCTTTGCCTTTTAAACAACACCAGATCCTCCTGGGTATATTTTATACATATATCTTACAGATAACAACATTAACTTACTGAGCAGTATGATTTATAAGAGCAGCACAGTACTGCGTGCCATGTTTAGTAGTACTTTCGTCCATACATGACCTAAACTCCCACATAACCACCACATGAACCATTACAAAGACACTTAAAAAAAAAAAATTACCAACATGCCACGTTCCTGCGAGCTCATGATGGCACCTGACTTCAGTTCAGAAAACAAGTGTGCCTTTTAAGAGGATGATTGTGCTAAAGGTTTCACGTGGTACAAAGGAAACTTTTCGGCTAATAAGCTATTAGGGACAGGACAGAGAGAAGGAAGGGCGAAATTACAGAGGCAGTGTAGCACGAAACAACGACTTAGCTATTCTCTGTTAAGAAATGATGGACATGACATTTTCTGCAAAACCTTAGTGATTCAGGGACACATTTGAAGCGAAAGTGAAGTGCATGGCAATCTTTTCCGTCACCAAGACAACACTGTGTCCTGTCAGATAGATTGGACTGGTAATGGCTTTAAATACCAGAGTGTCTCTGTTTCTCTCTGTCCTTCCAGCCTCTCCCTCTGTATGTGTCTCTGTATATGTATATACGTGTGTGTGTGTGTGTGTGTGTGTGTGTGTGTGTGTGTGTGTGTGTGTGTGTGTGTGTGTGTGTCCTACATACAAATAGAAATTGGTCGCTTTCAAATGGAGATGATGAATCTTTAGCTGTTGGAATAACTCTTTTCTTGGAAGTGAAGTGGGGTCAAAAGAAAAGTATTTTTTAATGCCACAGCAAGCAGTTAGGTATTAGTCACTGCATTTTTAAAGCTGTTTACAGAATTGTGTCCAAATAGTTTTTTTTCTTAGACAAAAGACACAAAGAAAAGTCAGAAAGAGCCACAAAGAGAGGCAGTGCAAGGGTGAATAGAGCAAAACTGACATCCTCCTTTTCCCATGTGTAACCCAGTGTTAAAAACGGGATTAAAAGTATAAATAAATATTGATAAAAACAAAGTTAATTATAATAAATACTGATAAAAAGCATGTAAACAGAAGTTTAATTAATATGTACATATGTATATGTAATGTATAAGTGGTGTGGGGGCAGGACTTAGTCCTGTAGAGTGTGTTTGTCAGATCCACTGAGCGACCAATCATTGGCCGGTCTGACCCTCCCCCAGTCTGTGCGCTGCTCAGACACCTGTGTGTGCCTTCGTGTGCCAGTCAGATACGCCAGAGACACAGACGGTGAAAGATCAGTTTACCCGTGCGGCAAAGAAGCTAGCTGGATAGAGAAAGTCCTTTTTTCGGCAAGAATAATAAGAGTGATACTGTATTCCAGAGGCCGTGAGCCAACGTGAGCACTGTGAAGCCCCGTGTAGCATTTGTTGCTTTGCATGGTAAGTCCCAGGCAGTACACGTGCGCTAGCATAGCATGCTACTTGCCGCTAGCTCCGATGCTAACTTTTGTTAGCCATTTTGCAATGAAAGTGCCTTTTCTGAGGCTAAAGCAATTAGCACTGAGTCTGCTGCACTGCATACGAGATGTTCTTTAAAGGTTTATGTCACATTACTGTGGTATTGATGTATAATGTATGGTTTTGTGCGACGTTATGTTAGCACATGTTCACTTTTCTCATGGTGCTAATTATAGTTCTGCACAACTAAGTATTAGCAATGTGAAATTAAGTGCCTTCACCTGCACTTTACTTAGCTGAAACTTGATAAGTCTCAAGCCAATGTGTATTTCTAATGCACTACTGAGCTATTTTGTATTGTTTTAAATGTGTGTTTCCTATGCACTTTTCCCTTTGAAATGAGAATAATTTGTTGTACAACATAGAATATTTTGAAGAAAATTTAGAAGCACTACAAGCAACCAGTAGTAATAATAAGTTACAGGCATGATAGCTTAAATGTTGAACTACTGTGTTCTGGCCTGGTCCCCAGGTCAGGTTTTTTCCTTTGCTTATTTGGATTGGATTGGATTGGTTTTGAGGACCTGAGAAGAATCGAGGATCCCTTTTCCAGTACTGGATGGCGAGCCCAGCCCAAAGAGCCGGATGAACTGGTAGATTGTAACCCGACTGGTTACAAACACACTGAGTGACTACTGAACATTGAAAGACTGAAATTGACTTTTAAAAAAAAAGACACAAAAGACAATATATCCTTAGGTCGACCATTTGTGGGGTTTATTTTATTTTGTTTTCAAGAAGCGCGCTCTACTTTTGTTAAATGTGCACAACTTTAATAATTGCTAATAAATGCAATTGTGTTTTCTACACCTACTGTGTACAAGTCCTCTGTTGTCATACACCCTTGGCTCCTACGAATCTAGAACCTGTCTGATCTGGTCCATATTTCCCTTCTGTCCGCGTACTGTGGTTAAAGGTAACTATACTGCCCGCACTACATGCAAAGAAGGCAAGAAGTAGCACTAACAGGTCTAGTATTGCACCACCAGTGTTACATAAGTAAAAGTGGCGAGCCAGCCAGGAGCCTAGAGTGTTGTGTGACAACATTGGAATCCTCTTTGACCTTTGATCAAATGCTCACATACTGTGAAAATGGATTTTGTCGAGAAGTATGCCGTTAAAGTACCAAATGCCATTATTGTTAGCGGTGTTACAGATAGAGAGAAAGACAAAGAGGTATTTGAGTTTCTGGAGCAACATGGTACTATTCGTAGAGTACTCGCTGTCGATGATGACTCTTCTGCATTCCACAAAAGCCAGATTGTAGAGTTCGAGTCCGGTGCAGCCGTTGAAATATTAGCACCTAAGCTGCCTTACCTCTTACAGTCCACTGACAATCCAGATGTCAGTTACCGCATTCGAGCCTTAACTGACGTCTATACTAAGACCGTAGGGGGCAGTGTTACTGAGGCTTACATTAGCAACCTGAAGGGTTTAGCCAAGCTAAGTGGGAAGGATTTCGAAGAAGTGTTGCGGGAGGCCCTATCCACAATAGGGAACACCATTGAAGCTGCTGAGACAGCTGAGAGAAACCCTGAAAATGATGCTGCTGATCAGACTTGCCCTGTGGTAGGATCCACACAACTTGGAGCCTCACCTTCAGTCTTAACTGAACTGCCTCACCCTCCTGAACCCATTCAGGGCACATTCCAACGCCCCATGAGACCAAACTTGACACCTCAAATGTTGAGTCCAACTGACCTCAACCCACCAGAGGTTCAGAAAGTAGTAGTCGAGCATGTTGTCAAGAGTGTTGAAAAGACATCACATGCTCACTCTACATTAAGACTCAGAGCTTTCTCTGGCAAGATGCCCAGACCTTACAGCGAAGCTGACTATGAAACATGGCGTTCTCATGTTGACTTGTTGATGGAAGATGCTTCTTTGTCCGAGTTGGGAAAAACTCGTAAGATTCTTGAAAGTCTCCTTGCTCCCGCTTCTGATGTCATCCGCCCTCTTGGGCCAGAAGCCACTCCTGCAGACTATCTTAAACTTCTGGATTCAGCTTTTGGCACCGTCGAAGATGGTGAGGAACTGTTTGTACGCTTCATGAACACCCTCCAAGATCATGGTGAAAAGCCCTCTGCTTATCTGCTTCGTTTGCAGGTGGCAGTCAATCACACCGTGCGCAGAGGTGGGCTTGAACCACATGAAGTAAATAAGCAGCTTCTTAAACAGTTTTACAGAGGCTGCTGGGATGATAACTTGCTAACGGAGTTGCAATTGGAGCTAAAGCATAAGGAGCCGCCCACTTATGCAGAGCTATTGCTTCTCCTGCGTACTGCAGAAAACCGACAAGAAGTTAAAAACACGCGAATGAAGAAACACTTTAGCGCCACGAAACCAAAAGCAGTGTCTCATGAACAGACGGTCACTGAAACAAATGCAGATGTTCGCCAAGCACAGTCAGATAGTCTAGAAGAGCTGAAAAAACAAGTTGCCGATCTAAAAAGCCAATTAGCTGCCGTTGTGAAGCCAAAGAAACAAGCAACACTGAAGACAGTTCGAACAAGGAAACCTGAAAATAAAAAACCTGACCACGCCAAACCTGAAGACTCACCTCCACCCAGCCGCCGCAGTACTAGGCCCAAGCCCTGGTATTGCTTCCGCTGTGGGGAAGATGGACATATAGTAGCCACTTGTGAGTCAGAGCCCAATCCTGCCCTTGTAGTTGCAAAACGAAAGGAATTAAGAGTGAGAAGGCAGATATGGGACAGGCAGAATGACCAGCTTTCTTTAAACTAAATTCTGCCTCCGTTGCGGGACAAATGGAGGCTGATGCTTTGTTAACCCGTCCCACCCAGGTTAAACAAAAAGCTTCACCTAAAAAGCGTGCCAGCCTAAAGTCACACACAAGATCAGATTCCTTCGACTTTCCTAAAGGTCTAATTGGTACGAAGAGTACTGCACAAGTGAAAGTTAATGGTCACACAGTGAGTTGTTTGCTAGATACTGGTTCCCAGGTGACTACAGTCCCCGAGTCCTACTATCGTCAGCATTTGTCCTCTCATGAGATTAAGCCATTGTTTGAACTTTTAGAAGTTGAGGGTGCCAACGGTCAGTCTGTGCCTTACTTAGGCTACATTGAACTGCATGTCACTTTCCCAAAGGACTTCCTTGGCATTGAAGCTGAAGTGCCGACACTTGCCTTAGTTGTCCCCGATGTGCGCACAGCTTCTCAGTCCTTAGTGCTAATTGGGACAAACACATTAGATGTACTTTATGAGCTGTACTCTAACACATGCCATGAACTGCAGCTGAACCTGCCATATGGCTATAGGGCAGTTCTAAAAGTTCTTGAGTCACGACACAAACAGTCCAAAGACAGTAGTCTTGGTTTAGTGACGATGCACAACAAAGAGCCACAGTTGATTCCAGCAGGCCAAACTGTTGTTCTAGATGGTGCTGTAGCTGTGTCAGCCGGTAACGGTGAAAAGTCTGTCTTGTTAGAGTATCCACGAATGTCAGCCTTACCTGGTGACATCCTTGTGAAACCTTGTCTCATAGACTTACCTGAACGAGCACCTTACCTTGTACCAGTTATACTCACCAATGAATCCGAACATGATGTGACAATCCCTCTAAATTGTGTCATCGGAGAAGTCAGTGCATATCAAAGAGTTCTATCTCACGAACACTCAGTGAGAACTCCAAGATCCCGAACTGAGCAGAAGTCAAATGTAACATATAACTTTGACTCTTCCCCTATTAGCGCTGAATGGAAGGAGCGCATAACCGAAAAACTAAGCCAAATGCCCGAAGTGTTTGCACAGAATGATCTTGACTTTGGAAAGACGGATCAAGTGAAACACACAATCAGATTGTCAGATGAAACACCGTTCAAGCATAGAGCGCGTCCCATACATCCGAACGACCTGGAGGCAGTCCGTAAGCACCTCAAAGAACTGCAAGAAGCTGGCGTGATCAGGGAATCTACCTCCCCTTTCTCTTCACCCATTGTAGTCGTGCGGAAGAAAAATGGTGAAGTCCGCCTCTGTATCGACTACAGAAAGCTTAACGCGCAGACTATAAAAGATGCTTACGCTCTCCCCAATTTGGAGGAAACGTTTTCCACCTTGATCGGGTCGCAATGGTTCTCTGTCCTGGATTTAAAATCTGGGTACTACCAAATTGAGATGGAGGAGCTGGACAAACCAAAGACGGCGTTCGTATGTCCCATCGGCTTTTGGGAATTTAATAGAATGCCCCAAGGCATTACAAACGCCCCCAGCACATTCCAGCGGCTCATGGAGAAATGTATGGGCGACATGAACCTGCGCGAAGTGATCGTGTTTCTCGATGACATCATTGTATTCTCCAAGACACTTGAAGAACATGAGGCTCGCTTAATGAAAGTTCTTGATCGCCTGAAAGAATATGGGCTCAAATTCTCACCCGAAAAATGCAAATTTTTCCAAACTTCTGTCAGATATCTTGGGCATATTGTGTCCAGCAAGGGAGTGGAGACTGACCCTGAAAAGGTGGAAGCCTTAAGTACCTGGCCTGTGCCCCGTGATCTTAAACAGCTCCGCTCATTCTTAGGCTTTTCAGGGTACTACAGGCGGTTCATTAAGAACTTTTCGAGTATCGTTAAGCCCCTCACTGACTTAACATCAGGCTACCCTCCTTTGCGCAAAAGCACAAAGCCTAAAGCTAAGTCTGTCCAGTACCATGACCCCAAGACACCTTTCGGCGAGCGATGGACTCCCTCTTGTGATCTTGCTTTCAAAACCATCATTGAAAAGCTCAGTACTGCGCCTGTATTGGGTTTTGCCAACCCTAAACTGCCATATACGCTCCATACCGACGCCAGCACTACAGGGCTTGGCGCCGCGCTCTATCAAGAGCAGAATGGCCAGACCAGGGCGATAGCTTATGCAAGCCGTGGGTTGTCTAGGAGTGAATCTCGTTATCCCGCCCATAAGTTAGAGTTCTTAGCTTTGAAGTGGGCAGTAACGGAAAAGTTTGCAGATTACTTATATGGAAATCAGTTTACTGTCGTAACAGACAATAATCCTCTGACGTACATATTAACTACTGCTAAGATGGATGCCATGAGTTACAGATGGCTAGCTGCCCTGTCAACGTTTAGCTTTAAGCTCCAGTACAGAGCAGGCAAGCTTAACTCAGATGCAGATGGCCTTTCTAGACGGCCACATGGCGAGTTGCTTAACGACGCAGTGTCCCAAAAAGAGCTCGACCGCATACAGCAGTTCACACAGACTCACCTGTCCCTACCTGACAGCAGTTTCAGTCCTGAAGTAGTGTCTGCTATTTGTGAGAAACACCTTGTATGCAGCTCTCAAAATGACACCATCCCTTTGGTTCACTCGCTAGCCATTTCTGCAGCTGCCATTCCAGGTGACTTTGTCAATGAAAATGACTGTGGTGGTCTTCCTGTTATACCCCATATGTCCCTTGAACAGATCACAAACGAACAAAGAGCAGACCCTTGTCTGAGGGAAGTTATTGCACAAATTGAAACTGGAGAAAAGGTCCCACCAACTGTGCGAGCTGAACTTCCTGACATCAACCTTCTACTCCGAGAGCTCAATCGATTGGAGATGCACAATAACATCCTGTATCGAACTCGCCAAGATGGAGGAGATGTTACCTACCAGCTTGTCTTACCTGAACAGCTCCGTGACTCAGTCTTCCAAAGCCTCCACTGTGACATGGGCCACTTAGGCACTGAACGTACCTTAGATCTTGCCCGAACAAGGTTCTATTGGCCTCGCATGGCAGCATATATAGAACATAAGATCAAAACATGCAACCGCTGTGTAAGACGTAAAACTCCTCCAGAAAAAGCAGCTCCACTTGTGAATATCAAATCCACCAGACCCCTCGAATTAGTCTGCATGGACTTCCTGTCCATTGAGCCTGATCGAAGTAATGTAAAGGATGTGCTTGTATTAACCGATCATTTCACGAAATATTCATTAGCCATCCCTACCAGCAATCAGAAAGCTCAGACCGTTGCCAAAGCCCTTTGGGACAACTTCATAGTCCACTACGGGATACCCGAACGATTGCATAGCGATCAAGGTCCCGACTTCGAGTCCCACATTATCCAAGAGCTTTGCAAGATCATGGGCATTCGTAAAATCCGGACCACACCCTATCACCCCAGAGGAAACCCGGTAGAACGTTTCAATAGAACGTTACTAAGTATGCTAGGTACTCTTGAGGAAAAGGACAAAACTCAGTGGCACAACTATGTCAAACCACTCGTTCATGCGTACAATTGTACGAAAAATGATACAACCGGTTTTGCCCCATATGAGTTAATGTTTGGCCGTCAGCCAAGATTGCCAGTCGATCTAGCATTTGGGCTGCCCTTTAACAACAAAAGTTTCAAGTCGCATTCTCAGTACATAACAAAACTAAAGGCAACTCTACAAGAGACCTACAAACTAGCAACAGACCATGCTAACAAAATGGCAGAAAGAAACAAAACAAGATTTGATATGCGAGTGAAACCCTCAAAACTAGAGCCAGGTGACAGAGTTTTGGTGCGTGCAGTCCGTCTCAGAGGCAAGCACAAGCTAGCCGACAAGTGGGAGACTGATATTCACGTTGTGGTGAACCAAGCAGGTGACTTGCCCGTCTACAGTATAAAACCCCTAACAAAAGAGGGCCCAGTCCGCACAGTCCACCGCGATCTCTTGCTCCCTTGTGGTTTTCTTGCCCCTGTTGAAGAGAAACCTGTCCAACCAACTCATGTACGCAAACCAAAAACAAGGCAATCACCTAAACAACATGAGGAATGTGATCATTCAGAACTGGAAGATGAGGATATCTGTTGGTTCAGAGAGGAACCTCTTCAAGAGCCCATAAAGGTCACTCGAGTCTATGAGATTCCTCAGCCAAAGACACACCCTAATGATCACGATCATACTGAAACTCATTTGCCTGGAGGAGACAACTTACATGAACATGACAACCTGCCTGGAGGAGACAACTTACATGAACATGACAACTTGATTGGAGCCGACAATTTAACCGGATGTGACAACTTACCTGAATGTGGAAATCCACTTGGATATGGAAGCCTAGAGGAGAGTGAAACCATGGTGGAACACTCAACCACTGACAATGAAAGCGAGAGTGATGCCAACTTACCCGATGGATCTACCTGTGATGGGCCAGTGGAAGAAGACAACTCAAACGATAATCAAGCAAACTCAAGTCAGTCAAATACTGAGAGTGAAGCCACAGCGACCATAAGGCGCTCAGAGAGAACAAGAACCCAACCAGAACGACTGCAATATAGTCAGTTGGGAAATCCTCTCGTTTCCATTGCCCAGTCCCTGTTTCAAGGTCTAAGCCTGGCTTTTACCAGTGCCTTGACAGAACAAGATTCTGTGGTCATCCCCATGAAGGCTGGTTCCCCTGTCATTACCGTTTAGCTATCCCATGCAAAGGGACTTGCATGATTCTAAGGGGGGATAGTGTAACCCAGTGTTAAAAACGGGATTAAAAGTATAAATAAATATTGATAAAAACAAAGTTAATTATAATAAATACTGATAAAAAGCATGTAAACAGAAGTTTAATTAATATGTACATATGTATATGTAATGTATAAGTGGTGTGGGGGCAGGACTTAGTCCTGTAGAGTGTGTTTGTCAGATCCACTGAGCGACCAATCATTGGCCGGTCTGACCCTCCCCCAGTCTGTGCGCTGCTCAGACACCTGTGTGTGCCTTCGTGTGCCAGTCAGATACGCCAGAGACACAGACGGTGAAAGATCAGTTTACCCGTGCGGCAAAGAAGCTAGCTGGATAGAGAAAGTCCTTTTTTCGGCAAGAATAATAAGAGTGATACTGTATTCCAGAGGCCGTGAGCCAACGTGAGCACTGTGAAGCCCCGTGTAGCATTTGTTGCTTTGCATGGTAAGTCCCAGGCAGTACACGTGCGCTAGCATAGCATGCTACTTGCCGCTAGCTCCGATGCTAACTTTTGTTAGCCATTTTGCAATGAAAGTGCCTTTTCTGAGGCTAAAGCAATTAGCACTGAGTCTGCTGCACTGCATACGAGATGTTCTTTAAAGGTTTATGTCACATTACTGTGGTATTGATGTATAATGTATGGTTTTGTGCGACGTTATGTTAGCACATGTTCACTTTTCTCATGGTGCTAATTATAGTTCTGCACAACTAAGTATTAGCAATGTGAAATTAAGTGCCTTCACCTGCACTTTACTTAGCTGAAACTTGATAAGTCTCAAGCCAATGTGTATTTCTAATGCACTACTGAGCTATTTTGTATTGTTTTAAATGTGTGTTTCCTATGCACTTTTCCCTTTGAAATGAGAATAATTTGTTGTACAACATAGAATATTTTGAAGAAAATTTAGAAGCACTACAAGCAACCAGTAGTAATAATAAGTTACAGGCATGATAGCTTAAATGTTGAACTACTGTGTTCTGGCCTGGTCCCCAGGTCAGGTTTTTTCCTTTGCTTATTTGGATTGGATTGGATTGGTTTTGAGGACCTGAGAAGAATCGAGGATCCCTTTTCCAGTACTGGATGGCGAGCCCAGCCCAAAGAGCCGGATGAACTGGTAGATTGTAACCCGACTGGTTACAAACACACTGAGTGACTACTGAACATTGAAAGACTGAAATTGACTTTTAAAAAAAAAAGACACAAAAGACAATATATCCTTAGGTCGACCATTTGTGGGGTTTATTTTATTTTGTTTTCAAGAAGCGCGCTCTACTTTTGTTAAATGTGCACAACTTTAATAATTGCTAATAAATGCAATTGTGTTTTCTACACCTACTGTGTACAAGTCCTCTGTTGTCATACACCCTTGGCTCCTACGAATCTAGAACCTGTCTGATCTGGTCCATATTTCCCTTCTGTCCGCGTACTGTGGTTAAAGGTAACTATACTGCCCGCACTACATGCAAAGAAGGCAAGAAGTAGCACTAACAGGTCTAGTATTGCACCACCAGTGTTACACATGCTTATCACATCCTTTTTCTTTTAACAGCCAGTTGTAGACACTTCCTTTTTATTGGAACTATATCTGTTCCTTCAGAAACATCACACACAGTTGGCAGTGGAATGCACAATTAGCATATTCATGAGATGAATACAGTGGAAACTTTGGAGTTGCAAGCGACAGGGGGTGTGGGGTGGGAAGCTGTTTGTTTGTGCGTGTGCGTGCGTGTGTGTGAGTGAGTGTGTATGTTTGTTGCGGAACAAAAAAGCAGATGGCACGGTGACTTTGAAAATCCAAAATTAGGTATGTTTTCATGAACTTCATGCTCATTGGCTATGTAAATCGCACAGTCAGACAGTCATGAGAGACAATGTTGTGTGTGTTTTCCAGCTTTTCCTCTGAGATCATGTTTGTTGATTGAAATCTGCTTGCTGCTTGGAGTCTCTTAACAGTTCTAATTTTGAGAGTGTGTACATCTTTGCGTGCATGCGTTTGTGCGTATGCCCTCACATGCTGTGTATATTATATTTTATTGAAACTGACGTGCGGTCTTCTTAAATAACTGCCACGTGGACGCAGATCTGGCTTTGAACAGTGAGATGTTCCTCACGCCATGCCAGAACTACTTTTGATCATTTAAAAATGGAGATTATAGTCTTTCTGCCCAATTTGGACTCAACTTACATCATTTCTGAAAGGCTTTTTAAAATGTTGTGCTTTAACCACAGAGGACTCTCATGGATGTAGGGAAGGAGGACATGCAGAGGGTTGGTGTGACACAAGGGTAGGATGAGACGGAGGCAGGTGATCCTCTGAGGTGACCCCTAAGGAGAGCAGCAGGAAGACGATTTATTTAACTTGAGCAGAATAGCTTTGCTTGAATCACAGTATTACTGGGTCTTGGTGCAGCTGCTCAGTTCCTCCAGTGCCTGAAAAAAGCCACTTCAGGCTCCTTTAACTTAACTTTCTTCTTATTGGCTGCCTCCCAAAAACAGAAGGTCTGATCAGCAGGTGGGTGGGGCATGTGTGCTGACAACCACAACATGCACATCAGATGATGGTGTAAGGATATCCACTTGTAGGTGGTGTGGTACCATTATCTGACTAGTTTGGTTTATGAGTTAATTGCACACAAAGAGAGCGTATGCAGGCGACATGTGACATTTACTCATCTGCTGCAGTTTGTCTGTGAAAACTGCAATAACGTCTAATCTCTGAACTTTTAAACAGTTTTTTTGAAAGTGTTGTTTCGGCTTGCAGAGAGTCATTAGCTGAGTTAAATAAGGTTCGAGTGGTGCTAATTGTCCCGAAGCCAATCACTCAGATTACTGCCTCTAATTAATGGCTTTTTCTGACTTTACAAACAATAGACAGTTTATCCAGTTCTATCAAAATGCAAATGTACATTTTACAGTAGAGATAATAAACATATTGAGGTCAAATAAGAGTCCAAGCTACACATTTATCTCAAGGTGGAATCAAGTTTGTGTGTGAAATATATCTCCAAAGATAATGAAGATTATATTGTTATAAGTACAGTTGTGTTATGCATATTGTGTGTGTGTTTTTTGTTATTAAACAAACACATTCATCCTCTTACTTTGTTTGCTTGGATCAGAAGCATCCATTGGCTACCAAATGGCCAGTGCTAGCAAACCTCAGGTGGACAAAGACGTGGTCCCCGTACCTTTGTAATACCATGTTTTCCAGGTCTTTATTATTTACTGAGATAAAGCGGGAAAAGCCTTACCACTATAGAGTGATTTAATTACTGTATTTCAAAGTGAAAGTAAATTAATTAAATAAGTCATTTTTAACATGTTAGCCTACTTTTGTAACATAAAGTAAAATCACTGTAAAACTTTAGCAAGTTAAGTAAAGCACCGCAGTGTTTCTCAAACTCAGTGAATGATGTTGATTGATTTCAGCTCTAATCATATTTATATACAAAAAATAAACAGATAAATACATTATTCAGCCAACAATAAAGACTTAATGTGTTTATGATGTTGAATTTTTCAATCTTCAGTCTTGGTGAGGGCCTTTCCTGCTTTGGGACCTGATCAATAGTCAGTTGACTGCTGAGCTCACCTGACTATTGATCAGGTGAAGTCAATAGTCAGTATAACTTTTTCACATCAGGCATGTGACTTATAGCAGCAAGTGCACAGTTGGGGGAAGTTTTGTCAATGATGACTGTTTCATCAGGTTGTTTGCATTAACACCACTGGCACCATGAACTGGCTCATGAAGATCATACTGTTGTGGCCACAGCAATGGTGACTGTTCAGAAACATTACACGGTCCCACCTAGAAGCTCATTATTTAGTTTAGGTAGTGATGGATGAGCAACAGTTAAAAGCATCAGGCATAGATCAGAATATTGTAATGTATATGCAGACAAACCCCTTAACAGTATATGATAAAATAGCTAAGGCCCCAGCCAACCGCATGGTAACCACTGGTCGCTAGGGAAAAATGTGCGTTCCCTGACCAGTTGGCGAGTGGTTGCAGGAGGCTGCTTGCTGCCGGTAGGTGCAGTTGACTGCAAAAAGTTACATGGTGTGGCACAGAAAACTGTTGCTTGTGTTCACCAGCTTGTCTGCAAAACCTTGCTAACCAACTCCTGAATGGTACTGAAACGTGAAGTGGCAACTGTTTGCCTTAAAAGGAAAAGTTGTGCCGGTAAGCTATATCTTTAACTTTGAAGGCAAACTGTCACTGCTTGTAGTTACCAAGGCTTTTGCAGATAAGTTGGTATTTTCAGCGCAAAGCAACAGCGACTGCAACAATCCACTAGCACCAGAACAATCTTTGCGACTCACTTTACCAGTTGACTCCATTTCCCTCTGGGATTCATAAAGTTTGTCTTTTTCTGATTCTGATTCTGACTGCCAGCAACCTCCAGTAACCACTCCCCAACCGGGAAGGTAGTACACGTTTTTCCACAGCAACCAAAAGGCTGAAAACAAAGCGAACTCCGGCAGCAAAAGAGCAGCGTTTTTATCAGTCACCACTTTAATACAAGTTTCAACTAGTGTTTAATTAGTAGTTTCAGAAGCTTTCTTACGTCCTTTTTTCTATCATTGGAATGCACCAATGGATGACTAAGTTCGTAAGTGGCCGGTCCTTATACACAGTATTTGTAATGCTGCTTTCTGTGTATGTGTGAATTTCAGACATGGCACGCCGTTGGTGTACTTTGGAAGGCGGCTTCCTGAGTTACTATGAGAGCGAGCGAAGCCCTTCAGCCATTGGCAGGGTGGACGCCACCGAAGTCATTAGCCTGGCTGTCAACCACACAGAGACGATGACTGGAGCTGGGTATGAATGCACACACAAATCAACTAATTAGTGAAAGTGAGTACATGAAGAAGAAAATCTAAAGGCTTCAGGAAATTACTTCAGTCCAAATCACGGACTAGATTTCAAAACTTTTTGTGTTCCCCTAAGCTTGAACTGATTCTTTTCAAATGAACATCAAACTTATTTTACTGCTGTTATTTTAATATGGGTGTAAGACAGTGCCAGCATTTGTTTTTTTTAATGTATTTCTTAAACATATTGATATTTTTTTAAACTCACAATATGAGCTGTCCAGAGAGAACTCTTAAATAACCTCAAACCTCCCAGAGCAGCAACAAACACCATCACATGTCCAATAGTAGCCCATGAGAGTGTAACAGTTCTTTAAACCTCGCTCTTATTGGCTCATTGTCTTACTAAATTAGCCAACCTCTAAGTTTTGCCATGAAACTCTTCCTTAAAATCACCTCGTACAATTTTGGATTTATCATTCCCTCAGTGAATCTATCCAGGCTCCGAGGTAGTGAAGCAAAGCCCAAACCTTGATGCTCCCTCTACTTGTGCTCTATCCCGTGCTGTAATTACATTTTTCAGGGTTTTTTCCCCCCGCTTTCAGACAAAACATTATAAATTTTTGCCTAAACCTTCAACTTGAAACAAATTGAGATATCAGAGGGGGACAATGCTTCCATTAGCATCACTTTTATTCAGTGTTTTCTAACAGTGGAGCTACAAACGCAGATTTAGAGATTTCTGCAGAGATGTTGTGTTTCTACACTTGGCCCACTTTCAGGATTGAACGTTCTGCACTTGGTGTGATCTTTGCATGATGCCAGCTATTTTCTTATAGATGATTTGTGTTTTTGTGGGTTGGTTTAAACTTTGGTCTTCATAAAGGCGTTTGTAGCTTTTTCTGGCTTTGCGCATCTCTACGAACCTTCGATGACCTTCAGAGTTGTTGCGATGTTTCACACCAATCCGTCTTTATTGTGTGCCATTATTTAGAGCCAGGGACACCTCTGCAAGTCACGCATCCCATCCTGGTCATACCAGATATTCACAGCTTTCCCTGCTGTGCTATTAATGTCGAGCATTTAACATTAATTTAAATCCAGTATGTGGGGACCGCACATAAATTACACTTTGCAGGAGATCAACAAGGTAATAAGGCTTTCATAAACACTCAACATTTAAATTTACTCTTATTCATGCACATCCCTCGTACATAAGCATACGCAGCACAACCCTGCAGTTAAACTGCTTTGAAATGCTTCATTTGCATCCTCTCTACTAAATCATAATTTATGTGATTGTTAAATCTGCTTTAAGGACACACGTGTCACACATACACAAAAGGCATTTTGAATAATTTATTTCTTTTATTGGTTAAAATAATTTTTACCGCACGTGTTATTCATCTATTGCAGCACCACAGCCTGCTTGACGTGGATGTATATCCAGGCTTCTGCTCTGTTTCTTTCCCCTCGTCGTGTGTCTCATTAGCATAACCTCAGACTGAGCATTATTCAGTTTTACAGAACCATCAGGGCTTTATGAGCGCTATGTTTACTATTTACTTTGGTGGGGATGCAGTTTTAACTGCCACTTCCTGTGTTCGTGTTACCGTTCCACCTCACCCCGATTGCGTTCAGCACTCCTCAGTCAGATTATGATGCAGCTACACCACAAAAAACAGCAAAAAAAAGTTGCTTTGACAACAAACTTTTATTTACTTATTTATTTATTTCTTGTGGAAGTGGTACAAACACTCAAAAAAAGAATCAGCAGATGTCCCCATACGTCCCCGCTCACGTGCGTCACACTCCCACTGCATCCTGTATGTGCGTTCATGTGCCTGTCCCCCTGTTCCCGAGCTCGGAGTCTGATAACTGCTTATGATTAAAGCATAAGCCAAGTCCTTAATGATAGCAGCAGATGTTATGAAGAGGAAACAATGCTTTTATTTGTAAATGTTATGTATACAGCCATTAGAGACACATCTGGCTTGCTAAAACTTTGACCTTTTTTAATGAGCTGGACACACACACACACACTGCCGTGACAGGTTACACTGATAATCATGCGTGTGTGTGTTTGGTGAGTTTTCTACAAAGCAGCATCGACTTGCACCATTTTTAGCCCTGCACATAAATCTCAGTTACAGGTCACGGCGTGACCTCGGCAACAGCTATTATTTCTCCGTCGCTGGCGCTCATAATGGCCGTGCGTTTCACTAGATTAAGCTCTGCCTCGCTCCGTCTCAATCCTGCAACTTCCAGCGTTCCCAGCATGCCCGTGCACGGAGAGAGCCGGGACGTCTCACCTCTCCAATGTCTGCCGCTCATGAATATTAATGTATGCAGATGACACACTCCCACCAGCAGCCTATCACCGTGCTGCAGGAGACCGTAGGTGTCATTTCCATTAAACATGGCATTTGGGTAATTTCACCGTGGCAGAGGACACCGTGAATTATAGCGCAGCCCCAAAACATACGTTGGCTAAAGTTTATGAATATTAGAAATCCACTCCTAAGGAATTAATGCAAAGGGAGTATGTTAGCTGGTGATAAGTTGATTTTTTTTTTCTCCTTGCCTAAAAATTATTTTCTTACTCATCTGCCTGTTCTGACAAGAATATTTGTAAGTCGATTCCAACCTTCAGATTTAGCTAAAAGCCCTGGAACTGCTTCTTTTTCGTCCTTTTTAGCTGCTTTTTGGTGCGGTTTCATTATCTGTCATGTTCGTTATCATGTCCTCCTCTCGCACGCAAGCTTTTTGGAAGAGCTTAGACTTCGACTTTGCAAGTGACATGGGGTTTCTATGTAGGGCAGGGAGTTTAGACTTTTCCGAGGTACACGAAAGCATTGAGGAGAAACTAAAAAACTACAAAAATACATGTAGATAAGTTTGTGCACATTTAAAACACAGGTAAGTCTTGTACAGCAGGTTTCCTCTGTGAGGAAGTGTTTCTTAACTCACTCTTAGTATAAAAAACTATTTTAACAAGTAGTTTTTTATACTTAAAATAGCACGCACGTGTGTAATTGAAGCCTACTTGAAAATTGAATTGAACCAATTTAAAAATCTGGTCTCTAATAAGGAGGGTCAGCTTTTTACAGTAATGTGTGAAATATTTCCTTAATCATGGAGTTTTCACATGTGCAATAAAGGACAGAGAGCTCTTTTGATTGCTGTGATAAGGTGGCAGCATGCGCGTGAAAATTGAGGGTTCCTTATTTGATTTTCATCTGTGCAAAGTAGTAGAACTGAAATTCTTACTTAAAGAGTCCCGGATAAAAAGATGAGAAGTGTGGAAGAATCATATCTTTGGATATGCCTCCAGAGCTGCACAGGGAGAGCGGTTCCATCTGGTTTCATCTGGTCGACCTAGGAGGAAACTGACGGTCAAACTTTAGGGTGATGCTGTGGTCTTTGCAGCAGTGGCTGTCACGGTCCTGGGTCTCCTGACCCAGCGTTTTTAGTTCTTTGTGATTTTCGTATTATTGTACTTGTGTGATTTATTCTATGGCTTCTAGTTTTGATCCCTTGCCCTTCATGTCTCCCTGTGTGCCCCTCTGTGTATCTGTGAGCCCTCGTCTCTCCTTATGTTTTATTCCATGCTTCCCCTGCCCATTATGTCTAAGTTCTCCCCGTGCTCTCTCTTCCCCCTGTGTGCCCTCTATGTATTTATGAGCCCTCGTCCCCTTTCGTGTTTATTCCATGTCTCCCCTGCCTGTTACGTTGGTGTTCTACTCGTGCTCTCTCTCCTCCTGTCTGAACCTCTGTGCTCCCTGTTTCACCTCTCCCGTCAGTGTTCAGTTCACCCCGCCCTGTCTCGTTATGGCTATCAGTGTCACCTGTGTTCCCCGTGTGTTCCCACTCCCCTCGTTAACCCTCTGTGTATTTCTGTCTGCGTCTCCCTCTGTTCAGCGTGACGTCGTCCCTCATGTTGTGTGGATCTCCCTGTGTCTCTTCGCGTATGTTAGTTTACTTTTCCCAGTTTAGTTTTGTATTTCCTATGTTCGGCCATTCCAGCATTAAAGCTGTGATTTTGAGTTCATCCCCGTGTCTGTGAGTTTTGCGTTTGGGTCCTCCTCCCGCCTGCCACACAGCCGAGCCTTGACAGTACGACGTCACCAGTTATGGACCCAGCAACTCACAACCCCTCCGCTGAGCTCCGGGAGGATTTGATCTATACGGTGGAGTACCACTGTCAGGAGTGGGAGGCGCTGCCAGGAGACGAACACCGGGAGGTCGTAGCCGCCCGTCTACAGCGGATGGTGTCCGGACTCCCGTGGCTGTTCGGCGCGCTGCACCCCCACATCCGGGACTTCCTTGTTTCCACCGTAGGCGTCCGCCCGGAGCTGCCTCTCCAGTGTGAGGGGTCGGAGGACGTTCAGCCCGGTCCGCTGGAGGATTCGCGGCCCGGCTCATCTCCTCCCCCCTCTCGGCGAAAACGGCGCTCACGCCGCCGCCGCCCTAACGTTTCTGAGCAAACTCCGGTGGTGAGTGACACTAACTGTTTCTTCCATGCCACTTCCAAGTCGGACCAACTCGGACAATATTCTGCTCTCCAACCTATATATTTAGAAACCGTTTGTGTGGATGCTCCTTCGGACCCAGGAGTTAAGACTGTTTCATCTGGAACTGTTTATTCTGGAGCTATGTTTATTCAGTCAGCTGCCCGTCCGCTTTCAGCTCAGTCCCCTGCTCAGCAGCCGTCTGTAGCTCAGTCTCCAGTGTCACCTGCTCAGCAGCCACCTGTAGCTCAGTGTCCTGTGTTTCCTGCTCAGAAGCCGCCTGTAGCCCAGACACCAACTCCACCACCACCATTTTCGCCCCAAGCTCTGTTAGCCGCCCGGCCCGAAGCTCTGTTAGCCGCCCGGCCCGAAGCTCTGTTAGCCGCCCGGCCCGAAGCTCTGTTAGCCGCCCGGCCCGAAGCTCAGTCGCCACCTCCACCACATTCAGCCTCGCTTCCCATAGCACAGTCACATCCACAGCCTGACTTACTACAAACCTTATTTCAATCCTTAGCCCAGTCAATAGCTCAGTTGGTAGAGGAATCATCAGCCTTATCGACAGCTCAGTTAGCTCCCTCGCAGCCCTTCACAGCTCAGTTAGCTCCCTCGCAGCCACCCTCAGTGCAGTCTCCAGTGTCCCCAGTGCAGTCCCCAGTGCAGTCCCCAGTGCAGTCCCCAGTGCAGTCCCCAGTGCAGTCCCCAGTGCAGTCTCCTTTAGCACAGTCACCCACTCAACCACCAGCACCACAACCGTCACTACCTCTAGTTCTTTCCCCTGTGAAGTCATTAATTCCACCACCTACTCCACTCTCACCACCACCGTTACTACAGACATCAGTTCAGTCCCCTGTGCAGTCATTTACTTCTCCACCGTTAGCAGCTCAGGTCCCCGTGTGTCCAGCAGCTCAGGTCCCCGTGTGTCCAGCAGCTCAGGTCCCCGTGTGTCCAGCAGCTCAGGTCCCCGTGTGTCCAGCAGCTCAGGTCCCCGTGTGTCCAGCAGCTCAGGTCCCCGTGTGTCCAGCAGCTCAGGTCCCCGTGTGTCCAGCAGCTCAGGTCCCCGTGTGTCCAGCAGCTCAGGTCCCCGTGTGTCCAGCAGCTCAGGTCCCCGTGTGTCCAGCAGCTCAGGTCCCCGTGTGTCCAGCAGCTCAGCTCGCACCTGAACCTTTGGCCCAGTTCCCCGTAGCAGTGCGGTTTTCTAGCCAGCTTAACATTGAGCCCGGGGTCCTAATCCTCTCTGGCTCTACATCAGCTCCTGCTGGAAGCTCGGATGAGCTCATCCAGGACTCCGCGGCTCCCACGCCGCCATCTACCTCGTCCGCTGGGGGTTCCAGTGAGCCCGGCCAGCACCTCCCTGTCTCCGCTGGAGGGTCCGAGGGGCCCGTTCAGCCTCCTGTCTCCGCTGGAGGGTCCGAGGGGCCCGTTCAGCCTCCTGTCTCCGCTGGAGGGTCCGAGGGGCCCGTTCAGCCTCCTGTCTCCGCTGGAGGGTCCGAGGGGCCCGTTCAGCCTCCTGTCTCCGCTGGAGGGTCCGAGGGGCCCGTTCAGCCTCCTGTCTCCGCTGGAGGGTCCGAGGGGCCCGTTCAGCCTCCTGTCTCCGCTGGGGGGTCCGAGGGGCCCGTTCAGCCTCCTGTCTCCGCTGGGGGGTCCGAGGGGCCCGTTCAGCCTCCTGTCTCCGCTGGGGGGTCCGAGGGGCCCGTTCAGCCTCCTGTCTCCGCTGGGGGGTCCGAGGGGCCCGTTCAGCCTCCTGTCTCCGCTGGGGGGTCCGAGGGGCCCGTTCAGCCTCACGCCGCATCAGCTGGAGGGCCCGAGGAGCCTGTCCAGCCGCCATCTGCGACCGCCTCGTCATCACCTGGCCCGGCTACATCCGCCTGTGCTTCTGCTACGCCTGGCCCGGCCTCAGCCTCTGCAACCTCGCCTGGCCCGGCCTCAGCCTCTGCAACCTCGCCTGGCCCGGCCTCAGCCTCTGCAACCTCGCCTGGCCCGGCCTCAGCCTCTGCAACCTCGCCTGGCCCGGCCTCAGCCTCTGCAACCTCGCCTGGCCCGGCCTCAGCCTCTGCAACCTCGCCTGGCCCGGCCTCAGCCTCTGCAACCTCGCCTGGCCCGGCCTCAGCCTCTGCAACCTCGCCTGGCCCGGCCTCAGCCTCTGCAACCTCGCCTGGCCCGGCCTCAGCCTCTGCAACCTCGCCTGGCCCGGCCTCAGCCTCTGCAACCTCGCCTGGCCCGGCCTCAGCCTCTGCAACCTCGCCTGGCCCGGCCTCAGCCTCTGCAACCTCGCCTGGCCCGGCCTCAGCCTCTGCAACCTCGCCTGGCCCGGCCTCAGCCTCTGCAACCTCGCCTGGCCCGGCCTCAGCCTCTGCAACCTCGCCTGGCCCGGCCTCAGCCTCTGCAACCTCGCCTGGCCCGGCCTCAGCCTCTGCAACCTCGCCTGGCCCGGCCTCAGCCTCTGCAACCTCGCCTGGCCCGGCCTCAGCCTCTGCAACCTCGCCTGGCCCGGCCTCAGCCTCTGCAACCTCGCCTGGCCCGGCCTCAGCCTCTGCAACCTCGCCTGGCCCGGCCTCAGCCTCTGCAACCTCGCCTGGCCCGGCCTCAGCCTCTGCAACCTCGCCTGGCCCGGCCTCAGCCTCTGCAACCTCGCCTGGCCCGGCCTCAGCCTCTGCAACCTCGCCTGGCCCGGCCTCAGCCTCTGCAACCTCGCCTGGCCCGGCCTCAGCCTCTGCAACCTCGCCTGGCCCGGCCTCAGCCTCTGCAACCTCGCCTGGCCCGGCCTCAGCCTCTGCAACTTCGTCTGCCGCGGCCTCAGCCTCTGCAACTTCGTCTGCCGCGGCCTCCTCTTCAGAGCCTTCGTCTGCCGCGGCCTCCTCTTCAGAGCCTTCGTCTGGCCCTGCGCCCACCGGGCCATGGCCGGCACGCCTGGGACTGGAGGGCCGCCGCTGCCTTCCGCGCGGTCGGCCTCCTGAACTGCTCCGTCGTCTCCTTCGCCGCCGCCGCTGCCTTGCGCGCGGCCGGCCTCCTGAACTGTTTCCGCGTCGCCGCCGTTGCCTTGCGCGCGGCCGGCCTCCTGAACTGTTTCCGCGTCTCCGCCGTTGCCTTCCGCGCGGTCGGCCCCCTGAACTGCTCTGTGTTTTGGGTTGTTTTCTTGGGCTCCGGTGTTTTCTGTGCTCTTTGTTTTCTGTTCCGAGCCCTCCGTCCTGGGCCCCCGCCGCCCGCCCTGGGTTGTTTTCTGTTTGGTTTTGTTTTTCTGTGTTTGGGCTGTCTGGAGCCAGCCCTTGAGGGGGGGGTACTGTCACGGTCCTGGGTCTCCTGACCCAGCGTTTTTAGTTCTTTGTGATTTTCGTATTATTGTACTTGTGTGATTTATTCTATGGCTTCTAGTTTTGATCCCTTGCCCTTCATGTCTCCCTGTGTGCCCCTCTGTGTATCTGTGAGCCCTCGTCTCTCCTTATGTTTTATTCCATGCTTCCCCTGCCCATTATGTCTAAGTTCTCCCCGTGCTCTCTCTTCCCCCTGTGTGCCCTCTATGTATTTATGAGCCCTCGTCCCCTTTCGTGTTTATTCCATGTCTCCCCTGCCTGTTACGTTGGTGTTCTACTCGTGCTCTCTCTCCTCCTGTCTGAACCTCTGTGCTCCCTGTTTCACCTCTCCCGTCAGTGTTCAGTTCACCCCGCCCTGTCTCGTTATGGCTATCAGTGTCACCTGTGTTCCCCGTGTGTTCCCACTCCCCTCGTTAACCCTCTGTGTATTTCTGTCTGCGTCTCCCTCTGTTCAGCGTGACGTCGTCCCTCATGTTGTGTGGATCTCCCTGTGTCTCTTCGCGTATGTTAGTTTACTTTTCCCAGTTTAGTTTTGTATTTCCTATGTTCGGCCATTCCAGCATTAAAGCTGTGATTTTGAGTTCATCCCCGTGTCTGTGAGTTTTGCGTTTGGGTCCTCCTCCCGCCTGCCACACAGCCGAGCCTTGACAGTGGCATCATTGTGCGAACAAAACAAAAGCCAGACAGAGTAGATTGAGGTAAAACATGCAAAATAACAAAGAAGAAATATAGCTGATTTATGGCGGCAGAAGCGTGTTATAAAACTGTTTTGTCCCCACGCAGGAGGACATAGCTGGGAATTATCATTCTAATGTCCATGTACATCAAACTTGATGTCATACCCAAGTTTATCAGATCCGTCCTGCACAGCGTGGCGTGCAATAAAGTTTCTTGGGCTGCTAACAATTGCATCATTTGTATCATAGGTGCCTTAATTTCTCTTGTGGAAACGTGGTGGGACCAGACAGACAGCTGTACATCTAGGACAACATTTTGAACATCTCCATATCTATATTCAGATAAAACTGACTGATATGTGTCACTAAGACTAGATGGTCAGGCTCAGGCTCACATAAAAAGACAGACTTCAGACTCTTCTGAGGTGTAAACTAACCAAATCACCTCTTTGGTTGCACTTTAACCATCACAAAGCAAGAGACTAAATGTCATTATGTGTTCATTTTCTTATTTCTGTCCATTTATTTTCTTCTGCTAATCCAATTCAGGGTCACATGGGGGTCTAGAACCTATCGCAGCTGTCATAGGGGGGGAAGGTGGGTGCAGTGTGGACGGGTCACCAGCCTGTCGCAGGGATAGGTAAGAGAGACAGACAACCATTTGGGCAATTTAGAATCACCAATTAGCCTAACCCCATGTGCAAGTGTATGTACTTTGAGAGATAGGAGCGCAAACACGAGGAGAACATGCAAACGCCAGAGCAATGGATTTGAACCCGTGACCTTCTTGCTGTGAGGGCATAGGGCTAACTACTTTTTTCTGGTATATATGTGTATATTGCTAGAATAATAGACGGTTACAATATTAAACATGGTGTATGTGCAAGGAATCCCTGTGAGGCAGGTCCAGACTGCTATAACGAAACAGCCAGAGTGTGCAGATATCTCCAATATGGGTATTTCAGGTACACAGCACAGGCTGTGAGGAGAAAAAGGCCACACAGTTGCTGTTCAAACAATGGCCTAAAAGTAGATGACGCTGGATGAACTAACTAAGCTGTAGCAGGGCCCAGTATGGGACAGACGAGGATTATTTTGAACTGTGAATCATGCAAAGCTGCTCTCACAGATACTAAAAAAAGGAATATAGAGTTGGAAGTAACCATAACAGGTCCCTTTTTAAGAAATCTCAAAGTTACGTCATCTCGCAGTCTATGAATAAATCCCACTACAGGACAGAGGAAAATGAGTGACTTCAAAGTAAACTCTTTACTAAAATTAGTGTTTCTATTGTTGTCGTGTGCTTGTTACCTCGTGTGTCGCTCGCCTGCTGCAGCGTGATTGTGATCTGTATCATTTTTTTTGTCCTTTGTTACAGTGCATAACCAACCTAGTGACTCTTTTCCCCTGCCTGAAAGTTACACAACAGCTAAACTTTCAAACTAAATTTAAATTTAAACAACAGCAAGGACAGAAATATCCCTGCAGAGCTCTCTGCTCCATGAGAACAAATGCTGCACCCTGTACCAGGGCAGGCAGGACCGAATTCTGATCACCGTTTAATAAAGGCAGAAACCATCTTACTGCCTTAAGCTGACTTCTCCCACCAAACTGGTGTCCACATCAACTTTTTTTAAAGGCATAAAGTTTGATAACTACATGTAGTTTGCTGTTGTGCAGATAAAGTTTATCCGTGAGGTGGTCCATAGGGGACAAACCGTTTCAAACTGATGCCATGTACAACACAAAACAGTGACCCATGTTTGCTTCTTATAGCTCATGTTCTTGCTCACATCATTATTTCAACACCTTTCTGTCTCTCCTTCCTTCTAGTTTGCTTCCTGTTTCTTTCTCTCCTCTTCCCCCTCAGCCGCTCCGTCCCTCTGGGACTCTCATGATGCAGCGTTCATCTCTCATCTCTCTCTTGTCCTTTCTTTACAAAGGAATTTTCCCCAGCGCATCAAGGTAACCCCGCCCCCGCCGCTCTCTCCCTCGCACTCCCTCTAGGACCCCCTTTCTAACAAGCACCTGCAAGCCTCCCAGCGCGGAGGCAGCAGGGGGGGATTGCAGGGAAAGGGGGCGGGCCAGGTCACGCAAAGAGCGCACAAACACCCATGTCTCTCCTGTTCCCCTGACACGTTTTAGAAGCGAGCAGCTTGGCGCTGCCGTGACCCCAGCGACACGCCACCTTAAACAGCCGTCGCTGTAGCATTTAGAGCTGCCCTCGTTGTAGCGCACCAATAGAAAGGGAACTACTGCTCGCCAGTATGTACCGACCATTAGACCATTAAGCGAGTGATACTCTGACCCGTGCACCTTCACTGAGGGAGATGGAGGCAGAAACAACAGGAAGAGAAAGACTAACAAAGATTAATAGTTGCCTTTGGGTTGCAGACAGCAAGGGTTTTACCTGCGAGTGTGGGGATGGATGAGTGCATACTGCCTATTCTTTTTCTCTTTTTCCTTTTTTTCATTTCACGTGTTTGGTGCACACACACCTTCAATTTTTATGCTCAAATATGTTTTCAGGCAGGTGAATATCCACCGATGATCTGCTCTGCAACACATTTAAGCAAAGACCTGTACAGTGATCACAACAAGAATCTTATTGTTATTAAATGTTGTTAAAACAACCGACTGCTCCTAATTTTATAAAAGCTGTCCTCTTAATGTAGACATTCGAGCTTGGTGGGTGAAATCCAATTAAGTCTTGTGATTGTGATATACGAGGGGGGGGGCTTCTTTGTTGTTGCTTTATTTACAGATTGCCGATGGCATTTGTGTCAACACGTGAGGTGGGATAATGCCTCATAAAGTGTGTTTCGCATTAAAAGTATAGAATGGTGGGAAAAACACTAAATACAGAGGCCACACATGAGCCAAAGTCTGCTTGAACTGTGCTGTAGTGAACATTTTTGATAATCATTTCCAGTTTGCAGTAAAACAACTTTAATGGTTTTTGCAGTTTGCAATTAGTAATGGTTCTTTGAAGGAATGTATTTATTTGTACCAGTTTCTGTTTGACCGCTTTGTTAGACAGGAACATGAAATTTTATATGTGGTTTAATGAATTACAGCACCACAAGGCAATGTTAAATTAATGCATTGAAATTAATGAAAACTTTCTCCTTTTTTTTCTTTTAACCCATTTTTGCTCCGGTCCTTGTACCTAACCACTTATAGAGGAATGATTTTTTTATTTTGTATTTTAAGCCACTTAAAACTGACCTTTGAATCATTCATGCATAGAAAAGCTAACAAAATATAAAGAAATGGCCGGTATCTGTACATTGGCAGTGTGTCTCTGCAACAACTCTGAGACACTGAGAGCACAGCAAAGATCCCACATATAGAACATTATAGAGGCTAAATACTAATGAACGTGTGTGCCAGAGCACCATAGGAGTGGTGAATAAACAAACTCGCCACTCTTAAACAAATCTGGTAGAGGAATGTAAAACAGAAGTGGCCTTTAGAAAGGCACTCAACTCTCAGCTGCTTCAGGAAAGCTGCCCAGCAGATCTGCCTGGATTTAACGTATGTATTGGTCGCGTGAAAACTGAAGCTAGATTTGGATGCTTCGTTAGCCGTTTTCTGTTTTTCTGTGTGTGTCTGTTAGGCCGTTCTCATTTCCTCGTATCTGATAGTGAGCTGTGCATCTCTGGCAGGGCTGTGTTTACCGTGGAGCTGTACCTGCAGACGGAGCGACTGCTGATTTTCGGAGCGGAAACACAGGAAACGCAGCATGACTGGATTCAGGCGCTAACAAAGGTGACACAGTTTGCAGATACAGTGCACAATGACACTCGTAAACAATTATTTTCTTTGTGTCTTCAGTGAGCCTCAACCTACCTTTGCTTATTTCATTAAGAGATGTAGTCTCTCTTTCCCTTCCCTCACGTACTGACAGAATCATTCAACACTACACAAACCTGTCCCTGTTTTATCCTCAACTCCCAGGAAACCCAATCATGGACACTGCAACACACAGCATCTTTAATCAATTCGTTTTTAGACCTAGGCACAGTTGAGTGTTCCTGCTTAAATTACAGAACAGTGTCTAAAGAATAGCAGTGAATGTGTCTACGGGTGTCTGTTTAAGGAAAATGAGGCTTCAGCTGTGCTATTAGTTTCACATTTTTAAAAAAAAACAAAACAATAAAATAGGCTGTTGTCGTCACCCTGCCGGGCAGTCGAGATCAAAGCAACATAGAAGTTTCAAATTTATATCATGGATGTATCTTTCTTGACAGGGACGTCACCTAGGATTTTGAAACTGATAACACAGGTGTATCCACTAAAAATCTCAGAAAATATTGAATCTCAGTGACCTTGACCCAAAGGTTAGAGGTCAGTGGTCAAGTTTTCAGAAAATCTTGTCAATGTAATATTTTGCAATAACAATGCAAGTACTAGGAGGCTGAGGGGTAGCACTGGCCGCTGCCAGTGTTTTTAATTATAGACATTCCTAATAAATAAGACTCCTTTTTGTTTACTTATCGGATCCGCAGTGCTTCATCCCACCTAAAGTTGAGGGACTAGTGCGGAAAGAGAGTGAACTGATTGGCAGACTCCACTACAAAGAAGGTCACGACCTGTACTACTGGAGGATGGGCTGGTTTATGCTGGAAGGCTCTTCCCTGCACTTCAGCTCAGGAGAGGAGGAGGGAGAGGAGGAAGTACTTCAACTCAAGCAACTGCAAGAACTCAGTAAGCATTTTTTCCCCCCTGCCTCTCACTGTGTGCTCATGCTGGGAGCTCAGTGAAGTTCCCGTCTGTATCATTAGCCAGATAAGAAGTTAGATATTGTAACTCAACGTAGGTTCAGTGGTGCATAATCAGGACTGAAAGTCCAGCAAACTTGAATTTAATAGACAGACCCTCCCTGTCTTGTTGAAGAAACTTTGCTCTAATAACTTTTTGTCCATGATAACATAGCTCCTGAAAGTCTTGGCTTTACTTCTCCTTTTTGACAAATAACCATGAATCATCTTATCCAAGTATATTAAAAAATGCATTACATCAATAGCAAGGTTACTGTCTTTTCTCCAGTTTTGAATTGAGACACATTTACTGCACAGAAGTACAAGTGTGCACTACTGTGTGTGTACTGCTTTCAAGATTCAGATTGTTGCACACATACTTGAATTCATATATTTAAATTCACCAACTCAGCCACCTAACAGTAACGACACCATGTAAAGCAATCATATGAAAAACTCATTAGACAAAATGCATTATACAAGTATAATCATGTGGGGAAGGGGGGGGAGTCACATGCACAGGACTGCTGTGCGGTTCTGTGCAAAATGACATACACCCTTACTGCTTCCATAGGAATTAAGAGGAAAAGACACAGGACGTGGGCACCTTGTAGTCCTTGAGTTGGACAAAAACTCCTCTGTTTACCAAAGTATTCGAGAGTCAGATGTGAGGCTGTCTGTCTGACACCTTAAGCTTGACTGAAACTGGGTCATGCAACAGGGAAATGATCCCGAGCACAACTGCAGATCTGCAGAAGAATGGCTGAAAAAGGTGTTGCAATAGCCCAGTTTATGTCCACACCTCAGCCTGATTAAAATACTGAATACATTAGCAGAGCTGTATATAAAAAATGTCTGCAGACCTCATTGAATTGAAGCAGCATAAAGAAGAGTGAGACAAAATTCCTCCACACTGATGTGAAATAATGATAAGAAGTCATACAGAAAACCATTACTTTAAGTTATTGCTGTTAAAGCTGGCTCATCAAACTATTGAATCATAGGGTGTACGTCTTTCACAGGACTGCAGAGATTCATTTGAAAAACTTTCTTTTTTACATGACTGCAAGTTTAGCTTATAGGATTAGTACAGAGACATGATTCTCAGTTTAAACATGAGAGGTCCCGTGTCTGAATCCCGGACGAGCCCCCAGTTTGTCACTGCCTAACTCGTAAGGCTGCAACAAAAAGGCTTGGCACACTATTTGCATTTCAACAAAGTAACTTTAAAAAAAAACTTGGCTACATTAAATGCAAATCTAATTAGATGTGGAAACTGGTGGGATCAGTGGTATGGACATGTATGACTACTAGCATGCTAGCAGACAGGCAGGTGAGTGAAAGACAAAAAGACGTGGCAACAACATTTTTACAGTTTGGGAACATAGGGTCCAGGTGCTCCCAGTTGGCACTGACAAAATCTTCCCTGGACTTCAGCAATCTGGAACTCATGCAGAGGAAAAATTGAGGGGGATCGTGGGACTTATTTGAATTACTATAAAACCCCCAAACTTTAATCCTGACTGCCTTTAAAAGAAAACCCATTACTGACTTATGTACACATAAAATTTATTTGAACCTAAATAGTAAAAGTTATATTGCTCTCTTAGTTAACACAAACTGTATACCTCAGCTTTCCCTAAATTGCCACAGTCTACATGAGCAAACAATCCCTTAAAAAGCTTCTGGTGGGCCTCTAATAGGCAATAAATCAGATTTTTTTTTTCATTTTTAATCTCAGAGCCCAAAGCAACCATATCTGTTTCTGCTTGATAGTGTCAGCGGTCAATTGCTGTAACTTCATGATGAATGTGCTGAGATTTGTGGCTTTGTAGCATTCGCTCTATTTTCATATACTCTCTGTAATTTCCAAAAAAACTACCAATCCATAACACCCTCTTACTGCTTGCATTTATACCTACTTAATGATGTCGGAGGATGCAAAGACATTTCAGCTTCTCACACCATTACACATTTCAGCTGAATCTCACTCCTCTATCTGACTAACTTAGTTTTCCATAATATGAAAAAGAAGAAAAAGAAAAGACAAGCTCGGAGAGGAGGAGCAGAGGAGAGAATAAGAAGCTCCTCCGGTAGAGTGAGGTCAGTAAATGTCAATATTACCTAATGCATCGACAGGCAATCGTCATTCAGATGAGATTCGGCTTCCCCAGAGCTGCTAACAAAATCTTTTATGAAAACATGATCTTTTTTTTTTTTTTTTTTAGAAGAAGAAGAAGAATTCATTGCTTTCAAAAAGCCACATAATGTTCACAGTATGAGGGTGTCACGGTAGCACTGTTCCCACAGCCCACTTACACGAATTTTGCCAATATGTTCTCATTTCTGGCAAAATTGCAAGTTATTTAAAGGACAGTCGGTGCGGAGTGGCTGCCAGTCAGCGTGGAAGGCTCAAAAATTCACGTATAGTTTGGCAGATAATAAAGATTTTGGAACATTTCAATGAATTGCGCCAGTGTGATGTGCGAACAGAAGGAGGGGAGAATCAATGGATCTTTTTAATCCACTTACAGCTCGACATGGATCAAATCGCGCAGAGCGCCGCCCCATCTTCTCACCTGGGGCGGGATAAAGAACTGCAGTGGTGTTCATTTTTATTCCCGGCTTTCTCAAACCATATTTGTCACAGCCGGGGAGCCGTTAGCGCCAGAAGGGACTGTGTTTTGTCAGGGGATGGTAGGTTCTGGAGCACTGAAAGGATCCCTTTAGGATTCACAGTCTGTGACATGGGATTAACTGTTATTTTCTCTACAGTGACACCACCGCATGAAAGGTGCCCCTGTGTAACACTCGGGGATTAAATAAATACACTTTTCAATTAAAAAAACAAAAACAAAACATGTTTCCAGCACGGTTCACCTCAGACTGCATCAGTTTTATTTGCAACTGTGATGTCTGAGAATGTTTTCTTTCTTTTTTTTGCATCTGGCTGCCAGAGTTATAATCATTCCAGTCACCTCTAAAATGCATTTAAAAAAGATTTCCCACTGACGATAAAGCACAAGCCTTAATTTTTGTCTTTTATTCGTTTTATTCTTAATTGCCTCGACTGTCATTTATTCTCTATTCAGCCCAATGACTAAACATAATGATTTATTGATCCTTGCTAGTTATTCGGTATTCATTTCTCTTGGCTATGAAGCACTTGTAACTTGTTAACAGCAACAAAAAAGAATCATATCCCCAAAAGAATGAGAGTGCAATACGTCTTAAAACGGCTTCCCGGGGGCTCAGCTGTGTACTTGAGAGGAGATTGATCTTTTTGTGATGTCTTGTGTCAAGATATCTGCGGCACAAATAACAAGAAGCAAAGTAAAATGAGGAGAAAATGACAGATAGAGCTCGATAATCATTAACCTGTCACGGTGCACAAATCAGCCTTCCCACCCAGAACTTTGTGAAATGAAAGGTTTTCAAACAAGATAAGCACATTAAGTTTAAACTCATTCAGTGCGATTTTTCTCAGTGGATTTCTCTATCGGCACTGGCCTAAATAGAAAAAAAGGAAGTTAATCCCACTGCTCTGCTCAATCATCTAAAGTTTGAGATAGGCATCAGCACAAGACTGCTGTCCAGCATATTTGGCAGTCACATTTAAAATGTGTCCACAATGAGGTTTGTTTAAGGCAAAATTAGATTTTTAAAAAACTCATTTTTAAGATATGTAACAATCGCCGGTCACAGCTAACACGTGTTTCAAAGTCGCTGATAATTCATCTTTAAATGGATGCTAACGTTAGAAATAGCCAATTCGGATTAGACTAGAATTTTTCTCTTAATGACATGCTACAACGTTACATTAATATGTTATATGTCATTTGATTTTTCTGAACAGTATCAGTAAGTTTGAAGGTGCTGTTATGGAAAATGGGGAATACCATGTAAGTCCACTTTTCCAGATACATTGATGAAGGTCCTCCCTGGAATTTCTTTAACCTCTTGTAGCACTTTAGAGCTCAATTTGTAATAACATATACACAAGATTGCTTATAGGGTGCTTACAGATAACAAGATACAAATGGTGCCAAAACATCATGACACAGTCTTGTTTTTATAGGAACATAACCAGATTACGACCACTTGGCAGACAAGTTAGTCAGGTCTGCCATTTCAAAGAGACCAGTTGCAGACGACTTGCACTTCTCGGTGTAGTCTGACTAAGTTGCTGTCAACGTGTTGGCAAATCTATTTGTGTTTATAAATTAGACTTCAAATATTAGCAAACCTTTGCTAATCTGTCTGAAAGTGATTGCAGTCAGTTTGAGTCAGGCTGTGATTGGTTGGAGACAGGTTGCCTCCCACCAAGTAACCTGTGCAACTACCAAATACCACAAATGAGTGCAATCGCTTGTTGACCACTGGTTTTCCTACTTGCAGGGATATCGCAAACCTTTTTTGCCGGTGTGACAAGCGTCATAAAATTGTGAACCTTTTTTTTAGTAGCCAGTAAAAGTGACCTTTAAATCGACTGAAGAAATTGAAACTGGCCATCACGTGTGATAAGTAAACCAAACACAGAAATCATACATATTGCACAGTCACACAGTAGGTACCTGCCGATCACAAAGTAACCACACCCCAAATAATACCCCGCTTTATTGTCTTTACTGTAAATTAGAGCTGGGCGATATGAGATTTTTTCATATCACGATATGTTTTTTTCATTTCAGGCGATAACGATATCTATCACGATATAAGCCAAATAACTATATTTGTAAGATTTAAATGTGCCGTTGCTCACAAGTAAAATGTGAAATAATCAGCAGCTTGTTTTTAAATATTTATTTCCCATAATAAGTTCAACAGGGTAGATATACTTAAGGAACATGAGACTTTTTCAGATAAATAAAGGCAAATATTGCAAACTACACAAAAGGCAGCCGCTAAAGCGTTTAAGTTTCAAAATAGAACAAACGAAACAGACTAAATTGTCAATTCCACTTAGAAACAAAATATTAATTCTAAAAATAAATCTTAGTTTGTTTTACAGAAGAACAGACAAAACTGACTAACTTTTGTCAATATCAAATAAACTGAGAACTAAAAAGAAATTCTCAATCTCTCCTTGTTGTATAGCTGAGCTTTTCAAACAGTTTTAACAGTTACTTTAGTCTGACAAAAGCCGAATGACGAATTAGCGCTTCCAGTCAGAGACTGAGGCTACGTCCACACGTACACGGGTATTTTTGAAAACTGAGATTTTCCGTTTTCGTTTTAAAAAATAATCCCGTCCACACATAAAGGGAGAAATGAAGGAAAACGCTGCTATGAACATGCCAAAGCAGCAGGTGGCGCTAGATTCCTAACCGTGCAGAAATGTTGGCCAATCAGAAGTCTAGAAGCCTCGGTGGGAAAAAGTAAACAAAGCTGGGGCATAGAAGCAGAACCGAGTCGTATGTGTGGAGGGACAGTAACTGTGTGTATATGTAAGCATTTAAACACTGCAGAGAGTAGAATTAACAGTAACAGTATTGTAGAAATTCATTTCACCGAAACAATAACGTGGCGCACAGTGTGACGCATGCACCAGTTTATTGTATTTCCAGACTTGCTTTCGGCACAATTTACAGTGCACGCTACTCTGTTTTTTGTCAGACTTGAAATAGCCGAAATACCTTCAAACTACGGAACTTCTATGGCTCTTCCGTTCGACAATCTCTCCGGCATTGGAACCATCATCGGTTTTCTCTTCGGTCACGCTCGGTTGATTTTTCTAGTCGGCACACTCATTTCCTCCATTACGCGCTGGCTGCTTCCCAAACAAACACACGTGCGGCTTGGCACTTGTGCTGTACGTAACAAGTCACGCGACGTGACGCTGCGGCTGTAATTGGTTCAGCTCTGCGCTACTGAATTTGGATCAGCTGACCTTTTTTTTTTTTTAAGAGGACAAGAGCGGCGAGGTCTATCGCGATAGCTTAATTTCTCTATCGAGTAAAAGTTATATCGCGATACATATCGTTATCGTTCTATCGCCCAGCTCTACTGTAAATAGTTCCATATTTTTCAAAATGAATATCTGTATGCTATAACAGTGATTGAGACACAGACAGTAAAAAAGATGAATATAGCTTGTGGAAGTCCCTTAAACCTGCATTTTTTTAATGGTCAGCAGGGGGCGACAACTCTAGTTGCAAAGCCTTTTGGCTGCATAGAAGTATATGGAAAAAGGGCCCTCTACTCTCTTGCTTAGTGAGCTCAGTAAACACGATCCTGATGATTTGAGTCGTTTACAGTTCATATTGAATAAAACATAAAGTTAATTTTTAAGTGTTGGTCAGTATTTGAGTCAGAAAGAAGATAAGTCGAGATCAGTGGCTACCAACTTGTCAATTGCAAGTCATTAGCCAATAAGCATGCAGTGTTATCAATCCTACAGTCTGATTCATGATAGCTATGCTCATCTTTTATTGTATGACTGAGATGAGTCATTTTTCTAAAACATATAAATAGTCTGACAAACAGACTTTTATTTACAGTATCTTTCCATGCCATAGACAACCAGCAGGAGTTGCAAGTACAGGGAAAAAATAAAAACAATCCACTTTCTTTCTTTCCAGTTGTATTTACTGACAGCTCAGTTCCTAAAACACCACCGTGTGTAATCAGACCCGAAGCCCTGCAGAGGTGGGACGGTCATATTGTGAGCTTATCACATAATACTTGTAAAAATAAAAAGGGGAATCAAAATGCGCTAATGGAAATGTGGATTTAAAATTGCTCACATTTTGTGAACAAAAACTTAATGAAAATTTCCTCCAGGAAGCTCAGCGCAAATTAAAGAGAGAACAAGGCCGCAGAATTAGTTCCTTATCACACAAACATATTAAGTAATAAAAAATTTCCAACTGAGCTGTAAGATGGATAAAAGAGGATTGCTGTGTGTTTGTTCAAACGGCTATGACAAGTGTTTTACATTTACCTGATAACACTGTTAATAAACCTCTCTCAAGTCAATATCAGTCTCTGAAGTTCTTTGCTTTCCCCTTTTGTTGCTTGGATCAGAATGAAACACTGCGCCCTTGAAAATCTGCCAAAGAAAATAAAAAGCAAATTACTTGTTAAGAGAGACTTTTGGGGATTAATAGTTTTTGCTGTTTAGCTCAACATACAAAGGCCTATACGAGTACAAAGGATTTGCTAGCCAAAATAACACTGTGATGTGTAATGCTTTTACCAGTCGTCTATCTCGCTTGTGCCAACAAATTGAATTGTGTCTGTACAGATTATTGATCAGTCTGTTAAATATTCAGTAGAGGAAATTGAAAAGTTTTTTTCTTGTCACTCTAAAGTAATGACAGTTATGGATATTTCACACAAAGAATAAACTACACACATAGGAATTCTTATTTTTTTCCCCTCAGGGTACCGAGAGTCTGACTGAACCAGATTAATAGTGGGGTTAGTTTTAGCACGACTGAAAGCAAAGGGTAGAAAAAGGTAGAAAATCAATATAACTCGACTTGTATAGCTTTCCAATTTATAGATTATATCTTGTTTGTTTAATCCTGGAGAAACAAAGTGTGAAGGACACTCTAAAGTTGAGTTAAAGTAACCAGCAGTCCTTGTAGAAGCACGTCTTTCCCGTCAGCAGCCAGCTTATTGCCATCGAACAGTTATTTTAGGACCGAGCTCCTGCCTAAATCAATGAGGCGAGAGCCATAAGTTTTATTTCAGAGGTCACCGGGATGCAAAAACCTTCCCACAAAACGCAGTTTGAAAGTGTTTATCTTCCAAATGATGTTCCTCCTCTGTGTACACAGCATTAACTTAACATTGTGTGCCAACCAGTCCATCACCCTTAGCTTATTCTACCAGAGTCCTAAATAAATACAATGATTGATTTTTGATTAATTAAAAATCCAATACTCCAAAGTATCTATGGATTTTCATAAAACGTATATGTTATTTATATACTTGTGTATACTTGTGTATGCTTTGCCTGATTTTGCTGCTTACCGTGTTTGTGGTGTTCCAAAAACATGTGTTACACAGTGCCCTCCGGTGGGCAAACTATGCAACATCAACACATAACAGAAGCTCTTTACTTTTAAAACTTTCACTTTCAAATTGGCCAATAGAAAGTAATAGCAATAACAGCAGCCTGCTGATAAATTGGTCAGGCTCAAATCATGTACCTCAGTCCTCAATCACAGAGAACTAGTCTTGTTGGGGACCATCTGGCAACAACCGGTAGTTAGGGAAAAATGAGTCATTGCCAGAGGTTGCTGCCCCTTTAACACAGGCCTGGTAGAGACTGGTCACTTGGTAAACATGTATATTTCCTGACCAGTTAGCGACTGATTGCTTGCAGTCGCTAGCATGAAACTGGTCACACAGAAGTGCACAGCGCTGTACTGAAAACCTTGTGATTTTTTTTGGTCCTCAGTAGGTTGCCGCGGTCACCAATAGTTTGCATGGAAGATCTCAGCTAGTCTGCAAACACTCGCAAATTACTTGCCAACTAGTAGTGAAAAATACAATGCAAACAGGAAACGGAGAACATTTACCTTCATAGGCAAGGTGTGTAAAGCGCTTTGAGTGCTCAGAGTAGAAAAGCGCTATATAAGAACCACTTCATTTACCATAGAGAAATTGCACTTTTTCAAATGTTTTGGTAGCAGCAATACGTTTTACTTGTGTCGAAAATTATCCGTTTCCAGTTTGCATTATACTTTATTTTACAGATAAGCTAGCATCTTCCATGGCGACACCCACTAACCACCCACCAATTGGTTGGGCAATGTATATGTTTAGTGATCAGATTTTTCTAGGTGGTCACCAGCTGGTGTCTAGGCCTTAGTAACTGTGGTTTTAAGTAAATAATATTTAAATAAGTTGGTAAACTATGGATTCTCCTATATATTTCTATGCAGGACACTTTGAGTGCCACATCCCTGCTGTTACAAGCTATAGCACACGTATAGGATAGCTTTTTTATGGATACAGTCAGCCAAGAAGAAACCAAATACACTCTTATATCCATCTGTACTTTAGTAATGAGTAGATACGCCCACCACCACACTATAGAAACTGAATTTCAACTACACACAAAATTTTGACCATCTGATTGGCTGTTTGGGGCCAGCGCTGCTATTTTTACTGTTACTTACTAGATTTCTACACAGGATTTGTCTCTGTGAGGAGAAACGAAGCGAAAACACTCATTTCCCCCCGATTTTTAATCTTCTGTAACAAAGCATGTAATTGTATAGCAAGTGTTTCTACTGAGGTACAGACCAATCTCCAAAATTCAACTGTCACAGTCTGGCGAGAGCAGACTGTATGTATTGTGAAGAGTGGACCCAAAATGCAGACACCAAGGAACTTGGATCAAAACTTGAGTATCAACAAAAAGCGAGCCGTTTAATGAGGCTGGCAGAAAAGGTACAAATAAAGGGCAAGGCAAACAGAAATAAAACTAACATTAACCTAAACTGGGAGAACTAAACAAACAACATGGAAAAACCTGGACATGAAACCTAGAAACATGGCATGGAGAACATGGCGTGAACAACAGACGACCTGACAATCACACACTGAAAACAGAGGACTTAAATACACAGGAGGTGATTAGGGGAAGTGGAGACACATGAGGAAACAGCTGGCACACATGAACATAATGACGTCACAGTGGGAGAGTAAAACTGAACATGATGAACACAGAACACCAGACCTCTTCACAATAAAACAGGAAACATAATGAGACATAGACATGACAACCCGAACTTGACAACGTAAGACACAGACATGAAACGCATGAAGAGCAGGGGAGATTTAACATGGTTGGAAACACGAGGGGAAAATAATAACTAGAAACACTTAGGCATAATAATACAAACTTGATAACAAATAAACTTAGGAAACCTGATAAGCTTAAACATACACTATGAACATCAAAAGAACTGAAACTCAAAACACTGGGTCATAAGACCCAGGACCGTGACATCAACAGTTCTTTAAGGTGAAGTCCTGCTTCTTTTTTCGATTTTGTATCTTTCTGTCTATATATGTGAGCACAACCAGTGCTCGAGTGTGATGAAAGTGCCAGATGTTGTTGCTAGGAGATTTGTGCAGAGCCTCATATCTTTTTTTGTACTTTCTCTGCTGCGTGTGATTGTTGCTATGATCCAAGCAGCTGTTTGAAGCCCCAGAAGAGATTATGGCAGAGCGCTCGAGTCCCTGAGCCCAGTTTCTGTGGATCATACACTCTTATTCCGATTTCAAAAGATTGATTCTGCAAAAGAGGAATGCCAGTAACCTTGTATCTGTTTTCCTTTCCTTTCTGTCTTTTATTTGATGTCTTAAATCCTGCGCACAGTGCAATCTTGTTTAGTTGCATTTCAACCAAATTTATGTAAACCTTGATGACAAATGAAACCAGTGTTTACGCCCCACTTCCCTCGCTTGTTTAACTCGGCCGTCAGACGCTCGCACACAGCCTGAAATCATGTTTCCCATTACAACAAGGAAACGCTATTAACTCCAATGCATTTGGCATTTTCCATCACTGCACTGTTTTCTCACTTATCTCATTTTCCCAGTGTATACCTACACCTTTGAAAAGCCCAGTCAGATATGTCTAGATATATTTTAGCAGGGTGTTATTTAACTGATTTAAACAGCAAATGTATACTTAAGAGCCGATGAATGAATGCATCACCTCTCAAGTTCCATGGCGAAAGTTTTCTCAGGCTTTGGAGTGAGATCAAATAATTCTAAAGATGTTGCTCATTTGAATGTATGCCTGCATTTTCTAAACCTTGTTGCCTTTTTTTTTAACCCCACTCCAGCTGTCTCCACACATACTGAGGGTGAGGACAAGATCCAAGTCCTGCTGATGGTGGCGTGTGGAAGGTATGTCTCTAAGGGGGGGAGAGGGAGAGGAAAAAAGCCTGTGCTAATTGGAACTGTATTAGCAATACAGCAACAATATGCTTTATGCGGTCCTGTTAGCTTCAACTCAGCCTTTTGTCTTGTTAGTCCAAATGCACCTTACCTACTGTAACCATCCAAGGTAATTAAAACCTCGCCTCAGTTAGAGAGAAGGTGTGAGATGGCACGTAGCATCGCAGGCCTCGCACAAGCCAACCAGTTTAGTCTCGCTTTTAGCGTTGTGCAATAAAACTTTGTCTTTAATTGCTGTTTGTTTGTATGTTTTTTTTTTTCTTTCTTTCTTTTTTTTTTTGATCAAACCTACTGGGAAACCAGCGGTTGTTTATAGACGTGTGTTCTGTAGAAGCTCTTTGGATTCCTTTAATCATGTCGGTTGTTAATTTAATGACTTAGCAGCGCGTTTCTAAATATATGAACTTAAGGTCATCGAATAGGAAGCGCCGTGTTGTACGGGCAAATCACAGGATGGCATTCTTCACCAGTAATTACTGTGTTTCTGTCTCTCTTTTTTCACATATATATAAATAGAACAGTTTACATTCATGGCTTCAACAAGATGGATTTCACCGTGTGGCACTCTGCTATCAAACTGGCTGCTGGCACAGACGGCAATGCGCTCGGCGACCAACAGCTGACTAAAAACGGTGTTCCTATTATAGTCGACAGCTGCATTGCTTTTGTCACTCAGTATGGTGAGCTACATTGTATCTCTCAGCTAAAAGAGTTTGTTGTTTTTCTGCATTACTATTATTATGATTTCCCCTTGAGCAGCTGATTCATCCAGTGCACTGTGTTGCGATGAGAGTTTCATGCTTTCTAATGTTGTCTGGCAATGCGCTGCCATTATCCTATCTCTTCCCTTTTAAAAAAACAGTTTTAGAAGTGTGGAAAATAAATGTAGCACAACTGCACTCTGCTGTTAATCAGAGGAACGCTCCATACAAAGTTAGAAACTGCATCATACAGAGTTCTGGCTTGGTTAATGTATGGTAACTGTGGACTTTTACAGTGTCACGGTAAGTAGTGTGCTGTATAATGAGGGATTGGAATAAAAGTTAACTCTGAGTGAGACTGTGAAATGGCACAGAAGGTTAATATACCTTGCACTGACAATTTTATTCCACCTGCAATTTAGATTCAAATGTGCTTATGCAACGTTGTTAAATCCTACAAGTCACACTGTCCATAAGGCTGCTTACTTTTCTATAAATGCATCCTGTCATATAGAAAATCTACATGCTGTCATTTTCTCTTGGAGATGCTACACGGCAGAGCTATTTGTCATTTGGATAGAACATGTGCAGAAGGAAGGTGGCGATTTCTTATTAATCAGCTGTCTTCTGACACTGTACCCAGGTTTGTGCCAGGAGGGAGTCTACCAGAGGCCTGGGAATCCTGGTCGAGTGTCTCACCTCCTGGAGGAGTTCACCCATGATGCCCGTAATGTGAAGCTGAGGGAGAAGGAGCACCAACTTCAGGATGTGACTGACACGCTGAAGAGCTTCTTGTCTCAGGCAGAAGATGCACTACTGACCAAGGAGCTCTATCCATACTGGGTGTCAGCTCTGGGTGTGTGAGCTTTCTGGCATGTGGGATGTCAAACACTATAAAGTCTGCAGAGTTGTAGGAAAGAGAGAAATGCACAAGTCCACCATGCTAAACTGTGTGAATTTGCAGAGTAATTTTAAACATATTGTAAAAACCCTTTTGTGGCATGTGTTTGAACATAAGCTTTTGTACTTGTGTTTATTCATTTTATTATATTTCTTCTCTGCTTGGTTCGGTAGATGAGAAGAGCGAAAGGCAGAGAGTGAAGAAGTACTCCGCTTTCATAGAGAGCTTGCCAAAGATAAACAGGTCAACCCTTGAAGCCCTGCTGCAGCATCTTTACAGGTAAAAACGCACGAGATCACAGGCATCGAGCTCTGACATGTTTAGCATTTGTGTTAGTGAAGCTGTTTTATTACAAAGGTCAACTTTTACATTCTGGGAGGGAAACTTTAAGGGTTTTTAAAAACTCGAAACCCGAGGCGCAAAGACGACTTAAACAACATTGTGTTAATAAAAATAACACAACACAGTAAATAAGATGATAGAGCTGGTTTCTAACCACTAACCCTGTACTCTAAAATGCATCTTCTATTTATGTATGCTCGCTATCCACACTAATTATGTGCTACAGATGGAGCAGTGGAAACTGCTGCACCTACACAGTGCAGACAGAGTGGGTGAGACACAGACAGAGAGACCAGGGACTATTTTTTAATAACCATAAATAAGTGGAAGGATATCAGCCTACCAGATAAACCTGTTGAAAATCCTAGCATTTGCCAGATTCCTTATTTCGCTGTAGTTTTTTGTAGCTGTTTTTATGCATGGAAAACAGCTAAGCTCATAAGCTAATTAGCTGCATTAGCTAACCAAATTTATCCTACCTGTGCTTAGACTTCACAGGGAGGTATATATTTTTTCTGCTATAATCTAATTTTATTTAAATGTTTGTGTTTAAACAAACTTTCATTCTCTAAAAAATTATGTTCAGTGGAAGGGAAAACAGTGCTGAATGCTAAGAAGATAGCCTTAGCCGTTTAAAAGTAGCACATCTAGCTGTTTCAGAGCATCACCACACAGCTAGTTAGCAGCTAAAAGCTAAATGAACCTATTTGTTAGCAAGCTAATGTTGCTAGTCAGTGCTGAGATTTGGCTTTCAAACATTACTCATAGCTTTCTGGATTATATGTATTTTACATATTTTGCAAAGTGCAGTCCAAATGCCGTAGCATCAGCTTACACAGATATAGTAACTGTTAGGAATAAAATGATTAAATAAAGCTGGTTTTTATGATTTTTATATACACATTGCGATTTGCTCATGAAAGAGTTAGCACTGTGTTTTTTTTTGAGGGTGGGAAGCTTCATTCAGCGCTATGACTGAATTGAATTATTGTGATTGATGTAGAGTGCAGAGGTTTTGCAACATGCTTACTTATCATGACTAGTTAACAGTTAGGATGATTTTTAACTTGGCGCCGAGCTACCTCAATGAGCTTCTCAGGTTACACCTGTCAGAGCACTTAGATCTGCTACCCAAATTCTTCTGGAGCAACCTCGTTCTCGGCTGAAGTCTCGCGTTTGCTGTAGCTGCCCCGGTCTTATGGAACAACCTTCCTGTCGCTATCCGGGCGTCTGACTCTATGCCACTGTTTAAATCACGGCTTAAGACTTATTTGTTTAATCTTGCCTTTCCACCTAGTTAACACTTGGTGTGCGCTGGTACATTTTTTATGCTTGTGAACTACTTTTATATCTTATGATTGTCAAGGTTTTTATAATTGATACGTGCCAGGTCCTTTCTCTTTTCCCTCCCATCTCCCTTTTCCTATTTTATTTTTGTCAAGCACCTTGGTATACCCTTGGTTTTTTAGTGTGCTTTATAAATAAAGTTTATTATTATTATTATTATTTTTGTCTGAGCAGAATGTCCCGAACTTAGACAAACATGACATTTGGATCCTTGAGTTATCAGTAACAAAAAATGCCCACGGCACACACAGGCAAAGTTGAGTGCCAGACAACTTAAGTTTTGCCATCCATTGTTTCACTTTTTATCACTGGTATCAACTTCTGTCTCCTGGGGCCAGCAGCACAATGTAGCAGTTAGTCATCTTTTGGTTGTTAGCAGATGGATATGACACGAAAACATCTTCACGCAGTGTAAAGTCAAAGGAGAACCAGGGTCACATCTGCATGACCCAGCATCTTCGTGATGCACAAGTTTTTCTCTTACTTACTGCAGCAAAGTTCAAAACCAGCCTAATTAGTTCGACCACTTTTGCAGCAACTTGTTGGCACTAATTGGGATTAAAAACCCATTCTTTGATAGCTACTTTGCAATATTATGCATTTGTAAGTTGTCCTAATGTTCTTATCTGACCTTGTTGCTGATGAAACAAGTGTGGCTCTGCAGAGGCCGCTCTGCATCACAGACAAAACGAGCATAGCGGTTCAAAGGTCATGAGGCCCGAGCGGCCCTCTGGTTGCTGCTTGTCGCCTGCTGATTAGCTGCATTGTTTCCTCTATTCCCCTAATGACCCCCGTTTTTTTTGTTTGCTTTTTTTCCCTCCATCTGACCAATACTGTTAAATATTCTTTCAAATTAAGTCTGTTTGCTGAACAGTGAATGCACTGAAAAGTTGTTGTGGGGGAAAAACAAACCAAGCTGAGAAGAAAAAGATTGTTTTTGTGAAGTAACAGTGTCCTTCGGTTGAAAGCGATGAATCAATTCCATATTGTTTCTAGCGAGCGCTGGCATTTTTCAACTGAGACAGATTGTGTGGCTCATTATTAAAGACTCAGGCAATTAGCAAACACATAGCTGAGGTCTACAAAACGAGCGGCGCTATTTCTGGCTGTGCGCTGCTTTTTGTTTCTTTTCATGAAAATCATATATTTTTCCCTCAGTTGGTTACACCGCTGAATTCTCTACTTCTTCACCTCTGGATAATTTGAACTGTGGAGATTTCTAGTAATAAATTACAGCCGTCTCGTGCGTTGTGGACTGAAACTACTGATTTACTGTTTGTTTTACCTGGAGTGGAAATGCAGAGACAAACAACACAGAAGATACAGAACCAAAGAAAAAGCTTGCACAACTTTGATACTGTGCTGCAGCTACAAAAACCCCTTCTTCCACCTCTTATGTTGTTTTTTAAATATAAGCACACTGCTGTCTTCGTGTATCATTCACTCGATTTCCCTTGGAAACCTGCAGTGGATAGATTTAGCTCCTTTTGATATAGATTGTTTAGAGAAGACTTAATTGACTTGATGCTTAATTTGGAGCGAGGCCCGATGTTTCATTCAGCTCTCTGTGTGCTCGTGCCACAGCGAGTAGTATGAGTGGGCTTTAGAGGCCACGAGAGCGATTCAGCAAAAGATATGAGCCACTCGTGTCGACCTGCGGGTACATTAAGGGATTTTCTAAGCATGTTTCTCTCTGTTATTCAGGATCCAGCAATGCTCCCACCTGAACCGCATGCCAAGTGAAAAACTGGCTTCCGTTTTCTCCTCCTGCCTGTTCCAGACTCGAGGACAAACCACACAGGAAATTAGTGTGGTCCACGACCTAATCAGCAACTACATTACGCTCTTCAGTGTAAGTCTGAAATGTTCTTGTGGGGTTTTCTTTTCTTTTGTGTTGATAACCACGAAAAACCGATTGGACTGAGCTCAGCTGCTTGACATGGATCTTCCTCTTGTACCTTAGATAACATCCAGTTTTTATCACATAAACACACATTGCACAAGTTATAAAAAAAACAAACAACCAAAAAACAAAAACAAGACGGTTGGTACATTCAGTAATATTCAACTCAGGTTATTGCCGCGTTGTGTTATTGCCAAATGTACGCTGCACAGACAGGTGGCACAGATTATATTAATAAAGGAAAAACAGGTCACCTAGAACAGAAAAGTAACAGTGGACTCTGTGGTTCAGGACATGTTTGGTCGAAGTAAAAAACGAGCCCAGCCTTGTAAAGCTCTCTTCTATATGTGTGGAGTCTTTCTGGTATCACCAATATATCTGATGCTATCTTTAGGACTAAACGGCCATTTTTTCTCTTGTTTCTTGTTTTCTGTTGTTGGGTTAAACAACTTTTAACTGTGATTAAAGTTAATGTGCTGTTTATCTTTCGTTCCTGGCTCACGTGATTATAATCTGGACTTCTGCTTGTTAAACAATATAAAGAAATGCAGATGCCTCCATACGATCCTCTTATACCTCAAATGAACAACAAGGTACCCTAGCAGATTAATAATAGTCAGACACTGGTAATAAATGACATAAATAGCTTTGTATTTGTGGTTTAATATATATAGAGAATTTATCGTTTGTACTTTTAAACATTGCAGAGGACTTTGAACTGTAGAAGAAGCAAAGACATCCTCACTTTTTAGACCTGCTTTGCTTTGAGCTGAGCTTCAAACCCATGGGAGTTTACATTTCATATGATGCATCTTACATGAATCAGTCTCTCAAGTTAAAACTTGTCCGCGACCTCCTTGCGACTAAGAAATATCAGTGGTTTCCATGTGATTGCATTGAATGTCTTCACACAGTAGTTACCATGACACACTTTTGATTGGAGGGTAATTACCCAGGTTGCCTAGTTGGACCAACATGCTCCAGGTAACCGTTGTCCAACTCGGACCGACAGCAGTCACTCTCAGACATATTGGCCAAGGTTTGCAAGTAATTATCATCTAATTTATAAATGCAGACAGATTGACAACATAATGCAATTAATTAGAGTCACACTTGAGTGTAACTCATGTGTGGCGCCTCTCTTTGCAGTAAGGCACTTCAATTAACTGGTTGCCAACTGGGTGTATTCCCATGATATTCCTATATTTTGGGAATTCTCCACACCGTGAAGGCAGCGTGGTGTTTTCTGTTTTTGTTTTTTTTTAAGGATAAAAATCTGGCCTTCATTTGAAAACTGGGTGAAGAGTCGGAAAAATATAGATCTTATCCTGCGAACGCTGTCATGTTTCGCACAGTCAGTGTCAGACGTGTTTATCATTCATCCTGTAACACAGGATAGAAGCTGTAATGAATGTGTAGACAATCAATGGCTGAGTAAAAAAACCGAAACAAAGTATCCAGATATTACCATATTGCATATCTAAACCAAGCTGCAGGCATGACTTTATTTACACTCTCTTACAACCATCTGGGGAGCTGAAGTGTTGTTGCCAAATCTCCACAACAGGCTTGACTTTGCTGATGTGTGGATGGGAAAGAGGGGGGGGAGCTCAGGATCAATGTTACCCTTGGAGAGCTGCCTGGCTTATGGGATACGCAGCACCGACTGACTGTTAATTCCCTTCGGAACGCCCGGATCCCTCTTTTTCTAACGTAAAAGGAGGTTCATTCACTCCAAATCGGTTGGCGACGCCATCATTCGCATGACAAATAGCCATTAAGCCCAACCAATCATGAGCCCAATAGCGCCGAATACGCTCAGTGTGACCATAAAACGAGAGACGCTTCGCCAATTAAAGCACCAGTTCTGTGGTGGCTTCTGTCGACGGCGCCCATTATCAGGCCTAAACACACACACATACACGCGATGAGTTTCCCAGTTTGTTTGGATTTTATTTTCAACCCCAATCTTTGCTGCCACTCGTATAACTCCAAAGGAAATTGTTCTCTGAAAATGATAATGATGTTTAAAAAAAAAAGTTGGATTGGAGAAAAAAAAGTCATTTCCCACACAGAGCTTTATGAAAGAAGAGAGTATTCAGTGTCGAGCACTCATCGCAGCCAACTTTCTCTTTCAAAATGAGGTTTTAGAAGTGTTAGCTGAGCAGCTCACTCTTTCCCAGGTTTAATCTGCTCCTCCACGTATCGCATTTAAGCGCTGAAATTAATATGACCATCAAAAATGGCTGCAGGATTCTATCAAGCAAGATGATGTTTCTCAAGTGCGGTTTATCTGATTAGAAACTTTTCTCTGGCTCAGTCTGAATTGACGTGTGTTTGTGTGTGTGTGTGTGTGTGTGTGTGTGTGTGTGTGTGCGTGTGTGTTTTGTGATGCTTTTTCAACAGGTCAGTGAAGACCAGGTGCAACAGATGGAGAGAGAGAATAGCTTCATCACACGCTGGAACGACAAGAAGGACACGACAGTAGGTCGACCCGCAGAACCCGAATGGAAATCACAAATGGGTGTTCAGTGTGTGTGTGTGTGTGTGTGCATTGATTTGCCTGCGTGCGTCAGGGACTCTAAAATGTGGGATTCGTTTGAACAGGTTTCCTGTTTTTCTGGCAGAAATGAAGGGAGAGGCAGGAGCAGGCGGGTGAGGAAAAAGGGCTTTGTTCCTGTTAACCTTTACAGCAGGTACTTTATGCCTGGATGCCTCAGCCGAGAAAAACATTTGGTTCAGATAACTGTGGAGGAAAAAAAAAGAGTTACTCAGTGGAAAGCAAGTGCTATTAGAAAGCCGTCGGAGGTGAAAATTGGGATGAGGTTTTGATTTTGGATGTGAATTCGGAGGTCTTAAAATAGGAAAGTTATTAGTTTTTTCATTAAGAGCAATTATTTAGTGTAATTACAAGTCAGCGTGGAGAACATTTCTCTGCGGAGATAATAGGTATGTTTATTTTAGGGATGATTTGAAATTTTAGCAAAGTTAAAAACTTTGCTTAAAGTCATTTAATGTTACATTAACCATCTTGTTTTACTGACTCTGTTTGATCGTTTATGATCACTCGCTGGCTTTGCTGTAAAGGCCACTGCCAGACCGTGGAGCAAAAGCTAAAGCGCAATTGAAGTCGGTCTGTGCCTGATACGAAGGTGAAAAGTTTAAAGCAGTAAACTGAAATGTCCATAATATTGATCTTTGTTATGCAGAATCGCCTTCCACTTGCACTCCGCTTCTAGAAATATGGAAAAAGTTGGTAAAGATGAGATTTCCCACCCACAGATAAATGCCACTCTTGTGGTTATGTATGCATGGGGTGTATTTATAGTGATGTGTGGCTCAGCTTTACATAAGCCATCATGTAAAAAACAGCACTTCAGTTGCATTTTTTTTTTCAACAGGCTATCTGAAAATGGTAAAAACTGCTTTTCAGCTCTGGGTTGTTACCAAAAGGGCAGAACTCTATTAAATGCAACGGTCATCATTCATCCTGTTTTTTTTCTAAACAGCAACTGTTTCAGGATAATGTTGCATTATTATAAAAACCATCAACATTCAGTCTATAGATTCCTCTGGAGTGGAATTAATCAACAAACTCAAGAATGTGAGAATTAATTTTTATCCTGCACGGGTGGGTGCTGCTTCCATCTCTGCAAAGTCGAGCAAACCTTTAAAAAGAGAAGCAGCTAAATAAAGCTCCTGAGACACAGGAGTAGATTTCACAAAAAACTTTTATAAGAGCATGCTGACCTTTGTTAATTAGCACTAAAGTATAATGTACAACTGAATCTAATGGAATATAGCTTCTAAAGTATTGGGGGTAAGATAAATCACCAAATTGACTGGGGTGTTGATGCCAGTTTTCATGTCACTTCATCATAAAGAGCTTTGAACAGCGTCAGCCAGCATGGCTGTAGTCTAAAGAAGAAACTGAGCGACTGTGTGTGTAGCCTAGGCAGAAGCTGAAGTATGAATAAGAAGCTTTGCAGGACAAATGGCTCTTGGGTTTTCACTCGAAAACCACGAGACGATTGTCTCAGAGGACTCGGGGCCCTCCAGGTGAAGGTTCTGACCTCATCTGTTTCGTCTTCAAGGAAGAATGGCAAGAAGACAGCCAGCAAGTGGATAGTATAGTTCGACTTAGGGAGTGAGTAAATCAGTGATATAATGAGGTGCGAGACATTGTCATGCCTTTTAAATTCGAAGTGCCACTTGAAAAATCGATGCTTGCATTTACAGCCAGGCCGAGGACGGCTTTGGTTAGAGAGATTAGAAATGGCTTCATTCTTTACTCCATAATCTCCTTAAAACCCTTTAAAACATTTAAACTTCCCTTTCCTTTTCTCTACAGTAATCAGCATGTTTTTTCCCCTTTAATTATCTTGCAGCCCACAGCTGTAATGTTTGTAAAGTGGTCCTGGTATTCCTCCCAATACACAACAATGAAGGGGAAGGAGGAAAGCAAGATGGCCCCATATCTGTGTGTGACATTTTCACAATTACAGCTTTAGCTCCATTGGTTTGAATGACTGTAATTTTTGTGTCATTTGAGGGCCACAGGAGTCAGAAGTGGCTTCCTTCCCTCTTTTCAATGCGATAGTTCTCCCAGCACAAAGCCAATAATAGACCTCAGTTCACCTGCACATTAAAATGACAAAAGAAAAGTAACTGTAATTTCAAGATATCTAAGAAAAAAGAACCCTTGTCGTGCCCACTTAGTTGTTAATTCTCTTGAGACAGATTACTGCTCCCGCTGCATTGCCAGAAATCCAGATTAGGTGCTATAGCTATGACCCTGTATCTCAAAAATATAAATTCATTTTCACGTTTTCACTTAACTTTTTTAGTTTTTCACACTGCCGCTTTTTAATTTGATGAGCAGAGGATTAAAGCTCCAGCACTTGGAGAAAGGTGCTGTGATTTGTACCGACAAGCGAGACATTACTTGGAATTTGACCTCTTTGATGTCGGGCAGATTTAAAAACTCTTTTTTTAAAAATTTTGCATAGCTTACATTGAATTAGAAAACTCTCTTCTTCTCTTTGTGTTTCTGCAAGTGAAAAATGAAAGTCAGAGTTACGGGGATTATTTCTGAAACGTGCATGTTTCACATCATCAATCAAATTTTAATATTACGCAAAAACAACCTGAGTAAACACAAAATTCAGTTTTTAAATGATGATTTTGTTTATTAAGGCAGAAAAACTATCCAAACCTACCTGGCCTTGTGTGGAAAAAATAATTGCCCCCTAAACCTAATAACTGGTTGTGCCACCCTTGGCAGCAAGAACTGTAATCAAGCATTTGTGATAACTGGCAGTGAGTCTTTCACATCACTGTGGAGGAATTTTGGCCCACTCGATTCTGCAGAATTACTTTAATTCAGACACATTGGAGGATTTTTCATCATGAACAGGCTGTTTAAGGTCATACCAAAGCATCTCAAACAGGTTTAAGTCCACACTTTGACTAGGCCACTCCTGAACCTTCGTTTTTGTTTTTTGGGCTTTTTTTTTTTTTTTAGGCCATTCAGAGGTCGACTAATGGTGTGTCTGGATCATTGCCCTGCTGCAATAACCCAACTGCTCTTCAGATTCAAGGCATGAATAGAGAACAGAACTCATATTTCCATCAACTATGGAACGTACGTTAGTTTGTTTAGTTAGTTAGTTTTACTCCAGATGTAACAGGAATCAAGCCTTCCAACAAGTTCAGTTTTTGTCTCGTCAGTCCACCGAATATTTCCCAGAAGTCTTGGGAATCATGAAGATGCTTTTTGAGATGCTCCTTTGTGTTCTTTTTGGTCAGCAGTGGTTTTCTTCTTGGAACTTTCCAGTGGATGCCATTTTTTCCCAGTCTCTATGTTATGGTTTAATCATGAAGTCTGACTTTAACTGAGACAAGTGAGGCAGTTCTTCAGATGTTCTGCGTTTTTTGTGACCTCCTGAATGAGCCATTGATGCTCTTGGAGTATTTTTGGTAGGTTGGTCACTCCTGGGAAGGTTCACCACCAGAGATGGGCAGTAACGCATTAGTCACATGTTACTGTAAGCCAATTACTTTTTTCAAGTAACAAGTAATGTAAGGCAGCGGTCCCCAACCGGTACCGGTCCGTGAGTCGTTTGGTACCGGGCCGCGAGAGTTGAGGCTCAGGTGTGAAATGTATGGTTTTCAGGGTTTTTATCGGTTTTCAGCGTTATTTTGTTATCGTTTTTATCGTTAACTTGGTTTTCCTGGGTCTTTTCACACGTGTTATGAATAAATCTTCTTTTTTTCAGTACCGGTACTAGTTTTATTTTGTTGTATTTATCCGCGACACCTTAAAGTCCAGTCCATGAAAATATTGTCGGGCATAAACCGGTCCGTGGTGGTTGGGGACCGCTGATGTAAGGGATTACTATTGTAATTGTCACAGTACGGCTGTGTGCAGGCAAAAGTAGGACCCAAACGCAAACTCACGGAGACAAAACGTAAACTCAAAAACACAGCTTTAATGCTGGCAAAAGGTGAAACACAAAAACAGCACTAAACTAAACTGGGAAAGCTAAACATAAAGTATACCAGGAACCACGGGGAGAATCACACACAGCATGAGGGAGACTACGACACTGACAAAGAGAAACACAGGGCTTAAATACACAGAGGGATAACGAGGGAATGAGACACAGAAGGAGGGCACAGCTGGGAGAAATCAGGACTGGACGAGACAGAGACGCAAAACTAGAAACACTCACATGAGGCATGGACCTTCAAAGTAAAACAGGAAGTATCACACAGAGACGTGAACTAGACACAGTGGAGACAGCAACTAAGAAACAGAGACAAACCATAAGGCAGAGGTCTAAGAACCAAAATACACAGAGGGAAATACTCAGCTTTGAACACAAGAGACTAGACTAGAGGGAGTAACAAAAGACCAACCATGAGAACATAATGCACAATGCAGGGTGACAGAAAACAAGAAACTCAAACATGCAAAGACACACCATAAACAGAACAGAGGGGGCACAGAGAGACATGAAGGGCAGGGGAGACTTAACATGGGTTGAAACACAAGGGGGAACTAATAAGCAAATCAACATAGGAGGCCTAATGAGCTAAACATACTATAAACATCAAAATGAACTAAAACTCAAAACACTGGGTCCTAAGACCCAGGATCGTGACAGAGCCCCCCCTTCAAGGGCGGATTCCAGACGCCCAAAACCAGGAAAAACAAAACAAAACCAAAAACAACCCACCCAGGGCGGGCGGCGGGGGTCCAGGACGGAGGGCCAGAAACAAAGCCACAAAAACACAATGTCCATCAAAAACACAGGAGCGCAGGGAACAGTTCACAACTCCTCAGGGGGCCGACCCGGAGGGTGACGGTCCAGAAGTCCATAGTTCATTTGATCAGGGGGCCGTCCGTGCGGACGGCAACGGCGGCGACACAGAAACGGTTCAGGGGGCCGACCTCGACGGCGGTGACGTGGAAACAGGTCAGGGGGCCGGCCGTGCGGAAGGCGACGGGGTGGAAACAGTTCAGGGGGCCGGCCGTGCGGAAGGCGACGGCGTGGAAACAGTTCAGGGGGCCGGCCGTGCGGAAGGCGACGGCGTGGAAACAGTTCAGGGGGCCGGCCGTGCGGAAGGCGACGGCGGCAACTCAGGCGATGGCGATCAGGGGGCCGGCCGTGCGGAAGGCGACGGCGGCAACTCAGGCGATCAGGGGGCTGGCCGCGCGTAAGGCAGCGGCGGCGCCCAAGTGTCAGGCGTACCGGCCGAGGATTGGAGGGCACAGGACCAGGCGACGCTGAAGCAGAGGCTGGCCCAGGCGTAGCAGAAGCACAGGCAGAGGCTGGCCCAGGCGTAGCAGAAGCACAGGCGGATGCAGCCGGACCAGGCGACGACGAGGCGGTCGCAGGTGGCGGCTGGACAGGCTCCTCGGGCCCTCCAGCTGATGCGGCGTGAGGCTGAACGGGCCCCTCGGACCCTCCAGCGGAGACAGGAGGCTGAACGGGCCCCTCGGACCCTCCAGCGGAGACAGGAGGCTGAACGGGCCCCTCGGACCCTCCAGCGGAGACAGGAGGCTGAACGGGCCCCTCGGACCCTCCAGCGGAGACAGGAGGCTGAACGGGCTCCTCGGACCCTCCAGCGGAGACAGGAGGCTGAACGGGCCCCTCGGACCCTCCAGCGGAGACAGGAGGCTGAACGGGCCCCTCGGGCCCTCCAGCGGACGAGGCATGAGGCTGGACGGGCTCCTCGGGCCCTCCAGCGGACGAGGCATGAGGCTGGACGGGCTCCTCGGGCCCTCCAGCGGACGAGGCATGAGGCTGGTGTGGTTCTCTGGAACCACCAGCTGACGTGGCATGACCAGTAGGTGCAGAGACCACCGGCTGAACAGAAGGCTGAGTGGGTGACGGAACAGATGACTGAGCTGAACAATGGGGAGCTGGCTGAGCTGCACAGTGGGCTAAGGGCTGAGCTAACGGAAGCACGGGAAAGTGTACTATGGACTGGGTGGCTAACAGCGCTAATGACTGAGCTAAAGACTGAAAGGCATGCAGTAGTGATGGCGGTGTGGATTGCAGACCGAATTCTCCTGAGCCCTTAGTAGAAACAGGGACGGGCGCAGGCACATGCCGGACACTAGCCACTCCCACCCGAGGAGTAGGTACGGGTGCGGAGACGGGCTGTATCCTGGCTGACCTCACCCTGGGGACCGGAACAGGCACCGGCAACGGCTGGGCAACTGCCCTTCCCACCCGAGGAGCTGGTACGGGTGCAGAAAGGGACAGAGCCTCAGCCGGCCTGGAAACCAGAGCGGGGACCAACTGGGCCTCAGCCTCCCCCACCCGAGGAACTGGTACGGGTGCAGAGGTACGCTGGGCCCGAGCTGCCCCGGGAGGAGAAACACGAGCAGGAAAAGGAGCAGGCTCAGAAAAAACAGTCTTAGAAACAGCAGGCTCAGGGTCGACAAAAACAGATCTATCAAAAATGAACCCGCCGTCCACTTCATGTTTTGCAGTCTTAGTATTAGCAGTCCTTGTTTTAATAGTTTTCGAAATCCTTGGGTTAACAGTTGTAGAATGAGCTGACTTGGGGATGACTGAACCAGACTTAACAAAACCTGAACTGACAGAACCTGAACTGAGTGTTGTAGACCTGGTAGAAGTGTTCACAGTTTTTCCTTTAACCGCATGTGCAGACTTAGGCGAGCGGGTATTGTCTCTCATCTCTCCCTGTGTAGAGGGAGCAAAGCAGAATAACTTTTCCCAGTCCGTGTCATCATCCATAAGGGAAGTTCCCCACGGATCAGAGGTGAGCTTATTGTTCTTAATGTCCAGAGAAGCGGAAGAAGGATAATCAGTGTTACTCACCACCGGGAGTTGCTTAACATGGTCCATCTTATTGCGGCGTGTGCGCCGCTTCCTACGGGGAGGGGAAGCGGGCGGAGAGAATAGCCGAGCCTCCGGCGTGCAGAACGGCGACACGGAGGCTGGAGCGTGGGCAATTGAAGGGACGCGGAGAATTCCCACCTGAAGCGGCCGCGGCTTGGGTGCAGGTGAAGCGGCAGGTGGGGGCTTTCGGCAGCTCCGGGGACCACCGAGAGCCAGCCGCGTTCCTCGGAAAATCCGCCCGTAGTCAGGAGTGCGCCACGGCCTCAAGCGGAGCTCCTCCTCTAGCTCAGCAAAGGCAGCATCCTGACGCTCACGCAGCTGAGAGCGGTTTGCTGGGTCCATGTAATGGTCGTAGTCTTCTGTCACAGTACGGCTGTGTGCAGGCAAAAGTAGGACCCAAACGCAAACTCACGGAGACAAAACGTAAACTCAAAAACACAGCTTTAATGCTGGCAAAAGGTGAAACACAAAAACAGCACTAAACTAAACTGGGAAAGCTAAACATAAAGTATACCAGGAACCACGGGGAGAATCACACACAGCATGAGGGAGACTACAACACTGACAAAGAGAAACACAGGGCTTAAATACACAGAGGGATAACGAGGGAATGAGACACAGAAGGAGGGCACAGCTGGGAGAAATCAGGACTGGACGAGACAGAGACGCAAAACTAGAAACACTCACATGAGGCATGGCCCTTCAAAGTAAAACAGGAAGTATCACACAGAGACGTGAACTAGACACAGTGGAGACAGCAACTAAGAAACAGAGACAAACCATAAGGCAGAGGTCTAAGAACCAAAATACACAGAGGGAAATACTCAGCTTTGAACACAAGAGACTAGACTAGAGGGAGTAACAAAAGACCAACCATGAGAACATAATGCACAATGCAGGGTGACAGAAAACAAGAAACTCAAACATGCAAAGACACACCATAAACAGAACAGAGGGGGCACAGAGAGACATGAAGGGCAGGGGAGACTTAACATGGGTTGAAACACAAGGGGGAACTAATAAGCAAATCAACATAGGAGGCCTAATGAGCTAAACATACTATAAACATCAAAATGAACTAAAACTCAAAACACTGGGTCCTAAGACCCAGGATCGTGACAGTAATTAGATTCCTGTTACTTTCCCGTAAGCACCCTGCGTTACTGCGTTACTAAACCATCATGATTTTGTTTGTGAGAGTGCCTCATGACAACGACGTAAGCATGTGCGACGTCCGTGGCAACAACATTTGTTTGTAGATCGAAAATGGATAATGTGGAGTGTTGGAGAGAGTACGGCCATGCAGCGTTTAAAGCGTGGATGTACTGACATTTCTTTAAGTTTTAGTTGACAAAAACGTTATAGTGTCCGCTGTACAGTCTGCGTGGGAAGAAAACTTCTTTCTACAGGGAAAAATTTACCTTCAAATCTGAGCAAGCACCTAGCAAGCTGCGACAGGAATGTGAAATTCACAGAGAAACCCCCGGATCCTCCCACCGACATGACCGCTATGGCACCGGGCAAATCTCTGCCTGCTCTACTCCTGCCAAACGGGAAAATAGATTTAAGAGCGACTGAACTTAGTGCCATTGAATCTTTGATTTTATTTATTTTTTGCTGTCTCCAAAAGTTGATTCTGTTCATCTGGACGTAGAGTTTTGTGGGAGAAACGTTTCGTCACTCATCCAAGTGACTTCTTCAGTCTCAGCTGACTGCAGGTTTTTCCAAATCTTATAAACAGGACATTTGCATAATGACTGAAACCAGCCCACTGAAGGAACACTGGGCTGGGAGGTCAGTTGCTTAATCATAAATATGCAAATTCTCATGAAATGTTTCTCCCACAAAACGCTACGTCCAGATGAACAGAATTAACTTTTGGAGATTTACTTTCCTAGATGATTGAGAATGCATCAAGAAGATTTTTTGCTGTGTTTTACTTGCATCTATGTGAAAGAGTGAGTGTAAACACAAAAAATAATTTTATTTTATATGCGGGAATATGCAGAAAATAGGTTTAAATGTTAAACAAATTTCTTCAAGGCATATAATTTAATTTTTGCTTGATGCATAAAGTTAAAACTAATGAAACAAGTTTTAAAAAGAGACTTTTCCATTTGATTACATTTTGTATGATGGATTATACAGAAAAAGTAGAATTGGGCTGAAAGATCTATCGCTTTATCACCTATTCAGGTTGTAAATCGTGTTTTTAAAAAGTAACTAAGTAATTAATTACTTTTTAAAATAAGTAATCAGTAAAGTAACGGGATTACTTTTTGGGGGAAGTAATCAGTAATTAGTTACTGATTACTTTTTTCGAGTAACTTGACCAACACTGCTCATCAGACTAGGTAACATTTTACAAACTTCAATCATCTAGTTTTGACGAGCTTGTGTTAACTATATCCTCATTTTCTTGTTCTTAGCTGACTGAAGCCCGACAAACCTGCTTCTTAAAACTCTGTTTGTAAAGCACAGCCAAACACAAGAGGCTTGGTATAAATGGAGGGTAGCCTCAAAGGGTAAATGCTGTTTATGAACTGAGGGGTTGCACTGAGGTCCAGTATAAGATAAATATTTTTGAACTGTGAATCATTCGAAACTAATCAAGTAGGACCCAAGAACAGAATAGCTGGAGATTAGTGTAATCTGAGCTGTGTCAAGATTGGAAACGATGACGACAACCGAGAGCTATTTTGTTCAGCGTTCAGATGTATGCCATGGGAATAGATATCACTGTATATGCTGTATATGAATACCAGCAGAGTAAATATCTGCCTTTAAAACCACCTACATTTTCAAATAAATGTATACAAAGAAAGGTGAATAAACACATAGCATTCTGATTTAAAAATGTCAGGTTTCACTTCCCAAACAGCAGCATTTTGTAAAGGCTTTTACCCCGAATAAACATATTTCCTTTTCTTTTGTGTGGTGGTATTTCACTCGCACAAGACTCAAAGGATACAAAAAAAAAGTCAGTGGCTGAAAACCCATCTCTCTCTCTGCTGGGTTCATTCTCACACTTGTGTTGTTTTTTTTCTCCATTGCCATAATAACACATGAAAATATCTTTAGGTGCTTCTTCAAAATATTTTTAAACTGACAGCACACTTAAAGTTAACACCTGAGGAAAGCATTTCGGTTGCGGTGTAGGTGAAACATTCGTCTTTCTCTCCCACCTTTCCGAGCGCGCCTGTCTCACACATGTTCTCTTTATTTAGCCGGGTTTTGCATTCCATTAGCGCTACCGGGATTCTGTTTGCCTCCGGCTCTGAAAACGACCTTTGCTTTTTCAAAAATCCTCCAACCATTTCTCGCCTTTCTCTCCATTTACATTCGTGGCACACAGGAGCAGAAATTTAGAAGAAAATTATTCCAATTAATCGTGCTTCATCGATGTTGGGATTCAGCTGATGTGACTCTTTTTGCCTCTGTTTTTCCCTCCTCAGTTTGCTCCGGCTGGGGACTTGATCTTTGAGGTATACCTGGAGAAGAGAGAGCCAGAGAAATGCTGCTTAATCAAGGTGAGAGTGTGTATATCCGTACTGCTCCTGGTGTGAATTTGTGTGTGTATGTGCACCTGCTTTCCCAAAGGTCCTGGTAGTGAGGTGAAAAAATGGGGAAGGGGATGCAGGCAGGTGAAGCTGGAGAAAGGATGAGGGTGGAAAGACTGAGAGGCGAGGGTGGATGATGGAATTGGGCCGAGACGTCCGTGGTTTAACCTGATGGGAGTACCGCACATAGGAACTAATCAAGAGACATTTGACTTAATTGTCTGAGTAATTGCATTTTATGAGGCATATAGGCCTGTGCAAGTTAGGGAGGATTTTTTTTTTATTGTTTTTGTGTTTGTTAACATTAATTCTTCATTTGTCTCTGTGGAGGAAAGTGGCGCGTTTCCTTAGTTCAGTGCCGTTCATAAAGAGTCAAGTATGTAAACTGTGCGCTGTGTACATAACTGAGTCGGATAGTTGTGCATGTTAACCCTAGAACACTATCGCTATAAATAGTAACACGATCACTAATGCCGGGTGATTTTTACCCGATATAATATAACCAATGAAAAGTAATCAAATATATCAAAATATGACAACACATGACAAATTAGAGTGGTCTTCTTTTACTTTCAACTGTGCCATGTCTAACAAAATGAAAAATAAAACTCCTAAAACAAAATAATGACTCTGGAAAGCTGGTCTTTGGTCCACCCATTCCTGGGACATTTGAGACTTCCCTGGTGATGGCACAGGCTCCTCGACACGCAAACAGCTGCAGGAGAGAGAAATCATGTAAATGTATTTTCTCGGGTGTAAATCACCCAGCGATAGTGTTCTAGGGTTAAGCAGTGAAAGGCTCTTTCAAGACAAAGATGGTTGAAGGCATCGAGACTGATCCACAGAGCTTATAATCTAACCCAGGGGTGGGCAACTCCAGGCCTCGAGGGCCGGTGTCCCTGCAGGTTTTAGGTTTTTTGAACCAACACAGCTGATTCAAATGGCTAAATTAGCTCCTCAACATGTCCTGAAGTTCTCCAGAGGCCTGGTAACGAACTATCATGTGATTCAGGTGTGTTGACCCAAGGTGAGATCTAAAACCTGCAGGACACCGGCCCTCGAGGCCTGCAATTGCCCACCCCTGATCTAACCTTTTATATCCACAGTTTGCTTACTTTGTGTGATCGTTTCCCTTTATGCATTTATGGTAGGTCTCCCCCAGCATGCGGCCCACTGAGCTTGCAGAAACGGCGCTGAATATGAGGAACGTCGCCGTTAACGCCGACGACTTTTGGACCACCTTTGAAGTCATTGAAAATGGAGAGCTAGGTATGTCAGGTTACTAACCACTAAACTTCCTTCTTAGAAATGTTTGAGTATTTTCACAAAAAACTCACAGGAGTTTGAATATACCAATGGACTTTATCTTAGGCATTTCAATGTGATGATATGCAAGCACTTGGCGACAGTAGGAAGGAAAAACTCCATATAATAAGACAGAATAAGTCTACTGTTAGTTTGGGACTGAAGGGGTTCAAGTTGGCAATTTCCTGTTTCCCTGTTGTACAGAGACACATCCCAGACAAGTTGCTCTTATTTGGAGACTGTTTTGAGGCTGGTTGCCTCCTACCTGCGCAATGTCGATTGATTGTAGCAGCTACTTGTAATTGGTTGAATGTGAAACATTTCAAACCAACAGCCTTTCCTAGGAGATTGTCCTTTTTTGTTATTTTTCACTTTAATGTGTCGAAGTCATGAGTCATAAGTTTATTTTTCCTGTGAAGTAAGCATAGAAAGCAAGCTTTTTTGTCCTCGACTTACTTGAAGGTATTTTTATTTGCTGCCTTATTTACAAGTCACTTTTAGTTTTTATTTTATTTTTTAGTCTTGGTTGGTTTGCCAGTATATATTTGCCATCAGCATATATACTGAGGTTTGCTGTGATTTGTAAATGGTGCAGTCACATAGTTTGCCACTATGTGCGGCACATGTAGCACAGTATGCAGACATGGCGTGGGCATGAGTAATAGCTTGAGAAGTCACTACCTACTTACACACCCGTGCACACTGGGAAATTAGCCAATCATCAGATTTTATGTCGGTTTCTTGTTTGGCTTGATTTAAATTGTAGACGATCTAAGGGGGCTGTATCAAGGCCCAGCAGAGCGCAAGAATAAAAGCATTCAGCTGGAAATGAGTATAATATGTCTCTAACTATTGAACCTCACTCCACTGTAACTTGTCTGTTACTTTAATCCGCTTTTAAATATAACATATAGCTCTTTCCCTCAGATTATCCAAACTTGTGCAACAACACTTCACTAATTGCGACTTCTTAAAATCCATCTGAAGGAAATAGCCTAATACCGAAGAAGCACCTCTTTAGCAATAAGTACTTTTTGTTGGGATGAAAAAGTCATTTATTCTTTAACTGAAATGCTACATTCAGAAAGACAGCAGTTTTTATGCGCACTGATCTTTGTGAAGACTTTTGCCTTTGACATTAACGTCGGTTAATGTCACGAGGTAATTTACACATGCTATGGATGTTATTATCATATGCAATTTCCCATCTTTTTCTTTTAACCCAGCTTCTGCTTTCATTCCTCAGTGCTATCATTTGGCTTTGACTCCAGACTGCTAAAACTTTTATACACCTGCTGCATTACAACTAAAGGACACTTTTTCTGTGTGACCTCCAAATTTTTCGAGTAAAATGTGAACTTACGTTATAAATGAAATGAAAGTTTCCCTCTAAACTTTTCTGCCGTCACGTTCTCCGTCAGTCCAATTAACATTGCATCACCTTTCAAGTGGCCATTTCCATTTAGGGGCACATACAAAGATCACACTTCCTCTTATCCGAGGACCTGGTGAGAGATTATGCTATCTCTAATGAACCAGCGCCTGTGAACGCGGCAGCACGCAGGGAAATTAGCCAAGCATCGTCAGTTTGATATGCACATAAATGTCATAAATTGCCTTCATCTTTCCTGCATGATCAACCTAGAAAGATGACCCACCTCATCCTGCATTAATATGCACGGAGGCCGCCTCACGCACTACACGTGCTGCATTTGATCATAACGCGGTATACGTCAAGAACGGGGCGGGGGCCTACAGACGAAGTTGAGCTTTGTCGCGAAGTTGCTTAGCTTGCGCTCCCCCGTGCACGTCACGGAGCAGTTCACTGAAAGTTTACACCTCACTCTTGTGTTTGTTTTGCTCTTCACAAAGTTACAGAGGACGAGCCGTCCTCTTCTAAAAATGAAGGTGTGTTGAATACTGAATATATTTGCTGAAGGTTCAGCATATTTTCTATGCCAAAACAATATGTCTGTGGAACAGTAAATAGTTAAGCGATTTCGAAGGCGGTAGCGTGACAGGTTTTGCTCGTAAAAGCATAAAGGAGGGAGGGGAAGTGCGTTAATTAGCCATTTTGGAATATAGCTACCGATAAACACTGTTATCAAGGACAATAAGCAGAAAAGGGGAGCTAATATTTGTGGGGAAATGAGGAACTAATTCCATGGCCTGGGCCTGCAGAGATTCCAGGGAGAAGATAAGCCCACTGTTATGAATAGGTTATGCCATTGTGGCTCTTTTTTTCCCTTCCTCCCTTTTTTTATTTATTTATTTATTTTAAAACCTTCTTTGGTTATGAAAAACAGGGGAGTGTAGAGATGGAAGCATCGGAGCAGGGGTGGTGGTACACAAATTATCTTCCTTTTTTTTGGCTGATAGCATGTACCCTGTTCGCCAATTAAGAAGAGATAATAGGTCTATTTTGCACATGAGTGTGTTTTTATAATCAGGCCCTGATATGCTGTAGATAATTTAATCTGTTCTGTGATGAAACTGGGGGGGAAACAACATAATTTTGTTATTTAGCTAACTGGAGTTTGTCATGGATTTTTATGATGTGGTTTTGTTTTGTGTGTTTATAATTCGTGTGAGATCAGAGAACACAAAAGACTTTTGCGACCACTTTGTCTTCAGATCTCTGCCATCTTTGCTATACTTTATCTTTAATCATTTCTCTGTTTCTGAGCTAAATTATTATTAATTAATTCATGTATTTTTTTTAACAGAGCGACCGTTGCACCACAGTGAGAAGATTCTTGAGCAGGTGTTGGAGTGGAGCTCCTTGGACTACCCCAGCTCTGCTTTTCTTGTTATAAAGAAGTTTGTAGGTTTCAAACTTCTTGGGGAAGGTAGAGTATGCTGTAGATGTTACAAAAGAAGAAGCAGCTGTTCCATATCTTGTTATCCAGCATTACTATTTCTCAGATCATCATTATTCCTCAACAGCTCATTTGTTCATTTATTGATGACTGTTTTTTATATTATAATAGTTTAGTTTAAACTCATAATACCCAGCCATGTTGTGCTTTTTTGTGCTTTTACTCCAGGGTAGTACAAGTACAACACTTTTGTTCATAGTATTTGTTCATAAAAGTAATGAAATTGTATGATTAACACAGGGGTAGGCAACTCCAGGCCTGAAGTGCCGGTGTCCTGCAGGTTTTAGATCTCACCCTGGGTCAACACACCTGAATCAAATGATTAGTTCCAGGCCTCTGGAGAACTTCAGCAGTCAGACAGGTGTCCTTTAGTAATTTAGCAATTTGAATCACTGTGTTGGATCAAGGACGCATCTAAAACTTGCAGGACACCGGCACTGGAGGCCTGGAGTTACCTACCCCTGGATTAGCATATCAGGACATGAATGAAGGCTTTGAGATTGGGTGCATACACTCTTTGATGAAGAACAACTCAAAAAGTGTCTTTATTTATTTAAAAAGCCAGAAAACTAAGTCTTACTGCTTTCATAGAAAGTATTTTAGTTATAGTTAAGTATCAGCCATGTGCTGCTAATCAAGTGCACTTGACCATCTCATCATCGGCAAGTGTGAGCATTGAAAGGTAAAACAGAAGTCTTGAAGTTTGCTGGTCTGAAGCAAACAGATGCGTGTTAACAAAATGCTAAGCAGAAACTATCTTAATGAAGCAATTGTTGCTGCCCATCATTCTGGGAAGGGTTATAAAGACATTTCCAACCAATTTGAAGTCCATCATTCTAGAGTGAGAGATTATTAGATTATTTACAAGTGGAAACATTCAAGGGCTAAATGTCAGACTCTACAGGAGTCAATTAGCTTGTTAAATGTTAAAGTTCATGAAAGAACATTTAGAAAAAGTCTCAACGAGCATGGCCTGTTTTCAGGTTCGGTAGAGGATGCCCCTTTTCTCATAAAAGAACATGGCAGCATAGTTTAGGTTTATAAAGTTGCATCGAAACAAACCACAAAACTTCTGTTCTTTGGACAAAGTGGAGATGTTTGACCATAATACACAGCACAATACTCGAAGGAAACCAAACACTGCATATCAGCACAAACACCTCATACCAGCTGTGAAGCACGGTGGTGGAGGGGTGATGTAAGGAAATTATTTAAAGCTGTATTTAAATCAATTCAGAGTGTAAGTAAGTATAGCTTGAAGTTAATGCTAACCGTGTTGTTGCTATTAGCCACAATTAATAAGTGGTCTAAACATCAAGCTAAAGCAGTTGATAGGCCAGGTACTTTCAGTTCTAGGAAATAGTTTGATGAAAATTAAACAGAGTAAAAATGGCAGCTAAAAATAAAGCAATAAAATAAATAAACCATTGCACTAAATAAATGAGTTAACATTTAAAAACAAGTACAATGTATTTAATTACAGTTGATGGTGTTAGAGCTGTAAGTATTACATAAAAGGATATAGGTATATGAAATTACAGTGGACAATAACTACAGGTGGTTAGCTAAGTAATTAAATAGTGATGGATAAAAGTCATGTATATATTTGACTGTATCCCCCAAAATTCAAACTTGTGCGTGGTTATAGATGCAAACATGTTACAGTTTGTTAGCTAAAGTGAATGGATATGTAGTTGGAGCAGGCAGACACAGTAACAGGTAGATGCCCTTCAGTGAGTACAGTTTTAGTTTAGTTTGGACAAAATGTGCAGCTTGTGTGGTGGTAGTATCCAACCAACCCTGCATATATTTTACTGAATTAAAAGCATTCATTAAAAATAAGTACAGGTCAACAGATTTGTGAGCGAACCCAGAACCCCTTGAATTCTCTGTTTTCCAATACAGCGTTTCCCTGTTTCACAACAGATCAGAAGCATTTTCTGAAAGGCGACTATCTGAAGTTCAGTGACGGATGCTCCAAACTGCTGTCAGGGCACAAATTTCAGGACAAGTATGTTGTGCTTCATTCAGAGAAGCTGCTGCTCTACAGGGATATCAAAGTAAGTACACTTTCGCCTTAATCTGCTGTCACATTTACAGCAAACACTCGCCGCCATGGAAACACAGTGTCTCCGGCGAACAGAGTGTGCCATTAATCCCGGGGTAATTTAAAAGGTTATGGAGCTGCTCAAGAAAGCCGAAATGTGTTTGAATGGAGCCGATACGACTACGACCGAAACAGACCAAAAATCCAGCCGGTCTGCGCTTCGTCTCCCCGGCAACGTGTTTGTCTCAAGGTTCCAAATTTTCAAATTAAGAAGGAAAATTTTTTTTAAAAGGGAAAGAATGCGACGCGTGCTTGAGAGACGACCAGCAGGACCGAGCTCCCTAGAGGGCTTTTCCTCTCAGCACATTTCTGCAGAAACATAGGATTCGTAAAGGAGTGTGAAGAAGTGTTAATAATTGATGGGGGTGCAGTAGTTCTGGCAGTAGGCTTGGGTGGTGAGGGGTAGGTGGGAGGGGGGAAATGGATAAGGTTGGTGCTGTGTGTACGGGGAGGTGTACTTTCACTGAAAGCTTCATTTATTTATTTAATTATTTTAAGGTCGCACCAGAGTAGCTAATTACTGCATAAATGCAGGGGAAATTAGAAGTGTTACTGGAACTTAATTGATATTCCTTGGCCTCTGCAATTACTGCCAGGTCTGTACTTAGTGCAGATTATGCTGGATGAAACACTGAATGTGTGGTGGGTTGTGATGTGTAGGTGTCAGAGGCAAAGCTACAACTTTGATTTCGCTCACTTTGTTCTCTTTCACTTTGTTCTTTGTCAGTTGGAAGAAGAGGTTTTTGCCGGTAATGATTTGTGTTGCGATTCTGTGGAATGGCACTTGTTGGCATTTTATTGTAGTTTTAATTATTTCAGTAAATTTAATTATTTCTCCCCCTTGAATTTAGATAATTATTCCAAACAATATGCAGTTTTTCCTTTGTACGCCTCCATTCTGGTGACAGCTGGCAGTCGGGGGCATCATGTTTTGGTCCATCCGTCAGTCCATCTGACCATCCGCCCATCGTCTTGAATCCGACATATGTCGAATGCCTAGAGGGGATTCTTAAAATTGGACATAAGCATTCACTTTGGCTTGAGGAAAAACTGATTAGATTACGGTTGTCAAAGGTCAAGGTACATGTGACCTCACATTCTGGCCTCACGTCCGTCTCATCCTTTTGAGCGCTTCATCCTGGAAGGACCTGGAGGGAATTTAATCATGTATGGTGCAAGCTTTCTCTTAGACTCAAGCGAACTGATTTGATAGTTCGAGGTCACAGTGACCTCACAAAACACGGTTTGGCCCAGAACTCAAATATTTATACACGAATTATGACAAAGGTTCCTGCTAATATTAGAAAAGAAGGAGGTTTTATATCCAAAATGTCAAAGGTGAGCTCTGCTGTGCCATTGTCTATGTTCTGCAGTAACACTTTCCTGACCATTATTCAACACCATCACTCAGGAACAGAGTGTTCACCCATTGGCCACTTTATTAGGCACGTCTCGCTGGTACCGACCTGGACTCCTTTTTACCTTCAGGACTGCCTTAAGTCAGAGATTTTGCCCCATGTTGACATGGCATCATCACACATTTGGTGCATATTTAACATTCATGATGTGAATGTCCTGTTCCACCACATCCCAAAGGTGCTGTGTTGGATTAAGATCTGGTGACTGTGGAGGATGTTTGACCCTACCATGTGACTGTAACATCGACACTTATCAGACCAGGCAACATTTTCCACATTTTATTGTTCAATGTTAACTGTCACTGGTTGGGTCTTCATGTGCCTCAAGGTTCAATGTGTTGTCTATTCAGAGATGCTCATGTCCATAAAGAGAGGCTATTTGAGCTACTGTTTCCTTCCGTTCAAAGTTCAAAGCTGTCTGGTCATTCTCCTCTGACCTCTGACATCAAGACGTCGTTTTTTCCCCGAGAACTGCCGCTCGTGTTATATTAGTATTTTCTCATTTCCAGACCATTCTCTGTAAACCCTAGAGATGGTTGGGGGGGGGGGGAAATCCCCAGCAGATCAGCAGTGTCTGAAATACTCTGACCAGCATGTGTGGTACCATTCAAAATCACTTAAACTACCTTTATTCTTCATTCTGTTGCTCAGTTTCATCTACATGCTTAAATAAATTGAGTGGCTGCCACATGATTGGCTCATTAGATATTTGCATTGACAAGTAGCTGAACAGGTGTACCTATAAAAATGGCCATGAGTGTCTCTGTGTTTGTTGCTGAATGCAGTCTTTGCTGTGCCACCTTACCTGCTCAAAGTGTGTTTGGTTTGGTTTTGCAGAGCGCTAAAGCCGAGAAAACAATCCCACTGAAGGATGTGAAGTGTTACCTGGGCCTGAAGAAGAGGCTCAAACCTCCAACCAAGTAAGCAGCACCCACACATCCTGTATAATAAAACATCCTCCTTAAAATTATACGATTGAGAGAAGGATTTACCCTTTTTTTTTTTCCTCCTGTGCTGGAATAATGTAAACATCCCAATTCGCAGTCTTGTATACACGTCTTGATTTGGTGCATGCTGTTAGTTTTCATCTTCACTGTTGATTAGCGAGTACAGCTGCAGTGGAATTAATGTGAAAGCACTGCTTTTAATACCTGATGCTAGGTTGTTTAAAGCGAGCAATAAACCGGGGAGAAAACACAAATCCACTTTCTTAAAACCACAGGACAAAATGTCTAGAAGCAAAAATGTAAATAGTACACCGTGGGAGATTTTATTTTTTTATGTTTTGGTTCTTTGACTGTTTAAGTGAAATGCATCCGCATCTCTGCTGATAAAATTACAGCTGCAAATGGACAAAACTAATTTGGAATAGCGGAATAGGTTTTAGTCATAACATAGAGTAAAGCATCTTCTGCAGCCTGTATAATTCCAGGAAAATGGATGTTCTGCCTTCCAGCCTGTGGTGAAGTCCTGTGTTGTGCCGCTAATGTGCATTTATTAATTTGCACCATTGTGTAATTGTTCCGCCACCGAAGGGCCTTCATTGCCTCAGAGATTTTACCGAAAAAACACAGGTCGCTTTCTCTCTTCCACCGGTAAAACAACAGTGGCACAAATTCTCTGCTGAATCGCAGACACAACTGCCTGTGTCACCGGGGTCAGGCAACAAATACAAAGCAGATTTTGTGATTTTTTCCGAACCCCCCGTGGACATTTTTCTGGCATATTTGCATGCGGGTGAGTCATCTTTACCAAAAACGGATGCTGCATCGTCACAATCACGATCATTCGATCCAGCGTTTTGAGTTTTAATATATTTTTATGTTTATGGTTTATGTTAAAGTTCATTAGCTTCTCTAAGTTCATTTCTATTTTGCCCATGTTGCCCTGTTAAAGTTTGTTTATTCGAATCCCCTTGTGTCTTCACCCCTGTGTTTAAGTCTCCCTCGCCCTTCATGTGTTTCTGCGTCTCATTATGTTTCCTGTTTTATTTTGAAGAGGTCTGGTGTCACATGTTCATTGGGTATTATGTTGACTCTAATCAGCTGTTTCCCCATGTATTTCCACTTCCCCTGATCAACTCCTATGCGCATTTAGTCTGTGCGTTTTCATTTAGTCCTTGTCAAGTCATTTGTTGAGTTCTTGTCATTTTTCGATGCCTCTATGTTTGCAGGTTTTTCCATGTTCAGATTTTTAATCATGTTCAAGGTTTTGTTCTTTGTCTTTTGTGTTTAGCATTTAGTTTTTCCCAGTTCTAGTTAGTCTCCCGTCAGTGTGCATCTGCATTTTTGTGCCATTTTGTAGTATTTCCAAGCCACAAATAAACGTCTCACGTTTTTTAAAATTATAGTTTAATTCCAAGTGTCTGCATTTGAGTCCTCTTCCTCCGTCCACACATGCGTACATTCTTACCAAATCAGTCCTCTTGGAAGTGACGCTGTATTTCCTCTTTCCCTTCCTCGACCCTCAAAGTTTTGCCACCCACCCCTCCCCTAAAACCAGGGATGTCAAACTGATTTTACATCGTGGGTCACATACACCTCACTTTAATCTTAAATGGGGCCAGTGAAACTCTCCTTTCTGTCAGTGTAAAGAAGTTTAACTACACATTAGTCCCTGACATATTTTAATATGTGAACAAGGACAATTTCAACAGTACTTCACAGTTTTTCCACATGATAAAGAAATGCTGCTGTAATCTGAAAGCTTTCAGTCTTAAATTGTAAGAAGTAAATGTGTAAAATTACAGGACTAAATCCTGGCAGCTCAATGCCCAGATGGTCCTGTTATTATAAAACAGAAAGCTTCTGTTAATTCGTAGAAAATGTCCTTATTTCTGTGGACCCATTGTGAAAAACAAATAAAACCGAAAACAGACATTTTTATAGTCAATAGTGAAAAGACGGGAATGTTTCTGTTATTTAATTGTTTATCTATTACGAGAGGTCTTTGTTAGTATGAAAAGCTGCAACACTTCTAACTAAAAGTAAAAACATTTATGCCTAGCTTTACATTTTCCAAATGCATCCAGTGGGGCCGGATTAGAGTCGTTCCCAGGCCATTTCTGGCCCTCAGGCCTTATGTTTGACATCCATGCCCAAGACCCTCCTGACCCCATCTTATTTTTCACTGTAATGAAATTGATTAAATGTAATTGCGTTTTAACAAATACAAATTATTAAACTCTGTTCCCGCAAGTAGAAAAACATTGCCGCCACTGTTTTATTTTAATGATCCTCTGTTATTGGAATTGATGACACATGCCAGCATTTCTTGTTGGTCAAACAAAGAGGACATTTATTCTATATTTCACATCGCGCGATTATAATTCCTCATAATTTTCCCCGTGTCGGACTGTCGAGTCGAACAAAAAAAAAGTGAGAAATGACCCCAGACAACGATTGTCTGCATTACGAAGTCCTTCAGGGCGAGGAAACCCGGATAAGAGAGCAGGAGTGGGAGACGGAGAGATGAGGGAAAAGAGGGAGAGATGCAGAAAGATGCAGGCTGGTATCATATACTGTTGAGTGGGCTGTGGGAGAAGTCATACAGCGAATAAAGAAATAAAGACAGAGTGCTGAGGAGAATGGAGAGAGTCGTAGTGAGAGGGTTAGGAAGAGGCAGCGCTCCAGTACCTCATTAGGTTGAGGTCTATTTGTGAGCGGCCTACTGCTGGGCTGGATCTGCTGCCCTCACTCACAGGAGTGGTGCTCCAGGCTGCTGGCTCTCTCCAACCCCTCTTCGCTTTGTTCTTCTCCCTACTTTTCTGCTTCTTTTCAGCTGCTGCTGCAAAGGTTTTTGAGGAAAGCGCATTCTCTAGGAAGGTGGTCTTTTCACCTTATGTTACCCCCGCGCAGGTTAATTTACACCGAAGCGCACACGTGTCCATGTATCGATAGGCTTTTGAGTGCATGGAAATGGTGGAGTGTGGGAAGAGGGTTGTTCCTTTTAGCTAATACCGCAGCTTGGCGCAGTAAACCGTGTTCATGCGATCATCTGTTTTTACCCCCAGCAGATTCGCTCACCGCTCCAGCATGTCAGAAGTTCTGTCTTTTGCAGCCCTCCTAACAAAATATACTTTAAGGCTTATAGGTGAACAGCGTGTGCTCTGTGTATTGTACAGTTTGGCCCAGAGCATATTGATGTCTGCTCATGCATAAACATGTGGGCTGAAACTGCACTAATTAGCTTAATTAATTCCACTGTTTGGCACCCAGTGTTTGCTGGGAACTCTCTTTCCTCTTTGGATGTTCGTGAAAAGGTTTTGACCTTCTACTATCTTTACAGTACTTTCTCAAGTTGTTTAAAGTTGTTTATGTGAAGTGGGATTTTTGAACGTTCACCTTTTCTTTTAGAGAAACTTGTGAACCCTGTTTTTGAATTATACCAGTATGCAGGAAATTGCAAATTTAGATTTGCAGAATCCCAATTTCCAAGTCTGAACTGTCTCTTCCCTCTTTTCACAGCTGGGGCTTCACCATCTGCACTGATAAGCAACAATTGTGAGTAACACATTGACGTTCTATGAGTCGTCGTTGTACGTTTGACCCTTTTCTGCTTTAAACTCTCTCCAAAACAGAAAGAATCTAATAGTTAGAATCACACTTTATTTATTAATTTCATCAGATTTTTTACATTTTTTTAATACCTGTGATGTGATGCCAGCAAAGTCAGGTGACCCTATAAGCTCCTGAAAGATTTAAGCAAGTGTTCTTCATTCCCTTAATGTCAAAGCATGTCAGCGTTTAAAACCTCGGTGAGGAAATGAAGCATAATTATCCTGATCACAAAAAAGAGACATGAAACGAGTAATGTCCTCTAACTGTTAGCAACTACCAGTAACATTAAGTCAACGTGCTAGCTTCTAGTTCATCTTTTCATAGCTGTCTGTCAAACTCATCTCTGTAAGCAGGTATTAACATGTAGAATCAGTAGACATGGGGCTAGGGATGTTTACCGAAAACCTGGTGTTAAACAGGCTTCAGGTCTTAACTGGGGCATCGATACACTCCAGTGTTATTGGTACTGCTTTCAGTAGTGGAAGAACGTAAGAAAATTAATTCGTTATTGCTACAAGAAACATAATTTTTCACATTTTTATTTGACTAACTTTGACTAGCTTACATGCCAGTAGGTCTTTTAGCAAGTAAAGAAGGAAACGAGCGGTTCTTTGAAACATTCGACAAAGGTCCATCACATTTAGACAAAAAAAGTGCACGTTTGATGTCCTAGAATCGAAAATATGAACATGAAGTAATGATTAAAAGTGAGTTGTTAGTAACCTGATATGGGTGTGTGCTTCAGAAATCCCCAGTTTCAGAGTTTTTGTTGGTGCACTTCCATCCACGAGCTATAAGTTAAGGTTTAGGTACGAGTGATTATTACCCAGTGCTGATTATATGTTGAATTTAAAGCCTTCATTATATGGGGAATATGGATTTTCACATAATCGAGTATTCAGCCAAGCTATAGTCAAAATAATTCAAATATTATATTACAGTCCTGCAGAAGATACAAAATTACAGTGATTGCACATTAATTCAGTGAATTTTATTTGATGTTAATTTTATCTGTGGATGTGGTGAAACACACACTTCTGCTTTAACCTTCATGTTAATTAGTCCCTCACAAAACTTTCTGCTGTAGTTTTATCAGCGTGAATGCAGCAGTTGAATGCCAAGAGTAACATCCTATATATGTGTGGCCACATGACTTTGTTACAGTGCTGTGAAAAAGTATTTTCTCCATTCCTGATTGTCTTTGTTTTTTGCATATTTGTCACCCTTATTTGTTTCATATCATTAAACATTCGCAAAAGGTAACCAGAGTAAGTACTAAATTCAGTTTTTAAATAAAGAGTTCAGTTTTTAGGGGCAGGGGGGTAAGGCCCCATAATACCAATGGAGCTTGTTAAATCGTTAATTTATTGGGATTACGACAATTTTTGGAAAGCTGAGGTCAGTTTCAGTAGCCACACCCACGGCTGACTATTGTCAGACCTGCTGAGGTCAGAGTTCATGATTCATCAATAAGAAAAGCGATTGGGCAAAAATGGCATCCATGGGAGAGAACAAGGAGAAAATCATTGGTGATCAAAAAGAACTCAAAGGCTTGTTTCACATTTACCAAAAAACCCTCTTGATGATCTCAGAGACTTTTGGTAAAATATTCTGTGGACTGATGAGACAAAAGGTGAACTTTTTGGAGGGGCTAAGTCCTGTTACATGTGGAATAAAACTAACACAGCATTTTAGAAAAAAACTCATCATACAGCAGTCAAACATGGTGGTGGTAGTGTGACACGGTCTGGGGCTGCTTTGCTGCTTCAGGACGACTCTGAATGGGTCAAAGAAACATTGACTAGACCGCTCCAAACCTCAAAGTCTGGACTCAAATCAGATTGAGATGCTTTGGCCTGACCTAAAACAGGCCGTTCATGGTTGAAAATCCACCAATGTGACTCAAAGCAATTCTGTAATGATGAGTGGGCCAGAATTCCTCCACAGTGATGTAAAAGACTCAGTGTCAGTTATCACAAACACTTGATTGCAGTTCTTGCACAACCAGTTATTAGGCTTAGGGGGCAATTATGTTTTCACACAAAGGGCCGGGTAGGGTTGGATAACTTTTAACCTTTTAAACATGTTTGTGTTTACTCTGGTTATGTTTGTCCAATGTTAAGTTTTGATTGATGATCTGAAACATGTAAGTGTGACAAATATGCAAAAACTGAGAAACCAGTTTTTCACAGTACTGTATGTTTTATTTCTCTTTTAATAATAGCAAACCTGGAGTACAGTGCATGCCAGGTATTACTTTAAACCTTCATCCAAGATTATTTCTCACAAAACTAATCGTTGCTGCTTATATAGACTTTATTAATGCAGATTTACAGAATCAAAGGTGCAGCTATGGCGCAGTCTTTTATTTATTTTTTTATTCGGTGATCCCCTCAGAAGAAACTGTGTCCACTGCTGTGACTCACCAAGTCCAGCTACCTGATTAAAATGGGTGTGAAAATAATGAGGTGGAAATCAGCGACTGATGTGACCAAGCTTTCTCCTCCTCAGGCATTTCTGCTGCGACAAGAGGGAGACGCAGGTCAACTGGGTGACAGACATCATCAGGATGAAGGTAAGATGACGCGCAACTAGAGAGGAAGTTAAAACAGGAGCGAGGAATTCTCTCATGCAGACGCTCGATAAGGCAATTTAATGAGTAGACGCTGAAGTGTGCGGCGTAGCTGCAGGACTGCAGGAGAACTATGTGCATCCCTCTCTAAGCCTTTTATTGCAGTGTCGTGAGCCAAAAATATCAGTGAATGTGACATGCACGCTGTGGACATATCCTCCTCCTTTTCTCTTCCATATTTGGATGAAAAATACCCTCAAATACAGACAGAATAAATCATCTTTTTTTTTACAATCCATATCTCAGAACAAGGAGATATGATAAATCATATGTTTTTCTCCCAATCATCCTTTTCCATTGTACGGTGAGGCAGACAAAAATACATAAACAGGGGAGAGAACTGTAAAGTTTTCGAGGTCACTCAGCAATAACATAAATCACTTTATGTGGAAAAGCTGTGAGAATAAGGTCAAGGCGACTGTAACAATCACATTGTGGTACTTAGCCTGCAGATAGAGCTAAGTGCTGTCGCTGTCAGTCGCTGACACAGCACATATGACATAAATAATGCAGGGCAAAGCAAACCAAGGGGAGAACAGCTACGCACGTGTCATAATCCTGTATTAATTTTCACTCTCGCAGTCATTTCTGCCCCCCTCCAAGAGAAACGGCGTCTTATTTTCTCATTAGACTCAACACTGGTGTCTATTTTTTGCTCATTTTCAAGTAAAAGACCAAAGTTGAACTTCACACTCGTCCTTAACTGAAAGATCGAAGGAAGATTTGCCAGCTCTGTATTGTATGCTCAGCACATTTCATCTGTATTAGCACTCTGGCTGTCTCCCTTTATGGGAACCCGTCTGCAGCAAAGTGTTGTTTATCACAGGTGCTTACTGTAAAAGCCTTTTAGTGCCTTAGTTTGGGTTAGAAAGTAAAAAGGGCAACACTGTCGGGGAGAGATTGATCTAAAGGGGAAGGCAATTTTTGTCTGTTGTTTCTAAGTGTTTCAAGGTGTTTATTTCAGTGGACTTTCCCCCTCCTCCTCGCTCTTTGCAGAAGCTCTTTGCTCTGCAACAACTAAATCTATAGCAGACCGGAGCCGGCTAAAAATATTAGAATTCTCTTCCCAAATCTGCTAAATATCAGGATTGTCAGCTTCCAACGCCGAGGCTTGAGGGAAGGACGCGGGACTTGTGGGAAGGGCAGAGAGAAAGTGCAGATGAGAAAGTCGACGGAAAGCACTTGTTCTTGATTTCCCTTACCTTACCTGTTAGCGAGCATTGTGCTCCAACAGTTTCCATAGCAACTGGCGATGGAGGACCTCATTCTGAAGCAAGGTAGAATGGGTGATGGCGGGTGTTCGAGAGTTGGGGGAGGGTGTAAAGGTCCAAGGACAGGTCCTGGCATTGATGAAATAAGGATTTGTTTAAGAGAGACGGTTTTACACGTTGGGGGAGGGGGGGGGTCACGGTGATTTAAAAGGGGACATTGTTAAAGAGAAAGTTTAGCTGGAGATCAGAGCGCAGCCAGACAGCTGTACTGGAACAGAGTATCATCATTCTTTGACTTCCCCTCATTATTAAGGATGCTTGTCTCAATCTGACTGAAAACTGAACCGGCACGTAGATATTTTAGACTAAGGAGCAATATCATGCTTTTTATTAATTATTCATACTTTCAAAAACAAATATTGTTGCTGACAGTTCTGTTTCTCTTTTCTTTCCTTCCTTCATTCTCACACAGTCAAGGGCAGACATCCAGTTTTTAGTGCGTCTTGGAGTCATCATTAGTCTATTCATTCATGTTATTCCTCATCTACTCCATTTTACTGCACAGGTCTCATACATGCAGAGCTGGACCTTACAGAGCATACAAAGACAATAAATGAAAATAATGTTGTTTTAAATGATATATAACCCGTTTCCATGATGTCTGCCTTGTGCCTTCAGTATGGTTCTGACCTTCATGCATCCACCAACTCAAAAGAAATGGCAGATCACAAATCCACCAGAGGTGGAGCTCTAACTGAAGGGAGCAAGGTGCTGCCTCAGAACCTCAACTCTAGCAAACAGGTGAGGAACTCAATGTTTTTTTACCCCTCAGCCATAAAAGGCTGATGGGGGGTATTGTTGTGGTTGGCAGCGCGGCTTTGTGAACACAAGAATGAGGGAATGTAGGATTTTCAAATTGATACCAAAGGTGCATCTACTAAAAAACTCAGATGACTTCAAATCTCTGTAACATTGACCTCAAGGTCCTCTGACCCTGATCCCAAGGTCAGAGGTCATGTTTTCTGAAAATCTTGTGAATGTAATAACTCACAAAAGAAGTTACGTTGGATTTTCACATTTATACCATAGGTGTATCTACTAGGAGGCTGAGAACTGATGGTTTTTTCTTTATAGCTCTTATTTGCTGCCATGGTTAGGTTGGAAAGTAATCGATCAATATTAATATTAGTATTATTATTAGTTTTTCAAGAGTTTCAAAATATGGCTATGTTTGCCATCAGACCATGCTTCCATTTTTCTTTTACTGCTTAGTTCATGGTCACAGGTAGTCTGGAGCTCACACCACCTGCCACAGAGCAGAAAACACACAATCTCATATCCTTGTGTTGGTGTTGCTCCTACATCAGAGAAAAAATATTAGTCCAGGATCAGTATTCCTGCAGACCAGTCACCATACACCTAATAACACCACATCCCTAAGATATCAGATGATTGGTCAGTTGTCATGTTCATCCTGGACCAACATTATTATGATGATACAGAAACAACACCAACACGGGCCTATCTGATAGACTGTGAAAAACTTTAGTTTTATTTAGCTTTAGCTTTTTATTTAGCTTTAGTTTTATTCTTGTCATCATGCATCATGCTATGAGTGATTATAAGATTGAAGAGTCTGTGATTTCACTACATCTATATCTGCCATGTTTACCTATAGACAACCGAAAGGAGGGTTTCTCTTGGAGATGGAGAATGGAGGCCCGCCAAGGATCCTAGTCCCCACTTCAAGTCCAACACCATAGGTGCTCCAAAGTCCAGTACCATGGGTGCTCCAAAATCCAACCCCATAGCTGTTCCAAAGTCCAACACCGTAGGTGCTCCAAAGTCCAGTACCATGGGTGCTCCAAAATCCAACCCCATAGCTGTTCCAAAGTCCAACACCATAGGTGCTCCAAAGTCCAATGAACCATTCAAACCCCCAGCAATCCCAAGCAGAAGAACTTCAGTGGATGTTTGCCTGCCTCTACGGCTCCCATCACCATCTTCTTCCAGACACATGCAACCCATGCCTTTGCCTGTTCTCCCTCAAAGCGGCTGTAAGACGGTCAATAAAAGACCTGCTCTGGGTGGGGAAGCTATACTCCCTCCAAATCTGCTGAATGAACTCAACTCTGTCCTGAACAAGACTGGTCGCACTAACAAGAACAATGACTGACAGGAGGAGACATGAGGGGGAAATTACATAAAGTATCATGATCATTTCTGAAAGACTACACAGTATTAATGAAAAGAGAACAAGTTGCTTTCATGAGCGATGATCACAGTTTGACCTGAGCTTTTGAACTTGTATATATATGGAGATGGTGATGCACATGGGTATGTGCAAAACAGGTGCAGGAGACTGCAAAGGTCACGCAAACCTCAGCTGGCCATGGCGCTGACCCAAGCACTACAAATTAAGATTTATATACCACTGTTTGAAAGCTAGAGAAAGTTACGTAAATATGTTCCGCTATCAAACTCAGAAGTTTCTGGAAACATTTCCAAATGCTTATGCAATGTCTTTTTTTCCAGCTAAAGCCTTGCCAAAGAATTTGCAACTATACTTTTACTTTTACAGGCAGGAGCCTGCTGCTACCTTACAGCGGCCATTCCCAAAGTCAATAGTGCTGCGGGCCACTTAAAAAATAGAAAATCCCATGGGGCCAACCAATAATAAATCTTTCTCCAATCAAAATACAAGTGAAAGTAATATATTTTTTGGATAAATTTATTTAAAAAAACCCCAAAACAAAACAGCAAAGGCTGCTAATTCTACGCAGTCATATGCAAAGTTTTTTGGACAATGTGTGTAATGAGTAATATCACAAATTAGCCACCTCCTCTTACCAGTTGTAATTCACTTTTATAGAAATAAATACTACAGTTACATATTTATATAAATGTAATGTCAAAGCTAAATGTTCGTTATTATTGCTCCCCACCTGCAGCACCATGGCAGTCCACCAGGGGGCTCCAGGGAATCGTGGCCTTACAGGACAACATTACTCCTGGATATGTACAGCACTGCCAATACAATCATACATGTTGGTGCACAAAAAGCTGATTTGGTGTGCACAAGTTGGTAATGGTTTTAAATAGAAGTACGATACAATATTAGCTGGCTGTGGCACACAGGCCAAAGTGTTAGGTACCTTTATTTATTTGTAGTTGCTTTTATGGTTCTAGCAGTTTTTGTACCACTGTAACTGTTACAACTGTAACCGAACTGTAGCCCCACTGGCAGTGTTTTTGAAGCCTAAGATTATGTGCCATGCCATTTTTAAACTTTGCAGGGGGCCGCCACCAAATGTCAAATTAATGTACAGCATAAAAATATAAATAAATGTGCTAAAACATTTAGTGAAGTTGCACATTCATGTTTAGCGTTTTCATAGACATTAAGTGGTTAATTTGTTCTTGGACTGATCCTGGACTAACATTTTGCTAGCTTGTTTCTATGGGTTATCTTTTTTTTCTGATATTTTAAGAAGAAAAAAGGCCTGAAAACAGAAAATATCAGCATGATGATGCAAGAGATCATAATCTCATGACCACATTCAAAACAGAATCAATTTTTAGCAATAACATATAGGTGATTCAAATAGAATACAATAAATATAAATGAGAAGTGATTCAAATGCTAACCAAAATAAATAAAAGCGCACTAATGGAACTGAACATGCAGATAATAGAACTGAAGTTGGTTTGTATTAATCACTGATTATCAGAAAGATGGATCCATCTGTGGAGGAAGTGGTTGAAAGCATCTTTAGTGTGTTCTGATGTGTCTTTAGGTTATACCAGCTGACTGCTTCTTAAAGATCTGTGTGTCCTCCTGGGTATAAATTCGTCTAGGGATTGTCTGAATTGTATGTATGCCTGAGATTATTGAGTGACCTATAAACAAGTAGCAGCTCTCTCAATGTCTTCACTGGGAGTCAGTGTAAACATCAGTATTGTGCTCAGTTCTCTTGGTTCTTGTTACAGCTCTTGCAGCAGCTTTCTGACAGAGCTGTAGATATCTAAAGATATTTTAGGGAGACTGGAGAAAATCCCTCTAAAGCATATTGATTTGGTTATCAATATGATGTTGCTTGGCCCTAAATCGCCAAAATATGTAACTTGGACTTTTGTCTTTGCAGTCAAAGTGAGAAAAATACAATAATTTATGTCATTAACTAACTCTGACTCTCATTTAAGTTTATGGGTCTATAGTGCTTATGGGTGCTGAAAGACCCGAGTATTTTTAGTGCACCTTAAATAGCTTAAAAAAACAACAACAACTACAAAAACTATGTGACATCGTGTGTTATCCAGCTGGAAGCATCCACCAAATGATGGGTACACTGTGGTCATAAACAGGTGGACAAGGTCAGCAACAATGCTCAGGTAGGCTGTGGTGTTTAAATGATGCTAAGTTGGTGCTAAGGGTCCCAAAATACCCCTCACACCACTACATTACCTGAACATGGCCTGAACTGTTGATACAAGGCAGAATGGATACATGCTTTCATGTTGTTTACACCACCCTCTGTCCCAACCACCTGAATGTTGCAGCAGAAGTCGAGACTCATCAGATCAGGCAAGGTTTTTTCAGTTTTCTCTTGTCCAATTTTGGTGAAGTTGTGTGAATTGTAGCCTCAGTTTCCTTCTACTCTAGCCCATCTACCTTAAGGTTTGATATATTGTATGTTCAGAGGTACTGTTCTGAGCAAGAACATGTCAGTAGATCAGCAGTTTCTGAAATATTCAAACTAGCATCGTTGGCACCAACACTAGTGCTACATTCAAAGTTACTTACCGTAAGTCACCTTTCTTCCCCATTTTGACACTCAGTTCGAACTTCAGCAGGCTGTCTTGAATATGCCTACATGCACTGAGTTCCTGCCATGTGATTGGCTGATTATAAGTTTGTGTTACACAGGAGTTGTGCAGGTGATAAGTAAGTAAATAATTAGGTTGCCGGAGAGTGTCGAATAAAAAGTAGTGGCCCGAGAATCGAACCCTGTGGGACTCCACATGTCCCGGTCACATTCTGATATGTGATGTGATGCTTGCTCATAGACAGTCATCTGATTGCTGGGATTTTTCTATATTATTGCAGGCTCTTGACCTTAGAACATAAAGCACATTATGGCAACTGTTGCTGTCATTTGGTTCTATAGCAATAAAACTGAGTTGAATTGAAATTGATATAAATCAGATTTTTTTTAAAATATAAATGGCTACAATGTATCTCATACCTGAAAGATGTGCTCTGAGGATTAAACCAGAAAACACCTCATTTACAAGTCTGCCAAAAATTATTTTATTATCCATAGTATCAAATGCTGCACTTAGATAAAGCATTACTATAATTTATGTTTTGTCAAAATGAGAATAGGGCAGTAGCTTTTAACACCTTTTAATATGGTGACCTCCGTGATTACGACTGAAGCCAGAGCAAAAGATTTGTCCAAAAAAGACCCACTGTGTATTCAAAACGTTCAAGTTCAGTCAAGAAAGCTCTCTTTGTATTGCTGCTATGGAACAATGAGCTACCTAGATGATGACTGGATATACATACACATTTATGGACACCTTTTATGAAGCTCAAGACCAAATAAATGTTGCACGTAACACTTGCTACTAACCAGCAGAAAACATTCATAAATTGAGAAGCGGTGCAGTCTCTCTCTCGTGTCACGGCTGCATCTGTTGTGCGCCGCTAATTAAACATTTCTATCTTTGCCAAAAGTTCTGGCTAAAAATTACCTTTCCTGTGTTTCCACAGAAATACAGATGGTGGGAACAGTGGAGATGGCAGAAGTGTCAGTGTGAGACTGTAACAGAATTGGAGATTCTCTCTTTTCTTTCACATAAATTGTCATCTCTCTACTTTTTGCAGCGAGAAAACTATAACTACAGGCAGATCCATTGGATAATTAAAGTTATTTAATATGAGTGAATTTGCTGGTAGAGATGTGGCATTAAAAAAATTATGAACATCAATGTTTAATGATAATTACCATCATTCCTTTCAGGTTTATTATGCATTTTTTTAAGCGTTTTCTTTTTTTCATGTTCAGTTGCTGAAAGCTCACATCTGCTCTCTTCTGGTTTACAAAACAGAATAATTTAAGCTTTTCTCGCATGGTAAATCTTCTCCAAATATCTAAAGATTTAAGATCCATTAATCCATTGAGCAGATATCCCCTGTATACTCAGCTATCTATGTTCATCTCTGTGAGCTTTAAGAGACGCTAACCAAGAGCCACAAAGAGCATCTCAACTCATGTTTTGGATTCCTGTGACCAAAAAAAAAAAGACTTTTTAAAAAAATCTTTGACTTATTCATATGTAATTATATCATTATTTTATTCACAAATTATACTGGATTCTACTTTTTCTGGAGTGAAACTCAAAAATAAACTCTCTTTGAATAATGTATAGGAGTCGGAAAGTGCACACGTAGGCAATTGTCACAGGTCCCTCCATGAAAAATTCATATCAACATTTTATTTTCATTATGCCTCACACGCAAGATGCTTGTCCTTTGTGTCATGTCCTTATATTCTAATCATGGAGCGACCACGTTTATGTATTCAGAGTCTGAGCATTTCTTATTAAGGCTTTGTTTGCACTGTGGAAATGTAGGGTTTCTACACACAACTGTATATTAATTAGGTCTATGTTCATTGCACTAGTAGAAATGAATACATTCCTACTTAACAGGCCTGTTGAGAGTCCTTTTATTCCAAGTACTCTGGCTTGCTTCCAGCGCTACACTCAGTTAAAACTATTGGTTCTTATGTATCATACAAAGTAATACAATACAAAGTAATAGAGAGCTTAACTACAACATTTTAAAGGACATATAGAGTGCCAATTCTTGAGGAATATAGAAAAGAAAAAACCCACCAGCCCTCATCTGTGCTGATAACGGTTTATTGCTTTAACGAGTCTGTCTTCTTGCCCTTTATTAAGTGTAGTGAAGGGTTGTTTTTATTCCTCAGAGTGCCAGAATTTTCTTTATCTACTCACATTTGATACTATCGGACACTTTATTGGGTACTGGGTTGGACCCCCTTCAGAGCTCTCTTAATTCTTCATGGCACAGAGTCAAGAAACTCCTGGAAACATTCCTCAGAGATTTTGGTCCATGTTAAGATGACGGCATCACACAGTTGCTGCACATCGGTGATTTGAACCTCTTTTTCCACCACATCCAAAAGGTGCTCTATTGGATTGAGATCTGGTGACTGTGGAGGCCATTTGAGTACAGTGTCATGCACTTATAGGCTGTATCCCAATTCAGGGTCTACAGCCTTAAAGTACCCAGCCTCGACGATCCTCAAGGGCCGCGTACTCAAAGACCGCTAAGACTGGAAGTGCGAGGCTTGTGAAATGGGACGGTCTAGCCTCCGTCGCGCTGCCCAGGTTACTTAGCAACCATGATACTAACAGCTGGAAACATGTCATACAGCTTTGTTTGACAGAAATGAAGGAGAAAATCGTTTGTTCATTAGTTTGTTTGTTTCTACATGAGCTTTGATCATTGTCTGTAAGATTAAGCTCAGCTATTGAACGGCGTATATTTTAAAGTAAAGGCTTTAAAACCAAGTTAGTACAAATGTCACTAATGTCACATAACTTTGCCGACATGTGGCCAACAGTAATGTTTTAATGTTCTTCGCTAGTAAACATTTGCACATAAATAAGTGACATAATATTTATTTACTCTTCGGGCGCCCCTCATCCGCCGGTTTTTTTCGGCAAAATTATCCACACCCACCGCCGCGCTATGCATTCTGGGATATGTTCGGCCACGAAGTCTACACCGCCACGTCCTTAAAATTCAGGGAAATGAAGGATGCATTTGAGGGCCGCATTTCGAGCAGCCTTTGAATTGGGACAGCCTTCGTCGCGTCGCTGTGACGTAATCGGCCTTAAAATGCAGCCTTTAAGGCTGCAGACCCTGAATTGGGATACAGCCATAGTCATGGTCAAGAAAACAGTTTGGGATGAGCTCATGGTGTGTTATCCTGCTGGAAGCAGACATCAGAAGATGGTACACTGTGGTCATAAAGGGATGGGCATGGTCAGTACCAGTACTCAGGTAAGCTGTGGTGTTTAAATGATGCTCAGTTAGTACTAATGGGCCCAAAGTGTGCCAAGAAAATCCCCCCACACTAATACACCACCAGCATCCTGAAGTGTTGATACAAGCCAAGGTGGATTCATGCATTCTTGTTGTTTACACTGAACAACATGAACTCTATTTGAATATAAATGGTAAGTGGAATCAACTTGCATAACACCTTTCTGCTTTCTAAGTCTCTTGCACTCAATCACACATTCTTACAGTGATTTAATCTATACTTATATACATGTTTCTGCATTAAATGGCTATTTCCTTTTACAGTCATCTTGCCAGTACCTGAGAACAGTTAGTGCTTAATTTTTACATAATTATTGTTACACTGATGCCCTGCCATCTTTACATCCAACCTTCCTCCAATGCATCCTCCCATGTATATTATTTACCTCTATTGTCCCCTGCGTCGGTTTGACCCAGCATTTTGTCGACTCCCTCTCGAGGCCTACGATGTACAGAGGTCACCATATGGCGTTAAAGGGGACAGTATTTAAAGAAAAAAAAAGCCCTGCAAAGGCATGAGCATATTTAATGTGCTGACTTTGATCAAATTGTTGTGTCAGCGGCAGCTTGTGTGGCTGCAATTATGAAAATAACTTAATAAGTACATTTACTCAAGTGTGAGGCACTGACTTTCAGATGGTAGTCATTCTATGAGGTCCACCTACACAGTCTATATATATGTATGTATATATATATATACATACATACATATATATACATATATATATATATATATATATATATATATATACACACATATATACACACATATATACATATATATATATATATATACACACATATATACATATATATATATATATACACACATATATATATATATATATATATATATATATATATATATATATATATATATATATATATATATATATATATATACATATATGTATATATATATATATGTATGTATATATATATGTATGTGTATATATATATATATGTATGTGTATATATATGTATGTATATATATGTATGTGTATATATATGTATGTATATATATGTATATATATATATATGTGTATGTATATATATATATATATATATATATATATATGTGTATGTATATATATATATATATATATATATATATATATATATCCATAGGTCCCTCATCCTATTCATGTAGCCCCTTCCGCCGGGGTTACTTGCGTAGTAGCATTCCAACAACGCCCTGTTTTCGTCCCTTGCCCACCGATGCCTTCTTGTTCCAGTAGCCCACTTTTCGTCAGGGTGCCCTGGTTCCTCAACACCTGACGCGGACCTTGTTGATCCGGGCGACGTCCGAGCCGGCATGCCTTCATATTTATCTGTCTCGCTCATGTCTGCGGTAGGCTTGCTTAGCATAGGGGGTCTAGCCTTAGGACCCTTACTGGATACAGACGCCCCAGGCAGGAATCGAACTTGCGAACTCCGTCTCCAGCCTTGGTGGTGCTGTTCTCTTATTGTTCCCTTGCCACTGAGAGTACACCTTTGCTGGTTCTGTGGAGAACACACATAATACTGGAAGAGCATATGGGAGAAGGATGCAACCCATAACGGCAATGCTCAGTGGCTAGTGGATCTGAGGGCAGACCACAGCGACCTCCCTGAACAGGGTCCAGTAACCATCACAGTGGCAGATATCCAAGAAAGGGTCTCCAGTATGAAGAGTTGGACAGCACCAGGGCCCGACATGGTTCACGCCTACTGGCTGAAGAAGCTGACTGCACTCCACGAGCGTCTGGCAGCACAAATGAACCAGCTGCTAGTTAACGAGAGACACCCGGAATGGCTAACTGAAGGCCGGACGGTCCTGATCCCCAAGGACCCCAAGAAGGGACCGGTCCCCTCCAACTACCGACCAATAACCTGCCTCAGTACTACATGGAAGCTCCTGTCAGGCATCATATCGGCTAAGATGAACAGGCACATGGGTCAATACATGAGCGGGACACAGAAAGGAATTGGCAAGAATACCAGAGGCGCAAAACACCAGCTACTGGTAGACAGAACAATCAGCCGAGACTGCAAGACCAGACTGACCAACCTGTGCACTGCCTGGATTGATTACAAGAAGGCCTATGACTCAATGCCCCACAGCTGGATACTGGAATGCCTAGAATTGTACAAGATCAATGGGACCCTAAGAGCCTTCATCAGGAACTCAATGGGGATGTGGCGTACAACACTAGAGGCCAACTCCAAGCCCATAGCACAAGTTACCATCAAGTGCGGGATCTACCAAGGAGATGCTCTGTCCCCACTGCTGTTCTGCATAGGCCTGAACCCCCTCAGTGAGATCATTAACAAG